>NC_139460.1:314695000-315295000 GCF_057233095.1 Heloderma suspectum | reverse complement strand
TTAACATCCATATAATTAACCTAAGTTTCCCCAGCTGCCACTGTGTTAATTAAATTCACAGACAAGTTTCAAACTGCCCTTTAAAAGCAGAAAGTTTCTTAATTTTTCTATACTGCATTAATGAATAGACCAGTTGGGTTTTTGCTGTTGTTATAAATAAAACATTTCTGATGCAGCTTTGAATTAATCTGTCTGAAGATATCGGTTTACTTTGTAAACAGATTAAGGTTGCATGTGCTGTATTGGAATTAATGTCATTATTGGTGATGTAGGCGGAGTCTGAAATGGCGGTGTCCAGACAATGGGCAGAGGGTGAGGCGAGAGACAAAAGTGGGCGAGGCCACTCTTTTTCTCTCTCTTTCATCCAACCCCCTTTCCTCCCTGTCCAATGGCCTGCTGGGGGAAGGACAGATTGTTCTTGCCAGACTCTGAACTGATTGCTTGCAGAAAGCTTTCGAAAGTATGCTGAGGGTCACATGAAATTGAGGGTCATAGACATGGAATAATGGGCTCAAGTGACAGGAAGCCAGATTCCGGCTGAACATCAGGAGAAATTTCCTGACTGTTAGAGCAATACGACAATGGAACCAATTACCTAGGGAGGTAGTGGGCTCTCCCACACTGGAGGCATTCAAGATGAGGCTGGACAGCCATCTGTCGGGGATGCTCTGACTGGGATGCCTGCATTGAGCAGGGGGTTGGACTCGACGGTTTTGTAGGCCCCTTCCAACCCTACTATTCTATGATTCTATGTTAAGACAGGCAGTGGAAGCTGGTGGCTCCAATGTCAGTGGGATGGTGACAGTGAATCTGCTCCAGGTTTCAGTCACAACCAGACAGGAGCTATTGCTCCATTAGAGTTCTGACTGGTTGTGACTGAAATCCAGAATGGATTCACCGCCTCCACTGGCATCGGAGCCCCAGTCTCCACCCTGCCAATATTTCTTTGCAGCTCTTCTTGGAGGGACTATTCCAAAGAACATCACCTCCCCCCACCCCCACCCCTGCAGTTTAGTCATTTTAGTGATGAGCAGACTCACTCAAATAGTTTTGGAATTAATTGGGAGTAACACGATTCATTTCTTGGAGCTCCTCTGGACATCTGGAAAATTGATTTGGATTGGCTCTGGAGAGGATTGGGTCCTTTCCTGCTCCTCATTTTATGGGGATGACATCATGCAAGCAGTGCAATATTGATCCATTTTGGGTGGGCCAGAGCCTGGTTGGCTGAGGAAAAGACCTCTTAAATCAGGGCTGGGCAACATGCGACCGCCAGCACCCTCACTGCTCCCAGCACTCCAGAAAAAAACATTAAAAAAAATTATGAAGAATGCATTCACACCCCTACAGAGCACCCAAAAGGCCAAATGTCGCTTGTTTGCAAACAAGCTGCAATTAACCTTTTGGTGCTCCATAGTGCTCCAGATGCCACTGTTTACATTAAAAAAAAAAATTAAAGTTTTTTTCAGGTTGCCCAGCAGACTGCAGCCAGCGGGGGCAAAAATGGTCCCCAGACCTACTGAAACTGCCCACTCCTGCCCATCCCTGCCTTTTAACTTGTGTCAAACCCTCATTAAGAGTTTGCCATCACAGTAGTCACCCTTGTATTATCCCAAGGGCTGTAGGGTACCAACACTTTAGCCAACAACGCATCAAAACCCACTTGATTAAAATACAATTTTAAATACAATATAAAGTTGACTGTAACAGAATTATTCCCATGCATGTGGCCTCTCTTGAGCAGGTACCAGAAGACTTGTATTGTGTGAATTGATGCTCTATATTCCGGTAGTGATTTTTGTGATTGTGACCTTGGTGAAGATGGAAACAGCATCTGTGAAGTGGAAAAATGGGTCTGTGGAGCATCAGTTTGCACTGAACAATTATCAATGCCGTCTCTGCTCCTAAGAACCATTGAGAGGAACCGTAAGGAGAGACCGTTCGCATGTTTGAACCTGCCGTTAGACTCGCCATTAATTGTATTTTGAACATGAACTAAATAGATGTGTGTGTCTTTGGAAATTTGGAAGCTGCAAAAGTATGAGTGCAAATACTGGAAAAATCAGTGAACTGTCTTGTAATGTTCCCCAAAATAAATATGAAACTTTTCCCCATCTACAGGGGTACAAGTTCAGAATAGGTCTGGGAGGAAGAACAACGATGGGAGTCTATACAGACGTCATTCTCAAATGGGGTGCTAGGGCACATTAGAACTGCTAATATGCCATGAGAAATGACCAGATTTGGTAATTAAAGGCTCCTGTGAGCCCACCCAGAGAGGAGGCTGTCTGATTTGTCTCAGCATGATCCCCTGCTCAGATGCATCTTTGCATAGGGTGTGAATGGATACTTCAGTCACTCCTGGAATAAAGATACTACAGAATTAGTCGCCTTGAGAGGAAGATATCTAGAGCATCCCTGCATGAGCCACAGATCTGGGCTAGTCTCCTGCCAGTTGGAATGTATGAATAGTGATACATACAGAAAATGAATCTCGGAGGGCAGGGGCAATTTAGACTATGGTGCAGGAGAGTTAACTTCCCCAACCCTTTCCCCAGTTACTATTGTTAAAGTGGGGGTGGGGGGCATGTTACTTCATTTATGCATTTAACCTCACACCTATTTAGGCCCTTACAGACTCTAAAGTAAATATTTGTGGGTGTAAGAAGAGTGAAGCATGCTGCCAAATTTAAATCAGAGTGAGAAAGGTCATCAGAAGTTTGGGAATTGCTGGCATTCAAAATTTGGTCTGAAAGAGCATCGTAAATGAAACCTCTTCTCGTATGGCAGCTCACATATGACTGAGAAAGACATGGCTGTGGGGATTTTTGTCTGGCAGCTCTCAAACACTTCGAGACTTTTTCATCCTTTGGTTTTGTGACTTTTGCCACTAGCATTGTAACATCACAAAGTTGGCAAACGTGCTTCGACATCAGATGTGTGTGCTCCAGAAAGGTTTTGCCAAGGCACGGCCAAGTGAGCAGCTTGGATTCTGATTCTGTATTTGCAGTTCCCACCTCTTTTTCTTTCTCATGGAAAATAAAATAGGATTCCTGCTTCATCTTGGAGAAGAGCTTTTTTGTTGTTGTTGCCTAATTGCAGGCAGTGTTGTATAATTGTACTGCCGCAGTTCTGTAGGTAGAAAGCTTTAATTGTTCCTATTGATAGGATTACCGCTAGCCAGAATTAACTGGTCCAACTGGGATTTTACCCTCATATGTCATTGCCAGAATTTGTTTGTTTGTCTGTCTGGAACATTTATATCCCACCTTTCCTCCAAAACACCCAAGGCAGCATACATGATCCTCCTGTTTTCCATTTCATCCTCACAACAAACCTGTGAGGTAGATTTGGCTGAAAGTCAGTGACAGGCCCAAAGTCACCCAGTGAGCTTTATGGCCATGTGGGGACTAGAACCAGGTTTCCCCAGTCTAACACTAACCACTACAACACAGAGACTCTCAAATTTGAGCAAGCAGAGCCAGGAAAAAAAAATCCAGATGACCCTATCTCCCTGCTCCATTTGTGGGCATACACGAACTGTGATGGTTCATGCATAGTTGAGGCATGTCATGACTGTCGTAGTGCAGGCACCACACATGCACCGTGAAGGGTGCATCCTGTAAATGGAAATGAAGGCACACTGCGCTTCACCGCTCAACCCCTTGATAAGAGGGCACAACATGTTAACCTATAGAATTTGCTACCACCAGTTCTGGGGACAGCCAATAGCTTACATGGCTTAAAGAAGAGCTAGGCACATTGATGCAGGATACAGCTATCGGTGGCTTCTAGTCGTGGCTACGCGTCGGGATGTACGGACTGTGTAAAATCTGCTCCATCGGTGTTTCGCGGGTTGTCAGGTGCCTTTTGTTGCACTCTCTGCTCAGAGATGGATGCAATTTTTTTTGTCTGTCATGCGGAAAAATACACAAATAATTACATAAGAGGTTTTGTAAGAATTTACATGATTTACCCCAGTACGTAACGTTTAGCGTATTGTCCCTCATTCCATTCAACTTTTCCTCAGCAGGAATGTGTATCTTTTCCTATGCATAAATATGTGTAAATTTCAGGAAAGTTAAAAAAAAAAAAAAAGTCCGAGAGTCCACAGACTCCATGCGGGGTCCCTCCATAGCAGATTCCACAGGTCAGATTCTTAGAAATCCAAGCTTATTTTACTCCATCTCGAATTTATCCAGCATCCCTAGCTACACGCCACCTCCATGTTCAGAAGCAATATGCCAATGAATATCAGTTGTAGAGGAACAACAAAGACGAGGGTATTGCCCTCATGTCCTGTGTTTTGGGCTTCCCAAGAGACATCTAATTGGGCACTGTGGAAAACACAATGCTGGGCTAAATAGGGCTTTGGTCTGATGTTCGATTTGATATTCTAGATCAGGTTGGCAGGTTTCAGGCTTGCAAGGTCTGCTTTCTTCTTTTTTTACTGAAACCGCAAAGTCCACCTCTCAGAGCCAAATGCAAAATAGTGGCTCAGGGGAGACATACACTTAGCAGAGGAGTAGGGTGCCTCTGAGCACGTTCCCAGCCCAGGAATTTGTTTTCAGAATGAGACCTTGAGCTCACCATCCTTCTCCAGAAAAATCCATTCCTGCTTTCCTCTCAAGCTATCTTAATTTCAGCAAACTAATAGTAAAAAAAAAAAAAAAAGACGTATAGTTGTTGCTATTATCATAGAATAGCAGGGCTGGAAGGGGCCTACAGGACCATCGAGTCCAACAACATATAGTTGTTGCTATTATTAAAACAACTTTCCAGGCTACTAAAAAATCATCCAGAGATCTACCAGTAGATCCCAATCTATCTTCTCCCCATCCCTGTTCTAGATGCATTTGGCAAGACTGTTTGTGAGTAAGTTTGCCTTCCAAGTAAACATGCCTAACGTAGAGCCAATTTCTGTAGAGTAGCTGCTGCCATCTTTACTCAGACAGCAGAATGCTTTTGGGGCCACTGCAAACTTAGGCAGGCAGACTGTGGGACAGGTGCAGATCATTCACTTCCATGGCACAGCTGCACAGCCTCTGAACAAGTGAAGGAGCATTCTTTTCCTTCACAAAAAGAAAGGCACTGTGGACAAGTTCAGGGGCAATATGCCCTTGAGTCCTTTGGGGGGAAAGAAAAGCAATATTTCATCTTAATAGAAAAAACAATCTTGCATCTGGGAGAGACGAGACATGATAGAGGTGTATGGAATTATGCATGATGTCGAGAAAGTGGATAGGGAGACATTTTTTCTCCCTTTCTCATAATACTATGAATTCTCCCTTTCTTGTAATTTCATGGGATGACCCCGTAAGGAGTCATCCCATGAAATTAATTGGTGGGAGAATCAGGAGAGATAAAAGGAAGTCTTCACACTAGGGATGGGCAAACAAGTGATGTTCAAAATTACTAGGGTTCTCTGAACATTCTTTCACTGCTCGTCTCGTGCCCAATTTTTGCAATTGCTGCTCGCTTTGTGCATCCGGGAAACTTGCACAAATTCATCAGCAATCGAACAGGAGATTGGCACAAAGTTCCCCAAATTTGTGCAAATCTCCCCAAATTTGCACAAGTTTCCTCCATAGACTAAAGCAGGGCTGATTCAGTCTACTGAGGAAATTTGTGCAAATGAGTAAATTTGTGCAAATCAAACCAAGAATCGGGAATGAGACTAGCATGAGCACGTGTTCCACAATTTGTGGATATTTGGGGCGGGTATGTGCCCATGCTCAGGGCTTCAAATGGGGCATGCTCACATGTTTTGTGAGCAAAAACAAAAATCTCATACATCCCTACTTCACACAATTCATAGTTAAACTATGGAATTCACTACCACAAGATGTAGTGATGGTTACCAACTTGGATGGCTTTAAAAGAGGGTTAGACAAATGAGGCTATCAATGGCTACTAGTCCTGATGGCTTTATGCTACCTTTGGTATCAGAGACAGTATGCTGGTGTACACTAGTTGCTGGGGAACATGGGTGGGAGGGTGCTGTTGCACTCATGTCCTGCTTGTGCATTTTCCGTGGGCAGCTGGTTGGCCAGTGTGCGAACAAAATGCTGGACTAGATGGACCTTGGTCTGATCCAGCAGGGCTCTTCTTATGTTCTTATTTGCTCAGATTTATGTCGCTTGAAATACCAGACATTTTTTGCTTTGTTTCTGTAAACTTAAGGTGACAACCCTACCCATCAGTGCTATATAGCAATGTAGGATTTCCTCCAGGATTAATAGTGTCTGGATCTTTTCTTAGTGAAATTCACAAGACAGTCAACTTTGGTGGTTGTATAATCTTGATTGTGTGGCTTAGACCTTTCACGTTTTCCCTTCATTATACTACACAGTGCAAAACAACAAATAAAGGAAAGAGGCTTAAGGTTTCTGAATCCAGAACTTTTAACAGCATGGCTCAAATGCTGAAGATGCTTCAAGTGCCATTTCCTATTACATGAAAATTCCCGTTAGTGCTGTTGTTCTTTTCCTTTTTGTCCTCTCTGTGTAATGATACAGTGACTATCGAGGTATTATTTCTTTTTGAATATATACAGGCACCCGGCTGTGAATTGGCTGTTTTATTCAGAGGCTCCCCATGGCTGCTCCAGCTGAATAAGAACAAAGCTGTTGCATAGAACAGCCCCATATGGAGCATACAACACAGAATGGGAAATTAAAAATGGATAAATAATTCAAGGTGGGCACAAATGGGGTGATGCTACCAAGGCCAGGGATGCATGGATGCTGTGATCTTACCACACAAGTGAAGAAACTGGTGTCGGGTGCAGAAATCAGCATCCTGAGAAACTTTCATTGAAACACAAATTTCTATCCCTTAAGGCTCTGAAAATAAACTTGAAAGTGGGCTCGTGTGAAAGTCTCACAAACGTGTGTCTGGTAGGAGGCTTTCTGGTAGGGGTACATATTGCTCAGGTGGGGTCTCATATTGCTTTTTTCCCCTCTCCTTGCCCTCATGAGTAGCAGAGTTACTTTGCAAAATGAGCAAACTGATACAAATTTTCCCAGCTTATACAGGCTGCACAACAGAAGACAATTCTGCCTTTTTTTTCCCCTTAATGGATTTTCCTCCATTCAGAAAAAAACAGAAGAAGTGGTAGAAAAACATGGGAGGGCTAACGAGGGGAAGATGGCCCCTGATAAAATTCCGTGAATGAGGCTGGGCGATGGGATAAACGCCCCATCAGGAAGCACCCACGGTCTCTGTCAAACAGTTGCAAAGCTTCATCCAGCACCCACAAGCGGTGCCGTTTTGCAGCTGTTTGGAAGAGATTTGAATTCCCGGACTGGTTGGTATCTGTTGAGCATGAAGCTGTGCTCTGACAGTTGTATTGTTATATATTTTTTCATATATACAGACATGAGGACATAGTTTGTTTCCGGTTTTAGATCCTGTATTGAGCAGGAATCCTGGCAGTGGCTAATGCCGCTGTCACTGTATATTATTCGCAGTTAGCACTAGTGGAGAGAAATTTGTACTCCAGGGATTAGGGATGGCAATTTTTGAGCTCGCCTAAATTCTCCAAAACATCACTTCGAAGCTTATTTTGGCTTGTTCCTGTTTTCATTTTCAATCTGGGGTTGATGTTTTGTTATTGGCCTATTTGAACAGGGTAAGGACACATTTCAGATGGGAAAAGTACATATTTCTGTGCATATTTTTCAAAACTGTGCTCTTTCCTCCCATTTACTAAAGCATAAAAATGTATTGGCTCATAGCCCCATTTGTTGGCTGCTCTGATAGCATCTGCCCACATTCTGAGTTCAGTGGTCATTCCCAGCCGTGCTGCCCAAGGCTCCTTCGACTGGAGATGGCAGGGATCTACTCTGTCCTACTCCTTCACACTACCACTGAGCTATGGCACTTCCCATAATAATTCTCCACACTGAATCACTTTCACAGTCAAAAAGAGAAAAGAAAAGACTTAGTAATACGCCAGAGCCTCTGCTAACTCCAGTGCAAATTATCAGCTCTAACACTAGCAGAGACATATCATTTCCCTTTTTTCCTATCCAGGCAGGTGAGATTAAAGACGTGGAATTAGTTGGTTCATGTAGAGAGGTGAGACCCAGCCAGCTCAGAGTGGCTTGATTATCTCAGGATGAGTTCAAAAGGAAAAACACATACATACTTGCTAGCTATTTCCTGTCACAGATTGTTTTGTGCAGCTTTCTTCTTTAATACTGGCAACTTTCTGCAGAGCATGGAAGTCTCTGTTCCAATTTCAGCGCAAGAAATGTAATGTCTGTGTCCAGGTTTATTCCTTCCCTTCTTATAAGGAATTTTGTATCTTTTGCAGCAGACTTTTATCCATTGCTCTTTATCGTGTATCCCTCTCTTGGCAAAGAAGATGATTCAGTAAAGTATTGAATCTTACCTGTTCTGTGGGTGTATTTACTATCTTTCTCCCCCAGATTAATTAATATGATAGTAAAAAGGTAAAGGTAAAGGTGTCCCCAACCAGTCGTGTCCGACTCTAGGGTGTGGTGCTCATCCCCGTTTCTAAGGCGAAGAGCCAGCGCTGTCCGAAGATGCTTCCATGGTCATGTGGCCAGCATGACTGAACACCGAGGTGCACGGAACGCTGTTACCTTTCCCGCCGAGGTGGTACCTATTTATCTACTTGCAATTTCTTGCTTTCGAACTGCTAGGTTGGCAGAAGCTGGGACTGAAGATGGGAGCTCACTCCGTCATTGATTATTTGCTTCAGTTTTATCTGTATGCCTGAATTATTGTTGATAAAGTTTTAAAGAATTGCCTTTCTTTCAAACAAAAGGAAACCTGTGATGGCTAACAATGTATAAAATATTTTTAAAGTACAGTACTATAAAGTCTCATAAAATCCATATCCTAAAGAACATTTATTTCCTGTTTGCACTGGCTTCTCTGTTGAATGTTGTGTGCAGAATAGCCACAGCATATTCTCCTGCAGAGCATAAGAACAGCTAAGCCTATGGCACCACAGAGACCACCAAGCCTCCACTTACAAAACTTCACTGTGATATCAGTATGAATAAGTGAGCTATCAATGTTAGATCCATACAGGTGCTATGCCTATGGCACATTTGTTATCAGGGTTGTTACTAGTGCTGAGAAAGAGTATTCATATAGTTCAGCAGGCTGCTACCCTTCTCCAAGATGAGTCTTTTTTTCTTTGGAGGCCTATTTTGGATCATTAGTTTGCAAGGATTGTGGGAGCCTCTTTGAAAAATATAACCACAAGGATTGAGAGAAAAAGGAGAGTCATAAATGAGAGATTTTAAGTGTGTGTGTGTGTGTGTGTGTGTACAATGGAAATCGTTTCTTTCTTCCGTGAGACCAGCCTTCTCCTAACTGGTGCCCTCCAGCTCTGCTGGGCTATAACTCCTGTCATTGTTGGGACATAAGAACATAAGAGCCATGCTGGATCAGACCAAGGGTCCATCTAGTCCAGCACTCTGTTCATACAGTGGCCAACCAGCTGTCGACCAGGAAACCACAAGCAGGTCACAAGTGCAACAGCACCCTCCCACCCATGTTCCCCAGCAACTGGTGTACATAGGCTCACTGCCTCTGGTACACACATAGCCATCAAGACTAGTAGCTCTTGATAGCCTTCTCCTCCAGGAATTTGTCCAGTCCCCTTTTAAAGCCATCCAAATTGGTGGCCATCACTACAGCCTATTGTAGCGAGTTCCATAGTTTAACTATGCGCTGTGTAAAGAAGTCCTTTCTTTTATCTGTCCTGAATGTCTCACTATTCAGCTTCATAGTATGACCCCGGGTTCTAGTATTTTGAGATAGGGGGGAAAAAAGTCTCCCTATCCACATTCTCCATACCATGTATAATTTTGTACACTTCTATCATGTCTCCCCTTACCTTCCTTTTCTCCAAGCTAAACAATCCCAGCTGTTGTCACCTTCCCTCATAGGGGAGATGCTCCAGCCCTTTGATCATTTTAGCTGCCCTTTTGTGCACTTCTTCCAGCTCTACAATATCTTTTTTTAGGTGTGTTTAGGGAGTTGCAGCCCAGCGCATCTGGAGGGCACCATGTTGGGGGAGGCTGAGCTAGACTTTAGGATGCAGTTTTGAACTAGACTTTAGGATGTTTGTGCTTTTTGCCACTCCCACAAAGGCTAGAAGAGTACTGGTTTTCAATAATGGAAAGTGTATGTCAGAACTGAAAGCCATAGGCAGCCATTGGGTTGGAGCTGAGGGTTGGAAAGAACATACCAAAAGCCAGTAAAGGCTATCACTCCCCAGACAATGATAGCCTTTATAACCCTTCCTGTTGAGCAGAGGCAATGGGCAACCTAGGTGGTCGGAGGTGTTCTGCTGCCTGGGAGTTCTTGACTGTCTAGGACAAGGTTGGGCCAACTTCAGGCTTATAGATCTGCTTTGTTTTTTTTTCCTCCTAGAACCCTGAGATCCACCATCAAGAGTCTTATATAAAAGACATACACCTTGAATTCCAGGCCTAGTACTCACCAGAGCCAAAGCCTCTCCATTCCCATCAGGGCCCCTCACATATACCATCCTGGCTGGCATAGGAATTTTATATATTTATTTATTAGATGTATATCCTGCATTTCTGGCAAAAAATGGCACTCAAATGACTAACAATGATAAAATACTGATTAAAGACTTTAATTAAGACATAACATAAAAACAAATCAATTACAAACACAACTAAAAACATGACAGTGAAAGAAACAGAAAGCACCAAACCAGTTAAAAACCCCTTCAGTAGTAGACCAGCTTACATGCCAAATGCCTGCCTGAATAAACATATCTTTGCTTGCCAACTGAAGGCCAACAGAGAGGGAGCCTATAAGCAATGGGGGTGTTGCTGTTTGTTTGTTTTTAATTTGTAAGGGTGGGACACTGGCACCCCCTTCCACTCTGGCTGACATGAGCAGACAGGACTTTAAATGAAGCAGCACATCCACTGCATGGCCCCCACCCAACCTGACCCCACTTCAGATTGTATCAGGCCCCAGCCAACATGGGCAATGGCCAGGAATGCTGGGAGTTGTAGTCCAACAATCTGGAGGGCACCAAGTTGGGGAAGGCTGGATTACACTAATGTTCCACATTGATTTCAGGGCCAAAACAGATATTACTTTAAATGTGTGACTGGCAGCTGTGCTTTCTTTTCAGTTTTACTCTAGATTAGGTGCTTGATACAGAACTTAAAAGTTGCCTTATCTCCCATGCTAAGTTCCTGATTCAGATCATGGCACCTGTGCCTATCTAGTGTAAAAATGAAGGGGTGGGGGAGAGACATAACTGCTAGGCACACAAGTAATTTCTGTTCTCACCTTCCGTAGGACCTACATTCAATGTTGTTGTTCAGTCGTTCAGTCGTGTCCGACTCTTCATGACCCCATGGACCATAGCACACCAGGCCTTCCTGTCCTCTGCTGTCTCCCGGAGTGTGCTCAAGTTCATATTCATTGCATCAGTGATGCTATCTAGCCATCTCATCCTCTGCCGTCCCCTTCTCCTTTTGCCTTCAATCTTTCCCAGCATCAGGGTCTTTTCTATATCCAGTGGGCCTTATTTCCAAGTAGATATGCATAGGACTGCTCTGTTAGTCCAGATCCAATCCAGTAATAACCAAAACTACTATTATTCTTCCTCCTCCTTAGTATTTTATTGTTAACGTACTCCTCAGTGTTATTGTGTTATTGTTCTTGTGGGCTTACTTGCCTACTCAGCCTGGGTAAACAGGTAAGTAGCTAGTTGCCTTCCAGCAATAACGTACCATCCAAATGCTTGGCAGATGAAACAGAGAGGTCTACAGGTTGTTATGGCGACTCAGCAAGCAAAGGTCTCTGTTTAATCCACCACTTTTACAATCCAAAGGGGAACAATATCTAGAGAAAATCAGCTTCTAGAAATTCTGATCGAGCTCCCTTCCAATTGATGTCAGGCCGTGTGAGAGACATGACACAGCTTAAAACAAGGCCATAAATCATACCATCCTCAGCTCCTTTCGATACAAAAATATTCACGTGAGTGAAAGCTCAGGCAAAATGTCGGGTTTTTAATGCTATGAGACTGCTGTACTGAGACTGTTTGGCCCGTACACATATCCCACAACTTATTACCTACCTCCTATGTCCCGTTTCTCTTCCATGAATCTTCATGGCCCATCTGCCTTGACCACACATCCAGCCTGAGGTGATCACAGCAGTCAGGACCAAACTGGAGGTTCAGCAGGGAACCAGGTCTGGGAACCCAGGTCTATGCTGGATGTCTAAAACCTCATTGATTTCCTAAGGGATTGTTCAGAGTTGCAGAACCCATCTTGAAAGATGAACCCAACTATGTGGTAATTGTCCATTTATCTCTAGCAACTTGAACCCCAGCAATTATCTGAATGTTACGAGCATCACAGAATGTTCCTGGGTGCCATATCTGGTATCCTAGGATTATAGAGATACAGCAAGAAAGGTGGGTTGTCTGTGTGTATCATTGAGTGAGTGAGGCTGACCAGCCAATTTATACCACTGAAATTTTACAGTAATTATATCCTGTGCCGTAACGACATGCAAACTTTGTTTGTCCTTCCTGTTTCTATCTGTTAGAATTAACAGGATCTTCAAAGCTGATTGCCAATTGCAATCTATTGGCAATAGATGAGAACTATTATTTTTTATTGAAACTTCTCTCATCAGTATGTATTCAGGCCCTTTAATTTCTGTAGTGTCATGACAGTTTCTTTGCCTGACAGGTACTTTTCATTATCCTCAAACTAACGGAGAAAGCATGTCAGAGACACTGATGACTCTTGACGTTTCTTTGGAAGTTGCTACTTAAGTTGTAAAGAAACTGGTTAGATGGGGATGAGTGAATCTGAGTGTCTAACCTCATTATTTCTTCCCCACGCAAACAGTTCAAATGAATGGGAAGATACTGCATTTGCTCTGAGGGAACTTTGGATTTCCCCTTCATGGATCACTGCCTTGTTGTGGCGAAGGGGCTTGCGTAACTCAGTGAAGCCATAAGCTATGCCGTGCAGGGCCACCCAAGACGGACAGGTCATGGCAGAGAGTTCTGACAAAATGTGGTCCACTGGAGAAGGAAATGGCAACCCACTCCAGTATTCTTGCCAAGAAAACCCCATGGAACGTATCACAAGGCTAAAAGATATGACGCCGGAAGATGAGACCCTCAGGTCGGAAGGTGTCCAATATGCTACTGGGGAAGAGCAGAGGGTATTTCCAAGTAGCGCCAGAAAGAGTGAAGTGGCTGGGCCAAAGCCAAAAGGACACTCAGCTGTGGATGTGTCTGGTGGTGAAAAGAAAGTCCGATGCTGTAAAGAACAATATTGTTTAGGAACCTGGAATGTCAGATCAATGAATCAAGGTAAGCTGGAGGTGGTCAAACATGAGATGGCAAGATTGAACATCGACATCTTGGGAATCAGTGAACTAAAATGGACAGGCATGGGCGAATTTAATTCAGGTGACCATCATATCTACTATTGTGGGCAAGAATCCCTTAGAAGAAATGGAGTAGCACTCATAGTCAACAAAAGGGTGGGAAAAGCAGTACTGGGGTACAATCTTAAAAATGATAGAATGATCTCAGTACGAATCCAAGGCAAACCATTCAACATCACAGTAATTCAAGTCTATGCCCCAACCACTGAGGCCGAAGAAGCTGAGGTTGATCGGTTCTATGAAGACCTACAACACCTTCTAGAACTAACACCAACAAAAGATGTCCTCTTCATCATAGGGGATTGGAATGCTAAAGTAGGAAGTCAAGAAATCATCGGGATAACAGGCAGGCATGGCCTTGGTGTACAAAATGAAGCAGGACAAAAGCTAATAGAGTTTTGCCAAGAGAACATGCTGATCATAGCAAACACTCTTTTCCAACAGCACAAGAGGCGACTCTACACATGGACGTCACCAGATGGTCAATATCGAAATCAGATTGATTATGTCCTTTGCAGCCAAAGATGGAGAAGCTCCATACAGTCAGTAAAAACAAGACCTGGAGCTGACTGTGGCTCAGATCATGAGCTGCTTCTTGCAAAATTTCGGCTTAAATTGAAGAACGTCGGGAAAACCACTAAACCGTTCAGGTATGACCTAAATCATATCCCTGATGAATATACAGTGGAGGTGAGGAATAGATTTCAGGGATTAGACCTGATAGACAGAGTGCCTGAGGAACTATGGACGGAGGTCCGTAACATTGTTCAGGAGGCAGTAACGAAATCCATCCCAAAGAAAAAGAAATGCAAGAAAGCAAAGTGGCTGTCTGATGCGGCTTTACAAGTAGCTGAGGAAAGAAGGGAAGCGAAAAGCAAGGGAGAAAGGGGAAGATATACCCAACTGAATGCAGAGTTCCAGAGAATAGCAAGGAGAGACAAGAAGGCCTTCTTAAATGAACAATGCAAAGAAATCGAGGAAAACAACAGAATGGGAAAGACTAGAGATCTCTTCAAGAAAATTGGAGATCTCAAGGGAACGTTTTGTGCAAAGACGGGCATGATAAAGGACAAAGAAGGCAGGGACCTAACAGAAGCAGATGAGATTAAGAAGAGGTGGCAAGAATACACAGAAGAACTATACAGGAAAGATCTGAATGTCCCTGATAGCCATGATAGTGCGGTCACTGAACTTGAGCCGGACATCCTAGAGAGTGAAGTCAAGTGGGCCTTAGGAAGCATTAGTAACAACAAAGCTAGTGGAGATGACAGTATTCCAGCCGAGCTATTTAAAATCCTAAAAGATGATGCTGTTAAAGTGCTGCATTCAATATGCCAACAAATCTGGAACACTCAACAGTGGCCACAAGACTGGAAAAGGTCAGTTTACATTCCAATTCCAAAGAAGGGCAACGCCAAAGAGTGTTCAAACTACCGCACCATTGCGCTCATTTCACATGCCAGCAAGGTGATGCTCAAAATCCTACAAGCTAGGCTTCAGCAGTATGCGAACCGAGAACTACCGGAAGTACAAGCTGGGTTTCGAAGAGGCAGAGGAACTAGAGATCAAATCGCCAACATTCGCTGCATCATGGAGAAAGCAAGAGAATTCCAGAAAAACGTCTATTTCTGCTTCATTGACTACGCTAAAGCCTTTGATTGTGTGGATCACAACAAACTGTGGCAAATTCTGAAAGTGATGGGAGTACCAGACCACCTTACCTGTCTCCTGAGAAACCTGTACGAGGGTCAAGAAGCAACAGTAAGAACCAGACATGGAACAACCGATTGGTTCAAAATTGGGAAAGGAGTACGACAAGGCTGCATATTGTCACCCTGCTTATTTAACTTATATGCAGAGTACATCATGAGAAATGCCGGGTTGGATGAATCAGAGGTCGGAATTAAGATTGCTGGGAGAATTATCAACAACCTCCGATATGCAGACGATACCACCCTAATGGCAGAAAGCGAAGAGGATCTCAAGAGCCTCTTGTTGAGGGTGAAAGAGGAGAGTGCAAAAGCTGGTTTGAAACTCAACATTAAAAAAACTAAGATCATGGCATCTGGCCCCATCACTTCCTGGCATATAGAAGGGGAAGAAATGGAAGCAGTGACAGATTTTACTTTCTTGGGCTCCAAGATCACCGCAGACGGTGGCTGTAGCCATGAAATTAAAAGACGCTTGCTCCTTGGGAGGAAAGCTATGGCCAGCCTAGACAGCATAGTAAGAAGCAGAGACATCACCTTGCCAACAAAGGTCCGTCTAATCAAAGCTATGGTTTTCCCAGTAGTAATGTATGGCTGTGAGAGCTGGACTATAAGGAAGGCTGAGCGCCGAAGAATTGATGCTTTCGAACTGTGGTGCTGGAGAAGACTCCTACGAGTGCCCTGGACTGCAAGGAGGTCAAATCAGTCCATCCTAAAGGAAATCAACCCTGAGTGCTCATTGGAAGGACAGATAATGAAGCTGAAGCTCCAATATTTTGGCCACCTAATGCGAAGAGAAAACTCCCTGGAAAAGACCCTGATGCTGGGAAAGACTGAAGGCAAAAGGAGAAGGGGACGGCAGAGGATGAGATGGCTAGATAGCATCATGGATGCAATGAATATGAACTTGAGCACGCTCCGGGAGAGAGCACAGGACAGGAAGGCCTGGCGTGCTATGGTCCATGGGGTCACGAAGAGTCGGACACGACTGAACGACTGAACAACAACAACAACAACAAACTTTGGATTTAGTGGAAGAGTACTATTGTTCCTGGAGGCTAAATCTCTAAATGCTGAAGTAAAGGCAATCCCTTCACTTCAGTAAATCTGGAGACACTGGTTATTAGTGGCACAAACCTTAGATAAGGTGCCGTGGAAAGTTTCTAAAGAAATCTTGAAGTTTCTTCAGGACAATCATAATGAGAAAAGGGATTGTTCTGTAATTATGCCTCAAATGGCCAGGGTATGCCCAAGACATTTAGCTGTCACAAGGAGCTGCAGCATGTAGTCTGAGAAGTGCAGTTTGCAACACCCTGGTGCACAACTCTTAGATGATGCACTACAGCTTCTGATGTAGGATGCAGCTTGTGATCTTGGAGAGAGCCTGGGATGCTCCTCTGCTGTCAGGAATTGCACCCACTTCCTTTGTGCTGTCCTGCCAAATGTGTTGTATTGTATGCATTTGCCTTTGGGGCAGCCCTACACATGGATAAAATGCTCACCCATCCATTGGATGGATAGGACACTTGTACCAAAGCTCAGTTGGTCTTCTAGGGCAGGGGTGGGCAGAAGATAGATCTGAATGTACTGTTAGGTCTCTGGGTAACTTGCAGTAGATCAGGAAGGATTTCTGATCACAGTTGTTTCACAATAGCAGCAACCCCCCCCCCCAAGTGATGAAAGCTTGGGGTAACCAGGAGTGGATTTTTGTGTGGAAGGACTATGAGCTCCATCTAGTTCTGGTACCCAGAACGAGTTCCGGGGCTCGGAATTCTTTCATTCTAAGTGCATGCCTTTTGCACTATTAGATCTCACAAGCCTGAAGTCTGGCCACTCCTGCTCTATGGTGTACTTGAGCACTCAGCTTCTTGAAGGCTTGGCTACCACAACTCTTGTTCCACTACACACACACACCAATGCCACTGTTTGCCACAGCAGTACTTCTAAGTGGCCCTTTTTGGGAGGCTGGTAAATGTCTAGACATGGAGTTTTTCAGAGAAACATGATCTGGTAGGAAGAATTTCGGACTCCTTCAAAGAGTTTGCTTAGGTGATACACATCAAATGATAAGAATTTTGTTCCTTGGTGTGTTTGTTTCCATTATCAGATGGCGCATTTGTTCAATCCATAAATAGTAAACACAATCTGTGATCACCATTTTACACTTCCAGTCCTATCATGTTGTGACTCAGCCCAAAGACAGTGATCCTTGAAGAAGGAATCATTTTGAAGAACCATACTGGAGGAGCATTCGTTGTTCATGCTAGAAATGACGTCATGACTGCACATACAGATATCAACAGGGTGTTAGAATCGGTTGTCTTTTGCTTTGGCACCAGGTTCCAGCACCAATGAGTTTAGAGCACAAGAAACACGAATTTCCACTAGAAAGGGAAACAAAAATAAAACTTGCCAATATTGTAAAGGCCTTATACAAATCTATGGTAAGACCACACTTAGAATGCTGTGTACAGTTCTGGTCATTGTACATCCAAAAGTGATATCGAAGTGTTGGAAAAAGTGCAGAAAAGGGCATTGAATCTGGGACCTTCTATATGCAAAGTATATGCACCAGCACTGCTGAATTTTTCTGTTTATTTTCCTCCATTCTTTGTGGGGAGAAGTGAAAAGAAATTGCAGCTGAGAATTGTGGGAAGGGGTGAGAAATTCAGAGAAATTTCTCAATGTGCAGGGCTTTAGTGTTGGGTTTACTGTAAGGAGGTGGCTCAGGGGTGTGGATGTATGTTTGCTCTTTATTTTGCAGATTTTATCCCTGTCTGTGCTTTGCAGTCTCCTGTGGCTGCTTGTGCTTCCTGAAAAGCCCCCTAGAGAACTTAACCAGGACTTCCTCCCTTGGGGGTTTCCAGTGCTGCTGCCTGCTGAGTGCCTGGAAGCTGAGCAAGGTATTTTTGGATTTGTTTTGTTGTTAAATGTCCTTTCAACAACAAGAACAACAACTCCCTGCACTCTGAGAAATTTCTCAGAAATTCTCAAAATCCTTGCGAAAGAGGCAGAAAAACGGCTTCTCTCGCAAGGAAGATGTGAAAAGGCAAGTGGGGTTTCAGCACAGCAGAGATATTTATTTTATTTATTTATCTACAATATTTATATGCCGCTCCATATCAGAATATTTCAGAGCGGTGAACAACATGGTAAAAGAATAAAACAGCAGGTTAAAAGAGTTAAAACATGTTCTTATGCATTACTACTGAGCTAAAAAAGCACCTCTTCTAATTCCCTGTATTCATTTTACTTTTGCATCCTTAGTTAAGTATGGTGGCAGGGACCTCTGAAACACAAGGTCTTTGTGTTTGACTCCCTGCACCCCAAAAAAACACAATCAGACCTGCATTGTTCTAGCTTTGCCTCTTACGGACCCTGCTGAAAGCATTTGAGTAACTGTGGTTTGCCTTTTGCGGACCCCATGGAAAGCAGTTAAGTAACATTTTATTAGTGTTGATTTTCCCGAGAATCGCTGCTGCTCTATGCACTGTGTTCTCTAAAAGAATAATGAAACATCTGCAAAAGCTCCCTGGTTGAGGATAATTTGTCTTTGTGGAACAGATGACACCTGGGATAAAGGAGGTCAGCTTAATGAGAGTAAATGAGACAAGGAGAAAGTGAGGAGAGATGTAGTCATTATTTTGGACCACTGGCATCAGGGATTTTGCTGCATTTATGGTCATTTATTTTAGAAAGTACAGAATTAAAATTGCTGTCCAGTTAACTTGCCATATTAAATCCCTTTGCACATCCCATCCTTTTTGCCTTTGAAAGACTTCCATTTACTGTAAAGGTTTTAATAGTTAGATAACAACTACCCTGTAGGAATTGTTTGCAGTCACATAGTCTGTGTACGGTTTCACATGTGCCCTCCTTTGCATGCAGATTATTACAACACCACAATGCACAGGGTGCTTTATAAAGCACTGTAAAGAAAAAAAAATAGGTCCCTGCCCTGACAAGTACAGTGTAAATTTAGACAGAGGGAGGCCAGGATGATTTAAAAAGCAGACAGAAAGGAGAACTGGGAGAGGTAGGAGTAACAAGTCAAAGAGATCCAGGGCCTGTTTGCCTACTAAGTTACTTTGAAATGACAACTCCTGAACTTACTTTAACCTCTAATGCAATTTCAAAGAGTTAATTAAGAGTTAAAGTGAGTTAAAAGACAGGTGACAAGACCAAGGAACTCTCCTTTATCCATCATCATGTAAAACAGGTGTTGAATTTCAGGCTCGGGGCCCAAATTCAGCCTGCCTGAAGTCTAAATCTGGCTCTCCAGGGTTCCCTGTAGCAGTCCCCTTCACCTTTCCCCTCAACACCAATCATGTGTTCGTAACATAAATTATTTATGGTGGTTAAAACAAGAAGGGATCGTGAAGAGCTCCAAAAGGATCTATCCAAACTCAGAGAATGGGTATCTAAATGGCAAATGCAGTTCAATGTAAGCAAGTGTAAAGTGATGCATGTTGGGGCAAAAAATTCCAACTTCAAATATAGCCTGATGGGATCTGAGCTAGCAGGAAAGAGATCTTGGGGTTGTGGTGGACAGCGCAATGAAGATGTCAACCCAGTGTGCAGCTGCTGTAAAAAAAGGGAAACTCCCTGTTAAGCATAGACAAGGAATTGAGAATAAAACTGCCATTATCATACTGCCCCTATACAAATCTATGGTGCAACCATACTTGGAATACTGCATCCAGTTCCGGTCACTACACCTAAAAAAGGATATTGTAGAGCTGGAAAAAGTGCAGAAAAGGGCAACTAAAATGATCAAGGGGCTGGAGCATCTCCCCTGTGAGAGAAGGTTACAACAGCTGGGATTGTTTAGTTTGGAAAAAAGGAGGGTAAGGGGAGACATGATAGAGATGTACAAGATTATGCATGGTGTGGAGAATGTGGATAGGGAGACATTTTTCTCCCTCTCTCAAAATACTAGAACCTGGGGTCATCTATGAAGCTGATTGGTGGGAGATTCAGGACTAGGGGTGAACGAAAGTCACTTACCTTTTCTCGCAGCTTTTTTGCGGTGGGGGGGAGCGCTTCGCTGCTCCCCCCGCGAAGTTCAGGCCGGGGGGGGAGGCTTCCCACCTCGCCCGGCCGAAATTCAGGCTGGGGGGGGAGGCTTCCCGCCTCACCCGGCCGAAATTCAGGCCGGGGAGGAGGCTTCCCGCCTCTCCCGGCCGCGAACACGAAAGTAAAAAAAAAAAAAAAACACGTCCCCTGATAGGCTACGTGACGATTCACATAGCCTATCACGGCTAGATCTGCAAAGTCAGCCGTGATAGGCTACGTGAATCGTCACGTAGCCTATCACGGGTGACTTTAAAAAAAAAAAAAAGCGCGTACGCGAATGGCGGCCCCCATAGGGAGCCGCCATTCGCGTTCCTTATTTAGTTGCTGTAGTCTACGTCAATGTTTACGTAGACTACGGCGAAAATAAGGGCAACGCAAATAGCGTTGCCCTTATTTTCGCCGTAGTCTACGTAAACATTGACGTAGACTACAGCGACCAAATAAGGAACGGGAATGGCGGCTCCCTATGGGGGCCGCCATTATCCGTACACACTTTTTTTTTTTTTTTTAAAGTCACCCGTGATAGGCTACGTGACGATTCACGTAGCCTATCACAGCTGACTTTGCAAATCTTGCCGTGATAGGCTACGTGAATCGTCACGTAGCCTATCAGGGGACATTGTTTTTTTTTTTCTTTCATTGCAATGGCGGGGGCGGCAGCCGGTCAAAAGACCGGCTGCCGCTCCCGCCCCGCTTGAACACCGGACGAACCACCAGCCGGACCCGCCGCCGGGAGGGACATTCAGGGAAGGTAAGTCCCGTCCTGGGGGGGGGGGCGGGGGGCGGGGGGGCGGAGGATTTCTCCCCGAAACTTGTTCGGGGGGCCGAACACGTTGGCGCTCGGCCCCCCGAAGTTTCGGGGAGAAATTCTCCACCATCCCTATTCAGGACAGATAAAAGGAAGGGCTTCTTCGCACAGCGCATAGTTGAACTATGGAAATCACTACTACAGGATGTAGTGATGGCCACCAATTAGGATGGCTTTAAAGGGGGTTGGACAAATTCCTCTAGGAGTAGGCTATCAATGGCTACTAGTCCTGATGGCTCTGTGCTACCTCCAGTACCAGAGGCAGTGAGCCTATGGACACCAGTTGCTGGGGAACATGGGTGGGAGGGTGCTGCTGCATTCATGCCCTGCTTGTGGGTTCCCAGTTGACAGCTGGTTGGCCTCTGTGTGAACAAAGTGCTGGACTAGATGGACCCTTGGTCTGATCCAACAGGGCTCTTCTTATGTTCTTATGTGGTAGTTTGCCAGCTTTTGCATGTTTGAAGTGCCTCTCCTAGGCCTTAGTTACTAGCAGTAACTAAGAGATGTAAGCTAAACTGCTAGTATCGTTGATACTTTGGCCCTGCCCCCTTTGCCTTTGGCCCTGCCCCCTTTGCCTTCCCCCATGTGTCTCCCATGAGCTTCTCTGAAATTGAATTCAGCTCTCAGGCTGAAAGCGGTTCAACACCTCTGATGTAAAAGAGCGGCATTGCCAACGGAGGTCACCATTCCATAGTGAAATACAGTAGCAAGATCATTGGCTGAAGCAGAAGTAGCTGAACCATCTTGGAACTCCTCATCGGTGTAGTTAACAATCTGGTGGGGATTACTGTATCTTTACTAGTGGCCTGTGCAAGGAAAAGGCAGCCCACTCACTGGCTATGTGTTGTGACCTGTCAAGGACTTTGTGGAGGACTTTCACAAGTCTGCTTTCCTAAGTGAAGAAGGAACCACAGTCCTGAACTGTTGGTTCCCCTGGATTCAGCTTTGGACTTTGGTTGCCGCTGTGACCAATTGTGCCTTTGCCCAGTTCAAGGCTGGTATGCCTGCTGAGCCTGTGTCTGAAGAAGCGTGACCTTAAAATGGCTTAGTTACATCAAAACCGCAATGGGCTTTACATGGTGCTCACTTTGAAGAGTCTTCTGAAGTCTGAGTTGAATGCAAGGAGGAGAAGGTGGTGGTGGCAGCTGTTAATTACTACCACCACCACCACTACTACTTCTACTGCTACTACATTTATATCCTGCCTTTTTTTCTCATGTAGGGAACCCAAGGCAGCTTATGTGGTTCTCCTCCTGTCCATTTTATCCTCACAGCAACCCTGTGAGGTAGTTTAGGCTGAGAGTCAGTGACTGGCCCAAAGTCAGCCAGTCACTAGCCAGGATTAACTGGTCCAACTGGAATGTTACCCTCATGTGTGATTGCCAGAATTTGTTTTGTTTGTCTGTTTGTTATATTTATACCCCGCCTTTTCTCCAAGAAACCCAAGATGGTGTACATGTTCCTCCTCTTCTCCATTTTATCTTCACAACAACCTTGTGAGGTAGTTTAGCCTGAGAGTGAGTGACTAGGCCAAAGTTACCCAGTGAGCTTCATGGCCAAGTGGGGAATAGAACCTGGGCCTCCCAAATCTCAGTCCAACACTCTAACCACTTCACCATACTGGCTCTCACCCATGGGATCATATTATACCTGTCCTGTAACACTTGCAATGGTTATCAATCAGTTTCTGGGTGCAATTCAAAGTTTCTGGTATTACCTTTAAAGCCCCAAATGGCTTAAGTCCAAAATACCCAAGGGACTCACTCCTCCCATATCAGCCTGCCTACTTGTTAACATCAAGTTGGGAAGCTCTTTTCTGTGTCCTGTCCATTAAGCATAGTTGGTTGAGACCAAAGATGTGGGTTCCCTCGTGGCCGTGTTGGTATTGTAAAACCATTTGCCCCATGAGGTTCAGAGGAACTCCTCTCTATTTGCCTTCCAACAGCTTGTGAAGATACTTTTTTCTGTAGGGTTTTAATTCACCAGCTTGAAATGATTTTGTTGCTGTCTTTTACTATTTTGATTGTAAATCAAAATAGTAAAGGTGAGGAATACATATGTATTAAAAAGGCGAGGTATAAACCTTTGAATGAAATGTGGGAACATTCAAATACGTCCCCTCCACCTGCAATCTGAAATGGTACAGCCTATGAAGAACTGTTCCATTTGCTTTTTCTGTATGTTTGAACTGGACATCAGGATTCACCATTACTATTCATTTCTCCATGTTTGAATCCGATATCAGGATTCATTACAAGGAGTTCTTCTGGGGCTGAAAACCAAGTTGAAAACCAAGTAAGGAAACCCTAGATTATCAGGGGCTTTACTTACCTCCCTTTCCACTTCATTTTAGTGTTAGTGTGCATGTATGTGATAGTGTGCATATTTCAATCATCTGTGCTGCCTTGTATATAGAAAGAAGCATTGTTGAATGGAAGCACAGGAATGGGTGAGGGTGAATATACAGACTTGATTAAAATAATCAGAGGTTGCTGTCACTCACCTGTCCCATTACAGTCACTATTCAGTAAAAGGCGAATGCAATACGTCACATTATATATAAGAGGCTGTCATGATCCAGGTAAGACAGTTTCCATTGCCTGACTGCCTGTTCTTCTCTCCCACCCTGCTTTGTTCAGCCAAATTATTCAGTGAAACAATAAGCAGCAGTCAGTGATCATATATTACATGCTGCTTGGGTGCCTGTGCGGGTCCGGATCAGATATCCCAAACCTCTTTCTATTATGGAACGGCTCTGGCAGATGACAGCCATTTTACATTGTATTTGACGGAAATGATGATGCATGAATTCTAAGGTTTGCTTTGGGATATTTGAAACAACTCCTATAGCTGATATTGAGATGGGCAGTAGAGGAATGCCCATGCATTATTTATTATTAATATTAAAGTGGAGAGAGGCAATGGGGTTTCGGGAAGGGCAATTCGGAGACTTAAAGGTGGCTTAAAGGAGGGATCAGTGTTCATCTTACTTTCATCTCTGGTTAAGCAGGTTATTATATTTTTAAATTGTTTGGCCAGAGACAACAATGGGATGAAAGGGCACACAGACCATGGAAAGTAATGCCTCTCTCAGAGTACTTACACCTAGGGATGTGTAAATCAGCAAAACTCAAGCTTGTTGAGAGTCTCTAAATTCCAACTTGAAGCTCATTCCAACTTGTCTCTGTATAAGATTGCAAGTTTATTTTTCTTTCCGCATGAAAATTTGTGCGTATTTTCATGCATATTTTCCCAAATGTATCATCGATTGTGTGCATTTTTACATGCACACATTTCTCTCCCACTGCTTAAAATGTGTTTGTGTGCGTGTTTCAAATGTATGCATTTTTTCATGCACATTTTTCAAATGTACACATTTTTCTGTGAACTGCATTACAAGCTTGGAAATGAACAGACTTCGACTGCAGATTGTATTCATGTCCGTGTTTGGTTCCTGGAGGTGTGAACTGGATAAATTCAGATCAAAACTGAATTCAAATTAATTTCTCATACATTCCTACTTTCAACAATTGTTTGTCACCAATCTTATAATTATGTTCTGCTTCTATGACTGATAGAAGGACAAAGTAAAGTTAGGGTTCCATTGTAGTAATGTCCCAAATGGCATACCTTGTTTCCTTCTTTCACCAGTGCAGGTCTGCTTAACTTGCAATGAAACAGCAAAACAAAAAGAGCTTGTGAAAGCAAACAACCACATGGCGAAGGTCAGGTTGGTCCTTCCTGCTTTGGCACCTCTCAGCTTCAATCTGGATAATGAATACAATCTCTTAGGAATTTTTGCCTATGCAGTGCGGTATCTCCAACCAGGAAGCTATGCTGAGTGGTCTCCAAATACATTTGCTGTTCTACAGTTTTGTTATCCTGTTTGTACAAGTAGCAGAATACTTCAGAGCATCTACTGGGAACTGGAGAGTTCTATTTTGTCTTGAGTTCTTAGGTTGCAGATGGCTACAGCTGAGGTTGTGGTTTGGATAAATCTTTGCATTTCATTAGCTGCTTCTGCCTCACATATTTCACTGCAGAGTCCCCACACTTTTCATCAGAGATGTAAGCACATAATTTTGCTTTTTGGTGTGCGTGCTATTAGCTTTCTATGCAAGAGTGCTGTGGCAGAAAAAGGAAGATAAGTTAGACTTATAGGTTTAATATTTTGAACATCGAGGCAATAAAACGACATAATAAAGAGATGAAATTAAAAACACCCCGGACATGACAGCTTTGGGGAAGCAACTGGACTAAACCGTGTGTGTGTGTGTGTGTGTGTATGTGTGTGTGTATGTGTGTGTTTGCGGTGTCTTCCAAAGATAATGTGGCCTCAGTCATTCTTTAATCCTTAGAAGTTGCCCTTTGAAAGGAGAGTCACAACAGAGACCTGCTGGGAGCCACAACTGTATTCTCACCTCCTTATAGGAGTGTCCCTGCTTAGAGTGCTGGCAAGTGAGCCAGCCATGCCCCTTCTCCAGGAAGCCATTCCACCCACCTTTTTTCAGTTTTTCTTTTCCAGTCTACATCCAATATTCTATGATTATTATTGAGCATGTTAAACCCTCATTGGGCTGTTTTGGGGAGGCTGTTCCCATAGGTTTGGGGTGGTGATTTTTAAGAGGGCTTTTTGTACTTTTGTAAAACCAGGGTTTGCCCCATTGTGCTGATATCTGCTTTATGTTTCTCAGTGGGCCCATTTCGGTTCAGTTTCTGTCAGCACTCACCATTTGAGTTTGCTATTAGCGGGAGGGAAATGCAGTGGAAATGGAAAGGATTGTTATCCGGATGACTGAAATAATGCCTGTGAATGTCTAATATAATCTTCCCCAGATGTGTTGGAGTGCAACTCTCCTCATTTAACCCATAATTTATGTGCTGGCTGTGGATGATGGGAATTGTAGACCAAAATATCTGGAGGCCACCAAGTTGGGGGAGGCTGATCTAGACTATTAGGAATATGCCACATTTGCATTGGAAGAACATCTTGAGAAGTGTTCTCATTGGTTGCCCTTCAGATATGGCAGTGCTACCATAGAATTAATATGAGGATAGATCATGTTTTTCTGGAAAGGCAACAAATAGTTCAGTTCCTACCTTGTCATTAACTGTCTTGACAGCTTTATAGCAAAAGAAGAAGAAATGTTTGGCTCAGCTATTGAGTAGGACTTAGTCCTGGATTACACAACAGAAAATTAGGACATCCTTTGATTGGCAGCTACTAAGGAGATGGCTTTATTTGCTATGGTGGCTGTCAAGGAGCATAAAACCTTTAAGCAACAATGTTGCTTACTATTGTAGAAATGCATCATGTAATCACACACAATATATTTTTGTTGGTGTGCATGTTTTTGTAGTTCATTGTTAGGTAAATTCTAAATTGTTATGGTTCTAGATCTTGGAGCAATAACATCTTTGCCATGGCAGTGTTCTGTACAGGCTGAAACGTGCGAGGTCAGGAGCTTGCTGTTTTGGTTATTGGCATGGCCATCTCCTCCTCACGGGCAGAGATTCCTGTGGGCCTTCCACTGAGGCTGGACTTCATATTTAATAAGAGTCCCTACCCTGTAAGGCTTTCAGAGCATCCTAGGAAGCTGTCAGGAACCTTCAAGCACAGCTTCCTAGGACACTCAGGGAGACCCTAGAAATGAGGTTTTGATGGCAGGAACCATAGAGCCTGATCCTAGAGTTATCCCCCCCTTTTTTTTTCAGCAGTGGCAAATGCTGGGGGTCTGAAAGCTCCCACACAAGGCTTGAGGCATCATCAGTGGTCCATGTGCCATACTTTTTGCACCCATGATGTAAGCTGTGGGAGTGTCCCGTGCACCAGGGGCCTGGAGAAGGGTGGTTCTGCTGAATCCTTCATTGTGAAAGGTGGGGAGTGGCCACAGTTCAGTGGTAGAGCACATGCTTTGCATGTAAAAGATCCTAGGTTCAAACAGCAACATCTCTAGGTAGGGCTGGAAAAAGTCCTGCCTGAAACCTGGAGAGCTGTTGACAGGCAATGTTAGTATAAGGCAACTTCCGATGTTCCACTGTAACAGGCCTCACGTCAAAGCTAGTTTTCCACGGCACCCAAAACAGTGGCAAGAGAGGTGGTTCCAGAGAATGCCTATGGTAGGGGTAAATAACTACCAGCCCAGGGTTTCAGTCTGGCTTTAAAAACATTAAGCTCTTTCTTTTCCTCCATCAGGGTGAACAGCAACAAGTTACAGGTTAAGTAACCTTTGATCTGTATCTTGGCTTAGTTACTGACTCTAGGGTCCACCTCCCTTGAATGCAAAGCTGCACTTGTCATGGGTTATGTCATAAAAGCTTTAAAAAATCTTTTCACTTCTATATTTTCTATCTTTAAAAAGAAAAAAAGAAGACAGCTGCCTGCTCCTTAATCTTCAAATTAGGGTGTGATTATGTAAATAGAATAAATGTTTTTCTGGCCCTTTAGCCTATGCACAACTTATTGTTTCCAAAAGCTAGGGAGGAAAAATTGGTTTCACTGCAACAAAGATAAATTGGAAATGAATCAACTTTCCATCTATACTGTCTATCTATGGATCATTTACTAGTGATAATGCATTAAGGGAAAGGAGACTTCGTCAGTGCTGTCTTATTGGATTTGTGGGGTGGTGTAATAAATGGGATGTGTTTTCAAATCCTGCCATTAGAGCAATAAATGAATCCATGAGAAAAATAATCACGTCGCTTCCTTCTCTTAAAATATTCTCCTTTCTTGTGAGGAGGCCAAGACTGAATAACAGAAAGGCAATCAATAGCTTCTAGTAAATTGGGATACACAGAGATGCAACGTTCTAGAGCTTTCACCTTGTATTTATATCTGTGAAGTGAAGTCAAGCTAAAAGGGAGAGTGTAGGGCAGCATGGTCTCTTGAAATTTTATGAAGTGGACCATGTGGCCTTCACCCATCTGCACAACTTATTGTTGTTTCTTGCAAGTCCCCGCCCCCCAGAATTCCCTGATTTCAGTTTGTTTTGCTGCATCGTGTAAACTGTTACTTATCTGTGTTACTGTTCTCTCCTGTTTGATTAGGTTTTTGGTCAATGTATGATTTTATTGGGCAGTATCCAAACCTCTACACCTGCCAACAGGACCCACTGGTGGTGCAACAGGGAGCTACCAGTTCTAAAAGCAACCTGAAATGAGAGGAAACGCTCATTTCTGGAATGGGGCAGATCAGCGGAGTTTATAGAAGGTCCCCTGACCTGCCCTGATCCAGAAACAAGTGTTTCTGCTTGTTTCCATGGTTGCTTTTTGAACCGCTACCTTTTTGTTGCACAAGTGGCAGGTCCTGCTTGCGAAACAGACCGAGCAGGAGCGCAGCAACAGTATTGGATACTGCCCATTGTGTTTTATTAGTTATATCCCGCTTTAGGATTATTTTATAATGAAAAGCGGACATTAAATTTCATAATAAACAAACAAACAAACAAACAAATAAATAAATGTGTCCACCTAATGGAGACTGAAACCTGACTCTCCAAGGATTGTGTTGCTTTGGCTTTTCCTGAGTGGATGCAAATTGTATTAATATCTGTTAAAACAGGAATAGGATTAGCATGAAGTTCCAGGTTGAAATTTGGGATCTCCAGATGTAGCACAGCTACCACCAAAGACTCTGGAGGATGGGGACCAAGACCTGTTGCCAAAGATGGCTTATTGTTCATATGATTTGATTTATAACCTGCACCATCCCAAGAGCTCAGAACAATATCTTTAAGATAATACGATCCCCGTTAACAGTGGTGAAACCACCCTCACCTTACTCTGGCCATCAAAACTAGAATAAAAATATCTTACACCTCTCCTGGAAGATGCTCAGACTCAAGCTTTGGCAAGTCTTAAGTTGAGGGTCAGGCACCAAGACCACTTCTGCATATGTCTTTGAAGCCTTGATTCAGTTCATACATGGTAAACTCAAAAGGGTGTCCCCAGTCAATGTTTGTGATGGAGCCTAAGGATGGAAGTGGTCTTGTTAGATATGTTGGGCCCAGGTTAGTTAGGGAGGAAGATACAAGTTAAGTGGATCATTGCTTTGCATCAGTATAAGGGGTTTAGTTGGCAAATGAAGATTTTTTTTCACTGGCATGCTTTCTAATAGCTACTTCTCACTCGGTTGCTTACATAATCCAGGAAACTACACAAGACTAAAAATCAATGCATTTTGAGATGTAGTTGCTTTTTTTCCTGAGTGAATGCAAATTGTATTAATTCTTACCTAATCTTTATTTAGTCATTTTTACACTTTTAAAAAATCTCCTTCTGAACCAATGACACATTTATAGATGTGCTGTTTTTATGTAGCACTGATACTTTCAATACTGGGTTATTAAAACCTTTCTCCTGTTACTTAGTCATTACATGCAGTGATTTTTGATATTAATCTTCCACCGTACTAGGGTATGCCACTCGATACCCTGGGGCAAAGATAAATAATGGTTTCATATCAGCAGTGCCTCAGCTAAATTGATTTTCATTTGATACTGTTTCTAGGTAACACATGCAGGGTATATGCTACAATAAAAATCAGTGCTCGTTTTATGTGGGGCGTAGGGAGGCCTGTAGTGAAATCCACAACCCCACCTACTGACTTCCCCAGTTTTAGCCAGTCATGCCATCTCTGTAGCCTTCCAAAACAGTAGCTAAGGGGGCTGTTACAAAAGGTAAGGGGGCTGTAATTTGAGCACTACAGCAGGGCCTCCAGCCCAAAGGGTCTAAATACATCCCTCTTCTATGTGGTTCCTGATGCCCATTTGAGTTGGGCTCTACCCACGCAATTCCTTCTCCTTTTTTTGTTTCTTGATGCAGTGTATTAACTTTAGAACAGTCATTCTGTTCAGTCACTTTTCACCTTCCCTTCTCTTCCATACCCAGGTTTTGTTTCTTGTCTGTCAGATACAGCTTCTCTTCACAATTACTATTAGCGGTTTACAAACCGCACATTCACACACTTCTTTTGTCACAAGGTGTTATCCATGTTCAGCCATCCTGTTGGAATCTGAAGGTGAAGCAGAATTACTTAACTGTTTACAACCCATTGGATTTCCTGCAGAACAGCACCTTTTGGCATTTATTAAACATGTCCTTTTTTGCCAAAAAACAAAAACAGAACGTCCTGTTACTTTCTGTGGCGAGAAAGGCCTCTGTCAGGAGTCTATCCAGCAGCCAAGTAACCCATAGGGTGAGGTTTAAAGGTAGCAGTTGAGCCACAAGATGGTAGCGTACACCTGTTGTAGATTTCTGGAAAGGGACAGTTGTCATTGTCAAATTGGCACATCTTAGGGAAATGTTCTCTTATCAGTAAGCAGGAAGCAAACAAGGAAGGGGAGTTGGGGGAAGGAAAAGTCATGGAGCCAGAAGAAGGAGAACCTCCTCAGAAGAAGGTTCTGAGGTTCACAAAAGAAGGAGATTCAAAATAATCATGTCACTTGCTGGCACCAGGTCTCCCAGCAGAATGTCCATGTTTGGAGCTGACCTAAGAGGCATACAGGGGCTCCTAGCTGTAAGGGATTTATGGACCGCTGTTGTTTTCTGAGACAATCTTAAGACAATTGTACAAATTGCATTGTACAAAATGCATTGAACAGGGGGTTGGACAAAATGCATTGAGCAGGGGGTTGGACTCGATGGCCTTGTAGGCCCCTTCCAACCCTACTATTCTATAAATGAGAATTAAAGCCAGCTGGCTCAGAGAGATCTATTGTGTTAGGATATCATGGTTATTGGGCACACAATATATGTACTCAAGTCACAATGAAGACAAGAGGGGATTCTGGGAATGGAAGGTTCTGAGCTAAAACGCTGAAGAAATGTCTGAGGTCTGGTGCTCCTGTAATGAACTTCACACCTTGCCCTTTTCTCCCCATGATGACTATCCATGTTGGAGATAAGTTCCAGAAGGGCGGTCCCATTAGTCTCTTACAGCAAATGCAACAAATATTTTTGTAGCATCTTAAAGACCAACAGTTTTATTGTGGCTTGATTCATTGTGGCATAAGCTTTTGTGGCCCAAAGTCCACTTCATCAGATACATGATGTGTTATCCTCAGTTGGCAGTTACTTCTGCCAGTGGAAGATTATACTTCATGCATTTGATGAAGTGAACTCTAGTCCACAGAAGCTTACACAATAAGAAATTTGTTAGTCTTTTAGGTGCCGTACATTTATTATTATATTTTTGTATGTAGGGAATGTGTCCTGTAATGAGAAAGCATCCAATCACGCAAAACATCCTAACGTCACAAAGAGTTCCACACCAGCTCTGGCTTTCTTGGAGCCATGGCACGTAACACTACATAAGTCGCTGGTGAGCAGGTAGGTTGGTGTGTATTGACCAGTTAGTTAAATTGCTTCTAAAGTCTAGGGAGGGAGGCGAGATGGAGCAGTGAAAGGAGCCGAAATGTTGCATTCTGGGATGGGAAATGGGAAGATGTAGGCAAAAAGAAATAGCCCTGATTATTAGGCTTCTCAAGATGTGGTCTCACAAGATGTGAAACATTAGTTTCCTGCCTAAAATCTCTGATTCATTTTGTGTCTCTCAACACAACATGTTTGCACAAGAGAATGAGAATGGAGAGAGAAGAAATATTTGATACGCTGTTTATCAGTTTCCCAGAGAACAAATTAACTTTAAGTTTCAGGCATTTAAGAAAACTTTTACTTCAGCAACCACCATTCTTGTTCTATTTTGGGGGTGCAATTTCTTTGAGGATAGTATAATCACCAGTATAAAGGCTCCTGAATGAACTGGTAAAAGCAGGAAAGTTTCCAATGCTAGCTGAGACCTCTTGTGTCTAAAGGTGTGGGAAGCAGGTTTTGGTTCTGAGGGAGTGACATAAAAAGAGGAACCTGTTTTTATTCAAGAAAGTCAATCAGAATACAGGTATTATCCATGTGTGTAGGGCAAGTGCAAATTTTTGTGTCTTTCAGTCAAATGTTTTGCCATTGTCATAATTTCCTTTCTGTAGAGTCAGAGGTCCCGGGTACCATTAATCTTGGTATATGTAAAAAATGGTTGTATTGTGATGTCTTTAGGAAGAAAGACTGAGCTTAGATCATTAGACTTGGTTCTGGAGAGTGCCCTTTCGAATATTAATCAAAGTGACAGATGGCTTCCAGAGCAGAAGGTTAGATAGAAAGAAGGAGCAGCCAGCAGCAATCAAGGAAGCCACTGAGGAAAATATCTGACCAGGGTAGAAAGCAAGGCTCTGCCAGTTTGAAAATAGATGGGAACAGATTGATTGCTATGATGATCTTGGAGAAAAACAGGTATGCAGTAGATAACTGTGATAACTTGGTGTCAAAACAACTTCCGTTGTGGAGAAGAATTATAGGTTTTCAATTTTACATAATTATTTCCTATATTAGCAATGTTCAGGGAATGAGTGCCAATCTTTCTGTAACCAAAATAGCACCAACCATGCACAAGAAGAAGGTATCGGCATGCTCATGGGAATTGCAAGGTTTGGGATATATATATATATATATATATATATACACACACACACACATACATACATACATACACACACACACACACACTTGGGGGGGGGACCTAAGGGGGCAGGGAAAAAAACCCAAATAGCCCAATGAGAACTGAGCATGTGCAGTGGCTACAAAATGATGAGTGTCTATTAGGGGGGTTGGTATGAATAGAAAAGGGGAATGGAATGGAATATCCTGGAAAATGGCATCACTAGCTGGCTGGGAACCCTGAAGAAGAGCGCTCCATGCTGCAAAATTTTGTTGCAGGTTCGACTTGTACTATGTAATGCCCAAGCCTTTAGACTCTGAGTGTGAAGGGGAGGAAGATGCTTTAGAGAAACAGCAGAATTCTAGGCAGTTAAGAAAGCAACCCTATCATCCCTAGTCAGTGTTCCAGGTGTCACATGCATGTTCAGAAAACCCCCTCCAAGATCTTAGACTGAGCTCTGACCTCGGAGGGCTTTTTCTGTTGTCAGATCCCCTCCTGGCTCCTCCCAACTACCACAGAAGTTTCTGCACTGACTCCCTCTACAAGGTTGGGGCCCAATCTCGTAGAGGGGAGGAAATAGGCATGTCAGGGGTCTGCCAGTTGTGGGGGGGGGAGTGGCAGAGGATCAAAGTGATACTAAGCCCTCCCAGCCCCCAACCATACCCCTGGCACAGAGGGAAAGTTAAACGAGCTCTGAGGTTTGTCTAACTGATTTCCCCTTTTTGAAGGAACAAGAGGCAAAATGTGCTTCTAATGTTTTGTCTGTCCTGCCAGCAGGAGCCCAGCAGGGTTTCAAATGGACAGAGCCTCCAAGATAGGAGTGCTCCATCATTTTGGCTCCTCAGCATAGGGATTGCTCTCTGAGGAGTTTAGTTGGGGGAGCGTAATGAGTGGAAGTGAGGAGTGGAGCAAGCCAGAGGAGTTAATTGGAGTGAGGGTGAGAAGTGGGTGAATAGATTTAGATCCTGGGATGGAGGAGGTTAGAGCAGGAAGGAATATGAGTTTCATCAGATAATACCTGTTTAGCTTTTTCAATACCAGTTCATCAAGTTCTTTGATAATGACTGTCTCTGCCTCTTCTAGGAATGAAGTAATTTTCTGCCAGTTCCTCTGCTTGTACAGGAGTATGAAAACTACTTCAGATGGAATAATTTAGTTACATGTCAGATGTGTGCAGTGCAAGAGCCTTTGCAGAGAATCAGAGGTCTGAAACTGAGTGTGGAATATTCTGCATCTTGGAAATGCAAGCGTAAGTACAAGCAAGTGACTGGTCCAACAGTGACCCAGCGAGCTGTTTGTTTGCTGGTTTGTTTGTTTAGGCTGAGCTGGGATTTGAACCAGTGTCTCCCTGCTCAGTGTCCCAGCACTCTAGCCACTACACCACACTAAGCAGGTTTTCGCCACATGAAAAGTATGTAGGAAATGAACAGTGAATCAGAATTTAAAAAAAGAAAAAAAAGATAACCACACTGGTCCATGAGGGGAAAAAAAACCCAAATCCACATTTACGCAATACTTTTATTAGCATCAACCAAAATGCCACAAAAATGTGTACAAGCTTTCAGAACTCTTCATTAGGCTAAATAGTAGAAAAAACCGGGGTATGGTGGGGGAACAATAAAGTACAAAGATTAGGCGAGTTGTTGTGGCCATGAGGACTGTGAAGTGTTAGAAAGGACTGGACAGAATTTCCAGTAGTTGAGGGAAGGTCTTCAGAACCCTGGATAGCTCTTTGCTCATCCAGTAATAGATGCAGAATAAACCGAGCAAAATTATTATATTTTATTATGTGTATATGGCCTTTTACGGAATGAGATAACTATAAAAAGATACGATCTTTGCCCCGAAGAGTTTTCAATGTAAGACTGTGGTAATCAAGAGCAGGAAGGAAGAAAGATATGGTAGTAGCACAGAGCAAAAGCAGCTACATGTACTGAGCCATGGTCCAAGGGAAACAAAGCCTGAAACATAAGAACATAAGAAGAGCTGTGCTGGATCAGACCAAGGAGCTGTCTCATCCAGCATTCTGTTCACACAGTGGCCAACCAGCTGCCTGTGGGAAGCCCAGAAGCAGGACATGAGCACAGTAGCATCCTTCCACTAATGTTCTCCAGCAACTGGTCCTGAGAGACATACTGCCTCTGATACTGGAGGTAGCATATAGTCATCATGACTAATAGCCATTGACAGCATTTCCCATATGCCTTGTTTCCCAGGAGAATTGCTAGGATTTTAGCAGTGGCAGTGTCCAGTGGCACTGAGGGAGGGGTGTGCCTCCCAACCCCCAGAAGTTCCCCACCCCTCATTTAAGGGAGCAATCCTATTGGGATAGATGACCTTCTCCAAACTTGGAGGTGACCGCCTATCCAATAACAGGCAGAGAGCAGAGGGGATCTTCTCCGCCGCGTTCTGGCTGCCCTGCATTACCAGCTAGACGGCCGATTTCAGCTGTCTAGACAGAACAGTTCAGAGCCAGGGGGGCAGCTGGATGATGCATATGAAGCATCCCCACCCCTTCCTGCCCCCGGGAATGTCCCCTTTCCTCCTGCTCCATGCTGCTCTTCTGAGTGCAGAGCCCAGGACAATCCGCGCTGCCTCCAAGGTGGTGGGGGTGGGGAAGCAGTTTTCTGGGAACCGACCTCTGAGTGTGGGCTCCTAGGTCGGTTCCTGGAAACCGAAAAATCCTATGGCCATTTAGCTGCTGTCTAGTGGCCATAGGATTACACCCTAAATCTAGTTTCCCGTTGATGCTATTTCACATGTTTTCTAAACTATCGTGCAAATTTGACCGCTACGGCTGCAATCCTATATATGCTCATGTGACAGTCCCATTGAACTCAATGGGACTTACTTCTGAGTAGACATGTACAGGATTGCACTGTATACCATGTTAATTCACAAATAACAGTGCAATCCTATACATGTCTACATGGAAGTAAGCGTCACTGTAAATAAGAGTATTGAGTATTATTTATATTATATTGGAAGAGATGCTTTATTAAAAAATTTAGATTTTTTTATACATTTATTTCTACTAATTTCATTTATTTCTACTAATATGTTTATTTCTACTAATTTAGAACATAATCCAAATAATGGATAATTTTGTGATTTACCTGTATCAACCAGCTGAAGTTCATTAGGAATATTAATCACACATAAAAATGTAAATTGCAGATGGTGTGTACTATATTTTATTAAGCTTTAAATGCTGGTGATGAAACTTAATTCAGGCCATTCTTTAAGATAAATTTAGTATTTATGGGGGGGTTAATAAAAGAACCAAATTTAAAAAAATTAAAATGTATTTTTTAATCAATCCTACATGCGGTTAGTTCCATGCAAACAGTACCAGTGTCTTCTTTAGGAAATACATCTGCATAGGGTTCCCCACAGTCCCTGAACCCTGTGTTCTGTTGTACTGTTGTGCACACTCACAATTAAACAAAGGAGGCTAGCTAGCCATGTTAGCATGGTGAGTCATGATCCAAACAAAGTGGAGTGCTTTTAATTCCTATTGATTCAAATGAGCTGAGTATGTTCTTCAGTCCTTCTTGCTGAAATCAAAAGGTCGTAACTTTGGCTGGAGCCTGGCTTTTGGAAATGTTTTCTTCTGTGATTTGGCCCATCTGATGCCTGGCGGTGCAAATTAATGGACTCCAAGCAACTGGCAAAATCTGGTTTCTTTCAATTTTGGTTTCTTTCCAATTTTTTTTTCTTTCTAATCTTATGTTCAGTTCATCCTGAACTTTTGAGATTTAATTTTAATTAAAATTAAAATTTGTATTATTATTATTTACTTTTCTATACCACCCCATAGCTGAAACTCTCTGGGTGGTTTACAAAGGTTAAAAAATTAGAAGTACAATATGCAAAATTTAAAATATAAAAAAACCACAGACAGTATACTGTCTGGCAACATATATCTAAAAACAACTTTGAGCAATCAGCCAAACCATAAAACAAATCCAGGATCAATTAAAGCTGATCACATGCTGCCAAATGCCTGGGAAAAGAGAAAAGTCTTGACCTGGCACCGAAAAGATAACAATGTTGACACCAGGTGGACCTCATTGGGAAGATCATTCCACAATTGGGGGGCCACCACCGAGAAGGTCCTCTCCCTTGTTGCTGTCTTCTGAGCCTCCTTTGGAATAGACACCAGGAGGAGGACTTTAGCTGTTGAGCGTAGTGTATGGGTATTCTTGAGCTGGGAGAAATGCTCCATCAGGTATTGTGGTCCTGAGCCATGTAAGACTTTATAAGCTAAAACCATCACCTTGAATCAGGCTTGGAAACATATAGGCAGCCAATGCAACGCTACAAGGAGCATACAACTCCCCTGCTAAAACAGCTTCACTGGCTCCCAGTCTGTTTCCAGGCACAATTCAAAGTGCTGGTCATGACCTATAAAGCCCTATACAGCTCGGGTCCAGGTTATCTGAAAGACTGTATTCTTTCCCATGAGCCTGCTCATGCCCTGAGATCTTCAGGGGAAGCCCTTCTCATGGTCCCACCACCATCACAGGCTCGCCTGGTGGGAACGTGGGAGAGGGCCTTCTCGGCGGCTGCCCCAAGGCTCTGGAACTCCCTTCCCAGGAGTGGCATGTTTCTACAGGCAGGCAAAAACTTTTTTGTTCCAGCAGGCCTTTGGGGATCGATAGTCTGGACCTGTGAGAATATGATGGATTGATACTATTGTTTATGTAGTTGCTGTCTTTTAAAATTTTGATATTTTAATTTTATACAATTTTAATATTATTGATGGTTTAATTATATTTTTAACTTTTGAATGTTTCTATTTATATGTTTTAACTGTAAAAGTTTTTAATGTTGTAAAGCCGCCTTGAGTCCCAGTATTGGGAAAAAGGCAGGATATAAATAAATACGATGACGACGATGATGATGCAAGCAGGCCAGAGTAGGTCTTATATGTGCAGACCTTCTGGTTTCCATTATCAATCTGGCCACTGCATTTTGCACAATCTGCAGCTTCTGAACCATCTTCAAAGACAGCCCCATGTAGAGCGCATTACAGTAATCTAACTTGGAGGTTACCAGAGCATCAACAATTGAGGCCAGGTTATCCCTGTCCAGATAGGGGCATAGCTGGGCCACCAACCAAAGTTGGTAGAAGGCACTCTGTGCCACTGAGGCCGCCTGAGCCTCAAGTGGCAAGGATGGTTGTAAGAACTATGAACCTGCTCCTTCAGGGGGAGTGCAACCCCATCCGGAACAGGTTGAACACCCTCAATTTTTGTGCACATTTTTACATTTTTGTCAACATTTCTTCCATTACGTGCATTTTCTGTGCAATTTTGCCAGCTATATACATTTCATGCAAGCAATTTCTTCATGCAATGCATCTTTGAGCATTAATTTCATGAATATACGCATTTTTGTGCACACTTCCCCCAGTACACTTTTTGTACACATTGTTTGATTAGAGAGCTCCACTGCAAAATTCAGAGAAGTGCAAGTTTTGAAGGATAATTTCATTTCATTTCATGAATTGGTCTGAAAGTGTGAAATGAGGTAAGTTTGTATTAAAACTGAATACATTTCTCCCCCATCCCTATGGCTACATGAACCCTCCAAAATCAGAGACAGCATGGCATAGAATACTAATTCCTAGGGAGCTGTTGTTTTCATCTCCTGTTTGTGAGCTTCCCAAATACTTGTGATTGGTCAAGTATTGGGAAGCAGGTTGTTAGATTAGATGGACCTTTGGTCATGAGAACATAAGAAGAGCCATGCTGAGTCAGACCAAGGGTCCATCTAGTCCAGCATTCTGTTCACAACTTCACACAGTGCCCATCCAGCTGCCACAGGAAACCCACAAGCAGGACATGAGTGCAACAGCACCCTCCCACCCATATTCCCCAGCAACTAGTGTGTATAGGAATACTGCCTCTGATACTGGAGGTAGCAGAGAGCCAACAGGAGTAGTAGCCATGGATACTACTTATACAAGTAGTATAAGTAGTATAAGGAATTTATACAAGTAGTATAAATTCCTTCCCTCCAGGAATTTGTCTAACTCCTTTTTAAAGCCATCCAAATCGCTGGCCATCACTATGTCTTGTGGTAGCTATAGTTTAATTATGTGCGCTGTGAAAGTCTGATCTAAATGGGCTCGTCTTGCATTCTTATGGCCACTGTCAGATGGGGAGGGATAGCTTGCCTCTTTCTGCTACCTGGAAAGTACAATTTGATTTTTTTTTCCTTTACAAAGAAAGTTTCTTCGCTACAGCATCAGTCTTGGTAGATTTGCCAACTTGGCAAATTTGAAATGGCCCCGAAAGAGTCAGGTGCTAGCAAGGTGTTAGGCTCCTCTAGTGGAAAGCGGGGATTCCCAGGTGGCTCACTGCCCTGAACACCTGAGCGTTCTTTAAAAAGCACCTGCAGAATTGATAACGAGCAAGAAGGCAGCAGAGCCCGGTGCCAAGAGACCCAATTAGTTTCCAAAGCAGCTGAAGAATGGGAAAGAGCAAGAGATAACCTTGGGGGGGGGGAATGTGAACGCAGTGGTCTGACACTTTAAAAATATATCTGTGTTGCAGCTCTCCGATGAACTTTAATCCCGCTCAGTCTTTACAAAGAACTTCGCACAGTCCTCAAAGCTTAAAGAATGTAGGATATGTGGACAGCCGTGGTGTTGATACTGCTGATATTTCTGTCTAGGATGCTGATATTTCTGTCTAGTTTTGTATAAGACATCAAGTAGTACCACTTCTTTTTCCAAAAAAAATGAAGGTTGATGGAGGACTTGGTATCAGTGGAGGCTGGTGGCTCCAATATCAGTGGGGTGATGAATCCACTCCGGGTTTCAGTCAGAACCAGTCAGAAGTCTAAAGGAGCTATCCAAGGTGCAAAGCAGATTGACCACCCACTGACATCAGAGCCACCACCCTCCACTGAAGGGTGGGAATGTTTTCTCCCTGGATATGCAAGGCAAACGGATCTCTCCAGGTAAAACACAGCATTTATATAGGTGCCAGATTGGAGTGCCAGATTGGAGTGGAGAAGTGTGTTAGGATTAGGAAAGAGTAAGAAAGAATTCTAGTAAAGCCAGTCGGACCCCAGGTTATTCTCAGAGCTAAGACACACCAGCATGAGTGATGCCCAAGCAGAAAAAAATAACTGCTGCTTGCTGCCTGAACTCCAAGTTATTAGGGGTGCACGAAAGTCACTTACCTGGTCTCGCAGCTTTTCGCAGTGGGGGGGAGGCACTTCGCTGCTCCCTCCGCGAAGTTCAGGCTGGAGGAGGAGGCTTCCCACCTCGCCCGGCCGAAATTCAGGCCGGGGGGGAGGCTTCCCGCCTCGCCCGGCCGAAATTCAGGCCGGGGAGGAGGCGCCTCGCCTCGCCCGGCCGCGAAATTAAAAGTTAAAAAAAAAAACACCCCCGTGATAGGCTACGTGACGATTAACGTAGCCTATCACGGCTAGATCTGCAAAGTCAGCCGTGATAGGCTATGTAAATCGTCACGTAGCCTATCACGGGTGACTTTAAAAAATAAAAAAAAAAGCGCGTACGCAAATGGCGGCCCCCATAGGGAGCCGCCATTCACGTTCCTTATTTGGTCGCTGTAGTCTACGTAATCTTTACGTAGACTACAGCGACCAAATAAGGAACGTGAGTGGCGGCTCCCTATGGGGGCCGCCATTATCCGTACGCGCTTTTTTTTTTTTTAAGTCACCCGTGATAGGCTACGTGACGATTTATGTAGCCTATCACGGCTGACTTTGCAAATCTAGCCATGATAGGCTACGTTAATCGTCACGTAGCCTATCACGGGGGCATTGCTTTTTTTTTTTTCTTTTATTGGAATGGCGGCGGCGGCCGGTCAAAAGACCGGCTGCCACTCCCGCCCCGGACGAAGACCCGACGAACCGCCGGCCGGACCCGCCGCCGGGAGGGACATTCGCCAAAGGTAAGTCCCGTCCCGGGGGGGGGGGCAGGGGGGTGTGGAGAATTTCTCCCCGAAACTTGTTCGGGGGGCCGAACACGTTGGCGTTCGGCCCCCCGAAGTTTTGGGGAGAAATTCTCCGCCAACCCTACAAGTTATAGGATTTGAAGAAGAGGGAACAAAGAGCTCGATGGCTTAGTGGCTGGACCCAGAATGGGTCAAAACAAAGGGAGCAATAGTTTGATTCTGAAAAGTGAATAGAAAGTTCAGGGTGGTTCCTTGCCCCTTAATTAATTACACCTGCCTGGCTATAGAGGGTCATAGCAGTACAGTACTTGTCATCAAGGATGCTCAAGTAATGCTTTACCTTGCCAACCTGTCAGATAGGTGGGGATGCTTCAGGATGGGGCCATTTTTCCTACCAAGGCTCTGGATTTGGTCAATTCAAGGGTACCCTCGTGGGTTAGTTGGCCAGGTAGTGGCATGGCAATCAAGCAGATACTTGCATGCTTCTGCAGTAACAGGGAATAACCTCTTTAATCTTATCAAGGAGGACGCACATACACACTATGTCTCCTGTACCTCTATGACAATCAAGAACTTTACTGATTACTTTCCCAATAGCTTTTCAGGCTGTGCCTCCCAGAACCAAAATGGATTCTTGAGCCACCGTGTCAGGGGAATGGCAATTAAATACATAGCACACAATACACATGTCAGAGAGCCAGCATCTATGAAGCTCCTCTGTAACAAGCTAGAGTTGCCACCCACTGAAAACAGATCTGTAGAATGCATGTATGATCCATGAACTGCTTGCCCACCGTATTCTACATTAGAGATTGTACTGGATTTGATTTCGGAAAAATGGCGAAGAGTCAGGTGTGAATTTGCACAGTCATATGCAGTGTTTAATGGCATGAGTATACTGATTTGCTAGACCAGTTGGCAATTGTTATGATTTTAGAGTTAGTTCTCATAGCTGTATTTACAAACAGTGAAGACCACATTTTTTGCTACTAGCAGAAGCTAAAACAATGCATTGTAGTTTCTTTGCACAGTAGCTGTATGGTTTGTACCTTTTAGCTGATAAGGGATGCTTCTTCCTATGCTGTGAGAAACTTTCTTTGCTACCAAGAAGAAAGCCCCCCCCCCCATTTTCCTTCTGGTTAAAGGGAGGCGTGTGTTTCTGTATGTGACAGTCTGATGAGACAGGCCCTATAAAATCCTGAGCAGATTGGCCTGCTACCTGTTCTCACCTGAGAGGGGGAAGGCACGCCACCTACTCAGGTAGTCTGCCCTGAGACCATGCCCATCACTACTTTGGGATCCAGAGTGACTGCAGCTGAGAGCTGGAGTGCCATGTGTGACCTTTCTTTGCTTTTTTAAATATCTGCATCCATTTTCCATCAATGAACTATCATTCTTTCACACAAGTGGACTTGAGTCATATTGGAACCTTGACACCTGTTTAGTGTGTGGGGCCTGGCTGGACCAGGCTCCAGATTTAAGACAGGACGGGTGTACAAGCACCGTTCGAGATCAGCAAGGTTCTCTGAATTTCATCTTGCCACTCATCTCATGCCTGATCCCCATTCTCATTAGCAATCACTGCTCACTCTGTGCGAATGGGGAAATTGCGCAAATTGAGCAACAGTTGAATGTGAAATTTGCACCAATTTCCCCCAAATTGGTGCAAATTTTTTCCATAGACTAAAGTGGGGCTGATTCAGTCTATGGGGGAAATGTGTGCATATTAGGACATTTGCACACATAGAACAGGGAAGGTTGAGCAAATTGAACGCAAGCCCAAATTGGGCAATTTACAATAATTTTCAGTGGACGCATGCTCATGTTCAGAGTTGTGAACTGGGCATGCCTGCTTATTTTGCAAGCAAAAATGAAATTCTCATACATCCCTCTTCTAGATCTGCAAATCCTCTATGCTTCTACTAGTGATAGCAAAGGCAACACATATGAGTTGGAAGGCGGTCTGATCAGCATTTGGTTTCATGTGTTTACACCTCACACTGGATTCTTTGTAGTTGACTCCAGTGTGCCCTTTTACATAAAGCAAGGCCATCTCTGCTGTTTAAAAGCAAAACCTACTATATTTAGTCCTTCATTTGTATGATGGTAGACAATACCTGAGCACTACAAAATTTAATCAAATGTGCAGTCCAACCAGGAACATTACACTGTAGCAAAAACCTTCCTGGGGGAATTCTCATCCTTGTGTGTATATTTTGGGAAAGCTAAAACAAACAAAAATTAGGAAAATCAAAATGGCCTGAGCTGATTAGGAAAGAGAAAATGTGTAAGCTATGGTAATAGTATAATACAGGGAAGTTATTAAAAGTGCCATTTTCATGCTATGTGAGTGTGTGTTCTGGTTTTCCTCTAGTTATTTAATCCCTCTTTGGAAAAAAAATATAGCAGGATGATTAAGCAGTTAAAAAAACAGAGCTGCATTACTGAAGATAGAAGATTGATTTGTTAAAATTATGATGGTTTCAGATAATGATCCTTAAGCTGTACGAAGATGGAATGTGCACAGGATGGGGGGAAACTCTGCAGATGCCAATGTGAGAATATTATGTACTAGCAACAACAGCTGGAAGAAATGATGCTTGACCAGCTGTAGTTTAACGCTCCCTTCTGTTCTGAAGAGGGCAGAGGGCAGCGGAATGGGTGGTTAAGATCCTTTAAACTCACTCTCATTCACTATAGTTCATGGAATTATGTCAGTTTAAAATGTGGAGTTGTGCTCTCATCTCCTCTTCTGAAATTCTCAGCTCCAAGCGAAACAAAGAACATCAGAATTGCTTTGCTGGATCAGAGTGAATGCATGACCATTTAGCTGTGCATTCTGTTTCCAGCATCAGGTAACCAGACACCTCTAGAAACTTGCAAGTAGAGCATGAAGGTGATGCCTATTGGCTGTTTGCTCCCAGCATCCAGAATGCAGAGGCATATGTGGAAGTTTCAGATTTGGTTACCTGTTTCAGGCAAAGCCATAAGGCTGATTCTTCACAAAGGTATATATAATTTAACAGTAACACTCAAGCTTGAACCCAGGCAGGAATAAAATATTCTTCAATCTTAGCAAAGCTGTGCTTATACCCGTATTTGACTTCACTCCTATACCCACTGGAAGTAAGCTTCATTGAACCCAATGAGACTTACTTCTGAGTAGACTTGCATAACATTGCACTGCATTCATCTTCAAATTGTGGCTAGTATGCTACTACTGTTGTAGCATCCGTGTGTCAATGTTCTATGAGCTGTACAGAACTCAGAATGGATGCCATCTCTGCCTAGAAGGCTTATATGGGGGAAGACAGGCATACAAAGGCAGCTCAGTGAGTTCTTCAGATGCCATGAAAACCAGGCTTCCTTTTTGACTTTGCAACTGAAATTACAGATGCCCATAGACACAATTTCATCCTCCCCCTCCCCCAAGCTCCAGGTGGGCTGTTCACTTTTATTTAAAAAAATAAAATAAACAAATCATAGGAGTGTGCTTATATTTATCCATTCATCTCCTTATTAATTAAAAATGGATTTTTTAATGATACAAAACTGCTGTGGGGATTGGTGGGGCAGATTCTTAGTGACATCACAGGGGGAGCCGATCAGTACTGTGCAAAGCTGACTTCTGCTTCAGACTGAGAGGATGAGGGTTTTCCTCTCAGAGGTTGACCCTGGAGAGGAAAGATGCATTTAGATTGAACACATTGGCTGGGTTAGGACTTAACACTAAACTTTTAGAACAACGTGCACAGGCCTCAGGCTCATGTGTCCCTCCTCTCCTAAAGGTGCGAGGAAGAGATCAGAAGCTCTCAGTTCTGTTTTCAACTAACTGTGGTTTCTTGTTATGTGTGAACTTAACTGTGTTTTATGGAAACAAGCTACATTTCCATAGCTTGAAATTGGTTTCCCTAAACCATAGTTAACACTAACCATAGTTTGTCTGGTTTGGATATAATGACAAACCACAGTTTATTGAAAACACAAGCAAAAGCTTCTGATCTCCTCACAGCCACATCAGAGGGGGAGAGGGAAAGGGGAGTTCATGAGACAGAGACTCATTCACATAACACTAAAGCCATAGTTACGTGTTATGTCTGCTGCCATTGAGGATGCTTCTAATATAGCTTCATTGCTCAAAATTGTTGCATTTGTCTTCATCCTTAATAAAATGGACAGATGAGGGCAGAAAGAAGCAGTAAATATGGAGTAGGATAACCAGTAGGATAAAATGCAGAAACCCTGAGGTTGGTTCAACGAAAGCTTTGCAGAAAGAATGCGATTTGTGGAGGGATTTAGATGTGGCTTAATGCATAAGTAACTTAAGGACTGCCTGTGTAACAATATGAAAGAACTGCTGGATTCAGCCTGAGTGGGTTGAGCTTCCTGGGAGGAACCAGGAAGTAGCTAAGGGCAACACCCACTGCTTCTCACCTGAGGGGAGAGAGGCCACAATCTGAGACTGCTCAGTAGCTCTTTTTGCTTGAAGATCATCTGGTGAGTCCCTTGTCTGGCCTGGCCTGCGGAGGTCAGACAGGTGGTTACCAGAGACTGGGCCTTTTGCAACAATGGCACCTTTTTTGTGTAATGCCAACCCTAGCTTTGTATACCATGTGTCTACACTTTACAACCATTCGGCGCCTGGCATTTTAATGAACTCTGTTATGTTCTTCCTGCTAGTTTTTGGATTTTAAAAATGTTAAATTAGATTTCTGCCATTATGAGTTTTTTGCTTAACCACTGCTGTGCATATTTGCCTTTGTTTTAGCCTTTGCATGACTTATTTATTGCTTACATTTTATCTTTAACTTGTATGTTGCCTTGAAAAGGGGTGGGGGTGAGTTAGAGAGAAAAGCGGCAGGGTATACATAATAAATAAATAAATGTAATAGATATAGAATGTCTGTCCCAGGCATTGGTATCTACTGTGACAATTGTTAGGTTTATTCCAGTCCTACAATTCTATGTTTGACTGCAGGGGGAGTACACTACGGATGGGTGAATCTGTCCATTTTGCTTTCTCCCACATTTGATTTTTTTTCAATCGAAAGTTCTTTCTCTCCCGAGTATGAAGAACGTTGTGAATGTTGGTGAATTCTTTTAGAAAACAAACTGAAACAAAATTCTCATCCATCTGCACTGGCCAAATTCAATAGGTACAGCTATTCCCCGCATGGAGAGGACCATGACGTAGCTGCCTGCCATATTGCTATTAAAGATGAATGTGTCAGAAGAAAGAGGTGGCAACCCTCATTTGGTACTACAAACATGGATGAATACACAGGGATTCAAACCCAGACTTTTCAGACCTAAGTATGCAAAGCCCTCTGCCTGGATGGATGAATCTGTCACTTTTGGTTTCTCCCACTTTCAAAAGGAATCTCAAATTCCTTTTTTCCTGAATATGGAGAATGTTGTACATTTTGGCCCATGAGCTGCCAGTTGCCAATCCCTGGTCTATAGTATGCTTTTAAACCTTATGAAAGTGTTCTTGCTATTGTCAGAATTTGTCACTCTAGTTCAGACACCAACATAATGTTAAATTAAGTGCCATTTTTAGTACAATAAAGATAAACAGCATCATTGCTCTTTTCTGCATCCCAAATAAAAGCAAAACCTGCTTTGCTAATGTTCTCTGCTGTTGTTGTTTTTCCCTCAAGTCTACCAGAGCTGAAGTTATTCAACATCCTGAAAGGCCTTAACGCCTGGGTAAATCATATAAACTGCAGGTTAAGAACAGATTAACACAGATTGTCACACACAATGTGCTGTCCACAAATAGAACATTAGCTTTAGTTCTTATGATTTAGATTGTGGACAGACTAGAAAAGCAAAGCATGTTTGCCTCTCCAGACGTGGTAGATTTAGGTTTGAAGAGTTACATAAGGTGAATTCTAGACTATTAAGGTATAGGTCTTATTTTTGCATTCACGACACTTTCTATCCCTCTCCTCCTTCTCCCTCTTCCCCTCCCCCCTTCTCTCTCTCTCATTCTCTACATACAGAGAGAGAAGTAATTGGACTTTGCAAGTATGCACATTTTAATGTACAAAAAATCAGATTTGCACAAAGCATGAAAAATCCGTTGCTACAAACATTTTGTTTACATGTTACAGAAAGGAAGAGAAAGAATGTGATACTGGGATGCCATTTTCAGTGGCAGCCCTGATTCTCCCATAAAATGCAGTCACACCCTTAAACCAGTTCCATAGACATTCCCTTTCTCCTAGGAAGCCTGGGAACTATAGCTTTGTGAGGGAGGCTAATTATCTCTAATGGGGAATCCTCAGCATGTTTCTTAAACTACAACAACCAGAATTCTTTGGGGAAGCCATAACGGTTAAACTGGCATAAAACTGCTATAAGGTTATAGAGTGTAGATATACCTTTATGTCTTGTTTGCCCCAAAATGTTTTCTTCTGATTGCTTGGAGGTAGAGTTAATTGTGTATCACCATGTGGTTCCCCAGGATTGCTTTATCTGCTTGCTTTTGTTTTCTGGGTATTTCTCTTTGTAACCTGCACAGTCCCACAAAGCTCAGTGCTGTGACAACAAAGCCTTCAGGGTTGGGTGACCACATTGAGCAACCACAGGTAATAAGGTGCACAGGTCTGTGTAAAAGAAGTTTCCCTGGTTCCAGTCTTCTGACCATGCGGTACTAGAGGGAGAGTCCATCAAACTCAGCATCCTCCCTAGAACTGCCTAGCAAAGAGCCCCTGCCTGCCTGCCTGCCTGCCTGCCTGCCTGCCTGCCTGCCTTTAATAGTTCAGAAAGCCCTTTAGCTCCCTGTGGCCCTTCTGTTTTTCACTGCTTTTGCAACCTGCTTAGAGAATTCTGGTGAAGATGAGCAATAAGAGATAAGCTTTGAATGCTCCTTTCCACAGACGACATCCCCCTGACAACCATCCTTTCAAGATAAACGTATTTCTGATGTGGGAAACTCTGAGGCAAGGCAAAGCAGGGAAGTAGGTGGAAAAAAACGTGCCAGCAAACTCTGTCACTGAATGCGAGTGAGCTGTTTAAATTCCACTTTGTTTTTATTGGATGGATGGCTCCGGTGCCTCTCTCACATAACAAGACACTCCCAGCAGTCTGCAGGGCAGTGCTGTGTAAGAATGACATCTACTGTTTGGAAGGTAGTTGCCTACTAGTGTCTGAATTCAGTTGCTCTGTTTGCATAGAGCAGCCCATGTCATGACATGCACTGCTAACATCCTGTGTTTTCAAGTGAAAAACAACCATGCTGATTTGCCTCTGGTTTGAAAACAACAGATTCTGGTCAAGTTCAGACCACATTCTCACAACAGCCTGAAAATGCGGTGGTAATGGGAACATTGGCAAATCTATGTGGACATAGTTGGCCCATGTGGCTGGACAGCACTTACAGCCAGCACCCCACATGGTTTCATGCACCCCGGGCTAAGTTTTACAAGGTTGCCATGTAGGAAATGGTGGTATGTGGCCACCCAAAGAGACTTAGGATAATGCAGAGTAGACCCACTGAACTCAGTGGGAAGTACATCCAAGTAATTAGGCAGAGAATTGTGCTGTTTGACTGTGACACTAAGCGCCTAAACAGCCCAATCCAGTGCATATTTTTCTTGGAAGTAAGCCCCTTTGAATTCAGTGTGCTTACTTCTTAGGGTTGTTGGGATGAAGAAACAAACACACAAAGATAGATCCCCATTTTAGAAAATATAACATCCAACTGTTAGTCAGTCCATCCTTAGGTAAAACACACAGGGCAGAATCCAACTGGGCACTTATGCCTCTGCCAATTCGCTTGTGCCCTGCTGCTTCTGTTATGCTAGCAGTGAGTTCTGCCGATTCCGCTGCGCGAGCAGGACCCGCTGCTTGCGCAACAGAGATTTAGTACTTCCCCGAAGAAGCAGAAACACTCATTTCTTGATAGGGACAGGTTGGCGGAGCTCCCTTATGCGAGCTCCACTGATCTGCCCCTTTCCAGAAATGAGCATTTTCACTTGTTTCCAGGTGCCCTGGAAGCACTAAATCTTCCTTCTGCAAGCAGTGGGTCCCGCTTGCAGATGGGAATTGGCAGAGCTTAAGGGAATTGGCGGAGGCATAAGTGCCCCATTGGATTCCGCCCACAGGTTCCTAGGTAGGTGAAAACAAAGCTGGAGATAATTTTAGGTTAAAAGAAAAAGTCAATAGGAGCCAAATTGGGTAACTTTACTAAGTAGTTGTTTTCTTAATAGTAGTTTATTAAGACTTTGCCTGTGACATACCTTCAATTGTTAAGCAAGTCTGCTTTTGAAATAGCTTAGGAGGACTCCTAAGCCCAGTTGAACCTTTGGATAAAATTTTATTGTGTCCTACTTTTGAGTCACATTTAAGAAGATACTGAAATCAGTGTCTTTTAATATATTCTTGGAGCAGTCCAGGTCCTGCACAGTTGAGTCTACTGAAGGTAGGTGAACCCATGCGCTGAACAAGCGGCACACACACAGAGATATGTTGCACTGGCATCCTGTGACAATCCTCCTTTCTATACAGGTATTGCACCTGCCCATATGGAGTTCCCTAGGCCAGCTGCCAGATGTGTTGTGCTACAACTCCCATCATCCCCAGCCATACTAGCATCAGATATTTGGAGTTTTAGTCCAAAACATCTGGAGGGCATCAGCTTGGGAAAACTGTCTTAGGCCCTGTATCAATTTAAACTTTTTGATGTATAAAAACTCCCTGCAGTGCAAGCGAGGTGTGTGTGCAGAGGAACTTCTGTTCTTATGCCAATCTTGCTCCTTCCCTGCCTTATATCTCAGTTAATCTCTTCTTTCTAGCTGTTGGTTCTCACTGGGGGGATTCATACTTAGCGAAGGGATTCTTAGTCAGCTGAAGCAAAATACATTATATAACATTAATGAAAATATGCAAATCTGCATAATTTGCATGATTTGTACAGGTGACAGGATTTATTTTTTCTTCATGTTGAATGTATCTAGCCTACTATTCTATGATTCTAATCATAGAATAGTAGGGTTGGAAGGGGCCTACAAGACCATCCAGTCTAACCCCCTGCTCAATGCAACAATCCAAGTCAAAGCATCCCTGACAGATGGCTGTCCAGCCTCGTCTTGATGCCTCCAGTGTGGGAGAGCCCACCACCTCCCTAGGGAATTGGTTCCATTGTCGTATTGCTCTGAGAGTCAGGACGTTTTTCCTGATGTTCAGCCAGAATCTGGCTTCGTGTAACTGGAGCCCATTATTCCGTGTCCTGCACTCTGGGGTGATGGAGAAGAGATCCTAGTCTTCCTCACAGAGGATATTCAGCCCTGCTTAGGGTTTACTCATGTGAACCTGGGCAATAGTTGTGCAGAATTCCCAGTATTCTAGCACCAGACCCTGTATTTCAGTAGTCTTTGTTGAGCCACAATTCATTATCATGACCTCCACGGGCAAATGGAATTGGTGCTTTGCTGAGAATCTCAACTGGTGCTAAGGCAAAGAAAAAAAAGAGCAACAACCAATGATCAATTGGAAGTCAGCAACACTTTCATTAGGCGAATATTGAGCCACTCTTCTGTTATTGATAGAATAAGAACGTCAAAGATGCGGAGTTGTTCTCCAGCACTCTCAGGCTGGCAAAAATGCAATCTTGAAAAGAACATTCTGTGATACACAAGGAAATGAGAACAACCAAAACAGTCTCAAATGAATTTCTTTATGTTATGCAGGATTGGTAACTAAAGCAGTATATCTGGCTCCAGAAAGGAACAATCTTCTCTTTTTTTAACGTGTGGACATTTGAAGTACTAGCCTTGCTAGGAATAATTTAATACACCAGTGGTTTTCAAAACTGTGTTCCAAGAAATCCTGGAATTCCTTGGAGGATTATCAAGGGTTCATCAGCGAGAAGATGGTGAACATGCTTCCTAGGACAGCTTGCTCACCTGTACCTATCTTTTCCTTTAATGTGCATCCAAAGGGGTCTAGAAAATAGGAACATAAGAAGCTATCTTATACCGAATCAAGCCATTGATTTGTCCAGCTCAGTAAGGTCTACATTGATTGGTGGCGGTACCTCGGGTTTTTATTTATTAATTAAATGTATTAATCACCCATCTGGCTGGTCACCCAGCCACTCTGGGCGATGTACAACATATAATAAAACAGTTTAAAACAATAAAATTCTACAATAAAAACATTTTCTAAAAAACCCTAACCCACCCCAAATGCCTGCCTGAACAACCACATTTTTAATGCACGACAGAAGCTCATTAAAGAGGGGGCATGGCGGAGTTCTCTAGGGAGGGAGTTCCACAGAGTGGGGGCCACCACAGAAAAGGCCCTCTCCCTCGTCCCCACCAGTCTAGCTGTCCTGGCTGATGGGACAGAGAGAAGGCCATCCGAGGCTGATCTTGTTAAGCAGCCTGTCTGGTGTTGCTGGAGGCGCTCCTTAAGATAGGCTGGGCCGGAACCATATAGGGTTTTAAAGGTCAAAACCAAAACCTTGAATTTGGCCCGGAAAACAACTGGTAACCAGTGCAACTCCTTCAGCACTGGAGTGATGCGACCTTGCCGGCGGCTGCCTTTAATCAGGCGAGCCGCCACGTTCTGTACCAGCTGCAGCTTCCAAACCGTCTTCAAGGGTAACCCCACATAGAGCGCATTACAGTAGTCTAAACAAGAGGAGACCAGGGCATGTACTACCAATGGGAGCAGTTGGGAAGGAAGGGGCGCAGCCGTCATATCAGATCGAATTGATACAGCGCTGTCCGGCTCACAGCTGACACCTGAGCCTCCATGGACAGCTGGGAGTCCAAAATGATCCCCAGGCTGCAGACCTGGTCTTTCAAGGGTCACCATACCCCATTCAACACCAGGTCAACATCCCCCAGCCTCCTCTTGTCTCCCACCAAAAGTACCTTGGTCTTGTCAGGGTTCAGCTTCAGCTTATTCCTCCCCATCCAGCCACTCACGGTCTCCAGACATTTGGACAGGGATTCTACGGCCAACCTTGGTGAAGATTTGAACGAGAGGCAGAGCTGTGTGTCATCTGCATACTGATGACACCGCACCCCAAATCTCCTGATGATAGCCCCCATCGGCTTCACATAGATGTTAAATAGCATCGGGGAGAGAATGGAACCCTGTGGCACCCCACAAGTGAGTGGCCACAGGGCCGAAACCTCCTCTCCCAGTGCTACCTTCTGGTACCTGCCGGAGAGGAAGGACCGGAACCACCGCAATACAGTGTCTCCAATGCCCAAGCCCTCCAGGCAGTCCAGGAGGATACTGTGGTCAACGGTATCAAAAGCCGCTGAGAGGTCGAGGAGAACAAGGAAGGAGCATTCAGCCCTATCCAGAGCCCTCCTCATATCATCCACCAAGGCAACCAAAGCCATTTCTGTCCCGTGCCCAAGCCTGAAGCCCGACTGAAATAGGTCTAGATAATCGGTTTCTTCCAAGTGTGCCTTCAACTGCATCGCCACCACCCACTCAATCACCTTGCCCAAAAAAGGCAGATTCCAGACTGGGCGAAAGTTGTTCAGAACTTGGGGATCCAAGGAGGGCTTCTTTAAGAGCGGTCTTATCACTGCCTCCTTGAGGGCTGATGGCATCACTCCCTCCCCAAGGGAAGCATTCACCACCACCCTGATCCCCTCACCCAGTCTCTCTCTGCAGCCCATAATGAGCCAAGATGGGCAAGGATCAAGTAAGCAGGTGGTCGGCCTTACAGATGAAAGCACCTTGTCCACTTCATCAGGAGGAAGAAGCTGGAACCAATCCCACAAAACCAGTTTGCCACAGGCCGCCTCTTGCTCACTAACTGTATCCACAGCATGCGGAGTAACACTCCTAATCTGATCAATTTTATCTGCAAAGTGCCTTGCCAAGGCCTCACAGGAGGCCTTAGAATGCTCCAGTGGTTCAGGAGCCACAGGACCGACCAGGCTCCGGACCACTTGGAACAGCCTCCTGGGACAGCACTCTGCAGATGCGATAGAGGCAGCATAATATTCCTTTTTTGCTGCCTTCACCACCACGTGATAGGCTGAAGATACAGATCTAGCCTGTGTCTGATCGTCTTTGGAGCGAGACTTCCACCACTGGCGCTCTAGCCGTCTCACCTCCTGTTTCAGAGCTCGTAACTGCGGATTGAACCATGGTGCAGTCCAAGCCCTGTTCAGGGGAAGAGGGCGTTTCAGAGCCACCTGATCTAATGCCCCAGTGATTGCGGTATTCCAGGCAACCACCAGGGTCTCGACTGAGTGGCCATTGGCGTGCTCCAGAGAATCTCCAAGCGCATTCAGGAATCCATTCGGATCCATAAGACACCTGGGGCGGACCATTTTAATGGGTCCTCCACCCCTGCGGAGGGGTTGTGGAACCGAGAAGTCTAACATCACCAGATAGTGCTCTGACCATGACAAGGGGATGGTGGATATACCCCCGACTTCCAGATCACTCCCCGCTTCTCCAGAAACAAACACAAGGTCTAGTGCATGACCGGCTACATGGGTGGGCCCAGTTAGAATATGATGCAGCTCCCAGGAAGCCATGGTCTCCATGAAGTCCTGAGATGCTCCTGTGAGGATGGCCTCCGAATGTACGTTGAAGTCCCCCAACACCAATAAGTTAGGGGACTGTACACGCACATCAGAGAATACCTCAAGCACCTCAGCCAGGGAGTCAGACGTGCAGTGGGGGGGACGGTACACAAGCAGAATCCCCAGACTGCCCTTCGGGCCCAACCTCCAGTACATGCACTCAGCAACCTTGGTCTCCCGGAGAGGGGGCCTGGTGAAGACCAAAGACTCTCGGTAGATAACAGCCACTCCCCCTCCCTGATCCCCAGCCCTTGGCTGCTGTGCATACAAAAATCCAGCTGGACACATGGCCGCAAGAGTTGGAGCAGCAGCCTTGGCCAGCCAGGGCTCTGTAATACATGCCAGGTCTGCACCCTCGTCCAGGATCATGTCATGGATGAGGGAAGTTTTCTGGGTAACAGACCTGGCATTGCAGAGTAGCAAATGAAGGCCAGAAGATGGAGTCACGCCTCCCCCAGCCATCCTTTGGCTCTGGACAGGCCCGGAGCAGGGGGCAGATACTACACATCTCTCCCTCGTTCCCCTTACCTGGCATGGCCTGCCGCTAGTGCTCCGCCAGCGCCTGCCGCCCAGCCTCGGTATGTTCTGGCCCCCAACACTCCCCCCACTGCCTCCATCAGGTGGACACATGCCCCCTCGCTCCCGCCTATCAGGCAGGCTACCCACCCTTAAAAACACAACAGAATCCCCCAGAAATGAAACAACAACAACTACACTAAAAAATCCCCTTAAAAATAATGCCAGGAGAAGTCCGCGGGGAAGGCCTGGTGTTGGTGGTGTCGGCGGCAGCAGCAGCAGCAGGCCCAGCAGCAGCCGGTACGCCTCTTCCCCAGTAGTGGTGGCTTCTCCTGCAGGCCCTGGCTCTCCCAGGCCACCTCAGCCAGCCAGCTTATGTAGCCCCTCCAGGGAGGGGCAGGTGGAGGCAGAAACCTTTCCTTGCCTTACCTGGAGATTTTGGGGATTGAACCTGGGACCTTCTACATGCAAAGCATGGGCTACAGTCCTTCTCTTTAACATACCCAGCAGGTCCTTGTGTGCCACAGAACGCATCCCACAATCCTCCACAAAATGCACGGTTCAGTATGTCCAATCCCAGCAAAGCTGAGCCCACAGAGGAATTTGGTGGAAGCAGGGTCCCTCGGCAGTGTGTGTGCGTGGGGGGTGGGGGAGGTTGCAAGGAAGGAGGGTTTAAACTTGTACACCTGGGGTGGGGAACCTCAGCCTGAGGGCCAAATTCAAGCTTGGAGAAGCTCTTGGGGGCCGTATTCCAGTGCTGGGCAGGGCTGAAGGCCAACAGGGTGGTGCCCAAAGGGGTAGGGCCAAAAATACAAAAAGAACCCCAGTATAGTGTAGCTTCAAGCCCTTCTTGCCAGTAACCAAGCCTTAGGTGAGGTATTTCAGCCTTTTAGAATGAAGGAAAAACTGCACAAAATTTGGGAAGCCACCCAGCAAGTGGTGATTGGAGAAAAGGGGGTGGAACCGGAGGCATGGCTTTCTGGGGAACCCCACAGGGCCAAATTGGGACCCCAGGAGGGCTAGACGTGACCCCTGTATCAGGTCCAGGGCCTGGGCAGCAGGCATCCTTGGCTAGAACCCCAGGACCAGGAGTGATGGAGATGGGCAGAGAGCCAAGGTTCCCTGGCAAGTGTCAGACTCAAACAAGGCATGGCAGGGCCAGAGGCAAAAGTAGAGTCCAAACAGGCAGGGGTCAGTTACCAGCAGGGCCAGACACAAAGGCATTGTCAGGCAGAGATTGAGAACCGGCAAGGCATAGCAGAGGTCAGGACCAAGTGACTGGAACACAGCCCTGCCACCACAATGACTCGTGCTGCTGTGGCAAAGCTTGGAAGGAAGAGGAAGCTCTTTATAGGGCTCCCTGGGGCTCCCTGCTGGTCTGCTCTAGAGGACCTGCAAGCACCTGCAGGGCCAGGGCCAAGGCCAAATCCTGCAAATATGACAGCGTCAACCATGCTGCCTTCTCTATGTGGCCACCAGATGGGCCTGCAGAGCTTCCCAGCCTGAGCAGATCCTGACACCCTGGGCCTGAGGTTCCCCACCCCTGCTCCACACAATCTCCCCCTCTTCCATGTTGCTCAGCTGATGGACAGGTAACAGCACAGCAGCAGAGAAAGGGAGCGGTGGTGCCACTGCTCAACAGTGGAGCTCGGCAGCCAAGTCGTCCTCTTCCCCTTGTTGGTCCAGTACTGAAAGGGTTAAATAATATTGTTGACTGGGTCCTGAAGAAGCTGTAAACTGCTCACCTGGCCCTGAAACAGGCAGATGGCCTAATAAAGAGTCTTGAGGAGACCAAGATCCTGAAGAAGAGCCTATACTCCTATTCCAGACCCATGTGCAAGAAGACCTTGGACTGTATTTATTTTTATTATTTATTTAAACAACTTATCATAAGATCTCTAAGCCGTTTCCATAAGAAATGCATAAAATATAATATGTCAATATTAAAAATATAAAATAATAAATACGTGAAAACATGACAGAAACAGTAGAGCAGAGCGGTGCAATTATACGTCACGGAAAGCCTGAGTAAGCAGGTGCATCTTCAAGAGGTATCTAACGTTTGCCACAGCTTCTGCCTCTTGGACCACACGTGGAAGGCCATTCCAAAGGGTGGGTGCCAAGGCTTGCTTGTGATCTATGACTTCATAACATGTTATGGCCTTGGGAAAATACTGTCTGGTTTTGTTGTTTATTCGGTCAGTCGCTTCCGACTCTTCGTGACTTCATGGACCAGCCCATGCCAGAAATTCCTGTCGGCTGTCACCACCCCCAGCTCCCCCAAGGTCGAGTCCATCATCTCCAGAATATCATCCATCCATCTTGCCCTTGGTCGGCCCCTCTTCCTTTTGCCTTCCACTTTCCCTAGCATCAGCATCTTCTCCAGGGTATCCTGTCTTCTCATGATGTGGCCAAAGTACTCCAGTTTTACCTTTAATATCCTTCCCTCAAGTGAGCAGTCTGGCTTTATTTCCTGGAGTATGGACTGGTTTGATCTTCTTGCAGCCCAAGGCACTCTCAGAATTTTCCTCCAGCACCACAGTTCAAACGCATCTGTCTTCCTTCACTCAGCCTTCTTTGTGGTCCAGCTCTCACAGCTGTAGGTTACTACGGGGACTGTCTGGTTAACTGTGTCTTAATCTTACATTCTGCAAAGTCACAATGAAAAAAGAAAAACAACTACAACAGAAATGGTTAAATCTGAGGCCTCACAGTTGTTGATACAAAGAACAGAAAGGAGTGGAGCTACAATGTATTCCCACTTTCCCAGATTCTAATGAGCAGTTTATGGAAAGCACCATCAATGATAATGGGACTGAGAATATTTCTACTTGATGCCTATTGGTTGAGAAGCCCTAACAACAGTATGAACAATGCTTGGGAGAGGGAGAAAGCGGCCTTGTGCAGGTATGGGGGCTTCAAAGAAGTTTCAAGGGACCCCTAATAAGACATTATGTAAATTTCAAAGGATGCCAAGAGTGGTTGTCCCAGGAGACATTCCCTAAAACATGAGGGTAGCAGGGACAGGTGGACACCTCACCTCTGATTGATAGATGGAGCCATCATCATTTGTAGCCACCACTTCTGACCACAGCAAGGGGTGGCTTGAACCCAACTGGCTTCGTTCTGAAACTAAACAGGACCAAATTATCATCCTTCTGCACAACTGTTTGCACCAACAAACTGAGCAGCATGGGGGTGGGGGAGGTTTATGCCTCCTCTCCCCATGATCTCCCCCAGCTGTGCTGCTGAGTTGATTGGTGAGAAACAGCTGAACTGTGGAGAAAAGACAACCAAGGAGGGGGAGAGTCCCAGACTCTGTAGTTGCCTACACTGATGGAGCACCTCTCCTGACCTGAACCTACCTGGACACTATGATCAACAGTAGAGGCCTTCCTCCATGTACCTCCTCTGAGGGAGGCTTGGATGGTGGCAACAAGGGAGAGGGACTTCTCAGTGGTGGTCCCCCGATTTTGGAATGCTCTCCCCACTGAGATCCTCCTGGTGACAACACTGTAACCTTGTTGGTGCCAGGTTAAGACTGCCCTCTGCTCCTAGGCATTTAATGGCATATGATGGGCCGTTTCTGTCAGTTGTTTTTTTCAGGCCCAGTATCTTATTGTAACTGTTTTAGCTGTTTAAATGGTTTTAAATTTTATATGTTAGAGATTTTATATTATGTTTTTATTATCTTGTATTGTGCAGTGTATTTTTGTGAGCTGCCCAGAGAGTGTTGGCTATTGGGCGGTATAGAGAGGATGATGATGATAAAGTAGACCAGCAGTGCAAAATTTATCTCAGTTGTTATTGACAATGATGGTCCAGAAGGACTGCAATGAGATTTTGTCAGGAGTAGGCAACAGATGGCCCATGGGCTGTAAGAGGCCCCCAGTCAATTTTGCAGCCCACATTGCTGCACTGCCATATTTGCAACTGAAATTTGGGGGTGCAGCAACAGGGAAAAAAATGCCATTTTCCCTTTAAGCAAGGGATGTGGGGAGTGTGCACCTTGTTTTAAAGCAAAATCGTGATCCTGGAAGTGTTTGAAAGGGAAATTGTCACGCACACCCTGCCATGACACTGCATTTTGGCAGGAATCTCAGTGGCACAGCAGCGGTGGGGTGGGGTGGCCCCCAATAGGTTCCAGGAGGAATTGTCCTCCAGATCCCCCAGAAGTTCCCCATCCCCGTATTATGTGTTTCATGTGTCCACAAGATTGTCCTGAACTGTCGGATTCTGTTATCTAGCACGGGATGTGAATATCTCATTTTGGGTGAAAAATGTGGGTTCCTTCAATGCAAAACTTAGAATATATGTGTAGGACTTTTAAAAATATGTTAGCAAGTTCAAACATGCCATCTGTGACTATACAATCACTAAGTAATTTATTGTAAAAAAAACAAAACAAAACCAAAGGTAGCTGTGCTGGATTATTGTAAAATGGCACTCTTTCCTTAAGCAGATGGGCTTGTTTCCTTTATTAGTTCATGCTTCTGGGAAGGATATTTTTGGTGTGAGGCTATTGGTGAAGAGCATTTGTTTGCACCCTGCTGAGTCATTAGAAAATGTTGTGTTTTGCTATCACTCTGCCAATTGTAGACAGAGCTGCCTTATACTTCTTTCCTGGCTTAAGGAAAGCTAATTCTGTTTCAAGGGGTAGGGACGGGGTGGTATTTGTACCCCAGCTTAAAATATATGCAGCCAGGCTGAATGTGTCTGCTATTTGCCTTTGGGAAACTTTTGAGTCTCCAACTCATTAGGTAGTCAGTTTTGTTTCCTAACAAGGAAGAAAATTGTAATTGTCCACAGTAAGTAGTTCAGCTGCAACCACCCGCTCTCCCTTGACCAAAACTGATTTTGATGGATGAGAACAATGCCTTCTGAACAAACCCGCTCTTGCAAAAAGGCTCACAACCAGACTGTGCGGGACACAGCTACCGGAATACATTAATGGGGAATCTTTTTGATGTTACACGAGTGCTTGACGAGAAGCTGGACTGACAACTACTGTCACTCAGTTTAACCTCCTACGCTATAGATGATTGTTGTGAACTCTAGAGAAGATTTTTGAGTTTACTCTTAACTACAGAGGACAAGTCATTGCTGGATTTGTCCTCCTGGCTGCAGACTCTCCTAATTAGAGCTACGGTTCATCGGAAGGATTTTCCATGTACTATAATCCAATTTGGAAATACAAGCAGTATCACTTACATTCCAAGAAAGCAAAGCTCTAAAGCCGCTCCGTGGCAGGTTTAATTGCTGATATAACAGGAGCAGGAGATAAATGTACTGAGGAATAAAAGACTGAAGGGCACTATCAATGTTATGTGTTCATGCTGGAAAACTATATTTCTGTTACATGGATCCTGCTTCATTCATTCATTCATTCATTCTTAGGCTGCAGTCTATACACACGTAGGCAGTAAGCCCCATTGTAGATAGTGGAACTTACTCCCATGTAAACATGCATAAGATTGTGCTGTCAGTTTCCTAGACCAGCCTTCCCCAACATGGTACCCTCCAGATGTTTTTGGACTACAACTCCCAGCATTCCTGACCATTGGCCATGCTGGCCAGGGCTGATGAGGCTTGAAGTTCAAAACATCTGGAGGGCACCAGGCTGAGTCAGAGTGTCCTAGACTATTGGGCTTTCCCAATAGTTATCACCATTGATACACATCATTAGCGATCGACATGACTGAGCATTCCGTATGGGTTGAATATTCCCTCTTAGGGAATGTGTCTCTCATGCTTTGAGAATTGGTGTCGTAAATGCACTTGTTCAAATGCCCAACAAAAATTTATATTAAAAAAATCCCGCAATAAATGACAGCTACACTCTGTGGTGGAAATAGCAAAATACATTGAGATAGCTCAGAATCCTTCCTTTGGGGACACTTTTCTTCTTGATTTGGAACATTACATATGGGGGGTTTGTTAGAGAGACCTATTTGGTGTAGGTTTCTTTCTCATCTTGGTGAGATAAAATATGCAGATAATTTAGATCAGTCGTTCCCCCAAACCAGGTGCTCTCCAGTTATGTTTGATTACAACACTCATCATTCTCAGCCAGTGTGTCAGTCCAACACACTGGACTGAAGGCTTCTTTAGATGGAATAGGCCCAAACTGAGGAGGTTTGGCTAATTCTGAATGGAGGACATGTCCCCTGTCCCGGGAAATGCTTGTGAAACCTTTGGCACAACCCCTTAATTCCCATGCCTTACTGTAACTAAGCCTGATCACTTCTGTGGGCTTCTTCATACAGTGCTTTTATCCTATTGAGATTGGTTACTCATGGAAGTTTGCAGGCCCTTTAAATGATGTCATCAACCTCCAGGGCGTCTCCCACACTAAATGACCTTTATTCCATTTTTTAAGAGGCTGGAGATAATGAGCTATCAAATTACCCCATTTGAGTTCAGCTTCAGTTCCCTTGTGAAAAAGGAAAACTGGCAATAAGAGGAGCTAGACCACAGCGCCATCTAGTGGGTGTGTAATGAAACATATGGAAGACTCAAATAAGGGAGAAAAGGAGGGGGGAAAGGAGAGGAAGGAGCACATGTAAAGGGAGTCCGTTGTGATTCTGCATTTAAAATGGAAGCAGAAAGCCCCATTTTAAATGCAGGATTTTATATTTATTTATTTATTTATTGCATTTATACCCCGCCTTTCTCCCTCTCGCAAGGAACTCAAGGCGGCTTACATTATCCTCCTCCTCACCGTTGTATCCTCACAACAACAACCCTGTGAGGTAGGTTGGGCTGAGAGTCTGTGACTGGCCCAAAGTCACCCAGTGAGCTTCCATGGCCAAGTGGGGACTAGAACCCGGATCTCCCGGCTCCCAGTCCGTCACTCTCACCACTACACTACACTGGCTCTCCTTTTAGGCTGTTGTAGAGATGCTCTGAGTGAAACAATCACTGAATGTTTCCCCTTTTACCTCTGCCTCCACTTCCTTCCCTCTGCCATCAACCCTGTGTATAATTTTAGACTGTAAGCTCCTCGGGGCGGAGACCAGTCTTTCTGCACTCAGTAAGGTCTAGCCATACCAATCCTATAATAATAATAATAATGATGATGATGACATATCATTTGGACTTGTTGACATCCTGGTTTTCAAACATTAGTCTGTACTTAAGCCCTAAAAATGGAAGAAATTAAAAACCTGGAGATATAAATGTAGGTGTGCATGCCTCAAAATGCATTTATTGTTTCAAAGAACACACACAGGATTCCATTCTGACACACACAAGAAAAATATGACCATAAAAGTGTGCTAGTATAAGATGAGAAGCAGACCTCAAAAGGGGGAATCGCCCTGTAGAACTCTCAGCTGAGATTTCATCACATTGTAAAAACTGCAGCTCTTCCTTATTGCTATACAGGGTTTTCTCCCCCTCATTTTGTATTGCTAAATTAGCTGTCTATCATCCATTAGGATCTGACTGTATAGCACCCAGATTTCTTGAAACTTCCAGATCATCAACCTGCATTGTTATGTAGCACTCCAATACGGTGGCTTCTTCATCCTGATTTAATTACTATGATAGAATCACCTTCAATATCCCTGAATTTTTATCTGATAAGCTAAAATCAGAAGATGAAAGGGTGGCAGCATTGGGAGGGAAAACAGAGAAACTGGAAATGGTATGATTGTCTTTCACTGAGCCTTTAGCAATGGGAAAGACTTTAGGAGGTTCGTTGGTCAAATGGCCTTGGTGGTACTTGAGGGCATTCTTGAAGCTTGTGGTTTGAAGTCACTCAGTGGATTCCTTCCTGTAGTCCACCCCAGCAATGGGAATGACATTAGTTTGTACTGGTGCAGGCTTCTTGAGGTGGGTCGCTCAGTGGAAAAGCACATGCTTTGCATGCAGAAGCTCCCAGCTCAGTCTTTGACTTATTTAAAATCTGTGTGGAGATGCTGGGTGACATGGTTCTTCAGTACACTGATAACAAATTGATGAAGCGGAGTTAGGACAAGTAGTTGTCACGGCAATGGGGTGTGATAACCTCCACAAAGGTGGCATTCAGGGCAAATGCCTTATTATTTCCAGTTATCCTTTGGAGTTCCTCTGAAGTTCACAGCTAATGACCCATTCTCTGTTTCATTATAAATTTGGTCAAGAATGCCCTCAGTTATTTGGTTCAGTTTTGCTGCTTACCTTATCTTTTTTGCCACATTTTCATTATCATAGAATCATAGATTCAGAGGGTCGGAAGGGGCCTACAAAGCCATTGCGTCCAACCCCCTGCTCAGTGCAGGAAGCCTGATTCCCAGGCAGTCTCCCATCCAAGTACTAACCAGGACTGACCCTGCTTAGTTTCTGAGATCAGATGAGATCAGGCACATCCAGCCCTTTGCTCATTTGTTGACATTGTGGACAGTTATTGTGCTAGTTTGTGGCTATTATTATTATTTACATTTCTATACCGCCCAATAGCTGAAGCTCTCTGGGCGGTTTACAAAGATTAAAAACATTAAAAATACAATACACAGAGATTAAAAACCATTTACAGAAAAAACACATGAACAGACAACATACACAAAAGAAACATATATCTAAAACAACTTCAAACAAACAATTTCAAAAGCAAACAACCATAACCATAAGACATTCCAGGATCGATTAAAACTTAGCATATGCTACCGAATGCCTGGGAGAAGAGAAAGGCCTTAGCCTGGTGTTGAAAAGATAATAATGCTGGCACCAGGCTATGATGACACCATGATGTCATTATGTGACAGGATGAGAGGCGCATTCCAAATCCATTGCATTTATGATTTTTTTATTATTATTCAATTTATATCCCACCTATGTAGGAAATACTCTAGGCAGCATACACAATTAAAGACGAATTAAACAAGGGCTGGATGTGCCTGATCTCGTCTGATCTCGGAAGCTAAGGAGGGTCAGCCCTTGTTAGTACTTGGATGGGAGACCGCCTGGGAATCAGGCTTCCTGCATTAAGCAGGGGGTTGGACTCGGTAGTCTCATAGGCCCCTTCCAACCCTATGATTTTATGATTCTGTGACAACAATAAAAACAATACAGCATTAAAACAGTATATAGCAATCAGCAAAAAGGAGTGAGAATTCTGAACAGGGAAGGCCTGCCAGAATAATAAGAGTCTTTAATTCCCATTTGAAAATGTTCAAGGAGGTTAGCAGGTGCATTTCAACCGGCAGGTCATTCCACAATTGATGAGCGGCAAAAGGAAAGGTCTTCTGGCGTGTGGCTGCCAGTCTCACGTTGGGAGACTGTTGTGTTGGGAGACGCTTGTCCTTCAAATGGCTCTGCACCACAGTACATCAAGATGTCACAACACCATGGAAGAGGCACAGAACATTGCATTGTACTGTGGGTTTATCTGTGGGATGAGGAAGCCAAGAAACTGACAGCAGTGGTAATGGAGTCAGTAGCGGCAGGAGGCTCAGCTACAATAGAAGGAGGGACACAGCAATGTACAATAGCCCAGGACAGTGCTGGATCCAGGTTTTTGAGGGACCTTGAGCAAAACACCCTCAATTTGTCCCCTCCCTCCATGAGTCCACCTTCTCACCACCATTGTCACCAGCTGCTATTACTCCTCATCTTCTTTCTCATCTTGTTTGCTTGGCCAGAGAGCAGGTAGGCAGTGGTATCCATTGCTCCTCCTTCTCAACACCATCATTGACTGGGCCAGAGGACAGGCAGGTGAACAAGCAGGTTGCAATGGTGAAGAGGAGGAGCAACTCTGGGAACTCTTGTCAGTGGACCCCTGTTGGGGTGTGGGTCCTTAGCAGGTGCCTAATCATGCCTACCCTGGGCTCTGGCCCAGGACATGGGGGGGTGATTATTGAAATTGCAGCTTTTATGGCACTTCGAAAAGTTGTGGAAATGGCAGCAAATCAATATCAAAATGGTGGGGAGGCCCATTTTGGAGATACGGTTTTGCCAGTCCCTCCTCATAAAATCCCAAATTTTGCATTTGAAAAGGCACATCTCAGCACCATATATAAACTGGAAAATAAATCCATTACAGCTGAGAGAGGATTCCCTGCTGTCCAAGGGAAGCTGATCATTTCCAGATTATGAAGTACTTCCTATAAAGCAGATTGAAAGAGCCTAGTTACCTTTCTAATCATCCAGTCACTCAGAATGATGAGTGTGTGCTAGAAGCTAGACTCATTTTGCAGTCCTGCTTTCTGAGAAGGTTTTCTGTGATTTTAACAAAGGCACTGAAAATTGCCAACTTTCTTGCCGTAAATACAAAAAAGTAAAAAATAAAAGTAAAAAGTAGTAAAAAATAGATTCTTGCAGAGTGTGTGGGGGGTGGATTGGAGGGTGGGGAGATTGATTGTCATAAGGTATTCAGCCTTACCTGTCAATTTAAGGTGTAATTTAGCTACAGAATAACACATCTTGAAGAGTATTTCTCGCTAATGCAAGCGTTTAGGTTACATGCAAGCTAAATTGATTTTTGCAGTATTAAGTGTTTCACTTGTCATTCTGGATTACTGTCCTGAGTGTTTGTTCGAAATTAAATTTTAACTTGAGGTTAAAAAGCAAACAAAAAAGATTAATATATCTCTAGTTAAAGGAGAGTTTTAAAAAAACTTTGGAAGAGGAAAGCCTGTTGGTGGTTGTGGAATACCATATTTAATCTCACTTACCGCCATTAGAAATACAATTCTTATTACACATGAAGCACAGGTTCTTTGTTCAGTGCAAAGTTTGTCATCAAATATGCAGAGGACTCCTCTGGAAAAATTCAGGGCCCACATCTGCACAATGTCACCTGGACAGGGCAAAAGCCAGGAACTCCAGGAGGTCAGGATTGTTACCTAAAAGCAGCCGAATCCCTGAATATGTCACATTCCCTGGGCCAGGTTCTACTCTGGATGAGGGAGAAGAGGCAATATTTGTACAAGGAAATCAGTCCCATGGATTTGCATGGTGTAGTAGAAGTAAATATTAATTATTAGTCATTAGTATCGTGATTCATGATTCTAATAGCTAGGTGCTGTGGAAGGATAAATTTGACAAGGCATGCCATAGGTCTTAACCATACACTAATATAAGCTGGGTGTCCAATATCCTAAGACAATGCAATCCTAAGGCAGTGATAACCTTACCTCAGGATATGGCACTCTAATGTCTAGGGACCATAGGACTGCCCTCCTAGAGATTGAAGCCCTCTGAAATCAGAGCCCTCTGTCTATCCTATGCACTGCCAGTAAGAGCCGGGCACAGCAGGAGGAGGATGGAGGCGATTGCACCTCCCATCCCTCTTTAAAAATAAAAAAAAATTCAGCTAGACAGGCCTCTGAGCCCGTCTAGCTGGCTTACCTCGGTATGGGCAGGGACGTTGATGGAGAGACCATAGGGTACTGCGGATCCTGGCCTCTCCCCTCCTGGCCGACTGGAACACCTCTTCTGTGACCTCTATGAGGTCATCTGAGATATCCTGTGGTCAAACCATTGGATTTCTCTGTTAGTTTCTTAGGAAGCCTTAGCCAAAGAAAGAAATGGGTGCCCCCTATTACTTATTAATTACCATCATGACCTGCCTCTTGGCATTTTTTAAAGAGACGGGTGATATTAAAAGAGTAATAGCAAGGAAGCATTAGGAACAGCCTGGTGTTGAAAGAAGAAAATTGGCAAGAGTTAATAGAGAGATGTATTTAATAAGATATAATTAATAGTTCGCAAAATGAATGTGACTGTTAATTTCTTCTTAAAATTAATCAAATTGATTTAACCCTTTGAAAACTTGAGCATTTTGCGTTAATGGTGCCCCACAAAGAAGCAACAACTTCATTCCAACAGCTGTGGAATGCATGTAGCCAGCTGTATGAGTTATTAATTACAGTTTTGTGATAGGCAAACAATACATTCCTAAAAGAATAAATACAGTGGAATTTTTAATACAATTTCTCTTTGTTTTAAATGATAATTTTTATTTGTCTGCTTGAAATTGTTTTCTGCCGCTGCGTTTAGTTTAATATTTTTAGATAATCATTTTAGAAAGCAATCTTGTGGCCCCTGGATAGCGTCTGGGGTGCCATAGAAAGTTGTGAATCACCTCCTCTGCACCCATAGACAGAGCTATGAGCACAGAAGAGGAGATCTGATCATGGATCTTCCCTCCCTCATCCCCTCACCCCTCCCAGCCATCATGGAAAGCTTTGCTTCTAAGAGAAATTGGAGAGAGAGAAAAGGGGGTGTGCTGGTGGGAGGGGAGGGGAGAGATCACAGTAAGAAATATCCTATGGCCTCTCCAGTCCCCTCCCCACCCGCTGAAAGGTAAGTCAGCTTATTATTATTATTATTATTATTATTATTATTATTATATCCCGCCTTTTTCCCAATACTGGGACTCAAGGCGGCCTTACAGCGTTAAAACTGCTACAATTAAAACCTATAAATAGAAATATAAATACAATGGGCTCAGAGACCCATTTAGCTGCTTTTTGCATTTTAAACAGAGGAATGGAGGTGAAATCGCCTCTGTCCACCCCTTGCCCTGCCTGGCTCTTTGCCAGCAAGGCATAGAATAGGCAGAGGACTCCAAACTCAGAGCCCTCTATATTGGGAGTGCAACCCATAGGATTGCACCCTTAAATATTTTTTATGGTATTAACTGTAAGCCACCTTGAGAAAATGTTTGTTTTGAAAGGCAGCATATACATTCCTAAATATAAATAAATTCCAAGTAGGAATTGCTTCCAGGAATGTCAAGCAAAGCATTTCCTATTGTACAAGAAAAATACAAGAAACAATTTAGAACCTCACAAATTAGGGGTGAAGCGTCTGAAGAACTTGGTGTTCACTTCAGCTCCCCAGAAAAGAATACTGAGCCCAGAAGGTCAGAGTATAGCAAGAACATATGGACTGAGCAAGACTTTGTAATGGAAAATCCAGGTAGGGGAAAATCCAGTATCAGAATAAAAGAGAGAAAGGGAAGGAGAGAGGGAGCGGGGGGGGGGAGAGAGAGAGAGAGAGATCCCAGGATGGAGAGAAGAAGCTGTTGAACAAATGAGAGGGATATAGGTATGATGTATGGTTTCAGAATCATGCCCCATACAATGCATCTACATCTAAGACTGACTGTTGCAGCTCCATTGCTGAAGCAGAAAAGCTTTGACATGTTCCACCACTTGTATTTTTGAGAGGGCATAACATATAATGATTGGTTCTGCACAATCCTTTCTGAATAGCCTGCTTAATTGGAACAGTGGGTATTATATCCACTCCACAGAGGATTTGAGGTGCTGTCAGTTGGACAAAGGATGGGCCACAGAGGAGCTTAACCTGTTTGCTCTCCTGGCATGAAAATGCCTAGGAAGGATTCCCTTCATACTTGACAAACCCGCGTGTAAATTAACTCCTGGAAGAAAGGATGGATGGCGCTTCAAACGCCAAAAGAAGCTAAGGAAAGTGGGGAAGTAACATATCAAGGGGACATTTTCCACCTGCAAGAGGGTTTTTGACACAAGGGTCCTGTCAAATGAGCAATTCCCCACCCGCACTCTGATCAGGTCTACCCTTCTGAGGTGTTCATGCCACTTGGCCCCTACAGAGTTGTAGGAAGAGGATCAAGCATGAGTTCAATGTACCTCAAGCAAAGACATCTGTGATGCAATGCTGGAACCTGGATAGTCCTCATAAATAAAAGGGATGAGTGTGGTCTCCCAGGATTTTATAAACAATGCTTCTGTTAAGAGCAGACTCAACTTCTTGCCAATTTGACAATTTAAACTTTAAACCCCAGGAAGGCCAGGTGTGTGCACCAGATCTGAAGTTCTCCACCCCTGGTTTAAAGCTAATTTCTTATTAATTTCTTAATTTCTAAGAAAGTAATTTCTTAGGAGGCTCTTGAATTTCACCCAGACCTGAATTTGGGATGAAAGCACTGATGCTGGCTGGTCCAGGACCTTCCTCCCTCATAAAGGGGCAGATTCCAACTATTCTGAAAATGCTTTGCAGGTCTGGCGCAGTCAATGGACAGTGAAAATCCCACACCCATCTGCTGCACCAGAGTGTGCAAAATAGCTTCCAGAAATGCTTGGGGGAGTGTCCAAGAATGCTCTAGGAGCCTACTTCACACATACCCATCACACTGAGCGCCAGCAGGAGTGGTGACAGCTCTCCTTGCTTGCCACACTGGAAGCTTGGGGCAGGTGAGACAAAACCACTTTGCCTGCCCTGGGCCTCTGGCACAACATGTGGCCTGCGTTTTTGCAGCTTACTGGGTATGCTAGAGCCTCAGAGCAAGTAAAGTGACCTCCTCAGAGCAGCCATGCTTCACATGTTCCAGACATGGCACATGGAGAAAGTCCAGCTGGAGCACATGCATTTCCCAAGTGAACTGTGGAAGGGATTCCAGCTTCGATGATCCATTCTGGAGTTTTGGCAGAGCAGAATGTGTGCATTCCACTCTCTGGCAAAACATTCTAGAGAGGAACCATGTAGTCAGTTGACTCGACATTTGGTACTAATTCACTTCATACATAGGCAAGTGCAAAAAGAATACAAAATTTTGGATTCTAAATTGTGTATCCTTTTTGTTTTGGAGACAGGTGAGAGTAATATATATCTTGAAAGATATCCTAACAACCACTTAAAACCAATTGTTGTGACCCAACTATCAATATTGATATTGTTGTTTATTCATTCAGTCGCTGCCGACTCTTCGTGACTTCATGGACCAGCCCACACCAGAGCTTCCTGTCGGCCATCGCCACCCCCAGCTCCCCCAAGGTCGAGTCTGTCACCTCCAGAATATCAGCCATCCACCTTGCCCTTGGTCGGCCCCTCTTCCTTTTGCCTTCCACTTTCCCTAGCATCAGCATCTTCTCCAGGGTATCCTGTCTTCTCATTATGTGGCCAGACTACTTCAGTTTTGCCTTTAATATCATTCCCTCAAGTGAGCAGCCTGGCTTTGTTTCCTGGAGTATGGACTGGTTTGATCTTATTGCAGTCCAAGGCACTCTCAGAATTTTCCTCCAACACCACAGTTCAAACGCATCTATCTTCCTATGCTCAGCCTTCCTTATGGACCAGCTCTTGCAGCCATAGGTTACTATGGGGAATACCATTGCTTTAACTATGTGGACCTTTGTTGTCAGTGTGATGTCTCTGCTCTTCACTATTTTATCAAGATTTATCATTGCTCTCCTCCCAAGAAGTAAACGTCTTCTGATTTCCTGGCTGCAGTCAACGTCTGCAGTAATCTTTGCACCTAGAAAGACAAAGTCTGTCACTGCCTCCACATTTTCTCCCTCTGTTTGCCAGTTATCAATCAAGCTGGTTGCCATAATCTTGGTTTTTTTGAGGTTTAACTGCAACCCAGCTTTTGCACTTTCTTCTTTCACCTTCGTCATGAGGTTCCTCAGCTCCTCCTCACTTTCAGCCATCAAAGTGGTATCATCTGCATGTCTGAGATTGTTAATGATTCTTCCAGCAATTTTATCTCCAGCCTTGGCTTCATCAAGTCCAGCACGTCGCATGATGTGTTCTGCGTACAGGTTGAATAGGTAGGTTGAGAGTATACAACCCTGCCGTATTCCTTTCCCAATCTTAAACCAGTCCATTGTTCCGTGGTCTGTTCCTACCATTGCTCCTTGGTCATTAATTATACAGATTCCTCAGGAGGCAGACAAGATGACTTGGCATCCCCATACCACCAAGAACTTGCCACAATTTGTTATGTTCCACACAGTCAAAGGTCAATAAAACAGAAATAGATGTTTTTCTGAAACTCTCTGGCTTTCTCCATTATCCAGCGGATATTGGCAATTTGATCTCTAGTTACTCTGCCTTTTCTAAACCCAGCTTGTACATCTGGCAATTCTCGTTCCATGAATTGCTGGAGTCTACCTTGCAAGATCTGGAGCATTACCTTACTGGTATGTGAAATAAGTGCCACTGTTCGATAGTTTGAACATTCTTTAGTGTTTCCCTTTTTTGGTATGGGGATATAAGTTGATTTTTTCCAGTCTGGTGGCCATTCTTGTGTTTTCCAAATTTGCTGGCATATGGCACGCATCACCTTGACAGCATCATCTTGCAAGATTTTAAACAGTTCAGCTGGGATACCATCGTCTCCTGCTGCCTTGTTATTAGCAATGCTTCTTAAGGCCCATTCAACCTCACTCTTCAGGATGTCTGGCTCTTACTCACTGACCACACCGTCAAATCTATCCCCGATATTATTATCCTTCCCATACAGATCTTCCGTATATTCTTGCCACCTTTTCTTGATCTCTTCTGCTTCTGTTAGGTCTTTGCCATCTTTGTTTTTGATCATACCCATTTTTGCCTGGAATTTACCTGCAATGTTTCTGATTTTCTGGAAGAGGTCTCTTGTCCTTCCTATTCTATTATCTTCTTCCACTTCTGCGCATTGCTTTTTTAAAAATAATTCCTTATCATTTCTGGCTAACCTCTGGAATTTTGCATTTAATTGGGCATATCTGCCCCTATCACTGTTGCCTTTTGCTTTCCTTCTTTCTTGGGCTACTTCCAGTGTCTCAGCAGACAGCCATCTTGCCTTCTTGGTTTTCTTTTTCTTTGGGACATTTTTTGTTGCCGCCTCCTGAACAATGTCGCGAACTTCTGTCCATAGTTCTTCCAGGACCCTATCTACTAAATCTAGTCCCTTAAATCTATTCTTCACCTCCACTGCATATTCCTTAGGAATATTCGTGAGCTCATATCTAACTGATCTGTGGGTCTTCCCTATTCTCTTTAGTCTGATTCTAAATTGTGCAATAAGAAATTTGTGATCTGAACTACAATCAGCTCCAGGTCTTGTTTTTACCGACTGCATAGATGTCCGCCACCTTTGGCTACAAAGGATGTAGTCAATCTGATTTCAGTGTCGACCGTCTGGTGAAGTCCATGTATAAAGTCATCTTTTAGGTTGTTGGAAGAGAGTGTTTGTTATGCACGGTGAGTTGTCTTGGCAAAATTCTATCAGCCTATGTCCCGCTTCATTTTGAGCTATCATATCTCCCCTCAGTCTTCTCTTCTCAAGGCTAAACATGCCCAGTTCTCTCAGTCTCTCTTCATAGGGCTTTTTTTCCAGTCCTCTGATCATCTTTGTTGCCCTCCTCTGAACCCTCTCCAGCTTGTCTGCATCCTTCTTAAAGTGTGGTGCCCAGAACTGGACACGGTACTCCAGATGAAGCACTGGTGTAATATGATCTAGTCCCTGTTAACAATCTTGCTGCCCTAGTTTGGACCAGCTGAAGTCTCTGAACTGTTTTCAAAGGCAGCCCCACGTATAACACATTGCAGTAATCCAGAAGAGAGGTTACCAGACATAGATAAGTGTAGCTAGCCTACCTCAGTCCAGATAGGGTCGTAGTTGGTATATCAACCTAAGCTGACAAAAGATGCTCCATGCCATAGAGCCCACCTGTGCGCCTCTAGTGGCAAAGCTGGATCCATGAGCATCCCCAGACTCTGAACTTGCTCCTTTAGGGGGAGTGAAGCCCCCTCCAGCACAGGTTGAACATCACTTAGCCAGGCAGACAAACCGCCCACTAACAGCAACTCTGTCTTGTCTGGATTGAGTCTTCATTTTTTGAAAGGACTCCTCAAGGAGAAGCTCTGTAACAATACACAAGTGCCCATGAGAGACTGCTTGGCCACCAGAAAACACCCAACACAGCCTTGAAGCAGCAGCAGCACATCTGTCACACCCCACTACCTTCTTGTCAGGACTAGCCCAGAACCAGATGAGCTGCCTTATTCATTCATTTGTTCGTAAGATATTTCATCTGCCCAATAATAAGCACTCTCCGGGCAGATTACAAATGGTTAAAAGAATAAAATACAATACAAATATTTAAAAGAAAAAGATAAATACAGAATGACAAACTGCACAAAATGACAAACTATCACCCATAAAATCTAAAAACTAGGTCTCTAACTGCCTGGAAGAAAAGGGGTTCCCTGAAGGTGGAATGTTTGAAAACCACTATTCTGTCTTCTTTGCACTGAATTTTCAACAAGTTTCCCAATGTATAAAGAAATTGCTTCCAATGCCAGGAAACCCATTAAAGCAGGAGAGGAAAGTATGCCTGAGATCCCAAAGAATCCTGATAAAAGATAAAAGCATTTTTTTCCCAAACAAGTCAAGAGTATGAAATTTCTCAGTTTGAAAGTTGTGCTGTATTAAGTAGCCCTAAAGATTAAAGGCATTCTGAGATCAAAGAAAGAGAACCTGATACAAATCTTACTTTTTTAAAAAAAATGACGGACAGACATTGATTTGTTGACTACCAGGGTCTCAAAGCTGGTAACAAGTTTTTCTTCTATTCATTTTATTTCCCAGGAACTGGTATCAATTTAAGCCTATCTGACAGAGTATCAGTATCATGTTGTTGCCTGTATCTTAGCAGTTAAAAGGACACAATACATTATTGAATAAGCTTAAAGGAGTGCAAGCCAAGTTCCTTTTTAAATGTTAATGTGATCCATACCAATGCATTTGTGAAGGTTATTTTAAAAAAATGGAAGCATGGGGGTTAATGCTGGATGTATTTCTCATTTTGCTATTTTGGGCATTCAGTTTTAACTGAACTGCTTGGATTTGTTTTGTTTCTTCGTACTAGATATTTGTAATTTAGACTACACACACACTCCAGTAACAATCCAGACAGTTGGGGAATATGGACATTTCATTTCAATTGGCTTAATTGGTTCATTAAACAATTAAGGGTGCAATCCTATACATGTTTAGACAGAAAGTCCTACAACTCCCAGCATGCCCCAGCCAGCATGGGGGAGGGGAGAAGGCACAGCATGGCTGGCTGGGGCATGCTGGGAGTTGCAGGACTTTTTTATTTATTTTATTTATTTATTTATTGCATTTATACCCCGCCTTTCTCCCTCTCGCAAGGAACTCAAGGCGGCTTACATTATCCTCCTCCTCACCATTGTATCCTCACAACAACAACCCTGTGAGGTAGGTTGGGCTGAGAGTCTGTGACTGGCCCAAAGTCACCCAGTGAGCTTCCATGGCCAAGTGGGGACTAGAACCCGGATCTCCCGGCTCCCAGTCCGTCACTCTCACCACTACACTACACTTTTCTGTCTAAACATACATAGGAACATTCACCCTAATTGACTGATGATCAGATGATTCAGAACTTAAAAAATAAAAAGTACTTTATCATTTGCAGCTTTATTAACAACCTTTCAGAGATTTATTTCTTAAAAAACAAAACCGACCTAGGAGAAGGGCAGTCCAAACTTGTGCAAATGTACCGAGAACACATTATTGAATCTGTATAACAGCACCATTAAAGGCCAGATATATTTGGATAATTAGTCTTTGTTACCAAGCATATCTGATGAAATAAATATAACCAAAGTCTGTTTCTCACATAAATGCTTTGTCTCTTCGGCAGACAATGAGGCTGGATGGTGAGAGACTTCTGTTATAATCTGAGGGATGAACTTGTCTCACCCCCAGATTCACCTTGTCTCTGCTTGGATCCAACTTTCCTTTTCTTTCATCTGCCTTTTTAATGACTCAGATGTTATAATTACAGCAGGTTCCCGACTTGCTTATTTTGGTCATGCTTCACCCTCTGACCCAAAGGGTTGCAAAAGTGCAAATCTGAACACAGATAACACCATTGAATTAACAAATATTTCAGTAGAACATTACTCACTGAGGGCACAATCCTATGCATGTTTAGACAAAAAAAAATCCTACAATTCCCAGCATGGCTGGCTGGGGAATGCTGTGAGTTGTAGGACTTTTTTCTGCCTTAACATACATAACATTGCGCCCTTAATCGCGCCTTGGATACCAGAAATTTCTAATGTGTTCAGATCCAGTGTGCTGTCTCATGGGCATCTGTGTGTACTCTAAAACAAAAAAAAAAGTGTGTCCCAAAGAAATTTAATCTCTGTTCCTGGATTAAGAGGGGAGGGGCTGTGGATCAGTGGTAGAGCACCTGCTTTGCATGCAGAAGGTCCTAGTTCAATCCCTGGCATCTCCATTTAAAAGGGTCAGGTAAAAGGTGTGGTGAAAGACCTGCCAGAAGCCCTAGAGACCTGCTTCCCATCAAAGTAGTCAATAGTGGGCTAGATGGGCTGTCTGATCCAGTATAAAGCACCTTCTGGTGCTCTGGACTTGTGCAAATTGGTTAAATGTGCTAGGTCAGTGGTTCTCTCAGTGCGAAGATCTAGAATGGTGGACAAGCTTTCCTGAAAGTCAGCATGCCCATCCAGTACTGGTGTTACCCTGCAATAGGCAGCCACAGGAAAGTGTTGGGTACATTGTTGGGCAACAGAAAGGTCCAGCAAGTGGTGTGGAATTTGAGCTTTGTTTTCTCCCTCTGTGTTGGAGATTTGAATGCTGGACCTGTTGCTGGTCCCAGCAACATGCTTAGCTGGGTCTGCATGACGTGTGACCCAGCAAACCAAATGCAGCCCGCTGTTCATTCTGGCAGAGCCAAGGCTACAATAAACCTCCTGGTCTTTGCTGCCTGCCCTTGCTGGCAAACACAGGGGTAGGGTGTCAACTAGGGATGGGGGGAGAAATTCATTTGGTTTGCATTTTAATGCAAACTGACTTAATGTCATACTTTCAAACCAATACGTGAACAAAAAATTAGTTTCCTTAAAAATTCGCACTTCTCTGAATTTTGCAATAGAGTTCTCCAATAAAATAACATGTACCCAAAATGCATTTATTAGGGGAAAGGGCACACAAAATGTGTATATCAGTGAAAGTAATATTAAATGCATTATATTAGGGAAAATGCTTGCAAACAATGTGTACATTAGGCAAAATTGCATACAAAAATGCACATATTAGGAGAAATGTGCACAAAAATACATCGGAATTTTCCTGTGAATTTACAAACACTTTCTTTTTCAACCGAATTTAAGACTGGAAAAAAATCTCAAAGTTTGGAACAAAGCGATTGTAAGATTTGAACAATGACAACCTGACAGAAATCAACATTGTCAGATGCGTCCTTCCCTAGTGTGAACCACATGGCAGGCCACACCCACATTGGCTTGGTAGGTCGCATGCCATGCAGGTCCCTTTAAGCAAAACATCTTCCTTGTGTCTCCCAGGCTTCTTCTCAGTCCAAGTGTGCCCACCTTCCCTTCAGGGAGCTCCAAGCTTCAAGAGGTTTGAGACCCTTCTTATGACATCCCTTTCTAAGAAGATGAACCACCCAGAGAGTTTTGGCCATTGGGCAGTATAGAAATACAATTATTATTATTGATGATGATGATGACGACAACAACAACAACAACAACAACAACAACAATAGGGAAAGTTTCATAGGCCATTCACTATTTTCCATATAAAGTGATTTAGCTGCCCAACCTGGTTCCTTTTCTTTGTGGCTCAGTTCAAGGTTAACCTTCACATTCCACTAATATTTGGTTAATTCAGAAGCAAATGTCAGCTTGACCATGTTCACCTTCCTCTTGGGATTGCTTCCCACCCACATTAAAACACTCAAGACTGAATAGCATGAATATTCATGGAAATGGAAATTTTTAAAGTCAAATACTTGAATATTCATGTTCACCAAAAGCGAATGTGGAATTACACGATGGATGACAAGGTACACATCCCACCAAGTTATGGAACAGAAATGACACCTGCAGAAGACTAAATGCTGAAGTTAACTTGTTGTGAAGTATTTGCAGCTAAATGATTTGTAATTAAACTCTCTTTAAAAAGAGTCTTTCTGCAGATAAAATTATTGCAAGTAAATGCAAGTTTTCATTATATTCTCCTGAACATGTCAAGAGCAGTAAAGATTGTAGAACACGAATTTTAGTTTGAAGGATCAGAACTGTGAGGCCATCTCAGGAAGCTGTCTAGGACAGCAGAGTCCAGGGGGGCCACATTTGTTACCATCGCAGATGAGAGAGATTTGGGCTCTGATCCAAGCTCCATATCTGCTCCAGTGTTTATGCTGAGCTGTATGTGGTTGGGTTTCCCTGTTAGCTTCAATGTCAGAAAGAGATTGATGCAAACATTGGAAATGAGTGCACACAAAAGCCTATGATGTCAAAGATAACAGACAAGTCCTTGCTCACACTGGAACTCCACATATGCTTCTGTGTAGGTAAGAAGCCACTTGATCAAGCCACTTGCCTCCTGAGCTATGACATGGTAGAGAACTTTCTGCTGTGGTGTAAGTACAGAGAGAAAAGGAAGGACAAAACATGTGAGATAGGTTGGTGCACTGCAGCAGCATGTTAGATCCTATGGGCAGGATTCCCTGAGAACTGGAGTGGTGGCATGGCTCAGGGATAGAGGATGAACTTTGTATGCCAGGTTCAATCCCTGGCATCTCTAGTTAAAGAATCTCAGGTAGCAGGGCTGGGGAAGACCTGTGCCTGAGGTCTTGGGGAGCTACTGTCATTCAGTGAAAAAACAAGACTAGGCTGAACAGGCCAATGGTCTGACATGGTACAACTGAGCTTTATATTTTCAAATTTGAAGGGGAGGAGGATGAGTCCTCTTGTCGAACCATTGGAATTGGGAGGTGTGAAGGATGCTACTCCAAGGATTCTGAAGCCACAGGTCCCATTGATTTGTGGAATCCAGAGTGGAGTAAGCAGCAGGGACCACAAGCAACATTCTCAGTTGATCTAAGACAGCCTTCCCCAAACTGGTATCCTCCAGATGTGTTGGGCTACAACTCCCAATGTGTTGCAGGGAAGGCTGCTGTAAGAGCATGGACTGGCAGCCCTATACGTTGGGAGGGCAGGCCCAGTAGATGCAGAAACATAAGGTGAAGAGAGGAAAGGAAGGAGATGTTTTGAATGTTTTACAAGGTTGCCAAAATGCTCCTGTCCTTTGTGGCCATTGTGTTCCTCAATGGCCTCAAAAGCATGCCAGAGCAAGGAAGCTCAGGTGCTTACTCTGGATCGCAATTGTATGCTCTGTGATTGAAGTTTGCGAGTGATGAATTACTTTTGCTTGGCAAGGAGAGCTCTTGTATTGTCTCAAAACTTCACATTAATATTCTGTTGCAGTAGCATAATTAAATTCTCATTAAGTAGTACCATATTTCTTGCAAGTACTGTGACTTGGGCTGAATTTAATTGCGAGCTATTATACAGAAACAGCAGCTGCTAGAAAAGTGGTGTGCCACCCCCACCCCCCGTCGAACCCTGCAGGAATTATTTAGATCAGGGATTTGCAGACAGTAGATGGTGGTCCAGTGGTCATCCACTAGCCCAATGCTGGTGAGCTACCTTGTGTTGGTTGGGTTCTTGAATTCTTGTGAAGAATGCTGGACCATAAACTGAACAGGAAAGGCACAACTTATTTTCTTAACTGAGAGAGTGCAGCCTTGGGAGTGCTTAACACAGATTAGTTACATTTCTGCTGTAACAGCTAAGAAATCGTAAGTATGCCCTCTTGCTTTATAAATTTAAAATACATATGTGGGCCATAAAGATCCTAGGAAAAATAAAATGAAACAAAATAAAATAAAATAAAATAAACTTAAAATAATAAAATAGTGCAAGGATGAAGTCAGCCTACCCTCAGTTTACAGGATTTGTGAATCTCCCTGAAACTCTTATCTTCTGCCCATAAAGAGTTCTACCGACGTCCTTCACAAAACAATTAACTAATAGAAGTAACAAAGTGTTTCACAGTTACCAGTTTAACTGTCACATTAGGTATGTAGCTCAGGCCACTTCACACTTAATGTGCTTTCTACCATGAGTGTAGGGGGAAACATGGTGGCTTCCAAACAAGTATGATGGTGGCAGAATAAACAAGTGTTATGTTTTTCACACATGACCATGTATAAATTTTGTACACCATGTAACTTTAAACGGTGCACAAAATTTGAACCCCATTATGTGTACATTCATCAGTTTTTCACACACCTGAGAGTAAATGCCATGGCAGTCAATGAGATTAATCATAGAATCACAGAATAGTAGGGTTGGAAGGGGCCTACAAGGCCATCGAGTCCAACCCCCTGCTCAATGCAGGAATCCAAGTCAGAGCATCCCTGACAGATGGCTGTCCAGCCTCATCTTGAATGCCTCCAGTGTGGGAGAGCCCACCACTTCCCTAGGTAATTGGTTCCATTGTCGTATTGCTCTAACAGTCAGGAGGTTTTCCTGATGTTCAGCCAGAATCTGGCTTCCTGTAACTTGAGCCCATTATTCCATGTCCTGCACTCTGGGATGATCAAGAAGAGATCCTAGCCTTCTTCTCTGTGACAACCTTTCAAGTACTTGAAGAGTGCTATCATATCTCCCCTCAGTCTTCTCTTCTCAAGGCTAAACATGCCCAGTTCTTTCAGTCTCTCTTCATAGGGCTTTGTTTCCAGTCCCCTGATCATCTTTGTTGCCCTCCTCTGAACCCTCTCCAGTTTGTCTGCATCCTTCTTAAAGTGTGGTGCCCAGAACTGGACACAGTACTCCAGATGAGGCCTAACCAGTGCTGAGTAGAGGGGAACTAGTACTTCCTGGAATTTGGAAGCTATGCTTCTATTAATGCAGCCCAAAATAGCATTGGCCTTTTTTGCAGCCACATCACATTGTTGGCTCATATTCAGCTTGTGATCCACAACAATTCCAAGATCCTTCTTGTTGTAGTGTGGTTGAGCCATGTATCCCCCATCTTGTAACTGTGCATTTGGTTTCTTTTTCCTAGGTGCAGAACTTGGCATTTATCCCTATGAAATCTCATTCTGTTGTTTTCTGCCCAGCGCTCCAGTCTATCCAGATCACTTTGAATTTTGTTTCGGTCTTCCAAAGTATTAGCTATCCTGCCCAATTTGGTGTCATCTGCAAATTTGATCAGCATTCCCTGCACCTCCTCCTCCAAGTCATTAATAAAGATGTTGAAGAGCACTGGGCCCAGGACTGAGCCCTGCGGTACCCCACTCGTTACCTCTCCCCAGTTTGAGAAGGTCCCATTGATAAGCACTCTTTGAGTCCGATTCTGTAGCCAACTGTGGATCCTCCAGATCGTTGTTTCATCTAGCCCACTTGGAGCTAGTTTGCTCATCAGGATATCATGGGGCACTTTGTCAAAAGCTTTGCTGAAGTCGAGGTATATGATGTCTACAGCATTCCCACGGTCTACAAGGGAGGGTACTTGATCAAAAAATGAGATCAGATTTGTCTGGCAGGACTTGTTCTTGACAAATCCATCTTGGTTTCGAGTCATCACTGCATTGTTTTCAAGGTGCTTCCAGATGGATTGCTTTATCATCTGCTCCAGAATTTTCTCAGGGAGTGATGTCAGACTGACTGGTCTGTAGTTCCCAGGTTCCTCCTTTTTACCCTTTTTGAAGATAGGGACAACATTAGCCCTCCTCCAGTCATCTGGCACTTCCCCCGTCCTCCATGATTTCTCAAAGAGAATAGACAGCAGTTCTGAGAGTTCTTCTGCCAGTTCCTTTATTACTCTAGGATGCAGTTCATCTGGCCCTGGAGATTTGAACTCATTCAAAGTAATTAGGTGTTCCTTGACCATATGCCTATCGATCTCAAGCTGCAATCCTGCCCCTTCAGCCTGTACTTCGCCTTTGCCAGGGGGGTCATAGAGCCTCTTTTGGGAGAAGACTGAGCCAGAGTAGGAATTGAGCACCTCTGCCTTTTCTTTGTCATCTGTTATCATTTTGCCATCCTTATTTAATAGCTGAACAACCATTTCTTTCATCTGCCTTTTACTATGCACGTAGCTGAAGAAAGCCTTTTTTGTTGTTTTTAGCATCCCTCACTAACCTCAGCTCATTCTCAGCTTTAGCCTTCCTGACGCCATCCCTGCAATTCTGTGCTACCTGCCTGTACTCTTCCTTTGTTACTTGGCCTTCTTTCCACTTCCTATATGTGTCCTTTTTTGTTTTCAGGTCATCCCTAAGCTTTTTGTGAAGCCACATTGTCTTCTTCTGTTGTCTTCCACCTTTTCTTCTTGTTGGAATTGTTTGTGATTGTGCCTTGAGAATTTCCTTTTTTAAAAGCTCCCACCCATCTTGGAGTCCTTTTCTCATTAGTGTCACTTGCCATGGGACCTTACTGATCATTGTTCTGAGTTTATTAAAATCAGCTTTCCTAAAATCCAGGGTACATGTTTGACTACACTCGGCTTTTGCTTCCCTTAGAACCAAGAACTCAAGTGCAACATGGTCGCTTTCCCCCAGAGTTCCTGTAACTGCTACTTTATCCACTAAGTCATCTCTGTTGGTTAGGATCAAGTCAAGGATAGCCGATCCTCTAGTTCCTTCCTCTACTTTCTGTAGGAGGAAGTTATCCGCCACACAAGTCAGGAATTTCCTGGAGGGGCCATGTTTTGCAGAATTTGTCTCCCAACAAATATCGGGGAAATTGAAGTCCCCCATTACTACTACATCATGCTCCCTTAAAACATTGGCTATTTGCTTTTCAAAAGTTTCATCCTTGTCTTCTCCTTGGTTGGGTGGCTGGTAGTAGACTCCGACCACCATGTTCCTTTTATTCTTTGCTCCATTTATTTTGATCCAGATGCTCTCGATGGGGCTACCAAGCTCATCCTCCTGTATTTCTGTGCAGAGATATGTATTTTTCACATACAGTGCAACCCCACCTCCCTTTCTGTTCCTCCTGTTCTTTTTGAACAAGTTATATCCTTCAATTGCTGTATTCCAGTCATGAGAGTCATCCCACCAAGTCTCAGTTATACCTATCAGGTCATAATTTCCCTCTTGTATTAAGAGTTCAAGTTCGTTCTGTTTGTTTCCCATACTCTGGGCATTAGTATATAGACATCGAAGACCATGTGCTTCATAGTCTGGCTTTCTTCCTACATGTGTCTGAAGACTATTATTGGGCGCTATCAGAGCTGTTCTCTTCATTGCAGTGCATGCGCCTACGTCCATTGTTACCCCCAACATTACATCTCCCTTCCCCGTAGGATTCAGTTTAAAGCCCTCCTGATGAAGTTCTTCATGCTGCGGCCAAACACATTCTTCCCATCCTTTGTGAGGTGCAACCCATCCCTTGCCAACAGCCCATCTTCCAGGAAGTATAGCCCGTGGTCCCAGAATCCAAATCTCTCTCGTCGACACCACCTTTGTAGCCAGTCATTCACCTGGAGTATTTTTCTTTCCCTTTCTATCCCTCTTCTAACTACTGGAAGGATGGATGAGAAAACTATCTGGGCCCCAAGTTCTTGAGTTTCCTTCCCAAAGCTTCAAAGTCTGACGTGATTTCTTCGTAGCTCCGCTTGGTGGTATCATTTGTTCCCACATGGATGAGAAGAAAGGGATACCTGTCAGTGGGCTTGATGAGCGCAGGCAACCTTTCAGTCACGTCTCTAATTCGTCCTCCCAGGAGACAACATACCTGGCAAGTCCACGGGTCTTCGTGACATACTTGGGTCTCGATCCCACGCAGCAAGGAGTCTCCCACTACTACCACTCTTCTCTTCTTCTTCTTGTAGGCCTGGGTTTCATCACCTCTGTTTGACTGACCTTCAGCCTCTTGCTCACTCTCATGTAGGTTCCCCTGTGATTCTTCCTCTGCAGGCTGTCCTCCAGTCTCATCCACAAGTACCTGGAATCGGTTCCACAGCTCCACTGCTTCCACTGGTGCAGAGTGGCGTCTAGTTCTTCTTCTCCTAACTGTCACCATTTTCCAAGGAGTATCCTCTACTCCATTTTTCTTCACCTCAGCATTTCCCACTGCCTCATCTTGCTGTTGCTCTTCAAGCTTCTGGTCTTCCCTTTGCTGCTGTAGTTCCCCCATTCTGTCCAAGAACTCTTCGTGTTCTCTTATTCCCCGGAGGGTCGACAGTCGCCGCTCCAGTCTACTTACTTTTTCTTCCAGCAGCGTGATCAACTTGCACTTGTTGCAGGTGTAGGCCATGTTGTTCTCAGGCAAGAAAACAAACATTGCACACACCTTGCATTGTGTGTGCATTGCACACACCATTGCACACAACTTAAAATTTCCTTTTTAAAAAAGGAAATAAATTTACCAAGATTTATTTCTTGGTAAATGTATTTTGAATTGAAGGTTAATAATGTCTTTGTTCTCCCTGTAAAACAAAAGATAAAATTTCAGTCGCTTCCTTAGTTTCAAAGGGCAGCTTCACACCTTCACTTTTTGGCTTCTTCCAGTTTGGCAGTCTGCACAGCACAGAAAGGCAGATGTGAGATGGACTGTTAACAACTGTTTTCATCACTGTGGTTCCATTTATAGTGCCATGGGGAGGGGGCACATTTTGCTGCATGCTATGTGGAAATGTGTTCATAAAAACAGATACAATATCCCACTTTAAATGGTGGAGAGCATCATTCAAAGGTAGAAAGTCCTCAAGGTGAACATGCAAGGCCACCCTTTTGGCTAGTTCATACATGCTTGTACACCACTTGGTTACTCTACCCACAATGACTGTCAGGCAAACATGTGAACTTACTCCACTAAGCATTGCATTTGAAATTACATCCAGTGATAGGAAAGGTCTGTCTGTGGTCTTATACCTGCAATGGCCCATTCACACATGTAGGTCATTAAGAACATAAGAAGAGCCATGCTGGATCAGACCAAGGGTCCATCTAGTCCAGCATTCTGTTCACACAGTGGCCAACCAGCTGTCGACCAGGGACCCACAAGCAGGGCATGAGTGCAACAGCACCCTCCCACCCATGTTCCCCAGAAACTGGTGTACATAGGCTCACTGCCTCTGGTACTGGAGGTAGCACATAGCCATCAAGACTAGTAGCCATTGATAGCCTTCTCCTCCAGGAATTTGTCTAACCCTCATTTAAAGCCATCCAAACTGGTGGCCATCGGTACTTCCTGTGGTAGTGAATTCCATAGCTTAACTCTGTGCTGTGTGAAGAAGCCCTTCCTTTCATCTGTCCTGCATCTCCCACCAGTCAGCTTCATGGGATGACTCAGGTTCTAGTATTTTGAGAGACAGTGAAAAATGTCTCCCTATCCACATTCTCCACACCATGCATAATTTTGTAGACCTCTGTCATGTCTCCCCTTACCCTCCTTTTTTCCAAGCTAAACAATCCCAGCTGTTGTAACAGCATGTCATTGCTGTATGCTGCGGTCAATTCAGGAACACACATGTGTGAACCAGTCCTAAGATGAGCAGAAATGTTATACATCTGAACATTTACATTGTCTGAGTGTCTTTAATATTTGTTCTATTTCTCATGTATGAAACTGTATTTATTTGGATGAAATGTTCAAACCTGAGGCCCTATTCATACCTATATCAAACCAGGTCTGTGCCCAGTGGAAACTACATTCTCATGCATCTGCATGCTCCCCAGGTCTGCCCCACCTCCATGTGTTTGATGCAACCTCTAAATGGTGCCTATTGACTATCTTCTTCCTCACATTTTGAGAGTATACATATACATGCACATTTACATACAATATGGAGTCATAGTGGGCCACAATCCCACAGCTGTGCCATACACTGAGTGTGGTGAATGTACAGATTTGACTGAGACTGCATAACAAAGTACGTAAACATCCACAGACAAGTACATTGTCCTCTTAGGATGCTACCAGATAAGGCTTTTATTGCCCCATTGCCTGCTTCATTAATGGAATGTTATTAGTGGACCAGACAAAGATGTCTTACACTCATAACCATACCCTGTTTTCCCACCACATCTTCCATCTTTTTCTTACTCCAGAAAATCCAATAAGAAGAAAAAGATAGAAGAGTTGCACAATGGATTCTTAGCACTAGGACCATCTGGAAACAACCCAGGTGTTGAACCTTCACGTTTTATGTCTTCACACAGCACATAAGCTATGGAATTTGCTACCCAAGATGTACTGATGGCCACCAATTTCAGTGGCTTTAAAGGGGGGTTAGACAAAGTCATGGAGGAGAAGGCTATCAATGGCTACTCATCTTGATGGCTATGTGCTGCCTCCTGTACCAGAGGCAGTGAGCCTATGTACACCAGTTGCTGGGGAACATGGGTGGGAGGGTGCTGTTGCACTTGTGGGTTCCTGGTTGGCAGCTGGTTGGCCACTGTGTGAACAGAATGCTGGACGAGATGGACCCTTTGTGTGACCCAGCATGGCTCTTCTTGTGTTATGGCTAAGCTGGGGTTCAAATTAATTGCATCCCTGAAAAGCACTAAGTGTAGATTTAAAAAATGTTAAACTTTTGAAAAGTAGGTATATTCCTTTGGGCAGTACAAAGCTGTTGGAAAGAAAAGAGGCTTCTAATAATGGTTATGTCCTTGTCACAGTCTTGAAAATCTAGTCTTTCTGTTTTCAGTCAGTCAAAAGGGAAGATAAAAAAACAAGATAGAAGTTAAAAGAGAAACATGAAAGAAGCAGGGGGGACTGGTTTTTGTGTGTCAGCTGAGCAAAAGTCAGATTATCAGGTCACAACAATTGCTCGAAAAAACACCCCTGCAGTTTTGCTCAGGATAGTAAACATTTGTTCTGGTTTTGACTTTTAAAACCTTAAACGGTTTGGGATCAAGTTACTTGAAGGACCGCCTGTACCCGCTTCAGCCTGCCCACACTTTAAGATCAGAAAGCGAGGCCCTTCTCATTTGCCCACCCACGAGAGCAGCTAGGTGAGTGACCACATGTGAGAGGGCCTTCTATGCAGTGGCCCCACACCTTTGGAACAAGTTGCCATTGGAGGTCTGCCATGCTCTGTCATTGCAGGCTTTTAAGAAGGCCTTGAAAACATATTATTTTACGGTGGCCTTTTCTTGATATGACTGCTGCTGTTGCTGCTGTTGTTGCTGCTGCTGGTTTTATTGTTGACTTTTATTGTTGTTTTTATTGCTCTTTTACTGTGTTTATGTTTTCATCGCTTTTAATATTTTAACTGTTTTAATGTATTTTATTGCTGTAAGCTGCCTTGGGATGGCTTCTGCCCTGAAAGGTGGCCAAGAAATATTTTAAATAAATAAATAAATACAATAAAATTTGTGGACACTGTAGCAAGTGGTTTGATACTGCAGGGTATATAGAAAGTGCTGTCCTTCTGTCAAGCTTTTAGTTGAAAAGTAGCTTGTGATTCACGACTGGGGAAGGCAATGGCAAACCACCCTGCTATAGTCTGCCATGAAAATGTCAGCGTAAGCGGCGTCCCTCTAGGGGTCAGTAATGACCCGGTGCTTGCACTTGTTGTTGTTCAGTCATTCAGTTGTGTCCAACTCTTCGTGACCCCATGGACCATAGTACGCCAGGCCTTCCTGTCCTCTGCTCTCTCCTGGAGCATGCTCAAGTTCATATTCCTTGCATCGGTGATGCTATCTAGCCATCCCATCCTCTGCCGTCCCCTTCTCCTTTTGCCTCCAGTCTTTCCCAGCATCAGGGTCTTTTCCAGAGAGTTTTCTCTTTGCATTAGGTGGCCAAAATATTTGAGCTTCAGCTTCAGTATCTGTCCTTCCAATGAGCACTCAGGGTTGATTTCCTTTAGGATTGACTGAGTTGACCTCCTTGCAGTCCAGGGGACTTGTGAATAAGCCCACACACTCCTATCCGAGTTTTGGAGCTATGTATCCAACAGCAATGATTTTAAAGCATTTTTTATGTTAGTACCACATTGCACATGACCATTTTAGTTCAAAGTAGTTCACCCTGAAGTCACTTGCATAACACAAAATGTACCATTAGAATTCAATGGAATTCAATAGAATTCAAACGACTTTTACCGACATCTGCTTGTAAATCCAACACTTGATATGCCATGATGTTGGGGGGGGGGGGTCCCAACTTTACAATTTTAGTCACAGGAATGACCTTCCTGGTGCACTCTGCTGGATGAAAACTGGAACATCAGAAATGGCTCTCGGTGTGAAAACATGTTCGATGAAAGCAGAGCTTTCCTTTGCCCTGCCTCAATGTACAAGAAACCTTGTCTTTTTTTTATGCATTACTTTGTGTGTCCTGCATGTTGATTTTAAGATCTGCATATTGCAGATCAAATTTGTATTTGTCAGTCTCATGCACTGAGTTGTCCATGGTGCTGCACTTATGAAAAAATAATTTCCCTTGCTTCTCCAAGCAGTGATGAGTTATTCAGTATGGGAAACTGGCAAGTGTAAAATTAGCTGTTCCAGAACAAAACTCATCCTTCTTGAGTGCTAAGCTGCTGTAATAGGTAATATGTTCAGGAAGCCAAACTTCAGATACACATTTAACACTGGAGGCATCCAGAGCAAGGAGTAAACATAGTCAACACCATTCTTCCATGATTAATGATACGGTAATCATTGAGTAAAATCTAGCTTAAGTCATTTGTAGAGTAGACCCATTGAAATGAATGGGACTTGTTAGGCATCACTAACTTAAGTCACATTCATTTCAATGGGTCTACTTTAAGTAGGACTTAGGTTGGATTTTTCCCATTAGTTTTGAACAACAACATAACCCCCCTGTGCAGTTTATCAGTTGTCCAATATTTTTGAAACACTGGTGGACTCACTAATTCTTTATTTTTGGTGCTCGTGGCTGGCTTGATTTATACATAACAGCTAAACCAGTGGTGCTGGAGGAAAATTCCGAGAGTGCCTTGGACTGCAAGAAGATCAAACCAGTCCATACTCCAGGAAATAAAGCCGGACTGCTCACTTGAGGGAATGATATTGAAGGCAAAACTGAAGTACTTTGGCCACATCATGAGAAGACAGGATACCCTGGAGAAGATGCTGATGCTAGGGAAAGTGGAAGGAAAAAAGGAAGAGGGGCCGACCAAGGGCAAGATGGATGGATGATATTCTGGAGGTGACGGACTCAACCTTGGGGGAGCTGGGGGTGGCAACGGCTGACAGGAAGCTCTGGCGTGGGCTGGTCCATGAAGTCACGAAGAGTCGGAAGCGACTGACTGAATAAACAACAACAAAACCAGTGGCACAGAACCTCAGGCCTGGGGTCCCAATCCAGCTGTCCAGGGGTCCCCAGAAGGCTATGCCCTCTTCCCTTAGATCTACCCCCTTTTCCCCAAACAGCCATTGTTTTGTGATTTCCCAGTTCTTGTGCAGTTTTTCCCCCATTGAAATGCCTTTCGTAAGGCTTAGAGTATCTCTACACCAACCTAAAATACCGCTTTTAAAACAGGGCTCTCTACTTCCGTTTTAAATGCAGGATCACAACGGAATCCCTTTACATGCACTTCCTTTTCCCCCACCCCTTCCCCCCTCCTCCTCCCCCTTATCAGAGCCTTCCATATGTTTCACTGATCTGCTCGTCTTCTTGCGGCTTTTCCTTTTTCACAGAGGGAACTCAAGGGGAACACAAGCAAGGTAATTTGATAGCTCACTATCTCCGATCTATTTAAAAATTGAATAAAGGTCATTTAGTGCAGGAGACACCCTGGAGGCTGACAATGTCATCTAAAGGGCCCGCAAACTTCCATGAGTGAGCTATCTCAATAGCAGCATAAAAGCTCCGTGTGAAGGAGCCTTTAGTTACGGGCAGGAAGACCCTTAAGCTAAAATATGCTGGTATTTGGGGCATTTTGGCCCCACCTCCATTTGCTTTCAGTCCCACCCACCACTGGAATGCAGCCCCCCAAAGTTTCTCTGAAATGGAAATGGGGTCCTCGGGCTCAAACAGGTTCTGCACCCCTACTGTAAACCACGGACTGTGCCTTGGGTTTACATGCTCCTTGCTCGCTCTCACACTCTGATTTCCTCCCATAATTTTTGGTTTGAGTGAAGCATCCAAAATTCCAAATTAGGTCAGCCCTTCCCTGATGTTTTCATTCATTCATTCATTCATTCATTCATTCATTCATTCATTCATTGTATTTCTATACCCCCCCCCCCATAGCTGAAGCTCTCTGGGCAGTTCACAAAAGTTAAAAACCATTAAAATACATGATATAAAATATAAAACCATTCACGTAATAACATAGAACAAATAATACAGAGGTCAACAACAACATATATCTAAAACAAAAACACAACCAGAGACAATCAAGAGACTCATTATATGCTGCCAAATGCCTGAAAGAAGAGGGCAGTTTTAACCTGGCACCGAAAAGATGACAATATTGGCACCAGGCAAGCCTTGTCAGGGAAATTATTCCATAAACTTTGAGCCACCACTGAGAAGGCCCTCTCCTTTCTGTTTTGCCCTCAGTTTCTGCTACTGCCTCTGAACATGGAACATTTCCCTTGCTGTGGCTGATAGACATTGATGGGACATGTCTTGTGGGAAATTGTCTACTGTGTTTTCTGGTCTAGTGGCCATTACTAGTGAATTCCCTAAGGGTGTAATCCTATGTATGTTTAGACAGGAAGAAGTCCTACAACTCCCAGCATTCCCCAGCCAGCAATGCTGGCTGGGGAATGCTGAGAGTTGTAGGACTTCTTCTGGTCTAAACATGCATAGGATTGTGTCCTAAGATTATTATGCAAAAAAATACTTTCTTTTGTCTGTCTTGCATCTAGTGCCAAGCAATTTTGATGGGTCACTGTAAGTTCTAGTATTATGAAAAAAGAAGGTTTTCTCTCTGTTAACTCACTCTATTATTTTTGCTGTCATGATTTTTAAACCGCTATCATGGTTCTCCCTGTCATCTTTTTGCTAAAGTTAACCTTTGGGAAGGTGCTTCAGCTCCTGTTGGCTACCCTCCTCTGTACCTTTTCTAGCACTGTGACATCCTCGCTCTTCTGAGCAGACATTATCCAATTACTGTTCCAGGTAAAACGTGAAGAAACACCATCATTGAAGCCAGAATTATGAAACATATGGAAGAATAGGCCGTGAGGCAGCAACACATTTGAAATTACCTTGTGTTAGTCTGATTTATAGGGTTGATTCGGTCAGCTTTTCCTGTTCTAGCTACATTGCCTTACAACACGTTCAGATTTAGATCTGCTCCAAATATTACAGCGGAACATGTGTGACAAAGTTGTAGGCTGCCACTGCGACAACGGTAAGGCAATCTAGATCTAAGTGTCTGAATCCTAAGGAACACAAGGGTAGAATTGGAACTTCAGGTCCTGAAGTTTAGGGTCAACAAGCAACTTCTGGTAAATTAAAGGCACAAACCTATGCATGACCACAACCCTGTGTTGTGGGCCTTTTTTCTGTGTAAACATGCACAGGATTGTGCCTTAAGTTATGTAAATATTGTCTCGGGCTTTTGAAGGACACCTTACTGGCACAAATCAGTTCAGTGATTTTGTAGTCTTTCTGAAGAAAGCCATTGGCCATAGACCGACAGAAAACGGTTCTTGTATGTGGGATGTGTTATATACAGCCTGCTAGCTTTGCCATCATTGCACAGTGTTTGGGGATTGCAACAAAGACAACCACCAATTCTGTAGTGTAAAAAATGGGTGCAAGTTGTATGAACTTCTATTCACCTATAAAGAACTGGTGGGCCTCCACCTGCTAATAAAAGCACCTTTCAAGTAAGTTGCTCATAAAAAAGAAAGCATGGGTGATAAGGAAGTCACCAATACTTTCCATCTGATCCTCAGATTTACAGCAGTATTTCGGAAATGTGTTTGGAAGTTGTTTAATAGGGCTATGCAGGGACCCCCCAACCCACTTCAGAGCCCAATCCAGAGCTTCCAAATTGGCCTTGACCTGCCTCAGGCTGATCCAGAGCTGGGCCAACCCTCTTCGGCCTCCAGATCTGAAGTGAGATCTGGATAGCTGAAGCGCCACCCCTGCCCAGCTGTTTGAGCCCCACACCCACTCTCACCCAGTGGCGGGAGCCCCCTGCTCTTCTTTACCTGGACCCATGGGCAGCACCCACGGCCATTGCCATTTTGGAGGGAGTTTCATAATATTGCATAAAATGCAATATTACAGGCATAAATGGCCCATTTACACCGGTAAGATTGTGTAGATGGCCTCTTTATGGCCACAATCTATGCACCATTTATTTACTGGAAGAAGAATTGTTGCCTTTAAAAAAATGGTGACTCCCTCCAAGATGGCAACGGCTGCGGCTGCTCCCCACGGGTTCTGGAACCAGAGGAGCAGGGGGCTCACACGGCTGGGTCTATCTGGATCAGGACAAAGCAGCCCAAAGTGCTTCGGAGTGATCCAACCAGCTTCAGGCTGCTCCCCACCCGTTCCAGAACCAGATCCCTTCAGGCTGAATCACCCCCATACGCTTCAGGATTTGGCCTGAAGCAGTGCACAGCCCTATTATTTTAGCCTATTCTTACCTCCTCCCCTTTGATGCTCCTGCATACTGCTGGGAACCTCTGATCTGTATGGGATGTGTGTGCAGAAAAGCTCTTATGCAAGTTATAGGGTCCCACAGGTCTCCATCCCTAAGAGTGAATGCGTAGGTTGGATGCAGCAAGTAATGAGTGGACTTGCAGCTATTCCTACCTTTCTAGAGACATTGCTGGAGCTACATGCAAAGACAGTTTTACTACAGCTCTGTGTTGCAGTATGGGCTCTTTTCCAGCCCCTCCAGAGTAAACCTTCTGTGGGGTTTTATGGATCTCTACTGGGGATGGACAAATCTCGCTATTTTGGCTTTCCTGAGTTTCAGTTTTCCAGTCTTAGTTTGATTTGTCCTGAACTTTGAGCATGTGTTTTACATGTTCACACAAAAACGCATAAGCGTTTTTTGTGCACGTTTTTCCTAATACATGCATTTTGAATGCAATTTTGCCATATTTGTAAGCAATTTTCCTAACATAATGTATTTTTAGATTATTTTCACTGACATATGCGTTTCTGTGTGCACTGTCCCCAAATATACTCAGTTTTGTACACATTATTTGATTGGAGAACTCCATTGCAAAATCTGGAGAAGTGTGAGCTTCGAAGGATAACTGAGTTTCAGTTTGCGTATTGGTTCAAAAATGAAAAATTCAGTGTAAAATGAAAAAATATCTCCCCCATCCCTAATTGCTACAACTTCTCTCTCAGTTAATAGAAGTATTAAAGAAGTATAGCATTAATAGAAGTATAGCTTCCAAATCATGTGAAGTACTAGTTCCCCTCTACTCAGCACTGGTTAGGCCTCATCGGGAGTACTGTGTCCAGTTCTGGGCACCACACTTTAAGAAGGATGCAGACAAGCTGGAGAGGGTTCAGAGGAGGGCAACAAAGATGGTCAGGGGACTGGAAACAGAGCCCTATGAAGAGAGACTGAAAGAACTGGGCATGTTTAGCCTTGAGAAGAGAAGACTGAGGGGAGACAGGATAGCGCTCTTCAAATACTTGAAAGGTTGTCACACAGAGAGAGGCCAGGATCTCTTCTCGATCATCCGAGAGTGCAGGACACGGAATAATGGGCTCAAGTTACAGGAAGCCAGATTCCAGTTGGACATCAGGAAAAATTTCCTGACTGTTAAAGCAATACGACAATGGAACCTATTGCCTAGGGAGGTAGTGGGTTCTCCCACAGTGGAGGCATTCGAGATGAAGCTGGACATTCACTTGTCAGGGATACTGTGACTTGGATTCCTGCATTGACCAGGGGGTTGGACTTGATGGTCTTATAGGCCCCTTCCAACCCTACTCTTCTATGATTCTATGATTCTAGTATCCCTTTCCAAAACTAAAGCAAAGCCACCCTGCAGCAGAAATTCCGGGAGATGCATGTATTTTGCTTGGGAAAGCAATAGAATTCTGTGGTGTCATAATCACAACAGTTCAAATGATTTATTATTTGAGAACCTGATATTGAGCACTAATGCAAGTATCATGACTCTTTCCAGGCAGTAGGTGAGACCTTGAAGAAAAAGTGGCTCTGGCTTCAAAAATGTGAGCTGATCTTTGCCTTTGTGGGTCTTTTCCTCCTGTGCAAGAAGTTTTAAAAGCACTGCAGGCTTTCCAATGCATCCTTTCTAGCTGACAGAACGTGCTTCATTCCAACATTCAGCACAAAAGGATTTTTGCCAAAGCCGCATGCTGTTTAATGCTAGTACAACAGTTGCCCCACATATCATATCAGAGGATGTTGCCACAGATGTATTGGCCAGATCATAATAGAATAAATGTGTATTTGGCCAGAAACTTTTTGTTATGCTTAGCAACCAGAATGTGCTTCTCATCAGATAAAACACACCCTACTTGTAATACTGTTCACTACAATGCATTTTGCAGTTCTTCGGATGTCAGAGGGGTGTAATGGTGGAAAGGACCAGCATGCTTACGTTTTATGACACTTGGTACAAGCATGCACTGTAGTGTAACTGCAGGGCACTGAATGAATATTTCAAAATGTTGCTTTGTTTGCTAGTGTTTAATTTTTAAAAATCATGGCTCTGTGGATGCATTTTACGTATGAGAAAGGAAATGTCATATTCATGTCAACGGACTCATCTTGTTCTCAATGGAGTGGAACAAGACACATTATAAACTGATATGTAGGTGTCTGCATGAAAGTTTTAGGTGCTGCCGGCCCCAATATCTAATGTCTAGGTACTCTACTGAGTCTGTTTCTTTTTCCAATTCTGATTAAATAATTATTTAATGTATGGTTATTTTCCTATACATAACTACGGGGGGGTGGGAGTTTATTGAAAAGTTACTTCACAAATGAAATAATGGAAAACAGTGCCTAAACTTTGCTCATGTGAAGTCAGATCCTGCAGATGTTACGTATATAGAACTATAATGAACATAGGGGTATCTTCAACTCCTTCACAGCACAGTACAAGCACATGCATTACCCCAAGAGGGAGAGTTGCCTTATCGTGCTCTCCCTACATGTGCAGGATCTAATCTGAGGCTCCTATCTTTTGGTTCTGGGCTGTCACTGCCTGTCCCCACCCACAATCTTGCAACCAAGTTTCCTGCATTGTGGGAGCATCAGTCAGCTGTAATATTCTCATATTCATAGTGCCATGAGGCCCTTTTTGCCTGTCCACTCTTTCACCAGCTGAGCTACTAAGAAACATGCTGTTCAATCAAGTTGAAGTCCACTTCTGATGTATCATTCGCTGTTCTGTCCCAAGAGAAAATAGTGGCCTGAGCTGTATGTGGTTTTGCTGTTTTCCATATATATGCGTTTTAGCTTATACTTTGCTAGTGTTTCTGATCAGGAAAGCTTTTTTTGATGCTTTCCATGCCTACAGTCCTTAATGTAAAGACAGATGCAATATTTTAAATGTGGCAGTTATGATTTGAACGTGACTTCACTGCCCTAAAAATATACATACATTTTAATGTTCCAGGGCAAGTTCTGGAGAAAATTGGTTCAGTAAGTTTCCAGAATGTAGAGGAAAAGCCAGCTGTGATGGGACCCTACTGACCAGTGTCCATTATACCACCAACCTACCTCTTTCTCAACCCCTGAAGCAGTTTGCCACTGTTTTTGAAGTATTTGAATTGGGGCATTTTGGAAGGTGAAAGACAAATGTTAGATGCTGCTTTAGAATATGAAAAAGAAAACAGACAGCCCATCTGTCTGCACAATTTGCAGACAGCACAAGGGGAAAGACAAGATGGGGAGCTGATCCAGAATTAGACTTCTGTGTGTGTGTGTGTGTGTGTCTGTGTGTGTGTGCGCACACACGCGCACATGCACCTGCAAGTTTCATAGCACAATTCACACCATGAGTGAGGAACCTGTTGTGACTGCTATTAAGAATGTTCAATCTGCCTTCACCCTAAGATCACATCAGCAGGATTTGATGCAACTTTGAATCACTGGATAATAGCCCAGAATACCTTGAGCTGGAGGACATGTACCGCAATGCAGTGGATGGCTCAACAGTGATAGGCTGTGTTTGAAGATACCATTTTGTCCATGAATCAGTTGCCCCAGAGTACAAGCCTAACGCAGAACCTCTCTGACAGTGATGTGATTGTTTGAAATGTAGCATTGATCTGGAAAACACCAAACTGCATCACTAAATGATTTTAAGGGCACTACATCACCAAATTATTTTGGAGGCATATGTGCACAAAACGTGATGAGTTTCAATAGATGTAAGGTACACACACATACACAGAAGATAAAATTCCCTGCAATGTTACATCAGAACTGACTCAAAATCTACAATACTGCTATATTTATATATGCTTACTTGCTCAGATACTTCTCTGCAAACTTGTGTTTAACAGTGCTGTGTTTATCTCAATGTATTCTTTTTGATCCTTTTAAAGAGAAATGATACATTCTTTAAAAGAAATGCTTTAAAAAAAACCCACTACATTCTTGCTATGATCGCGGCTGGTTCCCACGTGCATTGGGATATTAACACCAGTAAGAGTTTAAAGAAGCATTTACTCTTGTGAATTTGGGATCTGGTCTTCCCCAACGCAACTCTTCAATTCCCGCCATCCCTAATTTTAAAATTCTGTTTATTTTATAATTGCTTTTTCTTCTAAATTCTCCAAAGAGAAGAAGCCTCTCCTCAAAGAAATATGATTGTATTTCATTTGGCTATCACCAAATGATATTTTTCTTTAAATTCTATTTGACATCCTTACATTTTCATCAAAAATTTTGCTTTTGATAATTCAAGTTCAGAGGAAATGTTTGAAATACTGCAGCATCCCAGGGGGCAGCTTCTGCCTCAGTGGGAAATTAGCAGCACAATTCTATACTGTCTACTCAGAAGTAAGTCCTACTGAGTTCAGTAAGGCTTAAAAAGGTAAAGGTGTCCCCAACCAGTCGTGTCTGACTCTAGGGTGCGGTGCTCATCCCCGTTTCTAAGCCGAAGAGCCAGTGCTGTCCGAAGACGCTTCCGTGGTCATGTGGCCAACATGACTGAACACCAAGGTGCACGGAACGCTGTTACCTTTCCCGCCGAGGCGGTACCTATTTATCTACTTGCAATTTCTTGCTTTTGAACTGCTAGGTTGGCAGGAGCTGGGACTGAAGACAGGAGCTCACTCCGTCACGCAGCACTCGGGTCTCGAACTGCTGTCCTTCCGGTCTGCAGTTCAGCATCTTAACCACTAAGCCACCGTGGCCCTTCAGTAAGGCTTACTCCCAGATAAATGGGTAAAGGGTTACAGCCTAAGGGAGTTTTTTAGCTCACCATGTCATTCACTTGATGATTTCAATTATCACATGACAGCATGGCTGTTTGAAGCTTTCATCACATGGTGACTTGCCATGAGATTGATGTTTTGTCTCCCCTAAACAGGAGACTGTGGGAATAAAGCAGGTACCTGATGAGATCGTGTTAAAGTGTTGTTCCAGACTGTCTGAATTCACCCTAGGACTAACAACAATGAAAGAGTTTGGCATGATGTCTTTTGCAAATCAAAGCTATAAAAATGGTTTATGCCAGTTGACTTAACTTCTGTTATAATTAATATCATATGTGTTGCCCAATCCTACAGCTTTAGCTTCAAACGTAAAGTCTTGTCATTCAGTGAATAATAATACTTTCCATTTATGCAGTGTTTTAGAGTGCTCAAAGAGCTTCATAAACATTGTATTGTTGTAGACCTTACAACGACCTTGTAAGGTAAGTCAGTATTATCACCATACTGTAGATGGGTTAGAGACTTAAAAAGAGTGGCATGCCATACCTAAGGCCATTAAGAGAGTTCATGGCTGAGGCAAGATTCAAACAGGGAACTTCCGGATCTGTAATTTTGTCCGTTAGCCATGGCGTGCACGGGTAGTCCAGCAACTACTCCCTAAAATTGTTGCTCACTACAATACCCTATATGTGAGTAAACCTGTCACAATCCACCAGTTCATATGTGGAAGCCTGAGGGAAAACCTCAATTCCCTCAGGAGACCAAAATTGTGTGGCTAATGATATGAGTTTGAATGGCCATCGTAAAGCAACGGTGTAGTATTGGGCACCATATATATTCATTATCAGTATTAACTGTGGAGATGTGTTTGCTGGGGGTGAGGGGTTGAAATTATAAAATTTGTAGTGTTTGTTTTCAGCAACAAAAATTGACTTCCACCGCTTGACAGCTTATTTTAATTTCTGGACTGTTTTTTTTGTGGGAGGGAGGGTGGGGACAATGATGATGATAATAAAAATGATAAGGTATTTCTATATCTGTCACAGGTATGCTAAGTTTCCTCCTGACACAAGTCGTTGTTGATTTCACTGTTATAGGGGAAAGGCTCTAGGGCGGCAGATAAGGCTGTTGCCATGGTGATGAAGGAGATACCGAGGGAGGAGTCGGCCGAGGAAAAGCCCCTCCTTACTATCAAATCACAGGTGGGCAGAATGGTAGGATGCAAGGAGGAAGCTGACATATGTTGACTTTCATGGAGGCCAACAATTAGCCTAGAATGGTTTCCATTCTTGGACTCAAATGTTTAAAAAGATAATTTTTGTTTCTAACTATCCATGCACACACCCCAAAAAGAGGGCAAGTGAAAGCTGTTTAAGTATGGCCACTCTTCATCCCAAATCCCATTGGGAGTGTATCAAAAAAAGCAATTATTTTTCAACAGTACCACAGCTGATTCATTTCTAGCTTTAGCAAACTGTATTCAACTTGATCCCTTAGGAAGTATTTATTAAAGTATACCCCCCATTTTATATTATTTATTTGTAAATGGATTTATATGCCGCCTTTGGGGGCATAACCCAGACAATGGGGTTTACAATATTATTCTAATAATATATAAAATACATTACAACAAAAGAATCCAAACAACTTTAGTATGCATAATATATAATACAGAAAAAATATCATTCTTACTTCATAAACTCACGTCTTGCACATTAGTTTGGGAAGTAAAAAAAAAAAAAAAAAGGACAGATGTTCTAAGTGAAATGATTTATGGAACTACAGTGTACATATGTCAGTTACCAGTACAGTATCGAAAACTGATTGAAACTGTTAACTGTGATTCATGCTGTCTATACAGTATATATAAATGCACATTCATTTAAAAAGTTATGTTGATAAACCATACGTCACAGCTTGTTGGTGGAAGAGTGTATCATTTTGCAAAGTAGTGCCTTTAAAATACTTGTGCTCTCACATTTCTCTCCTCTTCCTCTTGTAGCCACAGCAGTATCTGATCTGCCTCCCTGTGGCATGATCCCATGTGGCCGCAGTCTGTCTGTGAATGGTGCATGGCTGATTCCTACCCAGTCAGCACCCAGCTGGGATTATACAACTGTGGAAATGTTCATCTTTTTAACTTGATTAATGCCAAGTTACACACCCATAGTTTGAATGTTATAGGCAAAAACATAGAGAAATAAAAATGTTTTTCTGCAAAAAAAAAGAAAAAAGCAAGAACCCCAAAACAAACAACCCAAATACAGATCTATTTTGTTGAAACTATGTGCCTGTGTTTTAGCCATGGCTGATACATGAGGCTTTGGCCTCATTCAGACATACCACCAAACTGGTTTAGTATTACATGAATGAGTCTCGGATGTGTCATCGCCTTTGTCCTTTTCCACCTCAGCTGTGGGAGATCAGAAGCTTTCACTTCCATTTTTAATTAGCTGCAGTTTAGGGTTACATCTTAATCCAGACAAACTGTGGTTAGTCTTACCTATGGTTCAGTGAAACAAGTCAACTTCTTTATGAAGAAGTGGTTTATGGAGTTTGCTTGTTTTCAATAAACTTTAGCTAAGTTTAGGGTTTAGACATAATGCTAAACTGCAGTTAATTTGAAATGGAATCAGAACCTTCTGATCTCCTCCCAGCTGTGCCAGAGAAGGAGAGGAGAGGCTTATGCATGATAGACTAATAAATTTAGGATGCTAATGCTAGTCCAGTGATTTTTATTTTTCAGCATGTGTAGTAATAGACGTTAGATTCTAAGCTGATTTCTAGATTGGGGCACATGTTTATAATGAAAGTTAAGATTTTAGGTATAGGATGGAGCAATCCTATGGCCATTAGACACTATCTAGAGGGCCATAGGATTTTTTGATTTCTGGGGACAGAGGTCAGAGCTAGGGCTCTGAATGTGTGGTTCCCAGAAACTGTGCTCCCCGCCCCCACCCCCTCCCCTGCCCCCTTCCATTTTTAACTAGCCTTGTAGCTGGCATGGTTCTCTCCACTCTATGTGTCCGCACTTGGAAATGGAATACGGAGACAGGGGAAAGGGGGTGGTCCTGGGAGCAGAAGCTGCATTACAGAGCTTCCTATGCACCACGTGGCCTCCTTCCCTCCCCCTCCGTGAAGCTGTGGCTAGACAGCCAAAATTGGCCATCTAGCCAAAAATGCAGGGTGGCCGGAGCATGGAGGTGAGCATTGCCTCCATGCTACAGCTGTCCTGCGTTGGATACTCAACAGCCTCCAACTTTGGAGGCCGCCAACTATCTCAATAGGATTGTGCTCTTAGTCACATTGGGTAGTATCTAATGGTATCCATGAGCTAATGGACTAGCCATTAGTGCAACAGGAAACTATTGGATCCTTAAGCAAATGGAAATGAGCAGAAACACTCATTTCTAGGTCAGCGGAGCTTGCAGAAAGGAGCTCTGCTGATCTGTCCCATTCTGAAAAAATAGTGTTTCTGCTTGTTTCTGGGGTTGCTTTAGGAAGCACTAGCTTCCTGTAATGCTAGCAATGGGTCCCATGGGTGCAAAAGAAACAGTGGGAGCATAGTGGCTCCATAGGATACTGCCCCTAGTGGTCATAATGACTGATGCCCTGGTTATCAATTGTTTAAAAGTCTATCTCTGTTAAAATTCCAAACCAAGTTCCTTCTTATTTCCACAGTTCCCAATGTTCTGTAAAGATAGATTGAATTCAAGTAAGTCTATAAGAATTACAAAATGCCCACTCAAACTTTCCCTATGGACAGTCCAAATTGTATGTCAAAGACTGAATGAGTTCAAATAATTAATAATAGCCAATGTTAAGCTATACCGTGAAAGTACTTCTTTTAAATACCCGTTACAGGTTTGCAGTGCTGCATTATATATACCAAAAAATGAAAATGTCCTGTGTTTGGGTAGCATCACACAAGACAGTTTTCCTACATAGGTTAGGCTGAAAAGTGCATATTTGTATGCATCATCATGTGTGAAGATTTTGATCACATCTGGGTTTTTTGCTTATGCATGTACATGCCTTGGGAATCCATTGCAAAATGCAACTCCTCAGTGCATATATACCTGACAAAGTAGACACAGGTGTGGTCTTCTTATATGAAGTTATGCATAGATATACCCAAGTAGGAAAAACATCCTGTGTGAAGCAGCTCTATACTGAGACATGATTGGATGGTAGAATAGGATGCTTTCCTTTAGTATATCCTATTTGGATTTTACATAGACCAGTTTATGAATCATACATGTTGTGACACCTGATTCATAACATGCTTTGTGCCCCATTCGTATTGGTTGTCTGTAACAATTCACCAAGTAATCATTTGTGATACAGCTTTACAAAGTAAAATGCTGTGTGTATGTTAGTCCATGTACACTTTTTTCTCACGGTGTATGAGTCGGGTTCATTCTTGTTATGCACCAGTTGGCTACACAAAGCCAAGAGGAGGCAAAATCAAGATGAGTGAGTATTTTTGATAATCGTCTCTGCATTGTGTGCACCTCTTTGATCTTTCTCACTTGCATACCTATTGTATAAATGTCTTCCTGTTTTATGATGCCTTTGTATGACTGCACTTTTCATTGAGAACATTTGTCTGACATAATGTAATACCACAGGGAAAACTGAAAAAGCTGGGACCAATTTATACATTCCCTCTGCTGCATGGAAGCCACCCAAAAGTGCTCTCTTGTGCCAGATGCATTGATCAGATTATTGGCCTTGATCATGGGCTTACTTCCTGTGCCAGCATACTTTTCTTTGGAGTTATTGTTGCTCATATGGGAAATAACCAAGCGATCTGACATGGGCTGCACTCTTACACATTATCAATACATTGTTTGACTACATGGAAACTGACTTTCAATGGTTACCATGCCACAGAGATATTGTCCTGGTTTGCACGAGCACTGAAGCCCATCATGGCTTATATGTGGGTTGTGCCACCCACAGGCACCAGCTTGTAAATTCACGCCCCCGCTGTGACTTCTCATGTCATCCAAACCCAACAAGGGTGGCTTGTTGGAGTGGTTGATAACCCTCTCTGGATTAAGATGTCACAACAACTCTTGCCCAGCAAGGGTAATTAAGGAAATGAGCCAACACTCAATTGGCACACAACTGGCATGCGTCGCGGTGGTTAACAAGCCCAAGGGTGGCTTATTAACCACCCTCGTATCATGCAAACCTGGCCATTGTGTAAATTGAGCCTTAGAACTGGCAGGAAGGCTATTTAGTACAATTCTGTGTCCAAGTCAAGATAATCTACCAAGTAGTTTAGTCTGTTGATGGTGATTTATGCATGGGATGACCCTGGCAAACACTGCTGTGACTAGATGACAGAATTTAAAAAGCAAGCAAATACTGAGAACATATTAAGCTATAGAATTTCAGATGGATATTTCCACCAGTTGCAGAACTACTGCTGGCAAATGTTGTAAGTCAGATCAGATCACAAATATTCAACTTGGATCCAGACGTAGTCATACTTGGAGGAGATCCACTAAAATCATATGTATGCATTTATTTTAAATTATTTTAGTCCACCTTTAAGGGTAGAACCCTCTCAGTGTGGCAATCAAGATAAAAACAATACCGAATTATAGTCATGAGTAACTTAAGCACCATTGTTTTAAATGGGTCCCCTCTAAGTATGACTAGGTCTGGATCCAACCCCAAGTATTTGTAGTAGGGTATGTCCAGTTGCTTGGAGGTGGGGGGGGGAGTTAAGTACCATATGTTGATTTATCAAGAATTTCCTTGCTTTGGAGACATTGGAGTGGATCCAGATTTAGGCATTTAGTGGACTTCCCTGCCTCCCCCTCTTCATGGCAGCCCCACCAGGCCCTGAAAATGCTACGCGCTGGGAGGGGGAACTCTTCTGAATGAAGTGAGCCATGGGGGTGGGGTGGGGTGGGGTGGGGCAAAACCTGAAAATCAGGCAGCAGCACCTCTTGTGAGCAGAGGCCTTCCATCCATGGATGACAGATCCTGGATCAAACTCATAATAAATGAAAGTGCCACTTGTATTATATTGTTGTGAACTGCACAGAGAGCTTTGACTATTGGGCAGTATAGAAATGTAATTAATTAATTAATATGTGCTACAGCAGCTGTTTATATATTTGACAAAAAGGCAGCTATTCATTGATCATATGGGTCAACTTAGGCTAGGTATGGTTTTCAAATGTATGTTGATCACTTAATTTAATTTTATTTGTTTATTTAAAGAAAAGTCTATCCCCCTTTTCAGGTAAAACCTATCAGGCTGCAATATTATACACGCCTAGAATCATAGAATCATAGAACAGTAGGGTTGGAAGGGGCCTATAAGACCATCGAGTCCAACCCCCTGCTCAATGCAGGAATCCAAGGCAAAGCAATGGGAGTAAGTCCCATTGAACACAGTGGGGCTTACTTCTGAGTAGAAATCTATAGGGTTGCACCCCAGCTAACATAATAATCACTAAAACAACAGATATATAAATATAGATATAGATACACACACGCCCAAACATAATAAAAGAAAGACAGATGAGCTAAACTATACCAGAATTAATAAATTTGGTACACTTTCGGGTTGTCCTATCAATTGGTCCTTCCTGTGTAAATGGCAGTGTGTACTACTTCACTTATTCCAAAATGTAGTAAGCCAGCCTTGCTGGGTTTGAGGGTCGTTTTGCTCATTCTCTTGCGTGGGGTTCTGGACCCCACTAGGGATGTGCGTACAAGTAAAACACGAGCTCGTCAAAGTTCTCCAAATTCTACTCCAAAGTTCATTCTGTCTTGTGTCCATATCAGATTGCAATCTCCTTTTCACATAAAGAGTGTGCACATTTTCATGCATGTTTTTCCCAAATGTACAGATCAATTGTGTGCATTGTTGAAATATACACATTCTTCTGCCATTGATAGAAGTGTTTTTGTGCACATTTTTTTCAAAAGAAGATTTTTCATATGCATTTTTCAAACACATGCATACTATCGAATGCATTCCTCTGGGTCCACAAATCACCTTGCAAGCTCGGAAATGCACAGACTTCAAACAGAGGTTGCATTTGAGTCCGTGTTCAGTTCGAGGGGTGGAAACTGGATAAATCCTAATAAAAATTAACTGAAATGAATTCATCTGCCCCAAAGTTCTACCCAGATGGCCCCACTTATCCTTGCTAGTTCTTTGCACACCTAAGCAACTGAGATTCATAAGTAGGTTGCAAAATCATTTCTGAGCAACTGTCAGTAGACTTTTATTAGTCTGTAAGAACAATTAAGCCATAACCATTATTAGATAATCAGAGACAATTTGTAAGTTAAGTACTGTAAAATCTTTTATTTATTTTCCTCAGGATGCATATAATTTCAGCCCGCGGATCCCCATGAAAATCATTTTTTTTTAAATTGCCTTGAAGAAACAGACCTAAAAAATTGGCTGCTGCCTAAAAGTTAAGCTGCTTTCTTTCATATAAATGAAACAGATTTTTTCTACTGAGTAACTGATTTTATCATGTTACTGTGAAAATAATGAGTTTTATAATATTTTTAAAGTGTGAGTCTTGGTCATTTTAAATAGAAGCTAAATAGAAATGTAGGATTATGCTGCATTTTAAAAATTATTATTATTATTATTATTATTATTATTATTATTTTAAAGTAGTTGCATCTCACCTTTATTTATTTATTTATTTATTGCATTTATACCCCGCCTTTTTTCCTCTTGCAAGGAACCCAAGGCGGCTTACATTATCCTCCTCCTCTCCATTTTATCCTCACAACAACAACCCTGTGAGGTGGGTTGGGCTGAGAGTCTGTGACTGGCCCAAAGTCACCAGTGAGCTTCCATGGCTGAGTGGGGACTAGAACCCGGATCTCCCAGCTCCTAGTCCAACACTCTTGCCACTACACCACACTGGCTCTCAACTTTCCACAAATAGCCCCAAACACACAGTATAAAATACAATTCAAAATAAAATATAAAACAGATCAAGTAAAATCATGTGATAAGATGAAGCAACAGCTAAATTAACGATATAAATTAACGATATAAATTAACGATATAAAGTAGCAGTCCGGGAGCCCAATGACACCTGCTGTTGAACATGCACGTGTTCTCTTTGCATTTAACATGCAGGTTTTGAAAAATGCAAGTAGCATCAGCTGGCGGAGCTGATAATTATTGGGACTGGAGCAGACAAAGAGAGGGACTTTAACCCTTTCCTCCCGTGCTGCAGTTCTGAGAAGAATCCCTCCACTGAGCGCCCCATTTGTATTGGGAGGTAATCCCTGATTGGTGCCGATGGGAATTTCCTTCCCAAAGCAAAGGCAGCAAATATAACCTGAGATTCTCTGGATTTTGTAGCAAATATTGGCTTTTACATTAAAGTCATCGGTGCTGTTGAATCCCAGACAGGCATATCTCTAGACACGCTGGGCAGAATCTACTGGGAGGTTCTCTAGCACACGCCCCATTTAAATGAATGGAGGCTGCATAAAACATTACTGAGCACTATGGGTAGTCAAGGGTAGGCATAATCAGGCACCTGTCAAGGGCCCACACCCTAGCAGGAGCTCATTGACAGCCACCTGGAGTTGCTTCTCCTGTGTAACCCACTTGATCACCTGCCTCTCACTCTGGCCTAGATGACGGGGAGGTGGTGGGCTCTCCCACGCTGGAGGCCTTCAAGATGAGGCTGGACAGCCATTTTTCAGGGATGCTCTGACTTGGATTCCAGCACTGAGCAGGGGGTTGGACTCGATGGCCTTGTAGGCCCCTTCCAACCCTACTCTTCTATGATTCTATGACGGTGGTGGTGAGGAGGAGGAGCAGTGTGCCGTGGCCCTACTCACTCACTGTCTGCCTGTCAAGCATGCAAGTGGCAGCACGGATGAGAGAGAGAGATGAGGAGCAGTAGCAGCTGCTGACAATGTTGGTGAGAAAAGGTAGACCACTGGGGGGAGGGGGGCAAGGACTCAAAAACCTGGAGCCAGCACTGACTATGGTACTCCTGCTAATCTTCCTTTCATTGCAATGGGACTTGCAAGGAACATCTTCCCAGCTGGATCAATCAATCAACTACATGCATTTTCTAGAAAGCATGAAAAAAAGCAATATAATGTTGTTGTTTTAGAAAGAGAATGAAATATAGAACCAAACACTTAAAAGCTAATTAAGAAATTAGGACCCTAATAGGTGCCCAAGATTGCTTTCAGATGTGATGCAGATCTAATTTTGGAGTGAGAGCAAATAAGATATCAGTAATGCTGGACTAGAAGCCAGTTATGTGGATTAAACAACAACTGTTTTCATCTCCAGCTTCTTGACTGCTGCTAAGAAACCAATATGAATCCTCGTGGGCTGAAGCTCAAATAAGGTGTTGCACATGTTCTTCTTTTCAGAATCCATCTATCCCAAAGTTACCAAACACTCTCTAAACTCAAACCCTTATTTACTATATAAGAACCTTTGATTAGCAAGTTTTTCTTCTGTGTGTTGGTTGCCCAGCGGGCTTTTAAGCTACTTTTATCAAATTACACCAGTTAACAAACTGCACTTCTGGTGATATAAATGCTGCAGACACATCCATTGTCTTTATACATAAATACGATTCCAGTTTTTACAATCCTTTTAGGCTTGAGGAAAAAACAGAATTGCCTTTGCCACCAGGCACATGAGAAGATTCTATTATCAAGGCAAAGGACAAAGACAGTGTAAATAGAAATGGATTTAGAAGAACAGGACGGAGCATCTTCCAGCTGTATGGGGCACTCTGTTCAATGGATGGTGCAAGTTACAGGATTACTTTTTGGTGCAAGTCAACATACTCCTAAGGATGGTGAGGGGAGAGAGAGACTGCTTGGGGACAAACCAGAGCCTTCTCCCAGTTTTAGGGGGCCCTTTGCAAAATGCCCTCTGAATACACCCTTCTATATCGATTGGTCCTCCAGCTGGGAGCTTACCTGGTGGCAGGGCCAGGTGGCTATGAGCCTCCATTTTCAATTAAGGTTAGACTATATGTTATGTTAATTGTGTATCATGGAGCTGAGCCTCCATGATTTTTACTCGGGAGTAAGGGCAGCCCCAATTCTAGATCAGGACCTGTATGCACCAGGAGGGGAGGATTGAACTCTCCACCCACCCATCTGCTTCCCAAAATTCTGCCCTTCCCCTTCATGGAGATTTTTTAAAATCCTCCACTGGAGTCAATGGAAGCTTGATTGATTGATTGATTGATTGATTGCATTTATACCCCCCTTGCATTTATTTATTCTTTTTAACCACCACATTAGGGAGGTGGAATTTTGGGAAGCAAATGTCTCCTCCTAGCACACACTGGTCCCAATCTCAAGCTTAAGGGGGGGAAAAAAGGTTCAGCTACATGCTGTGCAGTGAACATAATGGGGACCTTCATTCTTATTCACAATGCCCTGGAGCATCTGACAGCATCACACCAGAGCATTGTGGGAAATTTTAAATGGCAGCTCATACCTGCCTGCCATTCAGCACAGGAGGGTCATGCCAGGAAGCTGGAGTCCCAGCAGCTCTCTGTGGGTGCTGGGCACTGGTGCTGTGCATCTAGGACAGATTTTTTTTTTTCAGAGAGTTGAAGGTAGTACAAGAGGGTCCCATGTTGTGCACACTTATCCATTATTCTTTCTGGTCAGTTTTGCATGTTGTTCAAACCAGAAAGACAACAGTGGAATGAAAGAAATCAGGCTGTGTGCGTCATGGGCAACAAAGCCTTGTATCATGCCACCATCACCTTTAAAAATCTGAAAAGGCTGCTGCCTGTCTTCAACCCACAATTCTGCTAGGAAGTAAGGAGACGTGGGAAGAAGAAAAAATAGATTTCAAGTACAGAGGGGGGGGGCACAATTCACATGATCTTTGTCCCTTTTATTCTCATCCCAGACAGCACCTCATATGTGGTAAATAGGGTAGCCACTGACACATCGCCAAAAAAAGAGGGTGCAAATTTGCATGACATTTGCATATGTTGATTTAAAAGCACATTTAGAAATAATAACTATTATTTAAATAGAAATACAAAACATCTCACTTTAGTGGGGAGGACTAATCAGGTGACTTCTGTGGCTCTTCAGTATGATATCCAAGTGCGAAGTGTTGATGGGCAACTTCAAGGCCCCTGCTGCTCTCCTTTCTTATGGTTCTTTATTTTTAAAACAGACATAGAGCAGGCAGCCTTTCCAATACAGAATACCTTCAAACAGAGGACTGTCCTTAATAACGTAGGACACCTGGCAATCCTAGGGGTGAATCTGTTGTCTGAATTGTTTACCAGAAACAAACTAAAATTTCATCCAACTCAAACTAGGAAAGAGTGTGGAATACCAGTGTTCATGCTCATGATAACAGGCTGAAGACTCTAGGATAAGGCGGGCAGCTTTGAAGGGTCTGGGGCCAATGTCTACCCCCTACTGGGGTAGGCATCCCCCACTGCTGACATTTCAGCAGTTCAACATTTTTCTCCCTCATAATACTAGAACCCAATGGAGCTATCCCATGAAAGTGATTGGTGGGAGAAAGGAAGTACTTCACACAGCGTATAGTTAAACTATGGAATTCGCTACCACAAGATGTAGTGAAGGCCAGCAATTTGGATCGCTTTAAAAGGGGGTTAGACAAATTAATGGAAGAGAAGGCTATCAATGGTTACTAATCCTGATGGCCATGTACTACTTCCAGTATCAGAGGCAGTGTGCCTATGTACACCAGTTGCTGGGGAACTTGGTCGGGAGGTGCTGTCGCACTCGTGTCCTGCTTATGGGTTTCCTGTAGGAAGCTGGTTGGCCACTGTGCGAACAGAATGCTGGACTAGATGGACCCTTGGTCTGATCCAGCAGGGCCCTTACGTTCTTAATACAGCAGCAAGGGGAAAAAGCATGATATTCAGGGAGCACATGCCTTGTTTTAATGCAAAATTATGGTCCTGAAGCCTCAGAGCAGGCTTTTGTATTAAAACATTGTTTTAAAGCAGAAACATAGCTTTTTTGTTGACACTGCTGTGTGCCACCAAAATTCAGTGGCAATTCAGCAGCATGGTGGTAGCCATTTGGGGGTGGCAGGGGCAGCAAAGAAAAGTATGGGGAGCATGCATCTCACATGTTGCCCACCCCTGCACTTTGACATTCCAGCTTAGAGAAGGGCACTGTGCTCATAAATTTCTCCATTGCCTCATTGTGTGCTCGTTGTGCACCCTTGGATGAGCACAGGGCTGCTCCTGCGTGAAAAGGGAGTGGGGAAGCCCTTGTGGATGCAAGTGCATAGTGGAACTCCTGCATCACGTGCATTCACGGCTTCTCTGGATCTGGGTGATAATGATCAAGCTCTCCTGAGTCATCCTCAAGCAACTGGGGGTCATGGATTCAGCGACTGCACCCAGTTGGAATGGATCCATTCCTTACTCATGTGTGGGGTGTTTGCTTCTGCTGTGGTAATATTTGAATAGCAGGGTGGGCAGATCACATGGAAAGTTCTTTCCGGTGTCCGAGCACCATGACTTTCTGGGGATCAGTTATTGGAAGAAATAGGGACTTGCCTATGAAAGCTCCTGCCTCCTGGTGTCTATTCAGTAGGAGAGGGGAGGCAGAGGAGAGTGGAACAGGGGGGCTGCCTAAAGTTCCACAATGACCACTTAACTGTAACGTTGCCTGGGCTGATGCAGGAACTACACATGCAAAGGCTGTACAACCATTGCAGTATGGTTGCAGCTTCCCCCTAACTAGATCCCACATCATTCTGATAAGGTCTGAATAATGTGCAAATTCCAGAAGAGTAGCTGCATTTGTTCTAACAAGAACAATAAAGGTAATCTCAGCATAGTTAATGATGTCTGCTTCACTGGCATGTAAGACTGAGGGTACCAAAAGACTTGAGAATCTAGGGATGTACGAAAGTGACTTACCTGTTCGTGGATTATGTTTATGGGGGGGAGGAGTTCCGTCCCTCCCCCCAGAATCCTCGACGGGGGGGGAGGCGCTCCGTTCCTCCCCCCCGGAACCCTCGAACGGCCGGCTGTGTTCCGCGGCAGCTCCACGGAGCAGCCGGCCAGGTCCAGCCAGGCCAGAGCCATCCACAGCCGGATTTCCGGCCGCGGAGAGCTCTGGGTAAAAACAAAAAAACAAAACCCACGTACGCAAATGGCGGCTACGGCCGCCGCCATTTGCGTTCCTTCTTTTTGGCCATCTTAATCTACGTAAATATTTACGTAGACTATGACGGCGAAAATAAAGGGGAACGCAAATAGCGTAGCGGGCGCTATTTGCGTCCCTTTTTCATTCACCATTTTAGCCTACGTAAATCTTTTGTTTGTTTGTTTTTTTAAACCCACCCAGCCATGATAGGCTACGTAAAGATTTACGTAGCCTATCACGTCTTTTTTTTTTTTTTACCAAGACTACAAATGGTGGTGGCGGCAGCCGGTCAGAAGACCAGCCGCCGGAGCAGCCGCCACCCAGAAGATCCGCCCCAGGTAAGTCTCATCCCGGGGGGGATCCGCAGTGGGGCGGGGAGTGGCAGGCCGTTCCGCCACAGATTTCGGGGGGCCGAATGCACTGGCATTCGGCCTCACCAAGATCCGTGGCGGAATTCTCTGCCATCCCTATGAGAATCTGAAAGCAAAACAAAGCACCCTTCATCTTTTGAGCAGACCCTGAATTAGGGGTTGGTCATTTTGAGAACCACCAGCCAGAGAGTTCTGAGAACTCCTCCAGCCTTCTCCCTGCCATCCACCCTTGTTGAAATGCCTTTGGGGGGTGGGAAACAGAGAGGACACAATGGATTGGCCTGTCTGATGGCATGTCTGGAGGTAGGAATGGGTCTGGCCCACCACAGCTTAGGTCAGGGGTGGGCAACACTTGACCCACTGCAGACTACATGTGGCCACTGCCGCATTGCTGAAATTTGCAGCAGCAGCAAAAAATATTGCAGATTTGCCACCAAAAATCAGCAACAAAACGCTGCTGAACCAAATTTAGCTTGTTTGCTGCTGAAAATTGGCATTTCTTTTGTGTCTCCAGCGCCCCATGGAAACCCTAGGGGGCCAGGACAATGGCCCCCTGGACCTTCCAAAGTTGCCTGCCCCTGGCTTAGGTGGATTGATTGTCTGGCATGACCAATTGCTAACCAGAAGTTTACCTCAGGCAGATACTTCGAGAAGCTCATTTCTCTTGGGATCGCTTCATCATCCCCATCCACCGACCAGCACAGGTTAAAGATTCAGGATACTGAAAATAAATTGTACACTGTTTGTGCACAGCTTAGGGTTGTGCTGACATTGTTGATTGAGCTGGCATCCATAGAGCCTAATATAAGAGCTGTTTGACAGTGGAACAGGGCCCTGGAAAGTGGTGGGCTCTACTTTGCTGGAGGTATTCAGGCAGAGGTTGTGTGTCCATCTCTCAAGGATACTGCAGTTCAGGAGTGGGCAACCTATTCAGGTGGAGGGCCACATTGGTGGCTTAGGAATCTTTCAGGGACCACATTGGTGTGTGGTTCCAGTGTGGGCAGGGCCAAGTACTCATTCTTAACACCTCATGCACACCTAACACACAGGGACACCCATTTTTACACATACACAAACACTTCTCCCTCGCACACACATGCACATACAGGCACCCTTCACACATGCACACACAAATCCCTCCCCCTCATATACAGCCACACAGAGACAGACATCCTCTCCCAACCCCACTCAGACACACACACACACACACACACACACACACAATCCTCCCCCCCTACAAACACACACACAATCTTGCCTCCACTCAGTTTCATACGTGCACACACACACACACACACACTCATTCTCTGTCTCCTCCACAAACACACATCACTCTCACAACACACGTGCACACACCACAGTTGTGCTTCTCCATCCTGCCAAATAGCTGGGATGGAGGGAGTGCAATTGTTCTAAAGAGAACATAGGTGCCCAACCATAGAGCACACCATGTAGACACTCTTGGTCAATTCTCTTGAGTGTAGCTTCCAGAGCATCTGCTAGAAGATGCCCTAGCATCCAGTACCAGAGAGCAGACCATGGACCATGCCAGAGACAGTGTCTGCTCTGTACTCTTCCTGGCACACTCTATAGTCAGGCAACATAGTTCTCCCAATGTAAATTGCACTTTCCCCAGCCTTCCAAACAGCTGTTTGGCAGGCTGCAGGGGGGAGTGTGATTTACATGGGGAGGATGACATGTGGACTGGTGAGTTTTAACCATCTTCTCCCCACACACCAGTCTACCCCATTGTGATGGGAAACATCTGGTGGGAATTCAGGGGGTTGCTAGGGCAGCAACAGGGAGGAACCCAAAAGCTGCATGTGGACCAGAGGTTGCCCACATCTGCTGTAGTTGCATCCCGCATTGCTAATCCTGAATTGAGCAGGGGTTGGATTAGATGAACTTTAAGATCCTTTCCAACGCTTTGATTCTATGATACCCTCCAACAAGCCCTCTTGAGGATCTTTATCCATTCACTTTCCAAGCCTTTATTTCCTACCCCAAATTTATACTATTCAGTTAATTCCACAGTAAAACTAAATCAGGGGGCCCTCCCACATTCTTGGAACACATTTTTTAAAACTCAGAATTTTTAAAAACTTTTTTGAAATTGCAGAATGTTGAAGAAGCCGCTGATAAAGTAGGAGCTGCAGTTGCTGTCACACCATTAGCATGATCAATTAATTCATTAACTGCAGTTTTTTTTTTTTTAAGTGCATTTAAAAAATAATGGGGAGCTGCCCCTGATCGGATACAGGCCAACAAATTTGTTTAATGTGGTCTTGCCAAACAATACATTATCTGGTTGTATTATTTCATGAGAGGAAATGGTTATCTTAATTATATAGCCTCAACAGCCATTCATTGATTTTACTCAGTTAATGGGTTGAATAACAAATGGAAAATGAAGTCAACAAATCAATGGAAACATTTAAGTAGGTTGAGAGGCCCTCATTAAACTCTGTGACCACGTCAGGGTGTCCAATATGGGCATGTAGCTTCATGCGCATAAGGGACTGCAGTGTTCGTTTCAGTGTACTTGCAGACATAATCTTTATATGCGCAGAGCATTTCCTGACACTGAAGTGAGAGATGCAGCCACTGCTCGCATGGACCACCGTATTCTTCCAGACTCTTGCATAGACACTGGAGGTGCTGGATCAGCACATAGGTGTACAATCCAGCCCTTCAAAACAGTCACTACCCTATCCTCCAAAAGTAGACCAGACCCTCTTTCTGTATTCATACTTGGAGCTTCCCTCCTCTTCCTTTATCCCACCACCTGGCCTCTCTGGTTGGTCACCTGTCTGAGTGACAGGCACATCCTCTATGTCCAAGTAGGTGTGTGTCCAAGAAATAAAGTTTGACTTTGAAAGAGTTGCTGAAGATGCTTGTCTTCCTCCCCTTCCACCAGCAAAGGTCCAGCAAAAAGAAGCACCACAGTGGCTTCAAGGGTTTTGGAAACTGTATGTCATTGCACTTGAGTGGTTTATGTGAGGCTCTCTCCTGAAAGCCAATAGTAATCTTAAGCTGTGCTCTATATCAGGGCAGCGCACATGGTAGATCGGGATCTATCGGTAGATCTCTGGGTGATTTGCCATGGATCGGCAAGGGCCTCTGACTCCCAATACTTTAGCAACAACAACAACAAAGCTTTCCCTCCACCCTCTAAATTTGGCAGCTGAAATTAAGAAAGCTGGGGGACGGATAGGAACAGAAGTGGATTTTGGTGTGAAAGGACTATGAGTTCGGTGCTGACACCAAAAACATATCCTTGATCTGAGCCATACGTTCAGAGGCACCCTGTTCCTTAATTCTGCTTGGTGTATGTCTGCCCTGAGCCTGTATTTTGCACAGGGCACTAGATGGTGGACCTTGAGGTTTTTGTTTTTAAAAAACCCATCAAAGCAGATCCTGAAAGCCTAAAGTCTGTCCGCCCCTGCTCTCTCTATTTGATAGATCATTTTGGCACTACTAACATGCATTGATCTTATACCATTTTAAACTCTCCCAAAGGATCATGGTAATTGTAGTTCGGTGACGGTGCTGAGAATTTTCTATTAGTCATCTCTAGCCCCCCTCACAGAACTACAGCTCCTAGGGTTCCTTGAGAAGAAGCATGAACAATTTCTTCAACCTGTTTCATACTGTGGTGTAGATATAACCAAGAAGAAACAGAACAGTCTTCTGTTGGATCAAATGTATCTTTCCCACAACTTGAATATAGTCTTCCTTTAAGAAGCCAAAAGCTGTGCCATCCATCTCTGATCATCCAGGTGTATATTACTAGTGGACTGGCTGCATCTATTTGTGGAACACCTTTCCAAGATGGATGGATAGGCATGACGTATATTTATAGTTTTACCTAATTATGCAATTATCAGTACGTGAAGGAAAAACATACATGGGGGACAGAGAGGAAGACAAAAGTAGGATGAAAGAAAGGAGAAAACAAGAAGAAGCTGAAAAAGTACATTTTCCAATGGGACCATGCAAGCAGGATATGCCAGTTGTCAGTTGGATGTAGGATGTAAATTCAGGAATAGCCTCAGGCTAGTGGGAATTCCACCACTGGACTCAGAACCTTTACTGTTAATGGCAGCATATATGCATAATTCCTGTGCAAGAAACTGTGCACGTTCTACTCATGCAGTCCATAACCTTGGGAAAGGATTTCCGAAAACTGATCCTCCACAGGTTTGAGTGGGGAGAATAAGGGTATCTGGAATCAGCCCCCACCCACCAAATAGAGCAACCTTTTCCAATTTTGGATGCACAGATATTATTGGCCTAAAACTCCCATCATCCCTGGCCATTGACCATGCTGGCTGGAGATAATGGAAATTGTCATCCAATGACATTTGGGGACCCAAAGTTGGGAAAGCCTGAATCAGAAGATGGGCTGTCAACTGTCAAAGCCAACAGCGAAGATCAACTCTTTGTCAGGGTACACATGCATTGGGATTTTTTTTCCTCTGCAGGATTATTGGCCACATGTGGATTGCATCCAGAGCCCTTTGTTGGATTGTTCTGTTCAGGTTTGTGTCCTTGTCCATGGGGTTCGGTTTGCCCTCCACAGTCCCTCCAGCCATTAGTCAGATTAGCCGCCCACCATCTGCATTGCTGCCCATTAGCTGATCTCTTGGACTTCTCCAAATGTTCTCAAAGTCCAAATTAGATTGCTTCCAGTTAAGCATTTGGACAGCCAAATTGTACCAGTGCAGGGAAAACCTGCCAGAACGTCTCTTGCCTTGTATCTTCTGCCTCTTCCAGCCTGAGTTGGAAGACTTTCTGAAGCTTCTCTCTCCATCTAGACCAGCCTTCACCAACAAGGTGCCCTTCAGGTGTGTTGGACTGCAAATCCCATCATATCTGGAAATGATGGGAGTTGCAGTCCAACATGCCTGGAGGGCACCAGGTTGGGGAAGACTGGTCTAGATCCAAGGGCATGTTACAACTAGGGATGTATGGATTTTGTAAAATCCATTCTGTCTGCATTTTGCAGATTGTCAGATGCTTTTCGTTCCATTGTCTGCTCATTGACGGAATTGGATTTTTTTCCGATTTCCCAAATTTGAGCAAATTTGCACTTGTGAAAATGCGCAAATTCCTCCAAAATGTGCATTTTCATGCTTTAGCCTATGGGGAAAATGTGCATTTTCGGCTGGTATTTTTTTATTTTATGTATTTTTCTACAATGAAATTTGTGTAAAATTCTGGAAAGTAAAAAACCAGTCCACAAGTCCACGGAATCTGTGCAACTCGGGAAAAGCTGGTCTGTTATGGAATCCACTGGTTGGATTCATAGAAATATGAACTCATTTGATTCCACTGAGGATTTCTCTGACATCCCTGGTTACAACCCTGACTGACTAGTCACCAGGCAGTACATAATAAATAAATACGAAGAGGCAAAAGTATCTGCTAGCTACCAAAACATCACACTAAACATGGATTCATTCAATCCCCAAATCATGTAAGGCATGCCTTTTGAAGTCTGAATCTAATTCTATCCTCCAAAAAAGAAAAATATCATGCAACGCTGAAATCTAAAGTTGAGTGTAGGTATTGCCTGACAGCATCTTATTTTCATTTGCTGCCTCACACTCAATGGCTATCTCCATTTTGTTTTGTGTTTTTAAAAACATTCTTAAGCATATTTAAGACATTTGACTCATGCACGTGAACACACACAGACCTCTCCTTTTGCTTCTCTGTCACTAGCTGGTGAATGAGCAACAAGAAAGCAGACCTCTCCTGAGCCCCTCTATCGACGACTTCCTTTGCGAAACCAAATCAGAAGCTATTGCACAACCTGTGACGTCAAATACAGCAGGTAATGGAATTTTCTGCTGCTTTCATTCCCATGCAAAGTAATTCTCAAATGTTGTCCAACATTCCACTGTTTCCCTGACCCACCGTCCTTCAGAAGCCCCCTTAGGGCAGTATCTAATGCTGCCCACATGCTAGCAGGGCCCACTGCTGGCACAACAGAAACTAGTGCTTCCTAAACAACCCCAGAAATAAACAGATACACTTATTTCTGGAACTGGGCAGATCAGCAGAGGTCACCAAAGGGAGCAATGGAACCAATTACCTAGGGAGGTGGTAGGCTCTCCCACACTGGAGGCATTCAAGACGAGGCTGGACAGCCGTCTGTCAGGGATGCTCTGACTTGGATTCCTGCATTGAGCAGGGGGTTGGACTCGATGGTCTTGTAGGCCCCTTCCAACCCTACTGTTCTATGATTCTATGACCTGTCCGGTTCCGTAAATTATCATTTGTACTCATTTCTGTGGTTGCTATAGGAAGCATTAGTTTCAGTTGCACTAGGGGTGGGTCCTACAGGTGCAACAGAACTAACAAAGGCACAGCAGCAGTATTGAATATTGCCCTTACTATATAGTTATGACTATCCAGCAAAATCCTAATAAAAAGCCATGCAGATTTTTTGTAAAGGAAAACATGGGGGTGGGATATCATGGCTTAATTGCTGGTCAAGCTGCCCCAGCAGAGGGGAAATGAGGCCGTTGCATAGCATCCTTTGGACCTACTTTAAGCTCTCTTTCTTCTCCGCCTGTATCCTGACTCCCATCCTTCCACCATAGTCCCCATTTACCTGTATCTTCCTCACTTCCATTTTTATCTTGACCTAATCTTCTCATTTCCAGGTATTTATTTACTTAGTATGTCCACTGCTGCCCAACGTTTTGTTTTGCCAGCTTCCTAGTACCCATCAGTTCATCCTTCCAGTGCCACTGACCAGCTACCTTCTCCCCCAGTGATGTAAAGTCTCCGCATTAAAAATGTAGCCTTATTTCCAGAGATTTTGGAAACCCACTAGCATGCAATTCAACTGGCCTAAAAAAAGAAAAAGAAAAAAGGACTGGAGATAAATGTGCTATGGATAGGAATTTCAATGGCTTTTAGCAAAATGGTTGGGCACATCAGTTGAGGGGCTAGTTATCATCCTTAGGATGTCTTTAAGTATTAGAGTTTTGTGCCATTTCCCACTCCTGGAAGAGCTTTAATTGGTGACTCTTTGATTCTGGGCTGAATGCATCATTTGTCCTACGTAGGAAGGCAGCTCTTATGCTAAGTAAAAAGCACTGCTGCTTTCAAGAATTCAAAGTAGCCACAGGGGAAGTAGCAGCAACTTTGAGGACTGCACAGTCAGCACACTGACATAGGGCTGCTTAACTTAAGCTCCTATACAATAAGTCAGGGCCAGGCTGGGGAAGGCTACCATATTATTGGCCAGCAGAGTCACTTCTAGAAGAGGGAAGGGCAGGGCAGGGCTGGCCCAAGACATTTTTCTTCCATTTTGAACCAAAGAACAATTCCATGTACAAAAGCTGACTGGGCTGGCAGATGAATCTGGCACACAGGTCTGTCCTCTAATACCTTGCTGCCACTGCCCAGCATCTGCTGCCTGAGGTGACTGCCTCACTCTGCCTAATGGTAGGGCCAGGCTCTGCTTAGTTGCAGTGTACATACTTTGATTGCAGAAAGTCCTAGGTTGAATTTGTGTATTGATTGTTTTGTTTTCTGCCATGAGAAGTGGCACTCAGTTTGGCTAATGGCACTCAAGGCCATTGCTCAATTTCCACACTTAGTTCCCAGTATTTCCATGGAAGGTTGGGAAAGACCCCTGTTTGAAACCCTGGAAAGCCACTGCCAATCAATGTATACGATATTCAGCTAAATGCACCAATAGTCTGACTCGGTATAACGTAAGCTCTCTGTGCTCCTCAGGAAATGCTTTGATTTTCATTTAGCTCAGTGTGGTAGAAACTTTTATAAGGAGGCTGCCTTATAACATGCCAGACTATTTGCTCATCTAGCCAGGTATTGTCTGCTCTGATTGGCAGTGTCCCCCCTGGCAGAAGTCTTTCATGTTACCCACTACCTTTGAACTGCAGATGCCAGGGACTGAACCTGGGACCTTCTACAATTGAGCTATGGCCCCTCTCCCTTTGATCAGTTGAGACAGAGGTTTATAAAATTATGCATGGCGTGGAGAAAGTGCTAGAGCCCAATGGGGTCATCCCCTGAAGCTGAGTGGTGAGAGATTCAGGACAGATGAAAGGAAGGGCCATCACACAGCACATAGTTACGTTATGGAATTGGTTACCACAAGATGTAGTGATGACCACCAACTTGCATGGCTTTAAAAGGGAATTTGACAAATTCATTGAGGATAAGGCTATCAATGGCTACTAGTCATGATGACTATATATTTTACCTCCAGTATCAGGGGCAGCACGCCCCTTATGCCAGTTGCTGGGAACAGGAGTGGGAGTGCTGCTTGTAGGCTGATGTCCTGTTTGCGCTTCCCATGGGCATCTGGCTGGCCATTGTGTGAACAGAATATTGGACTAGATAGGCCTTTGATCTTCCTAGTCCAGCATGGCCCTTCTTATGTTCATAGGTATTTACTGAATTGAACAAATAAAGATGTTTAGGCAGCATCAGTAACAGAAGCTTATTTGCATGATGTTAGGGCATGATTAATTAACCTGCCCTCGTGGCCATCACTGGAGAAATAGACACTTGTATTTTTGATACATAGCCAATATAAAAAATTACCCTGAAATCTAAGAATCCCGTTGTCACAGCTTGAGCTGACACACTGGTGATCCATCCAGCCCAGTATCTGGTTTATGACCAAAAAAAGGAGATGCCATAAAACGTTATATCTTCCTCCATCCTCTGTCAGTCACTCCCAGTTTTTTTCTAACAGCCCCAGAGGTTTTGGGGATGTCTTGAAGATGACCTTTATATCCTCTTTTCTACTTAATAATTGTCAGTGCCTTTCATGAGCTTGTCGAAATCCTCTTGTGAGCCATGTATATGCCAAGATGGCTAAGCCACACTGCCACAGATGTTTCAGACACTTTAAAGTTGAACAGGGTGGAAATAAACTTGTCGCAAAGCCGTTAGGGTAGCAGCCTCCAAATGTCACCCAAAAGAATAGCATGCAACCTCATTTATCGGAATGACACTGGAGCCAAGGGAGTGAGGAAATAACATCAGTGGTTTCTATCTACACAGATCTTAAGTCCTGTGTCATTGTTGCTGCTAGAGTGCAATCAGAAGCATGTCTACTCAGAAGTAAATATGCATTGGAAGTAGAAGTAGGCTTAGCCCCCAGTAATTGTGCATAGGATTGAAATATTCAAATAATGACTTGCATGTCAATATCACGTCCCACATAGGTATTATACATACCTTTATTAAGGGCCAAACTACATGTTACATTAATTACTTAGTGTGTTGCTGAGCGTAATTGTATTTACTTTAGCATAACTGTGCATGGCCCCTATTTGGATTGGGACCAGCGTGCACCAAGAGGGGAGGATTAAACCTTCCCCCACCTGTTTTTCCCTCAGAATTACACACGCACACACACACACACTGGAGCGGGTGTTTAAAACAAGGGGGAAGTCTCAGTTTTAAAGGTACCCTGATAAAGATGGACAAAATGGTGATGGAGCAATGCCAAAAGTAGAGCAATGGCCAGAGTGGAAGAAGTTGCAATAGTCTGTCCAAATCACTGTCCTTGGTGCTAAGAAACATCATTTGTAGGATTCATACATCTTTATATGTTACTACACTTGAAGACTGATCCTATGTATGTTTACATAGAAAGAAGTAAACATGTGATACCCAGTAAATGTGCTTAAGATTGCAGAAATAGACCCTGATCCAGCTCTAGTCATGCTCAGGTGCAACAACTAATGGCACTGTATCTCAAGATCAAGATATGAGAGATGCAAATCCCCACCTGCCTCAAAAGATACATCCAACTGGTTGCATGGGACCCAGATGAGCATTGCAGTGTGGGTGCTTGTGCACGGCTGCATCCACATCGCCTGCACCTGCTCAGATTCCCCTTGTTGGACTGGGGCATTGGGATCCACAAAATGAATGTGCGGCACATGTAGGGAAGGGCTCCATGCTCGTGAGCTGCACATTCTACTAGAGGTATACCCCAAGGATACAGAAGCTCAGGCTTCAGGGCCAAACCCGGCCCTCCGGAGGTCCCAGTGTGGCCCTCCTGGGTTCCTGACAAGGCCACGCCCCTTCCCCCAGCTAATCAAAGATTAGCAGGGAAGTAAATGAATTTTTAAATGAATTGGAAAGCATCAGTGTAAAGAGTTAGGAAGACTCAAAGATTCATGAAAAACCATTTCTTAGACTCCAAATGAAAACAAAAAGCATTGTGACCATTATGCATCATTAAATCTTCCATTTTATGCATATTGTTTTAGGGGTATGTGTGCATTAATTAGGGATGCAGGTATAGATAATCAGCCGGCACTAATGACAGAATCAGTGAATCTAGCAGTTTGAACTGATGCACAACATTTTTATCTTATATTTTGCTCTCACATTCTCTGGGATTGTTTTATACATTTTCTGAATTAAAAGAAAACACCCAGCCAGAAATCTTTGGGCATAATCCAAAGCCAAATTTAAGCACTCTTAATTCCCAGTGATTTTAATGGAATTGGGGCATTGGAATCCACAAAATGAAGGGCTCCATGCTCGTTCTGAGCTGCACATTCTACTAGAGGTATACCCCAAGGATACAGTACCTCAGGCTTCGGGGCCAAATCCGGCCCTCCAGAGGTCCCAATCTGGCCCTCCTGGGTTCCTGAGAAAGCCGCACCCCTTCCCCTGACCCCAACTACTTTCCCCCAACTACTGATAGTTTGGTGGTTTCCAGTTTCTGTGCATTTTCCCCCAATCTAAAAGGTTGTAATGCCTCTCCTAAGTCCCAGTTACTGGCCGTAAGAGATTTAAACTACAGTATGCTGGGGGGTGGGGGTGGTCCTGCCCCTTTCACCTTTGGCCTCACCCACCACTGGAATGAATCCCTTGAGAAATTCTCCAATGGCTGTCAGGTGAAAGAGGTTCTGCCCCCAGCGTATGCACCATGACAAACACAATGAAAATTGTCTCATGCCAATTATGCCCTTAAATGTCCAACAGAATGGCCAGCCAAAGGTAAGCCCTTGTGGGTGTCGTTGATTTTGATAGCAAGGTTAACCACACACTTTAAACCCTTCCATTAGAATCACTGGGAGTTAGGGGTGCTTAAATTTGGCTTTGGATTATGCCCAAAGATTTCCAGCTGGGTATTTTCTTTTAATTCAAAAATACATATATAAAAGAATCCCAGAGAAAGTGAAAGCAAAATTCAAGATAAAAATGTGCATCAATTAAAGTGGCTAGATTTACTAATTCTGTCATTAGTACTGGCTGATTATCTATACCGGCATCCCTAATTAATGCGCACACACCACTAAAATAATATGCGTGAAATGAAAGATTTAATTACACATAATGGTCACAATGCTTTTTGTTTTCGTTTGGAGACTAAGAAATGGTTTTTCATGAACCTTTGAGTCTTCCTAAACCTTTACACTGAAGTTTTCCAATTTATTTTAGAATTCATTCACTTCCCTGCTAATCTTTGATATGAAATTACAAACTGCCTACAAGGGAAATTGTTTGATAGTCATGGCTGGGGTTGGGGTCGGCATCATTGGGCACATGCTTGAGGCCCACACCCTAACAGGGGTTTCACTGTTGACCTCCAGACAACACTGTTGACCTCCCGCCTTGGTCCAGCTCTTCCTTCTCCGACTTGCTGTTGCTGCCTGTTCACCTGTGCTCTCCAAGGATTTGAACAGTGGCAAGAGAAAGGAGGTGAGGCAGGTGGCTACTAAGGAGAGGGCCTTTTCAGTGGTGGCATCCCAACTGTAGAATGCCCTCTCCAGAGAGGCGTGCCTGGTGCCTTCACTGTGGTCTTTTCAGTCCCAGGTGAAGATCTTTTTATTTTATTATGGCTTTTTAATACTTCAGGGTTTTTTTTAAAAAAAAGTTTTTGGATCTTTGCACTTCTTCTGGCTTTTATCTTGGTTCCTACTTTGGTTTTATTCTGTTTTAAACTTATGGGTTTATATTATGTTTGACTATGTTACTGTATTTTATGGTTTTAAGTTTTGTTTTGTGAACTGCCCAGAGAGCTTTGGCTAATGGGCAGTATAGAAATGTAATAAATAAAGCAAGGAGGAGGGGCAGCAGCCTCCACTTGCGTCAGGCCAGTTCAGACAACACACCGGTGGTTAACCACCCTGTGGGTGTCGGTCACATGCCGGCCAGATTTGCAAAATTACCCCTCCCTGGCACGGCTTGCTGTGATGTCTGAACCTGGCAGTGGTGGGTGGGTGGGGTGGTTAACAAACCACCCAGAACCCATGGCCTGTTCTAGGGCTGCTGCATGGTTTGTTAACCACCACCACCCCTCGCCGAGTTTGGATGTTACAACAAGCCATGCCAGTGAGGGGTAATTATGTAAATCCAGCCGGCGTGTGACCAATACCTGCTGGGTGGTTAACAGCCATCGTGGCTTATTAACCAACCTTGTGTCGTGCAGCCCAGGTCATCCTCTCCTTCTGGGAAGTAGTATGGATTGGGTCCATAAGGAGAGAGTAAATGAATGGGCAGTGGTGGCAAGGAACTGGGCAGGGAGGAGGACCCACTGCGGGTGTGTTGCCCTTGGGTCCAAAAATTCTGGAGCGAACACTTTTGATAATATAGATGAAGAATTGATATCGATGGTGGCTGCATACCTGCCCCTTTCCACCATCACCAGATCCTGAGTCCTCTGCCTATTATCCAGAGCAAATGTACAGGGAAAAAAAAGCATATGGTAGAAACTGCATGAATTGTACCACTTCAGACTACAGATGGGGGATTACAATTTTGAATGTTTCTGCTATGTGAAACAACAACCCCCCCCCCCGCAATCCCTCCCCCACTACACCGAGACAGTCCCAGGAGGGCTATACCACATGATTTTGCAGAATACATGGTTTGACCCTTCGTTATACTTATGGAAGTTCACATTTTTTTCTTGTTTTCCTCTAAAAGTGGCCAGAAGAGTGGTTGATTTGGATCAACAGGTATGGAAGGACATTTAACACCCCCCTCCCCAGCTGCTTCCCTGATGCAAATCATCGCCCTGGAGATGCTATTGCCTGTGAAGGGGAAATATAAACACACCCATATTGTGTTTGCATGCTTTCTGCTCTTTAATTAATATAAACTATTTGGGGTGGTGGTGCAATTTAGATCAGGGCCACAGTGTAGAGGAAAGGGTTAAACCCTGTTCCCTCACACACCACAGCCCCAGTGCAAATACTACTGAAGTTGGAGATGATTTATTTATTTTTTTGTTTGTTATAGAATTTTTAAAAACCACTCTACATTGGGAGATATCAGAGCGGTGTACAATAAATTAAAACACAAACTACAAAAAGTTACAAAAATCATGGATCTCCCCCCACCCCATGTCACATCTAGTTGGGCTCTCATTTTGACAAAGTTTGAGAGTATGATTTACGCTTAAACGTAACAGAATTCAACCAGTTTCTTCTTAAAACATTGGAAATACTACAGAGCAATGTCAAATGTGAGTGAGTTATTAAGACTTCTTTTTTTATCATGTTGGGTCTGTGATAGTTTTGTCAACAGGGTTGGATCTCTTGGACCTGAGTGAACCTGTTTCTCAAGCCCAAAGCAAAGCGAAAAAGCTGGAGAACTCCTCAAGAGGGGAAGGCTTAAAGGCCTCAACCCACAGAAAGAAGGCAGACAATCCAGACCTTATCAGTGTGGATGCTGAACAGAAAATACAGCCTCTCAGAGGACCTGAGAAGTCATCATTGGATTTAGGTACTTACCATCTCTTATTACTGCCTATGAGCCAACAATCAGCCCTGCTTGCTCTGCTCTTCTGACTCCCTTATTTTTATCAGGACTTGGAGGTCTTGCTTGACTACCAGGGCTTGAACCAGGAGGTGAGCTTGGGGAGCACCCAAATACTGAGGGTGCTTACCTCTTGGAAAATGAATATAAAGATACGGGTGTTTTTCTAACACCTGTTATCATGCCAAGGATCCTTACCTAAAGGCCATGGTTGATGTATTTTCCTGCTAACAGTAATGTGGAGATGTGGGGGTGGCATTTAAGATATTCTGAGGTGGTCCTACTTGCCACCTCCAGTTGATTAGTCACTATGTCGTAGAGTCTACAAGGAGCAGAGCCTTTTCTGTGGTAGCCCCTGATGCTCTAGATCTGTCTCCTGCAAGAGGCTTCTTCAGCCTCCTCCCTACATGCAAATGTATGGCTGGTTCTCAAACACTTTCCCTGGTGACAGCTGTAACACCACATTATAACAACAACACTGTACAGTTTGGACCAGTTGGGTTTTATAGCTATCAGAAGTGTTTCCTCTCCACCTTTGCTTGGTTTTAGAGGGAAAGGAATATATTTCTGAGCCACAGTTTCCTTGCAAGGTCTCATTTCCCTTTTCTCCTTCTCAGTCAATATTCAGGCACAGCTGGAGAAATGGGATGAAGTGAAGTTCCGTGGTGACAGAAGCAGCAAAGGCTTTCCAGCACCTGAGAGAAAACCATCATCTTCTAGAGCTCCATCGAAAGAATTTTTATGGTAAAACGTATTTCTTGACTTTTACAACAGGGCCAGCCATAACACTGGGCAGGGTAGAGCATCTTGCCTCAGCCAGCAGATTCTGAGTTAATATTAAAGGGCAAGAAACTGTCTATTTTTGGATTTTTAAAGCTCAAATTCTTTCTCTCCAGAATAGGAAGAACTTTGCGATTTTTGGTAGCCAGCATGGTGTAGTGGCTAGAGTGCTGGACTGGGAGCCAGGAGATCTGGGTTCTAGTCCCCACTCGGCCATGGAAGCTCACTGGGTGACTTTGGGCCTGTCACAGACTCTCAGCCCAACCTACCTCACAGGGTTGTTGTTGTGAGGCTAAAATGGAGAGGAGGATTATGTATGCCACCTTGGGTTCCTCAAAGAGGAAAAAAGGCGGGATATAAATGTAATAAATAATAATAATTGGTATTTTATTAAGAGCCGAAATGCTTACCCATCTGCACTAGCTAAATTCAATAGGTACAGCAATTCTCAGCATGAGGAGGTCTATGATGTACCTGTCCCCTTCAAGATGAGGCGCTTATCAGAGAAAAAGAGGTGGCAACCCCAATTCAGCACTCACATGGTTGAATACAGAGGGGTTCAAACCCAGACTTTAATGAGCTAAGCACTCCAATCGCTGGACCTGGATGGACGAATCTGGCCATTTCAGTTTTCCCCACCTTCTGTTTTTTAAATCTCAAGTTCTTTTCTTTATTAAATTATTTATTAAATTTATTAATCGCCCATCTGGCTGGTCACCCAGCCACTCTGGGCGATGTACAACATATAATAAAACAGTTTAAAACAATAAAATTCTACAATAAAAACATTTTCTAAAATACCCTAACCCACCCCAAATGCCCGCCTGAACAACCACATTTTTAATGCACAGTGGAAGCTCATTAAAGAGGGGGCATGGCGGAGTTCCCTAGGGAGGGAGTTCCACAGAGTGGGGGCCACCACAGAAAAGGCCCTCTCCCTCGTCCCCACCAGTCTAGCTGTCCTGGCTGATGGGACAGAGAGAAGGCCATCCGAGGCTGATCTTGTTAAGCGGCCTGTGTGGTGTTGCTGGAGGCTCTCCTTAAGATAGGCTGGGCCAGAACCATATAGGGTTTTAAAGGTCAAACCCAACACCTTGAATTTGGCCTGGAAAACAACTGGTAACCAGTGCAACTCCTTCAGCACTGGAGTAATGCGATCTTGCCGGTGGCTGCCTTTGATCAGGCGAGCCGCTGCATTCTGTACCAGCTGCAGCTTCCGAACCGTCTTCAGGGGTAATGCCACGTAGAGCGCATTACAGTAGTCTAAACAAGAGGAGACCAGGGCACGTACTACCGATAGGAGCAGATGGTCGGGAAGGAAGGGGCACAGCCGCCATATCAGATGGAGTTGATACAGCGCTGTCCGGCTCACAGCTGACACCTGAGCCTCCATGGACAGCTGGGAGTCCAAAATGACCCCCAGGCTGTGGACCTGGTCTTTCAAGGGTAGCCGTACCCCATTCAACACCAGGTCAACATCCCCCAGCCTCCTCTTGCCTCCCACCAAAAGTACCTCGGTCTTGTGACTCTTGTCAGGGTTCAGCTTCAGTTTATTCCGCCCCATCCAGCCACTCACCGTCTCCAGACATTTGGACAGGGATTCTACGGCCAACCTTGGTGAAGGTTGTCCCGAATACAGAGAATTTTGCAAATTTCAGAAAATTCTTATCAAAACCCAACTGAAACAAAATTCTCAGCCATCCCTACTCTGCATGCACTCCAGTGAGCAAATGGTGCTTCCTTGCCAGCAGGCTGCCCATTGGATTCAGGTTCCGGGCCAGCACCACGCATGCAAAGTTGATTTGCATGCCAAACTGAGAATAGTCTCCTTTCTTGACTTGGGAGCTCCCTGTGCATGGCGGAGTGGTCCCTCCGCAATGCAAAACGTGGCGGAAAATCTTAAAAGTAGATTGAGGGGGACGCTGTAAACTCTGGGCTAAGAACATCAGAAGAGCCCTGCTGGATCAGACCAAGGCTCCATCTAGTCCAGCATTCTGTTCCCAGAGTGACCAACCAGCTGCCCACGGGAAACCCACAAGCAGGACATGAGTGCAACAGCACCCTCCCGCCCATATTCCCCAGCAACTGGTGTACACAGGCATAGTGCCTCCGATACTGAAGGGAGCACATCGCCATCAGGACTAGAGGCCATTGATAGCCTTCTCCTCCGGGAATCCTCCTAACTGCTTAACGCTGCATTCAGGCAACTGCTACTACCACCCATCTATGAAGACAGAACCATTCTGCAGTCTCCTCAAGTCTGGACGTTATAACCAGTTGTGCTGAAAGTGTATGAACCGGCCTTTCTCTATTCACTGCTTTGCACCGAACAAGAATCGTCAGAAGCCATGTGCATAGCTAGATCTGTGTGTGCTTTCACTCACCACTGCTTCTCGAAGCATGGAAAGAGGGGACTTGTGCACCTTCCCTATGGGGTGATGCATGAATCCCACAGTTAACTGGAGCCCACAGACCTGGTCACAGGAGACGCACAAGTTTGTCTTTTGTACATCACTAGAAGCAGTGGAAAGCAGAGATGCCAGGACATGCATGCATCCACTATCCACCGCGTCTTGTAACATGCAAAGTGGTTCTGCGTGGATGTGTGTAGGATCAGTGGAAGCTGGCAGCTCCGATTTCAGTGGGGCTGTGATTCCATTCTGGGTTTTAGTCAGAAGGAGCCAGAACTCTGAAGGAGCTATCCAAGGGGCTGAACCTGCTTTGGGGCTCGGGTGCAGCACCTTGCATTGTTGTTGTCCAGTCGTTAAGTCGTGTCCGACTCTTCGTGACCCCATGGACCAGAGCACGCCAGGCCTTCCTGTCCTCCGCTCTCTCAAGTTCATAGCACCTTGCATAGCTCCTTTAAAATTCCGACTGGTTCTGACTAAACCCCAGAATGGAACCACAGCCCCACCAGAATCAGATCCACCAGCCTCCACTGTGTAGGCTCATGAGCCAAGTGCTTAGAGTGTGGGTGAGACTGAGTGTGCCTGTGCCATGAAGAACATCTGTTTCACTGTCTGCTGCTGTGCTGCATTCTTTGTAGGTCTGCGGAGAACAGGTCCCCGTCAGAGCTGGGCAGTGTCAAAACTGCATTGGAATCTGATTCAGCCTCAGATTTAGAATTAGCACCTGCACCAAAGGTGAGAGATCACAGTCGTTTGGACAAGCTGTGTGTTCAAGGCAACAAAAAACTGCCTCCATACCGATCTTTTTCAGCAAAAAAATAAAAATGTATAATTTCAAGTGTGTAAACAATCCACATAGAGTTTCCTAATTCTCCTAATATACTGAAAGGAGGTGGGGGGATACTGTCATTACAGGCAGCATCCTAGTGGGGGGGGGGGTTGAATTCACCTGCTCTTGTCATGAATCCCACTCCCCCAGGTGCTTTTTCTCCCAGACAAGTTGTGAGCGTTCTGCACATCCCTCCCTCCCACCTGCCTCTTCTCTGCTTTAGATTCCCTCCCCCACCCCACCCTTTTTACCTTTCGTACAAGGGTGGGGGAACCTCTTTCAGCCCAAGGGACAAATTCAGTTTCAGAAAAGATCTTGGGGGCTGCATTCTCTGTGAGCGAGGCCAAAAACAAAAGATGCAGGCCCAAAATACCAACAAAATGCCAGCATAATGTAGATTGAAACGCTTACTGCCAGTAACTAAGCCTTAGGAGTGGCATTTCCACCTTTTAAACTGGGAAAAAACAGCACAAAAGCCAGGAAGCCACCAAACAATATTTGGTTGGGGGAAAGGGGGTGGAGCCAGGGGAAACGGGGCATCTGGGAAACCCTAGAGGGCCAAATTTGGACCCCACGAAGGCTAGAGATAACCCTGGGGCTGAGGTTCCCCACCCCTGTATTAGTATAATCCACATTCTAACACAGGTGAAGACACCACCATGTCTGGTTAGACCATTAGTAAGCTCCAAATACCTGGGGCCACTCAATGTCCCCCAAGGTCCAGAGACTAAGGAATCCCACAAGGGTCCCAGTTTGAGGTCTTTGGAAACAAGCGTATTTAAATATCGATTCTGTGGGGAGGGAGGTGATGTCATAGTCAGTTTATTTATGTACCCCGTTTTCCACAAGTACATGATGCTCAAAGCGGTTCAGATAAAATAGACAACTTAAATACAATACCACAATAGCTATAATGTAAATAAAAAAGTTATAACACCACTGCTCTATTGAAATTCCACCCAGCAACAGTTCATTTAAAGTATATCAATGGTTGAATTGAGTATAAAACATTCCAAAAGGTCAATTAACAATATCCAGTACCAATAACAACAACATAATATCCACATTAAGCCATCCATTCAGCAGTTCATATTAAGAGACCTAATAGTGAAATACCTCGGCCAAATCAAACAAGCAATAGAAGTGGAAAAAGAAAAGTAACAAAATCGATCCACTCTGCAGTAGCCTCCAAATGAGGCCAAATATGCTATATCCCTATATGCCAGGAGTGGGCAACTTCAGGTGGTCTGGGGGCCATTACACCCTGGACACCCCCCCCGCCGAGGCCACACTCTGCAGGGCACCACTCCATAGGGCACCTAAAAAAAGATACCACCGAAACTAGCTGCAAAATGCTATGGTGCCCTACAAGGGCCAAATTTAGCTCGTACTGAAGTTAAATGTGTCCCTTTTATCACTCTGCAGCACTAAGCCTGCCATTTTTAAAAAAGGCAATTTTTAAATTGCTGCTGCTGCAGAAGCTGCACTGGGCGGCGGGGGGGGGGATGCATGCAACCCATGGGCTGTGCGTGGCCCACCCTGCTATACACAGATACAACCAAAATGTCCAAGAAGCCCCACCTTTGTGCTAGATGAGCACCCTCCCCTCAACTCACTGGGATCCTAACTCTACCCCGCACCCCGCTGCCCAAGAGAAGGCATAACCATCAGAAGGCACTTTGGACAGCCCATCCTCCAGCAACATTCCCCATGGCAGCACTGCCCTTTCCATGGCAGCACTGCCCTTTTCCCCATGCGGTTGGGATGCAACCATACAGTAGTGGTGACCGTGCCACTCAGGGAACAAAAAGAAATCAGCCTGAAACCAACCAGTAAATGCCCAGTGCGGTACAGTCGAAGGCTCTTCTACCACCACTCCCTGCCATTTTCCGGGCATGTGGTACAAATGTTCTCTCTTGGAACAGGTGTTAGAGGAAGGATAGTTTGGAGCATTCCCCTGCCAAATGAATCCGGAGATGACCAGGATTTGCCAGGCTGCTATTGCTATCATGATTTGTGTGCTTCAAGTTAAGCTCCGGAAGATCGTTTGGGGAAATCACTAGCCTGTCAAGGGGAAAACAAACAGACTAAAAACCAGTGGCTGCTGGAAAAACACAGGATATTTCAACAACCTTTTCTTGCCATAAATACTGTTCTGGACATAAATCAGAGCAAGTCTTACTAAGCTTTTGCAGACATGCCAGGAGATTAATAGGGCAATAAAAAGCATGGTGCTAAAAAGCAACCCCAACGCAGGCACTTATCCCAAGTTATACATTGTCAGTGCCTCCATGGGAGTTGGTTGCTATTAATAGCTTAAATTAGGCCTGCTTATTTCACATACATCTAGGAGCTTTTGTTGGTCACAGCATAGCATGACCAACAACAGTGCAGGGGAACTTGGGTGGACGCTGTCAGCTGGGCTGTTGCCTCCACATGTGGAATGACCTCCCCACCACCACCCCATGACATTAAAATAAGAATTACTGCAAGGGGATTGGGTAGAGTCTTCCCCTGACCCTCTCATGACAGCCATATCACAGCTTGGAGGAGACCAGAAGGAGGGAAAGGAATTTTCTCCATGGGGCTGTCTCTGGGGTGCGACATTGAATTCATTGCTCTAAGACAGGGGTGGCCAAAAGTAGCTCTCCAGATGTTTTGGACTTCAACTACCAGCATTCCTGACTATTGGCCATGCTGCTCTAAGGAACAGTAGCTCAGCTCCACCAGGCCCTGATGAAAAAGAAACTCACAAGATTCTCTCTGGTTGAGGTGTAGGAAAATATTGTATTTGGTGTCTAAGGCTATGATTCTGTGCACATTACCTGGGAGTAAATCCCATTGAAGTCAATGGAAGTTACTTCTGAGTAGACATGTACAGGATTGTGCTGTTAAATCCTAAAATACCAGCTTCCTTTCCATGAATATCTTCTCCTGCTCCACATCAGTAGGGCGCAAAATAATGTATGGTGTGCTTGCGCCATGCTCATGTGTAGCCAGCGGCACATGAAGGAAATTCCCCCATTATTATTTGTCCCCCAGGATCTACTATTATAAAGTTGACTGTCTCTCATGCGGCATTTAGGTTCCATGACTAATAAACACTGATAGGCCTATCTTCCTTGAATTCCTCCAGTTCCAGAAATATTTCTATGGTAAAGTTATCCTTGCTATAATACCTACCACTAGATATTTTCTTTCCAACCATACACCCAGTGGGCAAACACATGCTTTGCATCAGTGGAGGCTGATTGCTCTGATTTCAGTGGGGCTGTGAATCCATTCTGGGTTCCAGTCAGAACCAGCCAGAACTCTAAATGAGCTATCCAAGATGCTGAGCCCAATCCCCCAAATAGATTCAGCACCTTGGATAGATTCTTTAGAGTTCTGACTGGTCCTGACTGGATTCACTCAGAATGCATTCACAGCCTCATTGAAATCGGAGCCACCAGCCTCTGCTGCTTTGCATGCATAAGGTTTCAATCTTAGCATCCCCAGTTAAAAGGGCCAGGGAGGCTGTGATAGGGAAGACCTCTGCCAGTTACCCTGGACTGCTTCTGCCAGCCAGATTAGGCAGTACTTGGCTAGATGGACAAGCTATCTGACTGTGCATAAGGTACTTCTTAAGAACCTAAGAAGAGTCTTGCTGGATCAGCCCAAAGGCCTGTTGTTGAACCTTTTGGGAAGGGACCATGTCAAGCATGGGTTCAGTGGTAGAACACATGCTTGACATGCAGAAGGTCCTAGGTTCAATCCCTAACATCTTCAGTTAAAAGGGGCAGGTAGCTGCTGATGGGAAAGAATGCTGCCAGGGGCCCTGGACTGCTGCTGCCTGTCAGAATAGGCAATACTGGCTTAGATGGACATTCTGGCCTGGTCAAAAGCAACTTCCTATAGTTCTAACACTTCCTTATTTTGAGATCCTCAGAAGACACATATTTTGAAGCTTTGTTGATATTAAAAGAAACTGTTAATCTAATCAATAGATGAATTGAAAGCCTATGATCTAAACATTGTTTATCAGTTGGCAGTCCTAACTGTGACTCATAAAGACTACAATCCTATATACACTTACCTGGGAGTAAACCCCATTGAACTCAGTGGGACTTACTTCTGAGTATAAATGTGTAGGATTGCACTGTAAGGTTGCAGTCCTGCACACTTACTTGGGAGCAACTTGACTGAATCCAGTGGGATTCACTGCCAAGTAAGGGAAGCTGGTGAATCAGCTTTCAGTGGGGCAGAGATTCCATTCTGGGTTTTAGTTACAACCAGCCAGATGTCTAAAGGAGCTATCCAAGGTGCTGGACCCTGTCCCTGTCGTTTGGAGTAAGACAGGATCTGCTACTTCTGGAATGCACTATACAGTGTTTCTGTGCAATGGGAAACTTTTGCAGACCCTGTACTTGTGTATTTTTCTTACACCATTGAGCTGAAAAAGTTCTGGCATTACTCACTTACAGGAATTATATACCACTCTACAACCAATACAATATCCAAGCTGTGAACAATGAAAAGGAGAGAAATCCTCATCCTCATTGAAATACAGAATTAAAACCTTTAAAATCAGATAGTTCCAATAAAAGCATCTATGGCTGGTCAGCCAAGGAAGGCTTGTTTAATAAAAATGTCTTCAGCAGGTGCAGAAAATGAAATAATGTTGGTGAGAGGGAGCCAATACACTGAACGCTCTTCTGACCTCTCTCTCCTAGATACATTTTAAATAATGCTGTAATGAGTCACATTATGTACTTTGCTCACATTATTCATTTACATATCCAAGGCAGATCATGCCCTTCACATTTAACTTCAACCCCCATGCATATGCATTGGTCCTCTGGCTATGTGCTAGAGACTTTTCCTTGTCAATAATACTACCATTCAGAATCTACAATTTCTTGGCCATCATCTTTGCTGCCCATTCTTGACAATGCTGACATCCGCTACATTGTGCTCAGATCCCAGGAGCAAAGACATCCAGGTACATCACTTGTCCATTTTATCTTCTAAGCAACAGAGACCTGAAACAGCCTGGGAAGAATTCTGGTGGCTGGCATTTATCATTCCCTTTTCCACAGAGAAGGCATGATCCATCATCCCAAGTGCATGGCACTACATGGCCATTACGTGTTGTGGATGGTCAGTGAGCTTTTCTCATAGGTAAAAGCCACATTTGTAGTGTGCTTTCAAGTGTTCCAAACCTCTGGGAGTTGAAGTTACACACATCTGGAGGACATCAGGTTGGGGAAGGCTGACCTAGTGAGTGTATGGCAGAGTCAAGATTCAAGCTGGGGACTTCCTGATTCAGAGCCAAATCTCTTAGCTGCTTCATTCCTCTTCAGGACCATGTGTGCAGGCTACCTATAGTCACAGTAGCTTTTGGGGCCTCGGACTAGCAAGTATTCATATTTAGATCGCCTGGTTCCCCCTAAAGACAATAAGCTGTGTGCTTAGTTATACTCTCATGGTTCAGCCACTAAACCATTTTACTCAGAGGGTGAGATCCTATGGGGATAGTTGGCTGCCTCTAAATTTGGGGGGCGACCGACTATCCAATGCAGGGCAGGCAGAGCGCAGAGAGGATCTTGTCCTCTGCATTCCGGCCACCCTGCATTCATGGCTAGATGGCTGATTTCAGCTATCTAGCTGGAGAGGCTTGGAGTGAGGGGGGAGGCCAGACAGTGCATAGAAAGCGTAGTAACAGCGCTTCTGCCGTCCTTTCCCCTGGAATGCCCACTTTCCCCCTGCTCTGTGCTGCTTTTCCAAGTGCGGAGCCGGGGACAAACCACGCCTCCTATGAGGCAGCGGGAGAAGGGGCGGGGAGGCAGTTTTCTGGGAACCAACCTCAGAGTGCTGGCTCCAAGGTTGGTCCCTGAAAACCGAAAAATCCAATGGCCACCTAGCCAATGTCTATCAGCCATAGGATTGCACCCTAAATCCCCTCGGCTGTAGTCCTGTCCAGTTCAATGGAGCTGCAGTATATGTTGGTTGAGAAAGGCAACCTTCGCGTTCTCTGACCACTTCCCTTTCCACCAGTGCTCAACACAAGATAAGTCGTCAGCACACACCACCCCCACCCCAAATCACAGTCTGGATTCAGCCCTGAATGTTGATGCGACAGAAATTATATCCAGCGTGAAGACAGGTCATTGCAAGTGAATAACCCCAAGATGATGATGATGATGATGATAATAATAATAATAAATGTAATACTGTAAGTAGATGCGGTTGCCATCTGCTGTTGGGCAGACATCTGGCTAACGAGTTTAGCCTCAGACAAGTGTGAGGTCAAGAGGTTAGCAGAACCAACATTTTTAGGTCCCTGTGTTGCTTTTCCTTGCATTGGCAGGGGGCATTTCTTTTCACTGTGTTTGTGACTTCAAAATATTTGTTTTTAATGAAAGGGTGCTTACAAACTTTAATTATATTTCCTCATGAGGAAAATACCCAAAAGGAGGCTGAACAAAAGAAGGAGCCAAGAATAGCAGAGAATTACTGATCAGCTGCCACCAGTCAGGATGAACCTCCTGACACATCTTCGACCTGAAATCTCTAATGTGGTGCCTGTGGTCCCCATTGTGGCTGCAGACACCTCTCTTGGCACCCATCAGTCTCCCTGCCCCTCCTGATTTGTATTTTATTACTTATGATTTTTTTTAAATTAAGCAGTGCTTTTTAACTGGGAGGCTGTCATGCTGCAAGTGAGGGACTGCCCTCCAGCACCATCTTTATTTGGATTTGTAAGAGTGCTTTTGTGCTTTGGAGCTCAGCCCCCACCTCTGCCTTGTCCTTAGATTTGTACGCAAATGATTTTTCGTTTAGTCTCACCAGTTTGCCTTCTGGGAAACGAGTGTTACAAAACACGATGGCATTTTATGAATGGGCAAGCCCCCCACATGGCAGCCATTTTGTACCAACATCCACAACACACTTTCAAAAATCTAAATGTGCCTCCAACCGAAAAAGGTTGGGGACCGTGGGATGGACCTGGCTGGATCCCCTGTGAAACCCGGAGTCAGCCCTGAGGACAAGAACACTTTCTTCTCAACTCACTGAAGAAAAATTATTGTAGCCAAGACACAAACATGGGCATAGTTCTTACCCTTTTGGAGCATCATTCTAAGTGGCCATCTTCCAATGGATCTTGGGGATGAGCTGGATACAGAAAGAAGAACTGGGCTCAGGGAAGAACTGGAGTACATGTTTTTCTTTACAGCACCGAGTACAATGATTGGGCTACATTTCCAGTCCCAGCTATAGAGTGTAAAGTATAACTGAAAAGAATTTTATCGTGCCTGCAAGGTTATCAGTTTACCTGCTAAGTTTCTCATACACACTCTGGATATGTTCCCATTTATTATGGTTTTCTTCTGTTGTAAGAGATGAAAGTACTGGCTTCTACAGTTTGTAATGGGGCGAGCCATAAACAGCAACCAGTGTCAGGACCAGCATCAAGGGTAGGCATGGTTGGACACCTTCCAAGGACCCTCGCCCCAGCAGGAGCCTACTGACAAGAGCCCCCTGGAGTTACTCCTTCACCATGGCAACCTGCAACGCACTTGCCTCTTGCTCTGGCCCAGATAGCAAAGGTGGTGAGAAGAGGAACAGTAGGTACCACTGTCTGCTTGCTCACTGCCCACCAAGTAAGCAAGCGGGAGCAACGATGAGAAAGAGAATGAGGAGCAAGAACAGGTGCTGACAATGGTGTTGAGAAGGTAAACTCACTGAGGGAGCCCATTGGGGTATTTTGCCCAAGGGCCCTCAAAAACCTGGAGCTGGCACTGTCTGCTGTAGCAGTCAAATAGATTCCATTGCACAGACTGAAGAAGACTAAGCTACACATTACGTGCCATTGTGCCTTTCTTTGGGATGGGTATGTTGTCGGGGGGGGGTGCTGAAAGCAGCCTGTAATCAGAGCGGGAGCGGGGTGGGTCTGCTTAACCCTTTCCATTTCTGATTGCCTGCTCCCAATTGCCCCATTGAGATGAGCGAGGAGCCAGAAACCAGGAGCTGTAGGACCATCTAGTCATCAGGGCCACACAGGGCAGCTGCACACAAACCCAAAGTTGACTGAGCAAATTCAGGTGTCTGATGGATGAACTTCATTGGAGTCATTTATTGGTAGATGGTTTATGTTTCTTACAGTCCAGGTGGCTCTGCATGGAACTGTGGTCCATTTGCAGTCCACTTCGAGTAGAGCCTTCAGTATTTTGGCTCCCTCTCTGTGGAACTCCCTGCAAGTTGATATCACACAGGCACGGATGTTGTTTCATTTTTGGTGTCTGCTGAAGCCATTTTTATTTAAACAAGCCTTCACTGACTAACCAGCCATGGTTTTATTAGCATAATTTGATTGTAAATATTTTTAGGGTGCATGGCTGGATGGGAAATGCTGGGAGTTGTAGGACTTATTTCTGTCTAAATTTTTATAGGATTGCACCCTAACTCTGTATTTTGATGCTTTCTTTTCCCTTCCTTTTTGTTGTTCACTGCTCAGGAATTTTATTGGATGTAGAGTGGAATATACATCTTGTAAATAAATAAACAAACAATAATTCAGTACAGCGTTTCTGAAGTCAACACAGATCTTGTTGAAAGGACTTGATTAATCTATGCATTTTGTATTATTGTTAATCTTATGAAGATCTATCTTCATTAATAACAATGTTCAGTTTGGTTTATATGTGTATTATATTTTCTGGTCTTTGTTGGATTTTTGTTTGTTTTGGTTTAACGATATTATTTCTTTTTTTAAAAAGCACACAATTTAAAAAATCTCTCTTTGTAAGGAATCCCATGTTGCTCAAGCAAAGCTAAACTGGACGAGGAAGTCCTCTTATCAGTGGAGTCTGGTGGCTCCGATGTCAGAGGGGCAGTGAATCCAGTCTGGGTTTCAGTCACAACCAGTCAGAACTCTAAAGGAGCTGTCCAAGGTGTGGAAGCTCCTTTAGAATTCTGACTGAAACCCGGACTGGATTCACTGCCCCTCTGACATCGGAGCCACCAGCCTCCACTGCCTCTTATACTCATTCCTGTTCAGGTCTATCCAGTGGCTTGCCTGGGTGGGCGGAGTCAGTCAAGAGTCTGAGGGTGCTTCACTGAGAAGCAGTCACCTGCAGTTCACTTCCTCACCACATGGGGCAGCTGTTTGCAGATCCCAGCAGCTCCTGATACCTCTCAAGCTAGGAGTAGAACGGGGCGGGGGGGGGGGCTTTGAGGGTCAAATGGCAGGAGGGAAGGAGCATTTGTTCCTACTCTACTGCCCCTCCAATCAACTTCTACTGGAGAGGCTGGTTGTCCCAGTACTGCTGCTAGGGCCAGCATCAAGGGTATTTTTTAATTATTATTATTTATTAAATTTCTTAATCGCCCATCTGGTCGGTCACCTGGCCACTCTGGGAGATGTACACAATATAAACAATAAAATTACACATTCAAATTACACATTAAAACATTATATTCTAAAATACCCTAACCCACCCCGAATGCCTGCCTGAACAACCAGGTTTTCAATGCGTGGTGGCAGCTCATTAGAGACGGGGCATGACAAAGTTCTCTAGGGAGGGAGTTCCACGAGGTGGGGGCCACCACAGAGAAGGCCCTCTCCCTCATCCTCACCAGCCTAGCTACCTTGGCTGATGGGACAGAGAGAAGGCCATCCGAGGCTGATCTTGTTGAGTGGCCTGTCTGGTGTTGCCCCCCACCTGTCTGGTGTTGCTATTTGCGTTGCCCTTATTTTTGCCGTATTCTATGTAAAGATTTACGTAGACTACAGCGACCAAATAAGGAACGCGAATGGCGGCTCCCTATGGGGGCCGCCATTTGCGTACGCGCTTTTTTTTTTTTAAGTCACCCGTGATAGGCTACGTGACGATTAACGTAGCCTATCACGGCTGACTTTGCAGATCTTTGCAGATCAGAACGGGGGCGTTGTTTTTTTTTTTACTTTTTAGTTCGCGGCCGGGCGAGGCGAGGCGCCTCCTCCCCGGCCTGAATTTCGGCCGGGCGAGGCGGGAAGCCTCCCCCCCCCGGCCTGAACTTCAGGGGGAGCAGCGAAGCGCCTCCCCCCCACCGCGAAGCAAGCTGCGAGACCAGGTAAGTGGCTTTCGTGCACCCCTAGTTTTAAATGTCAAACCCAACATCTTGAATTTGGCCGGGAAAACAACTGGTAGCCAGTGCAACTCCTTCAGCACCGGAGTGATATGATCACGCTGGCAGCTGCCTTTAATCAGGCGAGCCGCCGTGTTCTGCACCAACTGCAGCTTCCGAACCCTCTTCAAGGGTAAGTAGGCTTGGTTGGGCACCTGCCAAGGGCCACACCCCAGCAAGGGCACACTGACAAGATTCCCTTGGAGTTGCTCCTCCTCTTCACCATTGCAACCTGCTTGTTCACCCACCTCTCGCTTTGGCCCAATCAACAGTGGTAGTGAAAAGGAGGAGCAGTAGATGCTTGCTTGCTCACTGGTTCTCTGCCTGTCAAGTGATAGCACTTGACGTTGCAAGTGATAGCAAGTGCACACGTTGCAAGTGATAGCAACGATGGGGAGGAGGAGGAGGAGCAATCGCAGCTGGTGACACTGGTGTTGAGAAGGTAGACATGGAGGGAAGGGGGCCATTGAGGGTGTCTTGCCCAAGGGCCTTCAAAAACCTGGAGCCAGCACTGACTGCTGCTCTCCCCCTATCCCCATATGTTTAACATCTGCCCAATGAAGCATTCTGGAGAACTTGAAAGCTTGCTCACTATTTTGGGACATTTTAGCTGATCCTAATAAAGGTCTTACCCTACTATGGACGTGGGATTTTTTTTTTCTAATAGACAACTGCATTTTTGGTGCATTGGGGACAGGCGATTGATTCTGCCTCATTTTTGCATTGGATATGATTGGAGTGGTCAGTCATTCCTGACGCAGATGCATGCGAGAATTCCATGCTCTCAGAGAATACTATGTCTCTGCATGAGTCACTGCTATGGGCTCGCTTCCTTCCAAGCAGGAAATATGTCTAGAACAGAGACACATCAGGTGGACTCCTCTAAGGGCAGGTGATTTTTACTCTTATATACTCTAAAATTGACCTAGGGGGAGGGGGTGGGAGTGAAGTGTCCTCCCATATTTACCTTAGAAAAAGTGAGCTATGCAACCCAATCTGAGGCATGTTTACTCAGAATTGAGACCCACAGAGTACAATGGAGCTTCCTCCCAAGTAGGTGTGCTTAAGATTGCACACCAGACTGCACTGACTCTCTCTCTCTCTCTCTCTCTCTCTCAATGAACATCATCCTCAGCTTAATGTATTTTATTGTATTTTATTTTATTTTAGGTACGATCTACCAAAGAGCAACGTTGGGGTGGTGCCCTCCTCACACGAAATCATTCCTTGGAGGAGGAATTTGAAAGAGCCAAAGCCGCTGTTGAGGTATTGTTTTGATGTTTTAGTAAATGTCTGACCAAAAACTCATCTAGCTAAGCCATCTTCTAATGCAACGGGCTGGTGACTTTCAGATTAACTCCGCAGATCAGTTAAAAGCACAACCTGGCATTAAGCAATCTGAGATGAAGAAGTGGTGGTGAATCCACTGTAACATTAATGCATGCATGTTTTAATGGAAAAATCTCAGTGGAGACTTACGTCCAGGTAAATGTGCTTAGGAGTGCTGCCAAAGGGAGCACAAACAGTTTAAAGGAGCACTGTTGCTGCTCATTCATCCATGTTTGACAAATGTTTTCTGAAATATATTATGTGCAGAATCCAGCACTGCTGCTCCACTTACAGCTATTGACATACCATTAGCATAAGTGACTTCTAGTACACTGCCGATAGCGCAACCTGGCACAAAGGGTTTTCCAGGGAAACTCATTGCACCAGCTTACACTATTGGCATAGCACTAGAGGTCGCTTCTGCTAGTGCTACATCAATGGCATAAATGGCGCAGCAGCATTGGATACTGCCCTATATCTATATCTGTGCCTATATCTATATTATCTTTATACAGGGAAGATAGATAGACTACGAACAGAGTAATTTAAAAATAGATTTAGTGCTAAACATTTTGGCTTCCGCCCTCATCAGTAGCTGCGATGTTAAATGGATAGCAAGAGTGGCAGTTTGGAACACTGGAAGATTAAAATTCCTAAGAAGAAAAACTAATTGACTAGAACTCACATGATGAATTGATTACAATATCTTTAATCAGATGATAGCCCTGTTGCGTGTGTGTGTGTGTGTGTGTGTGTGTGTGTAATGGCTTATAAATTATAGCAAATGTCAGTGGAGAGAAAACAAAACACATGAATGACCTCCTTTTGACTTGACCCTCACTAGTTGGATCGGGGTCACTCTCTGTTCAGGCACGCAAAACATGTAACTGAGCACCCACTCGTACCACGGTTCCTGATCGCGCAGAGCTTTGTAACGGCGTTCACCCAAATGCAGTTACATCTCTGCTGCTGACCTTCCCTGGCAGTGAGGTTGGTTGTGAATGCCTGAGTAAGGCTTCTGTCACAGAAAACTCCTGTCTGTTCGTTTCTATCCTTCCATGTCAACTCATCCCGTTCTTTCTGATATCCTGTCCATCCGCTTTCTTCATTCCATTTTTTCCTCCCTCTTCCCTGGTCCCTGTTCATCTCCTCCTCCAGCTGACTTCCCATTTAGAAACTTTCTACACACTTCCCCTCGACTTGCCCTACATTCTTTAACCTCATTGTATTGCAATGGAAGAGAAAATGGTCCAGGGCAACTAGAGCAAGAGAAGAAGGCCAGAGGAAAGGGAAATTTGGAGGGGGGGGGGCAGACAGAGAGTTGCAAGAGTAATAGGGGTGAGAGAGTCTGAAATTGCAATGATTTTTTATCTGCCTGAAAAGCTGCATCCATAGTCAGTTCAGTGGTTCCTAGGCAAGCATCACAAGCAAATACACCCATCAGCTGTGGCATCGGGATCCTGGCTGCACACGCACATTTTTCTCTCCAGGTCAGGATGCTTGGATTTTTAGATTTTTGTTGCCTTACCCTTCCCCATGTATGCTCAGCCCCCTCTCTCTTGCCCACAAAGTGTCTGGCCACAGGCCCTCTCCAAATCAAAATACTCCTGAGAAACTGGATTTGGGAACGTGCCTTGCAGAGGAACCTTGTTTGGAATCACCTGTGTGTGACGTAATGTGGTGTCAGATGCTCAGTCAGAAGTAGCTTGTCTTAGCAACATGCAGGAAAGCAATTCATTCAAGTCAAGGAGAGGACAATTTGTTTTCCTTGCATTTTTATGCAATTGTGTTTGCTGATTTATGCCTGGCTTCCATCCAAAAGACTGGTGGCTGATGCTGGCCTGCATTTTCCTTTTCCTGCCGCCAGTCTGCCTCAGCTTCTTTGCCTCCTTCTGCTGCCAGTCTTTCCTCCAACTCCTTTGCCATCCAATCCACATTCCTCTTGATCAGCAGCATCCCTGGGACTGGGCCTTCTTCCCCAAATTAGTGCCCTCCATATGTTTTGGATCACAACTCCCATCATTATTTTGAGAATTGTGGTCCTATGCTTGGGGAAGGCGCCTTTAGAACAATGGCAAATGATTTAGCGGCTTAAGTGTGATGTGGGAGGAATCCACCCATCCATTTGGGAGGAATCCGCCCATCTTCAGAGGCCTCACTGGGAACTTTCCAACACACATTATTAAGCCTCGCCATTAAGACATCTAGACCATGGGGAAGGAGGAGACATCTTTGGAAAAGCAAACAGCAAAATCTAACCAGCTTACTAAGAGCCTAAAGTCAGTCGATCTCCACTTCACAGAGAATTGTGTGAGACAGACTTTTTACTTCTGTACCACTTCAGACTGTATGTCTGTGTGTTTGGGCACATGACTGAATTCTCCCCAATGCAAAAAAATCGTTTCGCCTTTAGAAAAGTAGCCTGTCAGCAGAAAGGGGTCTGCCGTCTGCCTGGCTTTCTCCCTGCCATGTTACTTTTCTGTGTGAAGGGAATTTTTGATATTCTTAACAGATTATGCACTAGTGAAGGCAACTTTTACATCCCCACTCAGCTACTGTAATGTAATCGACATGGAGCTCTCTCTATGTGGAAACTTCACCTGGTGCAGAATACAAAAGGATTAAGGGGCTGGAGTGTCCCTATGAGGAAAGGTTATAACAGCTGCAGCTATTTAGCTTGGAGAAAAAGTGAGTGAGGGGAGACATGATAGAGATGTAAAAAATTATGCATGGTGTGGAGAAAGGGATAGGGAGACATTTTTCTTCCTCATAAAACTAGAACCCAGTGGGGTCATCCCATGAAGCTGATTGGTAGGAGATTCAGGACAGATAAAAGGACTTCTTCACACAGTGCGTAGTTAAACTATGGGATTCGCTACCACAAGATGTAATGATGGCCACCAATTTAGATGGCTTTAAAAGGAGGTTAGACAAATTCATGGAGGATAAGGCTATCAATGGCAGCTAGTCCTGATGGTTATATGCTTCCTCCAGTATAAGAGGCAGTATGCCTATGTGCACCAATTGCTGGGGAACATGGGCAGGAGGGTGCTATTGCACTCATGTCTTGCTTGTGGATTTCCCATGGGCAGCTGGTTGGCCACCGTGTGAACAGAATGCTGGACCAGATGGACCCTTGGTCTGATCCAGCACAGCTCTTCCTATGTTCAAGCCCTATTGGGGCTAGATATTTGGGGCATATTACATCAATTCTGTACTAGCTGCACTAGTTGCTGGTGCATTTCCGGGTCCAATTCAAAGTGCTTTTTTGACCTTATAAAGCCTTAAACAGTTTGGGGCCATGTTATTTAAAGGACCGCCTACACCTTTATGAACCTGCCCATGTGTTAATCATTAAAGTTCTACTCACTGGCCCTCCATTCAGGTCTGTAAGGTTGGCAGGTAGTTGCGATAGGGCCTTCTCAGTGGTGGCCTCTTCCCTAAGGAACCCCCTCCTGAGAGAGATATTACTGGTTCTCTCTGTTCTTGTTTTTAAGAGGATTTATAAACATATTTGTTTTCTTTGGGTTTTAATTGAAATATTTTATTTAATATGCTGCTTCTGTTACTGGTTCATTTTTAAATTAGTTTTAAAATTAATTTATGTTTTTATGAACTTGCTATACGGATACAGAATTCTATGTTTTCTACTGTAAGCTGCCTTGGGAAGACTGCAGTTTTGGAAGGTGCCTAAGAAATGCATTAAATAAACAAATGAATAAATTTGTAGGGATCTCCCAGGACTCTTTGCAAAGTAGTTCAATATGTGGCAGAGGTAGATTTTCAGTTGCATGTAGGGGATTGTGATTTCCAATTTAAAGGGAGGACACGGTTGTAGATTATTGGCTCTCTTTCAGGCTGAAACTATATATGATGACACCAGGCCATTGTGTCATCAATGATGGATGTACTTCTGGATGGATGTACTGGATGTACTTCTACACCAGGGGTGACAACACACAGCCTACAGGCCTCATGCCCCACCCCCTGCCATGCTGCTGAAATTCCCAGTGACAAAAAAAAATCACAATTTTCCTGATGATTTTTGGCAGCAAACTGCTATGGAAGCCTAAAACAGCCAAATTCTGCTTTAAAATAAGCAAAATTCACCCACACTACCCCCACAGAATCATGGACCCGGATGCAGTGAGGTCTGAAGCCGCAATATGTTTCCACCAATGTTAATGAAGTCATTTGGAGCACAATAAGACCTTCTTCATCTCACTTTTTTCTTCTTTTTCCCCATTTGCACAGAATGACATTTCGGTGCGGGGTGGGAGTAAATAGACACACACACCCCTCCCCAAATCCAGTGGGCAGATCCAGACCTAGTCCTGATCAGCCCCATTACTAGGAATAATTATACATGGTCTGCTTTTCAGAGCTACCATAACCATTACTTAGACAGCAATCTCCTCGTAGATTAATGTATTGTAGACTAATGGTGCTGCATGAATCATAAATAAAGTAATAAGGTGTTACTGAGATAATTCATGTGAAGTGCTTTTAATGCTTGAAATGCGCTATATAAATGCCAAGTACTTTTTATTATTCCATAAAGCCACAATTTGTTTTCTACTGCAGATTTTGCGATACTGTGTATTTTTAACCAGCTTGGGGGGGGGGGAGTTCTTTAAGTAAAACATGGGCTCCAAATATGCATAAAATACTTGCAGCCCTGCTATTCAATTATGAGGCATACAAAAAGAAACAGACTCTTTTTAATAGCATCCTTGCTCCAAGATACTTTACCTAGAGAGATAATTAAAAACAACTTCAAATCATAGTGAGCCCGGGGCAGGGGGGAAAGATGCAGCTATTAGCAAGGAATGTAATTAAAAGACTGCTTGGGTTAAATTTTGACTGGGGTAAAAAGTGAAAGGAAAACATGCTGCATGTAGCTGATGGTACTTTGTAAAGTGCATTTTTGTACCTACCTAGAGGGGGAAAATATTCTGTTAAATTTTCACCGCAGGAAAAGAGGATGGCCGGGTGGTTGAGAATATAAGGAGGACAGCAGGAAGATGAGGGTGTTGTGCTTGTGGTTTCCTGGTCGACAGCTGGCTGGCTACTGTGTGAACAGAATGCTGGATTACATGAGCTCTTGGTCTGATCCAGCAGGGCTTCTCTTCTGTTCTTATGATCTCAGTAATGGCAAGGAGACATGGGGTGCTTCCAAGGTGAGGCTTATATTGTCCAATTGCCCTGCCTCATTCATGGAATTTGACACAGGGTCCAGACGATATTGTCTTCCATTGAAATCCTTCTATGTTTTCCTACCACTTCTTTCTTCTTTCCATAAAAAATCTGTCAAGGAGGAAAAGACAGAACAGCTGCAGAACAGCCTTTAGATTGGTACTGCTCCATCTGGAAGCAGAAACACCTGGTAGTTAAGAATTTAGTGATCAAAGAAGCCAATCTGAATTTATCATTGTGGCCCTTCTTAGAGGGTGAAAGCTGGTGGAGGACATAGATATGAGTGGCACGACAACCCCTCCATTGTGAGGTGTAACACAATGGCTTTGAGCAGGTTTTATCAGGGATGCACAACCTTTTTTCAGATCAGGGGCTGCATAGGGTGTTGGGTGACCTCTCAGGGGCCACATCCCAAAATAAGCCATGTCCAGAGCCAAAAGGAGGGAGCTGCAGTTCAGCACATCTGGAGACTACCAGGTTGGGGAAGGCTGCACTACAGTACATAAGAAGAAACATTAGTTACAGACACCTCTCAAAACAGCCAGTCTTCTGCAGAGATACTTCAGTTGGACAGGTTTCTTCCTGGAGCAAAGAGCCGATGCAGAGTCCAGTGCCAGCGGCACAACTTGGATGGAATAGTCCAGGATGCAGCACCTCTTTCAGCCCAAGGCCTTATTCCATTTCAGAGATGGCCTTGAAGGCTGCATTCTACCGGTGGGTGGAGCTGAAGGCAAAACATCCTTAGAAGAGGCAATTCAACCTTTCACAATGAGGAAAAAACTGTACAGAAGCTGGGAAACAACCAGTTGGTGATTGGGGAAAAGGAGGCGGAGCTAGGAGAAAGGGGGCATGACCTTCTGCACCCCTGGAATAGTCCATGAAATTAAATCCAAGTGCCCAGCAAATGGGCATGGGTCAGGGATATGCAGAGCTAAATGAATTCAGCTTGCCAAATCCAGACTTTGAGCAGGCTCCTGCAGAGTTGCCTAGAACTGAAAGTTTGGTTGCATGTTACACTTGCCATGCGCAAAGGAGCCAGGCTGTGAACATTCAGAACTCTGATGGCTCCCACAACTCCCTAGATAATCTTGGAGAGCCTTGCCTATTATAACAGTTTGTTTCAAGTTGATAATATAATATACACAGTATAACATTGCCATCTATCTTGTTTATTTGTTCAATTTGCATCCCAGCTTTCCACCAAATGGTGGTCATCTTATTGTTACTTTACCTTGTATGCCAGCAGTGTGGAACCCCTTTCAGCTTGGGGGCTGACTCCAGTTTCAGAGAAGCACTCGGGGGCCATATTCCAGTGATGGGCATGGCCAAAGGCAAAGGGGGTGTGGCCAAAGGCAAAAGGGGCAGGGCCAAAATACAAAAAACATTGGGATATTTAACTTAAAGTTTTTGCTGCTAGTATCTGTCAGGGTTGGATCTGAGCCCATAGAGTCCCAAAGCAGCTCTGATTCTGAGGAAGAGATACAATCCATGGGAGAGGAACCTGCTCATTTTTCAGAGGTGCAGCTGGAGGGAGAGCCCCCCCGCCGCTCACATTCCTGGGAGTGACAGTGACCCTGGCATGGAGAGGGAGGGACAACTTCAGCTTCTAGATGCAAGGCACAGGCACAGAGACAAGTGAGAGGTTGTGGGCGCCGAGAGGAAGCGCTCAGCCCAGTTGGCGTGATGACAACAGCTGTGCCCCGATGCCCCACAGGAAAGGGGGGGGACTCTCCCCTCCTACTCCTTAAGTTCAGAGAGTTTCCGCACTTTTCTCCAAACAGAGACCAACTGACGTTCCTAACGCTTAGAATCCCCTGGTAGGCTGCTCCTTTGAGTTTTCCACTTAGTCTCAGGCAATTAGCATCTGTAAGCATCATTAGGTTGAACTGAAATAAAGCCTTGGAAAAGAGCCCTTTTGTCTGTGTGTTGATTCTGGCTACTTGAGGATTTCAGAAGGTAGCAGGGGCACTCCTGACAGTATCTATGTCTTAGCTAGGAGAGGCATTTCAACTTTTTAGAATGGGGAAAAATATCATGCAAAGGCTGGAAATACACCAAATGATCAGCAGTCAGGCAAAGGGGGGCATGTCCATCTGGGGAACTCCAGGGGGCCAAATTGGACCCAAAGTCAAAAAAAGAAACAGCTGCAGCAATTTAATTCCCAACACATTTCGACACTTGGTCAGTCTTCTTCGGAATCATAGAATCATAGAATAGTAGGGTTGGAAGGGGCCTACAAGGCCATCGAGGCCACCTTGGAAGAAGCAACGGAGAGGGAATCCTCCAAAAGAATTTCCAAGAGTTTTTCCCTTGATAAAGACCAAGTGTCAAAACACGTTGGGAATTAAATTGGTGCAGCTGTTTCTTTTTTTTTACTTTGGTTTCCAGCCTTACAGTTGTTTTTTCTGGTCCCTATTGGCCAAATTGGGACTCCAGCAGGACTGGATTTGGCCCATGAGCCTAAGTTTCCCCACCTCGTATGTATTTTTAAATTGTCTGAAACGCATCTTTAGAGTTCATATTCCAATAAGTGCTTTCTTTTGCCCAACCATTATTAAATGTTAGGTTTATTGCCAAAATACATGCTTGGATAGCCAACATTAACTTCTTCATTTTGGCTATTGTGGATCAGAATAGCATAAAGATCTGCAAAATTTGTGAACCACCCTATCTTAACGTAAACAAAGAGGCTTGTTGGCATCTAAAAGACTAACACATTTAGCAAAAGCCCACCTCATCAGGCTTCCACCATAGCATAATAAATGTGTTAATCTTTAAAATTCCACCAGACTCTTTGTTGTTTTTGCTACAACAGACTAACACACCTACCTTTCTTAACATATAATGAAGGTGGTAAAAGCATGTTGAGGAGTGTATTCTTTGCATGAAATTTCAAGTATGCACCCTTTACATTCTCTAAAGCTGAACCAAGGCACAGACGTCCCCCACCCCCCGACGCCACCCCCCAAGTGGATCTTAAAGGAGAGCCAGACTTTAACGGAACCAGCAAAGCATTTCTGTTGAAAATCCTCACCGTTGTGAATGCCAAACTTTAATTAGTGAGCTGATAATTTTAAGCATCCACAGTGCTGATGGATTATTCCTGGAGCTTCAGCTGAAGGTTTAGAACAATCATGTTTATGAATCGGCGTTTTCATTTTGCATCTGGGAAAAGCAGGACGCTGTAGACAATAACCTAACATTGTTCCCAAAAGTGCACGCATAAAAACTATATTGCTTGGACATTATTAAAGGGAAAGTGCAGGGGGATCTACCAGTTTTATTTAAACAGGCACTTCAACAAGACCCTAGGAAGGCTGCTATCGAACTACAAATTCAAACTGAATAATGGCTGTGCACAGACACGTCCAGGCAGGGAGTAGGGAGCTGTGCTTGGCTTAGGTTATATTAATGCATCATATACACTGAGGCTGGTACAGGATTTGCATTGTTGTTGTTATTGTTGCAATCCTATACTTAAGAAATGAAAATATCTCAAGGTTTTCTTTGGATGTATTTATTTTATAATTATTATTTAATCTACTTATATACCACTTGATAAGATCCCTATGCAGTTTGCATAAGAAATACATAATATACAATATAAAAACCAATATAAAATAAATACATTTAAAACATTATAGAAACAGTAAAATGGAACAGTGCAATTACACATCAGGGAAAGCCTGAGCAAAGAAATGCATCTTTAAGAGGCATCTAAAGTTTGGGAGGGGAGGGGCCATAGCTCAGTGTGAGAGAGCACATGCTTGGCACGCAGAAGTCCAGGTTCAATCCCCGGCTTCTCCAGGTATGGCAAGGAAAGAATCCTGCCTGAAACCCTCGAGAGCTGCTGCCAGACAGTGACGATAATGTTGGGCTAGATGGACCAAGGGTCTAACTCAGTATAAGGCAGCTTCCGACGTTCCTATGTTGCCACAGTTTCCGCCTCTCAGTCCACACGTAGGAGCGTTCCAGAGTGTGGGTGCCACGACCGAGAAGGCCCGCTTATGTTCCATTACTTGACGACACACTGTTGGTTGTGGGACGACCAATAAAGCCTTCTTGAAAGATCTTGGGCTGATCTGGTGTATATAGGGGAAGATGGTTTGCTAGATACCCTGGTCCTGAGTTGTTTAGGGCTTTAGATGTCAACAAAACCTTGAACGTGGCTCGGTAGCTAATAGGCAGAATGTACAGATACATCTGTTTGTATGTTTGTTCAGTTTGTATCCCACCTTTCCACCAAATGATGCCCAAAGAACTGAATGGGAATTACTCCTGGGCAGACATGCATCACATTGTACTATTAAAGAAGAACATGGTATCTCTGGGCCAGGCCCTGGCAACTTTAAACTTACAATCTGGTGTGCTTCCAGACAGGAGGCTCCTAGCACTACCAATTAGAAGGCATTGTGCAGCTATTCTGTCTTTTTCTCCTTAACAGATTTTCTGTGGCACAAAAAAAAAAACTGAAGAAGCAGTGGGAAAACATGGGAGGGTTATGGGTGGAAAACAACATGGTCCGGACGCACGCACACCTAAAATGTCATGAGGCAGGGCAATTTTGGCACAATAAAAGCCTTGTTCAGAACCACCCCTGGAATTAATATGGACAGAGATCATTTGGAGGTATTTGATGTTCAGGGTATGTTGCTTTGGAAACAGAAAATGTAGTCAGGAGATGCCATAAAGCTGAGGGAAGTTTCTCTGTCTTTTTTCTTTTAATTATTCTGTTTTCCCCCTCTTCCTTTCTTTCTCTTGCTTTGTCTTCTCCCTAGTCAGACACAGAGTTTTGGGATAAGATGCAAGCAGAGTGGGAAGAAATGGCTCGCAGAAACTGGATTTCTGAAAGCCAAGAAGCACAAGGCCAAGGAGCGGTCTCCATTAATGAGAAGGTAATGCTGATGCTGTGGAGAAGGAAGGCCCCAGGGATTGCGGGGGGCAACAGTGGAAGCTTGGCTAGAATGTTGCACTTCCTAATAGCTAGCAGACGGAATAAGGACATTGCAAATGCCTTTCCAATTCATTCTAATTTGCATAATTGATTCAATCTCCAACATTTAGCACCTCACTGGCAGAATTTCAGCACATTCTTAGACCACAAATGCAAGTAATGGCCACTGCTTAGCTGCCAGGGAATACCGTGGCCCCACGGTACCTCCGCCTCTCCCCTCCCATGATGTTTAGCCAGGCAAAACACATGCTGGGCCACTGCTGTGATGTGATGTTCCATGCCCCACACCCTGCAGTTTAGTGGCTGCCTCTTGCAAAAATGGAGAAACTCACAAGATGAAGAGCAAGGAGAGGAGACGATGCAGAGCGTTCCCTTTTGTAACATGCCGTTCCAAGCATATCCACTCAGTGAACTGTGAGCATATTCAATGCATAAAACATTTTTAATAAGGACAAAGCCAGCTCGTCCATCAGTCCCCAGCAGTCCCATTGAGAATCAGCCACTCTATCCTTTGAAGGAAAAACAATGATTTTTTAAGGTCCCTCCTACACAGGGCTGGCATCAAGGGTAGGTATGGTCGGGCACCTGCCAAGGGCCCACAGACAAGGTTCCCCTGGAGTCGCTCCTCCTCTTCACCATTGCAACCTGCCTGTGCACCTACCTCTCTCACTCTGGCCGAGGCAACGGTGGTGATGAAGAGGAGGCGCGGTGGATGCCGCTGCCTGCTTGCTCACTGGCTCTCTGCCTGTCAAGCGAGCAAGGGGTAGCGATGATGAGGAAGAGGAGGAGGAGGGGTTAGTGACAGGGGCGGTGAGATGGTAGACTCATGAAGGATGGAGTATTGAGGGTGTCTTGCCCAAGGGTCCACAAAAGCCTGGAACCAGCACTGCTCATACATATGGCCAGGAAAGCTTCCCACGTGAACAGGAGAGAATGAGCAATTTAACTTCCGGTAGCTTAGGCTGCAGTCCCATACACACTTTCCTGGGAGTAAGCCTCAGGACTTTCTTCTGAGTAGTCATGAATAGGATTGCACCATTAAACTCCTTTGGTTCTGCGTCTCATTATCCCCACATTCATTCTCTGTTTCAGGGCTATTATTTTCATACAGAAAATCCTTTCAAAGACTGGCCTGGTGCTTTTGAGGAAGGACTGAGAAAGCTGAGGGAGGGGAACTTGCCCCTCACCATCTTATACCTGGAGGCTGCTATCCTCCAAGATCCTCATTATGCCGAGGTATTCACCCTGCGTGTTATCTGGAACTGGGAAAAGTTCACTTGAGCTTATTTGCAGAGAGAACCTCTAGTCATCCTTGTACTTAATATAATGCGTGTCCAAAACATCTCTAATATAATCAAGGTGAGGGGAATGTACCATCATACTGAAAGGAAGAAGTTCACAATTCAGGATGAACCCACATTTTGTATTCAGAACAGAGCCTGCAATATCTACGCAATTGCTTCAGATGTTTAGATTCGAGATACTCATGTAACAGGATTCGAGAACTGTAGAATTTGGTGACTTCTCAATTTGGCTTGTTTCAGAGAAACCATAGTTAACATTAAACACAGTTCGTCAGTTCGGACAATGGTCTAAGCAAAAACAGAAGTAAACATTTCCGAACTTCTTGCAGCCACACTGGGGGACGCAGGGGGGGAGCATGCAAGCCCGAGGTTTGCTGTGGCTCATTCTTAATACACTAAGGGCGCAATCCTATGCATGTTTAGACAGAGAGAAGGCCTACAGCGTCCAGCATGCTTGGCATTATGGGACTTTTTTCTGTCTAAACACAGATTGGATTGTGCCCTAAGTCTGCCTTCTCCAACCTGGTGCTCTCCAGATGTGTTGGACCGCAACTCCCAACATGGTATGAACAGCTTTAGCTGGCAGTTGCAGTCCAACACATCTGGAGGGCATAAGATTGAGGATTGCTGCAGTAAGCTTCCATTTAGCATGATATTGGAACTGGGCCACCGAAGACCAAATTATACGTAATGCATGTATTTTGTTTTCCTCATTGTGATTTTTTTTAAATCAAAGTAGCAGTCACGGCTGCAATCTTAGCTAGAGAATCAGGGCCTCTGACTGTTTTTCTACTCAAAATAGCCCTTAACCTGCTTTTCTCCCTGCAGGGGAAAAGGAACAGGTAACAATGGGCAGTATCCAATGTTGTCATTCCACAAACTCAAATAGTGCTAGCAGAGCTGTGCTGAATCTTTCCATTTGCGCAACTGGTTTTGCAAACAGATGCGCAACAGGCTGCACAATGGGTGCAACTGGTTGCACAAGATGTTGCACAAGAGTTAAGTGCAACTGCTTGCACAACTGTGCTTGCACAAATGTAATTTTAGCTGGACTCTTCTCTTCTGCATAGTTCAGAATCTATTTTCCACTAGCGCAATATCATTTGCACTAACAGAATGACACAGCTAGATACTGCCCTGTATCTATTCCTTTGCAGTGGAAATGCAGTTGTGGGTTAGCTGGCCCTTGGCCTGCCCTCTGCTCAACACTGCAGCTTCCAAGGCTGCTTTTGGTTATTTAAAAGATAAAGTTGGGGAAAACACAGAACTAAGCGCCATGTGTAGCTTAGGTCTGAGGCTGGCCCAGCATTGCACCGGCCGGAACTAAGAGTCATGAGGGTTGTAGGACTCCTCAGATATCAGATGACATTTCAGCTTGTACATCCCAAGCCACTGTTCGCACCATTGCATCTGGGGTCCATCTGTGGGATCAGTTTGCTCCAAATGGGTGGGAAGGAGAGCATAGGGAGGCTGTGGATTACAAGGATCAATGCTCTCTTGAGCCAGTTTGTAATAACAGCAGTGTCAATGCAGGAGCCCTACATCATGTTAAATTGATGCTGATAGCTCTCCAGCCACTAACACTGTCAATATGGAGGGACTGTGGCTCAGTGGTAGAGCCCTTGCTTTGCATGCAGAAGGTTGAAGGTTCAATCCCTGGCAACTCCAGGTAGGGCTGGAAAAAAATCCTGCTTGAAACCCTGGAGAGCCGCTGCCAGTCAGTGTCAATAATACTGAGCTAGATGGACCTATGGTCTGACTCAATATAAAGCACCTTCCTATATCTGTAAGGCACACAATCCCACAAATTGTGTTTTCGGCTCTTCCTTGCTTTTCTGTTTTGTTTTGTTTTGTTTTGTTTGTTTTGCAGACTTCACTTTTGTAAAACCACCTACACAGCAACTTTAACTCTTAACAAAAATGCAGGATTTATTCTGCCAATACCCAGCAGTGCAATAACCCTACCACTCTCTATGTTGCAGGCCTGGCAGTTTCTTGGAATAACGCAAGCAGAGAATGAAAACGAGCAGGGAGCCATCGTCGCTCTCCAAAGGTAGACAGTGTTAACTGCGGTGGACGATCTGTTCAGTGCTATGCAAAAAATAACTGAGTGGTTCCCATGTTGGTCTCAATGGAAGATAAAAGGGATCCTGAAATCATTTGGATATCTTGTTTTGTACCACTTGGGGCTGCTTTCAAGTTGCTGTTTTGGAACAGGAACTCAGATTCGTTCTAAAGCAAGGGTGGGCAACTTGTAGCCCCCATATGTTTTGGCCTATAATTCCCATCAGCCCTAATCAGCATAGGGAATGGTGTGGAATGATGGGAGTTGTAGGCTAAAACATCTGGAGGGCCACAGGTTGCCCACCCCTGTACTACAAGGAGAGAGCTGTACTGTACAACTTGGAAACATGCTACCATGCTGTTAGGTGATCCAACCAAAGCTGGCCATACCATACCAAGCAATAAGAAGCGATAGCTGCAGGCAGTAGGTTAGAAAGGAATGTCATTTTCTGATCAGTGTGTCATTAAAAAAAGAAACTCTTGTTCTAGAACAATGGTTGTCATATTGAATTTTTGCTTTAGTTTCAGAAATGTCTAATGCCAGCCAAAGGCATGATCCAAATCATTTTGGATCTTGATGAACACCTGTTGTTATTTAACATTGTGCTTGTGTGTTGCATTTCAGCTCAATGGAACATAATGGGGTTGGGGGGGGATGTTCCCCCTGGGGTAGATATTATAGAAAGATAGTGTTGTTGTAGTTGTGTCTCTAACCCTATTCATAGAATCATAGAATAGTAGGGTTGGAAGGGGCCTACAAGACCATCGAGTCCAACCCCCAGGAGTTGGACTATTCAGGAGTTGTTGCTCCTGTGTAGAGCAGAGGTATGGGGCTACATTGACTAGCCCTGCCCTTGATGTTATGTATGCCAAGTAGCCCCTCCCCCTGACATCTGTGTGTAGGAAGAGGGGGCCTTTGTGGGTACAGCTGCGTGTGTGAAGGCTTTTTTGTAACCTGGAACCTTGCATGAACAGGGTATCTGCAAAGGCCCACTCCCTGCACATGTCTGTGCTGTACATGCAGACACTATGGCTGGGGGGGGGGGTTACTCAGCACATACAACATCAGAGATAGGGCTACTTGGTACAGCACCATTCCATGCTCTAGTGTGGCTCTACATGGGAGCAACAGCACCTGAATAGGGGCTTCTGTTATGCATCCAACCAACGATGGGTGAAATCTCAGAAGCTGAGCGGTGGATAGGAATCAGTAGGATTTCCAGTAGTCAAAAAGCATGGCTTGAGTACCCTGCATCCATCCTTGCCCCTTCCCGTTCCTAATGCAAGCAGAATAAATTATGCAAAGTGTATGCAAGTTTGCTTTCATTTGCATAATTAGTACATGACAGCATTTTGTGTGGAATTGGAGCCACCTTGGTGCAGAAACTAGAATACTATTTTTTAAGCTCTTATAACCCTGAGGCTAATGTATCCTTAAAATTATCTGCAAAACCTAATCTAGTCTATTACTGAATCAAGCAAATAGAAACACAGAAGGAAAGCTGACGTTGTCTGGCAAACATGACTCTGCAAACGAGAGAACTCTTTGGTATTCCTGGCACTTGCACCGTTTCTGAAGGTTTATCTCTTCATTAGAAGTGCTCCTTAATTGAGCTGAACTCATTCTGACAGCCACGTTAAGTATATGGTGATCTTTGCTGCTGCAGCAGCAGCCGCTGTTCCAGTGCCAGGCAGATGACAATCATGCCATGCTTTCCTCCAAAATACTAGTCATTATTTTCCTTTTGTGCCCAGCATGTTAGCTGCATCGTATTGATTTATTTACCAATATTTATGAATCACTTACATTAAAAGAATTTCTAAGCTATATACAAATAATACTATATAAAAACAAAAAAAATACTGCACAACAGCAAGGAAGACCAGATAACCATTTGGGGAAAGCTTGATGGAACAAGCACATTTCCAGGAGGCGCCAAAACCCCAGCAGGGTCAGTGCCTGTCTGATTGCACTGGTAGGAGTTCCAGAGAGTGGGCGGTATGATACTAAAGGCCGTGTGTCAATCTTCCCCAACATGGCACGCTTGAGGCTACAATGCCCAGCACCCCCCAGCCAGCATGACTGGCTTGGGAATGCTGGGAGTTGTAATTCAACACATCTCGAGGGCGCCAGGTTGGGGAAGGGCTGCCCTGTTCTGAGCTATCACAGACAGGACCTCCAATGACACAGGCACCACTAGGAAGGTATCTCCTGAGTGCAGCAATCAAGCAGGCAGGTAGGGACACCCTGCCCAGACGCTGCGCTCACCACCCACCTGCCTCCTCTTTCACTCCTGCCCTCCTGGTTGCTCCTGGCCAGTGCCCCTTACCAGCCACAGGGCACCTATGAGAAGTTGGCCAACTTCTTGCAAGGGCTCTGCAGCTACAGCCCCCCTCCCTGCCCACCACGGTAAGGAGAAGTGGCGGCACAGCCAGCAGGTTGCTCTCCATTGCCCTGCCAGCTGCTGTCTTGCTGCGACAAATGCCACAGTGTGAGAACAGCTGGGGTGGCTCTCCAGAGCACCTGCTGGAGGCGGCGGGGAGGCAGCGGCAGGCCCTCCTGGCAGGGCAGAGGGAGAGCAGCACAATTTGCCGCTCTTCCCACTCCGCTCCGTCAGACCTCCCCAGCTAGCTTTAATCAGCCCAAAGGGGCAAGGATCGGGAGAGTGGGTGCAAACACCTTTTCCACAGCCTCAAGCTGCAAAACTGAAACCGGTGCCATGCTATATGTTCAGATGCAGCATTGGATGCCTCAGCTGGAATGGCAGTAAATGTGGCGTCAAGGTTGCTGCAAAGATAGGCGATGTTTACTTCAACGTGTCTAGCAAAAGAATCACTGCAGGCTCCTGAAGGGACTAGGGCTTAGTTTACTAGAGCGGAGGTTAACAGCCCCCAGACCAACTTAAAAAGCTCCACTGGATGGCTCCTCAAGACACAATGGAGGCAGTGAAATAAGCCCTTTGTGCTGCCCTCACCCCACATGGTAGGCACGATTATGCACTCTCATTTGCGTTGGGTTAGCTTTGCAGTCAGACGTCCACCACCTGCACTCTAGAGCAGCAGATGCTGGTGGCTCCGATGTCTGTGGGCCGATGAATCTTCCCCAGGTTTCAGTCAGAACTCTAAAGGAGCTACCCAAGGTGCTTGGATAGCTCCTTTAGAGTTCTGGCTGGTTCTGACTGAAACCCAGAGCGCATTCCGCACCCCACTGACATTGGAGCCACCAGCCTCCACTGCTCTAGCCTTCACTCAGCTTGTTTCATTGCAGCCAGTCAGCACTGACCATGGTGGACTGGATGGACAAATAGTTTGACCTGGTATAACGGAATGTTCCAGGGGAAAATTCCAGATGCTCATGTGGGCCCCAATGAACTGCCTGGATGCATCTTCTGAGAGGCACATCTGAGGTCAACAGTTGTTGTATAAAGCTCACTGCCGGCAAATAGCGCTGGATGTCTTTGGGAACAAGAATGAATCGTTAAGCTGCTCCTTTTGGCTAGAAACTAAGGCTGAATTCCTATACGCATTTACTTGGGACTAAGTCTCATTAAACTCAGCTGAACGTACTGCCAAGTAAGCTGCATGGAATTGCACTGGTAATTAAAAACAAAAGATTTAAAAATAAATTCCTTGGTAGGCTTAGCTCAAAGCCCCGCATTCCAGTCAACAGGCCTCATGCCAGCACACTGAGAGGAATCACGTTTCCCTTTATGTCGTTCAGGTGCTTAGAGCTTCAGCCAAACAACTTGAAAGCTTTGATGGCCTTGGCTGTCAGCTTCACAAACACCGGCCATCAGCAGGAGGCCTACGAAGCACTAAGAAGCTGGATCAAGCAGAATCCCAAGTACAAGTACATAGTGCGGAGCAAGAAAGGATCCCCAGCACTTACCAGGAGAATGTCCAAGACAACAAACGAAAGGTGACAGTAATGGCCCAATTAAGTGGGCTGGTGAACTAGACTTGGGATAGTGAAATACCAGACATCTGGTCATGCCTCTGAATCATTTGCTCTTTGAAGAATGAAGACCAGTGGTGGGTCTGCATGGGGGGAATAAATGTCTGCACCATTGCAATTTCTAATTTTGATGAACAATGAAGTCTTCCAGCTGGATGCAAAAGCTCTGAGTGCATACCTGAAGCATTCTCACATCCGTACAGGGACTTCTCCAGTTTTCCCTTCTGACTGCAGCTCTTTTTTGTACTGTGTCACTTGCCATGGGGAGGGTCTCCTGACTTTTGTGGAGGCACAAGGGGCTGGTATGGGGAAGGGGAGTCTTGAGAAGTCACCATGCGCATGTGGAAGCCTGCATGTGGCAGCTTGGATCCTGCCCTTTGTACCTCAGTAGTGGCACAGTATAGCTGTTTTCTGTGGATCATAAGCTAGAATCTACTCCAAGCCTTTTCCTCTTATGTAGTGTAGATGACAAAAGTTACAGTCTTATGGAGAAGAGAATTATAGTAGTCACAGTAGTTTCTTTTTGTGCAGAGTTCACTTGGCTTCACAAGTTGTCTTACACACATACATAGCCAGTTTAACACTAGAGCAGCCTGCAGTCTTGTCCTCCCTGTACATGTTAGGTGGGCTCCTCTCCCCCTTTAAGGGGGTATATGGGCAAGGAATTGGTGATTTCACAGGTACTAGCCAATAGGTGCCCATCAAAAGTCAGCATTTCACTGGTTCCAGCTGAAATACTAAAATCCCGTTGAACTGGTTTGGGCAGAGTTTGGACAGAAAATTATACCATGTGGTTTGAGGACAGGAGTGGCTCTTTGTTGTTTACTCGTTCAGTCGCTTCTGACTCTTCGTGACTTCATGGACCAGCCCACGCCAGAGCTTCCTGTCGGCCATCGCCACCCCCAGCTCCCCCAAGGTTGAGTCCATCACCTCCAGAATATCATCCATCCACCTTGCCCTTGGTCGGCCCCTCTTCCTTTTGCCTTCCACTTTCCCTAGCATCAGCATCTTCTCCAGGGTATCCTGTCTTCTCATTATGTGGCCAAAGTACTTCAGTTTTGCCTTTAATATCATTCCCTCAAGTGAGCAGTCTAGCTTTATTTCCTGGAGTATGGACTGGTTTGATCTCCTTGCAGTCCAAGGCACTCTCAGAATTTTCCTCCAGCACCACAGTTCAAAAGCATCTATCTTCCTTCGCTCAGCCTTCCTTGTGGTCCAGCTCTCACAGCCATAGGTTACTACAGGGAATACCATTGCTTTAACTATGCAGACTTTTGTTGTCAGTGTGATGTCTCTGCTCTTAACAAGATTTGTCATTGCTCTCCTCCCAAGAAGTAAACGTCTTCTGCATCAGTCTCTACATTGTGCTGCTCTCTTCATCTAGTTCATTGCTGGAAGAGGTGAAGGAGCTGTACCTGGAAGGAGCTCATCAGAATGGTGAGATGATAGACCCGGACTTACAAACAGGACTTGGTGTGCTCTTCCATCTGAGTGGGGAATTTAACAGAGCAATAGATGCATTTAGTGCTGCCCTCACTGTAAGACCAGAGGTAAGTTTTACACTTTTGCACTAAGGTTTTATACTTTACCCTCCTGCCTTTTCTCTTTTTTTTTTTTTAAGCTGGCCTGCATGAACAGGCTGTCACTCCAGCAGCAGCCATTAATACTTTAAGGCCTGAAATAGAAACATTAATCGCAAAGAGAGTTTCATTTTCAAATAGTTTTATTCCTGTCCGGTTTCTGGCCTGCCTGCAAATGAATCAAAGTAGCTCTATAGGAAGTTATCCATAACTCTGAGTCATGTTCTCAAGTTCTGTGTCAGTTAATGGAGAAGACCATTACTTTATTTCTGCACCAATCATTAATTTGAAGTGGTGGGCAAAAAATAGAACGCTATCTGCACGAGGATTGCACCAATACTAGGAAACTGTCATTGTGTTGTCAGGATTATTCATTGTGGAACCGTCTAGGTGCAACCTTAGCAAATGGGGATCGAAGCGAGGAAGCTGTAGAAGCCTACACAAGAGCTTTGGAAATCCAGCCGGGCTTCATCAGGTCCAGGTACAACCTTGGAATAAGCTGCATCAACCTAGGAGCATACAGGTGAGACCAGATAGATTCAGCATCTGTGTATATACACAAGCCAGTTCTCCCCCATTATTCTGCTGCCCTCCAGTGCGACGAAGACACGGAACCCAGGCTGGGGCTATGCAAATAGGAGCAGGATTAGTTTTCAATGACTGGGGTTATCAGCTGTGCACCTTCCAGATGTGTTGGACTACAATTTCCATCATCCTGTACCAACAAGGCTAATACATTTCTCCTCCCCCCACTACTGTGTGAAGATGGGAGGTCTAGTCCAATACACCTGGACAGAACCAGATTGTGTCTTCCAAGTGTAGCCCATTATCGTCTTCCGTACAAAGTTAATGTTTGCCGCTTAAGGACATTTACCCCTCCACCTATACCAGGTGTGCAGGAGGTCTTTCAGCCTGAGGGCTGAATTCTGTTTCAGAAAAGCTCTTGTGGTCTGGATTCCAGTGGTGGGTGGAGCCAATGGCAAAGAGGGAGGGGCCAAAAATACCCACATAATGTAGATTACAGCTCTGACAGCCAGTCACTGACCCTCAGGAGGGGCATTTCAGCTGTTGGAATGTGGGGAAAATGCACAAAAGCTGGAAACCACCAAACAATTGGTGTTTGGAGGAAAGGGGTTTGGGCCATAGGAAGGGGTGTGGCCATCTGAGGAACCCTGTAGGGCTGGATTGGGATCCCCAGAGGGCCAGCCCTGGCCCCTGGGCCTCAGGTTTTGCACCTCCGACCTATACTCCAGCTGCCAAATCGCTGGCTATTTTGCTAGCTCCCAGATTCAAGACCCCTTTGTAAAAGAAGAAGTTTTAACACCCTTTTCTGGATACTTGTAAAGATGGGTTCAGGTGAGTCTCACAGGGCAATGGGCTCCCAAGGTTCTGAAGACTGTAGAGAAGGCTGTGCTGTCTCCATGCCTATGTGCCCTGTGTATAGACATTTTTCAGCAAGTTTAAGTCAAGCCTCTCTTAAAAATCCAACAAGCAATTCTTTATTGAACTGTCTCTTTCAATGGAACAACAAAGATATAATAACTCTCAGTCCACAGGAAATAAGGAGGTTGTCACAAATGCAGGCTGGGTCCAGTGGGAAATTATTGGTGGATGCTGGATGAAAGGGGTGAGGCCTGGTAAAACCAGAGTTTTCTCTCCCAGGTCTTCTGGGCCTCCTGTTCCTTTGCTGGCTAGATGGAAAGTAAAGAAAGACTCAGGCCCAAAGGAAAGTCTTCACTAGTTCTTCTCAGACTGCTAGGATCCAGCTAGCAGATCCTTAATTTCCCCATGTATAAACATATACATTCCCCATAGTATAAACATATACATTTCTTGTACTTTAAGACAATACAGAGCTGGGGGCAGCACAAAGGCCCTGCTTCTCTATCCCACCAGGTTAGTGTCCCCTATAGATGGGAATACAAGTAGACCCTCTCCAGCAGATCTCTGTGGGCATCTGGGCTTATGCAGAGAGGTGCTCTCTATTAGATAAACCAGGGGTGGGCAAGTTGTGGCCCTCTAGATTTTTGGCTTACAACTCCCATCAGCCCTAGCTAGCAGAGCCAATGGTGGGGCTGATGGGAGTTGTAGGCCAAAAAGTTGAAGGGCCACAACGTGCCCATCCCTGAGATAAAGAAGAGATGGTTTGCCAATGCACCAATTGGAAGCCTGAGGTTCAGAACTGTGCCTCCTGGTCCTGGCACAACCCAATAAAGCCACAGGAAGTGGAGACCAAACGTCTCCTGGGAAGAATAAGCCCCTTCCCAAGCAGCTTCCAGGGGGAGCTCATTTTTAGCACACGCCCCATTGCCCTACAAAGTCAGCAGACCAATAAATGACTCCAGTTTGCTCAGCCTGTTGGTGGTTAGCCAACTGTGGTTGATGGTTGTTAAGCAAACAGCTTCTCTGTGAGCCAGCAGAATACAGTACACATTCTAGATAAGCACAATCTGCATGCACACTCTTTAATGGAAGAAGGTTCAACCATAGTTCATTGTCAGACATGTACCCAGTAAAGTTAAGATAAAGGAACCTGCTCCCAATGTCGTTTATTAATTCCAGTAAATGAACCATTTCTCCCAGCACCCAAGTAAACTCAGGTCTGCCTCAACTGCCCTGAAGGCCTTTTTGTTGTTGTTAATTAACACCAACCCAACTGCCACTCTAACTGAAGATTTGTGTTAAAAGCATAACACAAATAAATTATTTTCCTAACATGGTAGACCCTGACATATTTGACTTTACACCCAGAATGAAGGCAAAACAAATCCGCTGTTTTCAGGAAGCAGGGCTGCCTAACAAGCCAAAATCCATCCCTAGGGGAAGCAGAAGTAGAGAAGAAAGGAATTAAGAACTAGTGCAGCATAATGTCCACAAGTGAGAGGCGTGTGCCAGGAACGTCCTAGGTTCAAATCCTGCAACAAACCCACCAGGTCTCTCTCTAGGCAAGCCCCTCTTCCTCAGCCTCAGTCACTCCATCTTCAATATAGAGATGACAGTGCCACTTTACCTTTATAGCAGGGGTGGCAAACCTGTGGCCCTCCAAATGTTGCTGGGCTACAGTTCCCATCAGCCCCAGCCAGCAGGGCCAATGGTCAGGGGTGATGGGAGCTGTAGCCCAACAACAGCTGGAGGGCCAGAGGTTCCTCGCCCCTGCTTTATTCAGTACTTAAAAGGACTTTCTGAAATAATGTTTGAAGCGCTCGGAATACTTCAGCATGCTACACAAATGCGCAGTATTTGTACTCGCACCCTACTTGCTCAAACAGTAAGTCGTTTGGCTTCCTTTGGAGCAGAAAGCACTGGAGAATTAACAGCATAAGAACATAAGAAGAGCACTGCTGGATCAGAGCAAGGGTCCATCTAGTCCAGCATTCTGTTCACACAGTGGCCAACCAACAGCTGTTGACCAGGAACCGACAAGCAGGACATGAGCGCAACAGCACCCTCCCACCCATGTTCCCCAGCTACTGGTGTACATAGGCATAATGCCACGGATACTGATGGCATCAGGATTAGTAGCCATTAATAGCCTTATCTTCCATGAATTTGTCCAATCCCCTTGTAAAGCCATCCAAATCGGTGGCCATCACTACATCTTGTGGAAGTGAATTCCATAGTTTAACTCTGCGTTGTGTGAAGAAGTGCTTCCTTTTATCTGTCCTGAATCTCCCACCAGTCAGCTTCAAGGGATGATCCCAGGTTCTAGTATTATGAGAGAGGGAGAAAAATGTTTCCCAATCCACTTTCTCTACACCATGCATAGTTTTGTACACCTCTAGCATGTCCCCCCTTACTCGCCTGTTCTCCAAGTGAAGCAATCTCAGCTGTTGCAACAGCAATCCCAGCTGTTGCATATGGGGAATACACAGTTGATTTTATAACTATGCAAGTAGAACATCAAGGGAGGTAAGCAGAAAGCGCACAAATGCCAGGCTGCAGATCCACTTCTATGTGCGCCCACATGGTGCCTTCAGCTCACAGCTAACTTTCTTGCATCTCTCTCTGCCTGTCCCACATCAAAATGGCTAAATTCTCTCTTTCTCTCTCTCTCTCTCTCTCTCTCTCTCTCTCTCTCACACACACACACACACACACACACTTTACATCAGCCCCCTCCTGCTTAGCTGGGGGAAGGGTGTGTCACTTTCTAAGTTCTGATATCATCTCCCATCCAAATCACTCAAGAGGGATCTTGAGCTATTTGTTTACCACCCACTCCCTGCAAGGAAACATCAGCCAATCATTCTGGGGCATTAACAGGCAATCTAGCTGACCAAAGGAATGACTGCCTAGCAACCATTGCAGCATTATCAGGACTTTGAAAAGAACAGGGGGGTGATAGGGGGAAGAGTAAGGAAAAAGAATGACAAGAAGACTGATTGACAGTTGCTCCAGCTGGGCTTCAGACATTGGCGGAGGGGGTGGTACTTTGTATGGGTCCTTCCCACTGACTTGTTTCGCACAATTTAAGCCGTTATCTGATCATGTGAACTGGCCCACTAAGTTGCTTGCAATAGTCACACCAAAAAGTTCACACAGTGCTGGCTCCAGGTTTCTGAGGGCTCTCAGTAGACCCCCTCCTTCAGTGAGGTGGCTCACGTGACACAACAACCCATCATGGCTTCATTTAGGTGCGAGGGCTGTCGTGTTGTGGCAGGTCCCCTTTTTGCATGGTGCCAGTGGGTGCCCGTTTGCTGTGGTTTGCCGTATTGTGCAGACCCGGCATCGTGGGTTGTTTGAGGGGCTAGACAACCCTCAGATAATCCCCAAACAAGCTATGGACTATTTGAGGGTTGTCTTCTCCCTCAAACAGCCCATGACACCAGGTTCCCATGACACTGCAAGCTATGAGCGTGCTGCCTCCACCGCTTGCATATTCAAAATGGTGGCCAGCGCACTCCGCTAAGCCCTGTGGGGAAACTAACCCATAGTGGCTTAGCATTACATGCAAAAGCCCCCATGTGTCCACCCTCTCACTACCTTTGTCACCAGCTGCTATTGCTCCTCATCCTTTTTCTCATCATTGCTACTACCACTTGCTTGCTTGACAGGTAGGGAGCCAGGGAGGAAATCGGTAGAGGCATCTACCGCTCCTCTTTTTCACCACCGTCTGAGCCAGAGTGAGAGGCAGGTGAACAAGCAGGTTGCAATGACGACAAGGAGCAACTCAACTCTAGGGGGCTCTTGTCGGTGGGCCCCTGCTGGAGTGTGGGTCCTTAGCAGTTACCCAACCATGCCCACACTATGCCCTGGGTACACATACCTGTTGCAGGTGTCTGGTTATATGTCATCATGGGCCTTGGTTTGACCTGACTAGGATACTTTTGGAGCAGGAGAAAAATCTTCCAGAATTGATCAGAGTTGAAGGCAGACAACAAACAAATAATATGTGTACTGTGGGCACTGATAGCTCTTTTGCTATCTCTCAGTCTCTGAAAAGATGCTGTCAGTCTCTGGGGAGCTCACCATGTTAATTCATGCTTGAGACCCTCAGCTTTAAATGTGAGGTGATGCTCTGATGTACTTATGCTGTGTGCATTATTCCCAGGCAACCCTCCCAACAAACTACATAACAGATACTTTAATAATGCATGTTTTTTTTCCTACGCAAGTCTCTCTCAGATCTTCCCATATAAGTTAAATCCATTCAGAATATCACCCATTCTCCCATAGATATTCAGATTTTAAAAATACTCATTAAAATGCAATTCAGAGGGTTTTGAGTTGAAGACAATTAGTTTACTGATATGATTTCCCAACAGAAGGGAACAAGATGAACTGACGGGAGACAAACAACAGGGTTTTATTTTCACAGAGCTAAATGTGCCATCACTTTCAGAAGTGCCGTTGTCCATCAGTTGCACAATCATCCTACTGTCATCTCTAATCATATTAGAGAATTTTATTTGTTCAGACCCCAGCTCATAATGAAAACCCTAATTTGATACACAGTACAAGGATTGTCTAGATCTAAAGAGTCATTGATCTTTAGAAGTATCAACCACTTGCATAAGGAACTTTTTTAATGTGGACACTGCATTGCAAAGGCACGTAAAAAAAAACCTTTTCAGTTAGAATCACAGAATTTGAGAGTTGGAAGGAACTTTGGAGATCATCTAGTCCAGCTCTTGCTCAGTGCAGTAATCTTGCACCTACATCATCCCTAACGTATAGATGTCCAGCATTTGCTAACACACCTGCAGTGAAAGAAACCCCACCACCTCCCAAGGCAGACTGTTCTACTGTCAAACAGTTTGATTCCATTAGGAAGTTCCTCCTAACATTTATTTATTTATTTTTATTTATTTATTATTAAATTTATTAATCGCCCATCTGGCTGGTCACCCAGCCACTCTGGGCGATGTACAACATACAATAAAAACAGTTTAAAACAATAAAATTCTACAATAAAAACATTTTCTAAAATACCCTAACCCACCCCAAATGCCTGCCTGAACAACAACGTTTTTAATGCATGACGGAAGCTCATTAAAGAGGGGGCATGACGGAGTTCCCTAGGGAGGGAGTTCCACAGAGTGGGGGCCACCACAGAAAAGGTGGTGGCCTCGTCCCCACCAGTCTAGCTGTCCTGGCTGATGGGACAGAGAGAAGGCCATCCGAGGCTGATCTTGTTAAGCGGCCTGTCTGGTGCTGCTGGAGGCGCTCCTTAAGATAGGCTGGGCCGGAACCATATGGGGTTTTAAAGGTCAAAACCAACACCTTGAATTTGGCCCGGAAAACAACTGGTAACCAGTGCAACTCCTTCACCGCTGGAGTGATGTGATCTCGTCGGCGGCTGCCTTTAATCAGGCGAGCCGCCGCGTTCTGTATCAGCTGCAGTTTCCGAACCGTCTTCAAGGGTAACCCCACGTAGAGCGCATTACAGTAGTCTAAACGAGAGGAGACCAGGGCATGTACTACCGATGGGAGCAGATGGTCGGGAAGGAAGGGGCGCAGCCGCCGTATCAGATGGAGTTGATACAGCGCTGTCCGGCTCACAGCTGACACCTGAGCCTCCATGGACAGCTGGGAGTCCAAAATGACCCCCAGGCTGCGGACCTGGTCTTTCAAGGGTAGCCGTACCCCATTCAACACCAGGTCAACATCCCCCAGCCTCCTCTTGTCTCCCACCAAAAGTACCTCAGTCTTGTCAGGGTTCAGCTTCAGCTTATTCCTCCCCATCCAGCCATTCAACTTCTCCAGACATTTGGACAGGGATTCTACGGATTCTTCATTTAGCTGAAATCTGCTTCTCTGCAATTTCCACCCATTGATTCCAGTCTTGCCCTCTGCAGCAGCAGAGAACACGTTTGCTCCATCTTGAATGTGACAGACCTTCAGATTTTTCAAGACAGCTATCAGGAATCCCCCCATATCTTCTCTTCTCCAGGCTAAGACATACATAGCTCTTTCAATTGTTCCTCATGGCACTGTATGTATAATCTGTTGCTGTGGGCAATAGTTGAAATCATCTCTGATTTTTGGTCCTGCTTAAAAAACCTACTAAACCTGTTTGACCCAATCTTGGAAGATAGCAAGAGAAAATGAATGATTGTCTTCACCACAGGCAACAATGGCTCTAGCTGTCAACTTCTCTCCAAAACCATTTTCCGTCTCCAACATAAGAAAGAATTTAACAGTCAATCTCTAAGTGTGAGCTCCTCTGTCCACCAAGGTCAGTGGGACTTATTTCCTAGTAAGTGTGCTTAGGATTGTCGCTAGAGATGTATGAATTTTGTTAAATCCATTACGTCTGTGTTTTGCAGTTTGTCCAGTGTCTTTTATTCCATCATCTGCTCATTGACATAATCAGATTTTTTAAAATCATGATTTCATTCTACTCGTCCTAATTCACAGTAGCAAATGTGCTAATCTGCATTAGTTAACTAACGAATGAGGGCTGGCCCATTTGGGCAAGTGCATATTAGTGCTAATGAGTATTAGCGCTAATGTGAATTAGCACCACCCACCCAAGTCCACGGAATCCACATGACTCAGAAAAAGCTGGTTCACTGCAGAATCTGCAGGTTGAATTCATAGGAATCCGAACTCATGTCTCCAATATTCCTAAGGAATTGTAACCTACGCCTTAGGGAGGAAAAAAGTTGCCTTCAACTCAAAATATACTGGGTTGTATTTCATGGATTATAGGGCTGTGGGAGGGCACTGAATATTTCCAAGCAATTGTGTGATGCTTTCAGTGGTTTGTCTTACATGAGAAGACTGTGTCAGGAAATATATAAACATGAGAATGTATTAATTATTTATTATTAACATTTATATGTCACTTCATCTGCTAAAAAGCCATCAAGGTGGTGTACAACCATTTAAAATATCAAAACCTCAACACAATGAAAATGTACATTAAAACCAGTAAAAAAATATATTAAAACAACACATTTTAAAAGGCTAAATTACAAAAATGTGTCTTCATGTTCTTTCTAAAGGCCAAGAGAGTACGGGACAATTGTAGTTCGTGAGGGATAACATTCCTTAGTTTGGGGGCAATGCAGGAGAAAGCCCAGCTTTCTCTTGTGAATACTAACGTTTATTAATTAGATTTTGCTGCTTGGGATTCTGAGGTTGCAGAAGTGTGGGTCCCAGTTTTTACATGTTTGATTCTCTTCCACACCACAGAGAGGCAGTCAGCAATTTCCTCACAGCTCTCAATTTGCAAAGAAAGAGTCGGAATCAACAGCATGTTCCTCACCCTGCGATTTCAGGTAATATCTGGGCAGCTCTTCGGATCGCTTTGTCTATGATGGACCAGCCAGAACTTTTTCAGGCTGCTAATATAGGTGACCTAGATGTTCTATTAAAAGCTTTCAGCATTGAGCCCTAACACACACACACACACACTCTCACTCAGATACACACACACACACACATACACACAAGCCCTCTCAAAAAAAGAAAAGGAAACCAACTCATTCTATACAGGAATGCAAATGTCATGAAGTTCCCAAATTGAACAAAGACAACCTGGACACTTTCCAGCAGAAAGGGTTCTGCGGGATTCTACTCGATCTCCAAAAAGAAGTTAAAAAGCACAAAACTTTGTAAATATCACTTCACTCCCATGCTCATGATGGATTCCAGTGAACAGCTACCAACGTGCACATGGGAGTTGGATGAAACAACCTCACCTGAATATTCCTTGCGACATGCACCTGTATAAAGAAATAATGTTTTAAACATCATGGTGTAGTGGCAAGAGTGTTGGACTAGGAGCTGGGAGATCCGGGTTCTAGTCCCCACTCGGCCATGGAATCTCACTGGGTGACTTGGGGCCAGTCACAGACTCTCAGCCCAACCCACCTCACAGGGTTGTTGTTGTGAGGATAAAATGGAGAGGAGGAGGATAATGTAAGCCGCCTTGGGTTCCTTGCAAGAGGAAAAAAGGCGGGGTATAAATGCAATCAATCAATCAATCAATCAATGCTACATATGCCTAAGAGCACACAGAAAATGATGTTTGGCAGTGTTTCCTACGGCAGTCTTCCCCAGCCTGCTGCCCTCCAGATGTATTGGACTGCAACACCCATCTTTCCCAGCCAGTATCTATTTATTTTTTTATTTATTGTATTTTTATCCCGCTCCTCAGCCACAAAAGGCTCCTGGAGCAGCTTACAATCAATGAGCGAAGAAGACAGTCCTTGCCCGCAGGCTTGCAATCTAAAAAAGACACGACACACAAGGAAAAGGCAATGGGAAGGGAAGAGGGAGAAGTACTTCAAACCTCAGTATGGCCATGCTAGTTGGGGATGATGGCTGTTGAAGTCCTGGAGAGCACCAGGTTGGAGAAGTCTGCGAAGGAGCCTACAGATCTGTTGGATCTGCTGCCCGTGAAACATAGTATCTGTGGGGAGCATGGATGGCTCTCCTCAAAGTCCAGTTCCCACAAATAACACCATCAGTACGTGCATGTTAGTGTAGCTGTGCTTTCCCCATCAGTAGATTGAGCTGGCAACCATCTAGGGCTTAATGTCAAGTGAGCTGGATTCTTATTCTGGAGTCTGATCTCGTGAAGCCCTCCAAGGCAGAGATCTCATGAGATTCAGGAAGAATTCTGCACATGGAAAATGTGCGGGTCAAACCATATATATATATATATATATATATATATATATATATATATATCTGTGTTGTGCAAACATAAGTTGCAATTTGCACTAGGGGCTGGGGTAGGTGTGAGTAGGGCTGGCCCTAACTGGGAGCGCCGCCACCCCTTCCCCCTTTCTGGATTCACCCCTTGTCTCACAAAACCCCATGCCCAGTTACTTCTGAGAGCTAGCCTGTTGCAGGGCTTTTGCTTTGCAGCCATCTCTTTTCAGCACTTCTGCAGGATTGTGGTGGTGGAACCCATTTGTCATTTCACAGCAATGCTGGAATGTACTTGAAAACACTTCTGAGATGACCCCCCAAAGTGGTCAGGGGGTGTTTTATGCAGTTGCTAGGCAACTGCAACAGACTTCCTTCCCCTCCATCCCAACAAGTGAACAGGTCTGGCATGACCAGATCGAGGCAGCAGGGTTGTCCAGCAGCTGGCTGCACAGTGCCCTGGGCAGGTATCTGCTGTGCCTGCCAAACCCTGTTTTGAGCAGAGCTCACACGTTAACTAGAATCTATGAATGTATATGCACTTTAATCAAGCTTTTTTGCTTATATTTCTAAGGGGAAATATGCCACGCTTTTAAGCTTTTTTTACTTGAGCAGCAAAAGATGCAGATTCAGCCTTGTGGGCGTAAAGGGCCAAATCAGGACCGTTCGACACGAGGCAGAGCTTTCTTCTAGGCAACTGTTTAAAAATGCCAGTGGAAGGAAGAAATTACAGTCGGGTATGGAGAGGATATGCATGGCTGTTAATGGGAGGCAAATGTCAGCACTGAAAGAACATACATCTGTTCCCTCGCCCTTCCACGAGAAAATGAGCAGATGGGTGCAGCTCCTCCTTTAGCAAAGAGAAAAGAAAAGCTTCAACAGATGTGAAAACTGGTTGAGACTGGTTGCAAAATTCTCCTCCATCCTTGATGGGTATGAGATTGAACCTTAAATCTTCTGTCAGTGCTTAGAGGTGCTAGAAATGGTCACAATCCACCAGGAAGTGAGTAAATAAGCCCCATGTAAAATGAATAGGAGCCATCAGGCATGAGAACAGAGCTCTGTTGCTTTCAGTGGGGCTCACACAGGAGATTTCCAGATCCATTGAGCCCCAAGGCAATAAAGTGCCACAAGCAACCACCCCGTTAATTCCTATTGATTTCAGAAGTAGAAGACAGAATTGTTCTAGGTGTTTAGTTGAAGCCTGAGTAGGACATAATTCTTCAAGTATCATAGACTGAAGAACGATGTCCCCATACATCATACATCCAACGTGAGGGAATCACATACATGCAAGATGGATGATCAGGATGGTATCGAGACGTTCTTTTTTTTAAATTACCAATATTTTTAATATTCTAAAACAAACTATGAACAAAAGCAATTACAGGAAAATGGCATGCAGTGTTTCACATAGAAGAATCAAACACAGGGTATCGGTTGCAATTCTTGAAGCCTGACATGTGCGTGCTTGCGTGCTTGCTTGTCTGTTCTGGTTTAACAGCATGGTTTGTTATGTCGCATTGGCTTGGCAAGGCAGCAGAGTCCTCAGTCCCATGCCGAACATTAATAATTTGCTGGTATAGCAAATCTCCAGATTGAGAAGCCAAATTGGAGAACATTTCCTAAATGTAATGATGTTATATTAATTATACCTCAAAACTCTGTCCATAAATGTTACCTTATGGTGAAAGTTTCCTCTAAACGCAGCCCTTGGCTAGTGAGTCATTCCCTCTATTTCTGACGTTCAGGCTGTGAGTGCTGTTGCGTATGTGGCCAAAATGGTATCATCCGTGAACAAGTGGGAGGTATTAGCAGGCTTGGGGGAACCCCAAGCTTTCCAGAAGTACAAAAAGTCCTTGTGCAAGGGGGGCCCCCCTGAGGAAGAACCCCCAAACAGCCCCATGTGAACTGTGCATGCACAGTTGGCCACAGAATACTGGCTATTGGGGGAAGTGGAATACAGTGGAGTGTGTGGAACAGGGTGACTGGAACCACTCCCCACTTCCAAGACCCACTTGTTTTCACTCAGTTCAAGGCCCCATAAGAATTGGTCTTGCTGGATTAGACCAAAGGTTCATCTAGGCCAGAGATGGGCAACTTGTATCCCTATAACTCCCATCATCCCTCACCATTGGCTAGGGCTGATGGGAGTTGTAGGCCAAAACATCTGGAGGGCCACAAGTTGCCCACCCCCGATCTGGGTCAGGGCTCTTATCTCCAACACCAGCTAGTCATATGGCCCTGGCAAGTGCATAAATGGGGTATGAAGCTAAAGAGTCTTCTCCTAGTGGTCATCCCGGGAATTAGATGCTGAAAGCTATAGAGCTCCTGAATGTGAAGATTCCATCCCACTGTCATAGCGAATGGACATCAGTAGACGTACATACAAGATTATCCATCCTCTATCTATCCAGCAACAAGACAAGTGTATTGGGGGGGGGGGGGACTATTCAGTAGTAATAAGCTGAGATATTACACAGTCAGCAATAAAACTGTAGCTGTAAATGCTCCAATCCATCTTGCTGCTTTATTTCTCTCTGCATGCAATGATGTTATAATGCTATCAATGCATGTTTGGTGGAAACGGCCATGTATTTTGATGGCTTCCAAACAAACACTTCTGCTGCCTCTTTTATTGCTCACAAAGTTAAGGGGCAACAATTCATTGGCAAGACTGAAAGTTGTTTGGAACAGCTTGCTATCGAATACCAGATTGGTAGGTAAGTGGGGTAAAAAAAAAAAGCCCTGCATTGATGGGCAGTGCTTGGAGCCAACTGGATGTTCTCCTGCGTCAGCCCTGTTGAAATAGACAGGAGTTGCGCAAGAACTCAGCCGTCTGGATCGAACTACATGTGATGTTCAGCACACCACTTCAGGTGGTGCGTCTCTTTTTCAAACTGCAAAGAACCATGGGAAGGAGGGGGTGATTTTCGTCAGGACTGTGGACAGGCAGTTAACCCTTCCCCACAATGAACATTGAACAGTGAACAATGAACATTGCTCCCCGACAGTTACCCCAGGAGAGCAGCTCCCATGGGCTCTCCCAGTTTTAGTTTGTAAAAGATGCACACTATTTGAAGTGACATGTTTAGCATCATGTGTGGTCAAAAGTATGGGTAAGCCTGGCTCAGGGTCCTGGGAGGTGGGGAGGAATTCGACACATGGCTGCAATTTTTGGCAGCAGCCAAAGCATCGCACATAGGTCCACCGTTTGTGGCCCTCGGCAATTGCTGCTTCCTGTTATTCTGGCAGACTAATTAAAAAGCAGCCTCACTATTTCAACAGAGCCGTCTGTTCCTATCATTTCAAATCCTCCTTTTAATTTTTTGTGTGAAACAAGCCCATTTCCTAAGCTTTGGTTTTCTTCTTTCCCACTGAAGTCACTATTTTTATGGCTAGCTGAAATATATAAATTGATGTTTCTCTCTCTCTCTCTCTCTATATATATATATATACACACACACACACACACACACACACACACACATTTTAAAGGTTATTTTTTTCTAATAGTAGTAAAAGTTTGTAAAACAAAAAATGAGAAAAAATATTTTGAAGAAACACATAGCCTCAGGTATCAGCATATTGCATGCAGCCATATTTACCAGCTAAATGCACGCTACCGGTATAATGCATGAAACAAGGTAATAACAACCTGTTCAATGCAAATGGAAGCTGTGCATAACTTAATGGTTTAACTAGGCATTAAGAGGACAAAATCAGTATGCCAAGCAGCAGTTTGCTTTCATTGAATAAGTGGGCTTGAAAGACATGCGAAGTTGGTTAAAAAGTCTTTTAAAAAGGGGAATGAGTTATGTTACTTTAGCTGGTGTATAAGAACCACACAGATGGCAAGAAACAGGCCTTGGGCCTGCCCTATCATTAGGTAGAGCTAGGTGACCACCTCAGGTAGCAACTTTTGGAAGCCATTAAAGGATGGCGAACCACCAGTTATTACATTTTAGCTGCCAAATTGGGGTCTGGCCACCATTTTGGATTTTCCACCTCAGGCACCAAATGGTCTTGGGTCTGCTCTGATCTGTTTCTCCCAGGCCCCTTGCTCTTCTGCATGGGTCAGGAACCAGGGCAGAGGATAAGACTGCAGACTTTACAGAGGTTGAGGTCAAGACTACCAAGAACAAAGGAAACAAAAGTGGGATCCATCAGATATTTCCATTGTGAGGGTGGAGGGTTAACGTTTAGCTGGACGTAGGATTCACTAGACTTACAGTCTTTTGTTGACACAGAACGCAGTAGCTGAGGAGGATGCCAAAGGCCTGGCATGCTAGGAGTAGCCACTTTTGAACTGAACTTATAGCTGAGCCTTTAACAGCTGCTTCATTTGCAGCAATTTGCAGGTGATTGTGTTTATGAGCATAGGAAGCTGCTTTATACCATTGGTCCATCCACCCCAGTCTTGTCAACACTGTCAGTGGCTCTCCAGGGTTTCAGGCAACAGTTTTCCCCAGCCCTACCTGGAGATCCAGGGATTGAACCTGAGGCCTTCTGCACGAAAAGCAGGTGCTCTGGGCTGAGCCATGGCCCCTTGCATCCCATGAAAACAAAAGAAGCTGCCTTATACCAGGCAAAACTATTTGTCCATCTACCCAATATTGTCTATTCTGGTTGGCAACGGGTCTCCAGGGCCTTGGGCAGGGAGTGTCTTTCACATTACTGGCCATGTATGTGCTCTTCCACACTGAGCTTTGGGATCTCCCTTTAGCTTAACCTGCTAGTTCCTACAGATCAGACAGCTGTTAGGCACTAGGCCAGGTTGGTTATTTTTTAGCCAGTCAGCAACCCTGTTACAGGACCCTGTTGCCAGGCCAAAACAATGGGAAGCTGGAAACGTGGTACTACCCAACTCATGACTGAGGCCTTTGCATGTTGCCCCTCAGTTCACCTACCTCTTTTCACAAAATCCAGAGATGCCCAATAAAAACTAGCTCCATCAGCCAGAAGGGAAGGGAAGCTACTTTGCAGCTGAATAGCAGGGCCAGAATAATTTCGGTTAAGTATGCCGGACAAATAATCCTAATCAGACTGTTGTATGCAAAGCACACTCATTCTGCTGTAGTGTTATTCTCGGTGAAAGCACGCATCTTCACATGTGCTCTCTGTTTCCCTCCTTTAAAGGAGGAGTGAGCAGAAGGAAAATCGGGATCTACTGGTAATTCTTTGGGGGATTTGCACCAGATCAGCAAGGGTTACTGATTAAGGGCCCAATCCTATGCATGTTTAGTCAGCATGGCTGGCTAGGGGATGCTGAGAGTTGTAGGACTTATTTCTGTCTAAATATGCATAGGACTGCGCCCTAAGAATAGCAAGAAAAAGTAAAAAAAGCCACCCACTCCTCTCTGCCATGGCTAGCCATGTGCTAATTGCTCATTTCGTAGCCTCCGTGCTGTTTTGGAATTTTGTATTAGACTCCCTGAAATGAAGTAATTCGGATATACATTAGTACTTGCATATGCAGGTCATCCCACTGTATGGCTTTTGGGGTGCAGACAGAAAACTAGCTCCACTCCTTGAGCCACCATTTTGCATCTGGCAGCTATTGTTTTACACCTGACTCCAGTTGGTAGATCTCAGTGGTCTAGTAAATCAAAAACGAGATCCCACAAGGCTGAGGCTTGCCCACCTCTTCTTGAATGCATTCCCTTCAGCTTAAAATGTGGCAGCTATTCCTTCCTAAGAATTTCCACCTTTCCAAGTGTATAGAAAAAAGTAGTGTACTAGTAGCTTGTACAAGCTGAAGAACACAGTTACCATGCAAGTCATGCCACATAGTACAGGGGTACAGAACCCCAGGCTCAGGGGACACATCCAGCTGGCTGGGGGTCCCCAGAAAGCCCAGCCCCTTCCCTGTCCCATCCCTCAACCCCCAGTTATTTGGTGGTTTCCCAGCAGTTCTTCCCCCTTCTAAAATGCTTCTCCTAAGGCTTATTTATTGGCAGTAAGAGCTTTAAACTAAAGTATGCTGGTAATTTTGGCTGTGCCCCTTTGCCTTTGGCCACACCCACCACTGGAATGCAGCCCCAAAGAGCTTCTCTGAAATTGAATTTGGCTCTTGGGCTGAAAGAGGTTCTGCACCCCTGACATCGCAGGACTAATGTTAGGAACATGAACCACTCATGCATTTAAGACTATCTCCATGAATACAGGGAGAGGAAGTAGACTTCAAGTAGTGTGACATATAGGTCAGAGCAGCTTTCCTCAGCCTGGTGCACTCCAGATGTTTTGGACTATAACTCCCAGGATTCCTGACCATTAGCCATGCTGGGTGGGGCTGATAGGAGTTGAAGACCAAAACATTTGGAAGGCACCAGGTTGGGAAACTTGGGGGCAGAGGATCTCCCAGATTATAGCAGAGCATCCAGATTCCGCATCCATCAGTTCAGCACTTCAAAACAGAGAGTAAAGTTAGCTTGCACCTTGTTTATACTATGAACTCATCATCGTTTCCTCCAAGAACGGTGTGGTTTGCAAGTGTTGACGCCAATAAGATATCTAGCTCCTTCACTGATCTACAACCCCACTGGATTATTTTGTGGGAGGTAAGGGAACCATGACGTTTAACCTAGCTTAAGCTATTGTGTAGAGATGCCAGTCATCGCTGGAGCTGATACGTCAAGAACCGTAGACACCAATGTACAATCAGCCACTTTGACAGATATAGGCAAATTGGCAGGTTCATACGTTGAATAAGAACAAGCCAGATGCAGGATTGTTGTCTCACGGAGAGATCCACACAGAGAGATTCTAGAGCAGCTTCCCCAATCTGGTGCCCTCCAGATGTTTTAGGCTACAGTTCCCATCAGCTCCAGGCAGCAATGGTCAGGGGTGATAGAAGCAGTCCAAAATATCTGGGGGGCGGTAGGTTGAGGAAGGCAATTCTAAAGGCTATGCAAGTCTGTGCCAAGGGGTGCGAATGACTAGCACAAAGGCACTTAAATATGGAGGGAGAGAAAAGGAGTGTGTATGAGGGTGAGAAAATAAGGTTCTTCAATCAGTCTGAGCATTTCACTAAGAGCGTGTGTGTGCACGTGTGCGCAGACACGCACTTACATTCACACACCTAATGTAGAGATGGGACTGAGGTCATGATGCTCTAGGGCATTATCAGTACTCTCTTCCCCACCCCATCTTCTCTATGGGAAGAAAATAATGAGTAAAGGCAGGTTCATATATTTATGTTCATCACTGGAGCATCAAGCAGTGGCTTACACCTGGGAAGAAACTATCACAGTTCCAACACCACAGACAGAGCTTTCATTTCATCTCAAGCAAAAGACTTTTTACCACAACCTGTGGAGGCGGTGCACATGTTCAGCTGCAAGTCATGGGCTGATGAGGCAACTGAGTGATGCCCATGCATGTATGAATCTGCCGCAGTCCTAGCTCTGCAAACACGAATCTGTGGCTCAGATGCTTTTGAAAGACCTTGGCCTTAATATGCTTTCTCTTCCTCTGTTTGCATAATTTCCTCTGTTTGCAATAATGTTTGCATCATGGGTGGACTGAAGATTGCATTTGATGTTAGCAGCTTTTTAAAATACCTGTACTCTTTATCAATTGTAAATTTAGGGGAAATGTTTATAAATATACAAATATATTTTATATATCAAATATAAGATATCTAGATAAAACTAAAAGCATATATAGTTTTGAACAGATTCTTGTGCTGCCTCTGCTACATGATGTAGAAAATTTGCAGTTCTATCTATTATTATCAAGTTTGGAGCATTCTTTAAAGCCCAAGTACATCAATGAGAGGAAAACCTTTGGGCAGCCTTCCCCAGCCATGTGCTGTCCAGCTGTTTTGGACCACAACTCCCAACATTCCTGGCCATTGGCCATGCTGGCTAGGGCTGCTGGGAGTTGAAGTCCAAAACATCTGGAGGGCACCAGGTTGAGGAAGGCAGCCTTAGGATCTGCCCTTATTTACATCTCAGTGGAGAATTCACTGTGTGTAGGTACCAATCGTGCAAATATTCACAAATTACTTGGAACAATTATTGTACCAAATTGGGGTGGGGGAGCTGAGAAAGGTAATCAGTGAGCCCCAAGTAATCTTATTGTCATGCAATAGGGAGACCATATGGCCTACTTTACAATCTTCTATTTAAAGGGCTGTCTCTTTCAAGGCATCTTGTATTTGAAGGGCTGTCTGGTCCAAGCTAGGCCTTGAAGTTAGTGATCCACACCTGGACAACAGACTGAGCAGGCATACAGCTCCCCTGGTCACAGTCTTTCCCATTATGGAGTGATACATTATCCATTTAAGGGCACAATCCTATGGACTGCACCCTTGCTGCTCAGATGCCCCCGAACTTGGAGGCTTCCGTGATTCCTATGCCCTGTCCAGCTGAAGCTGGCAGGGTGGGAGGAATGGTGGAGGTGATCTTTGCCTCCCCGCCCTCCGATCTCCTTTATTTTCGCTAGACAGGCTTTTATCCTGGCCTCTCCGGTCTCCTCCCCTCCCCATCCACTAGAACACCCCCTTTTCCGACCTTGGAGAGGCAGCTGGCGCAGTTCTCTCTGCACCAGCTGCAAGGGGGCAGAAGCAGATCTCCAATTCCCTCTTCCAAGGTTAGAGTGCTGTCTCCGACCTCGGAAGTGATTTTACAAGCCATCCTATGGTCCCTGGGACACTCGCCCAGAGACCATAGGATTGCTGTCTCTGTTATAATGATTCTTTCTAAATGTGCATCTGTTCATGTCAATTAGCACATGCACAATTTATGCAAATGTGTGTACTCTTTCCTTCTCTTTTTTGGAGATGTGTAGGTGGCCACGCTATCATGCATTCTTATATACTGATAGTAAACTCATTCTCAGAATGTGGATCCTTATGTGGCCAAAGTTGCACCATCCCTACACAAGAGGAAAAGGTTCAAAAAAAGGCTTGAGGGAATCCCAAGGTTTGCAGAAATACAAAAGAAATATTGGTGGAGAAAAACCCTATGGGCGGGACCCCAAAACAGCTTAGTGAGGACTGAGCATGTGTAGTGGGCATGGTATGCTGACTGCTGGGTGGGGGGTGGGATGGAGTCTCCTAGAAGACAGCACCCTCAAAAGAAGCACTCCATACCTCAGCATGGTTTTGCAGATCCCATCTGTTTTCCTGTAATCCTAAACCCTTGTCACTTCCTGACATTAGCTGCCAGAGTGGAACCCAATGGTTAGTGTTTTCCTCCTCGGACAGGTCACTTCTTGCCCCACTTTGCTGGCAACTGCAACTTTTCAAAATGGCCCCATCTCTCTTTCCCATATGGAAGGGAACATGGCCAACTCACATGATATAGTCACCTCCAATCATCAACCAGGCCATTGTCTCTTGCAGAACTGATCCTTTGCTTGCCAATTCTCAACAGCTTATGTCAGACCTACACAGTGAATTTAAATCTACATTGAGTCCAACTCTTCCAGTTTAAATAGTAGACAACCCATGGGTTTGTAGTCATCTTCAGCTTTTCCCTTCAAAGCATTACATGCACAGCTCTCAGTACTGACCCTGCCCAGTTTGTGAATAGTAACCACCATGATTCATTTTATTAGTCACTTTTGTACCTGAAATAGGTACTCAACATAACTTATAATTTGAAAAAATCAGGTATTAAAAGAATTAAGAGGCTGACTAAAAGTAACGCAAAAGACTTTAGCTTTGTTTGGGCGGAACTGCATGCTATGAGCAATGTGGCAATGCTGCTGAAAACAGAATCATTCTGTTGAATTCTTCCCCGAGACGTATGATTTTTCTCACCTCATGACCTCATCATGTTGTACATTTTCCCTGTTCCAGTAAACTGGGGCATAGAATCATAGAATAGTAGGGTTGGAAGGGGCCTACAAGGCCATCGAGTCCATCCCTCCTCAATACAGGAATCCAGGTCAGAGCATCCCTGACAGATGGCTGTCCAGCCTCGTCTTGAATGCCTCCAGTGTGGGAGAGCCCACCACCTCCCTAGGTAATTGGTTCCATTGTCGTATTGCTCTAACCGTCAGGAATTTTTCCTGATGTTCAGCCGGAATCTGGCTTCCTGGAACTTGAGCCCATTATTCCGTGTCCTGCACTCTGGGATGATCGAAAAGAGATCCTGGCCTTCCTCTCTGTGACCTTTCAAGTACTTGAAGAGCTCTATCCTATCTCCCCTTGGTCTTCTCTTCTCAAGGCTAAACATGCCCAGTTCTTTCAGTCTCTCTTCATAGGGCTTGGTTTCCAGTCCCCTGATCATCTTTGTTGCCCTCCTCTGAACCCTTTCCAGTTTGTCTGCATCCTTAAAATGTGGTGCCCAGAACTGGACACAGTACTCCAGATGAGGCCTAACCAGTGCTGAGTAGAGGGGAACTACTTCCTGGGATTTGGAAGCTATGCTTCTATGAACGCAGCCCAAAACAGCATTGGCCTTTTTTGCAGCCACATCACATTGTTGGCTCATATTCAGCTTATGATCGACAACGATGCCAAGATCCTTCTCGCTTGTAGTGTTGCTGAGCCACGTATCCCCCATCTTGAAACTGTGCATTTGGTTTCTTTTTCCTAGGTGCAGAACTTGGCATTGATCCCTATTAAATGTCATTCTGTTGTTTTCTGCTCAGGCAAGGAAAATACACACAACGCAACAATGTCACAGCAGGTGTAAGTGATCCTTTACACTTTAAGGGGAACAACACAACACTGGGATATCAGTTTTGGCAGCATTCCAACATTGTGTGTAAAATGCACATTTTACACACAGCACCCTTACACAGCATGTGTAAAAAGGCAAAACTACATGTGATGTTATTCATGCTTTTTAAAAAGTGTGCTTAAACTGGCTTCTTCTATTCTGAAGAAAAGGCAGCCGCTGGGCCCCTATCTGGAAGGTGCTCCTGTTCCTGCCAACCTTCTCCCCACCACACGCACACAACTGCTATTTGCACCCCAAGGTGCTATTAGCAGCCAGAGGGGGCAATGTTCAAGAGGAAACTAATGCTGCACCCTGATCGGGATGGAGAGCACAATCCAAATAGGGGCTGTGGCTTTTTCTTTAAACTGGCTGGGAATGATGGAATTGCAGCCCCGCACATCTGGAGCGTACCGGGTTGGGGAATGCTGCTTTAAAATAAAAGTGACAAGTTTAAGCACATTTTTTTTAAAAAAAGGGAATAATGTAACAACTACTTGGAGAAAGCGTTCATAATACGATTGTTGCCAAAACTGAAGCTTTGTCTGAAAGCGTCTCAATTCCAAATTATAAGGTATTTGAAGGTACGGTTGGGGCATAATATTGCATTCCATAGACTCCATTAGGTCCAAAATTTTGAAGATGGAAGACAAATATCAGCATGTCTTTGCAGGATTGGCACCTTACAATACAATAAAGCCCTATGTCTTAATGTTTACATTCATTTTCAAATGTTCAAAACAAACCCAGTCTGGGATAATCTCTAAGCAAATAAGGGGTTTAAGGTTAGTCTCCAAACAAACAACTTTGCCTCTATATATTTAGTGCATTATTAGCTGCATATAATAGTTAAATAAACACAGTTCTATAGTTTACTGAAGCTTTAAAGTGACGTTTTTGTGCTCTGCTCTTTAACGTAACTTACACTTTTAACTTGGAACTGTATGTATATTTAGTGTGATTAATTTATAAGGCTAATAAGATTTGCAGAGCACCACAGTACATGTATTTTTGTATGGTAATGGAAGCATGCCTTCCTTTGATTCTTTTTCCACTTATTAAATTGTATTTATTTTCCAGTATTTATATAAAATTGTGCAATTTTTAAATATGTCTTAAAAATAAACTTTCGTCTGTGGCTTCAAGTTAATTGCCAGTTGGAGATTTATCTGACCTACTTCTGCTAGGGGGGAAGGGGATTTCCTTAGTACCCAAAGTGAATTTGTTTTTGTTTATTTTTATTTAGTTAATTCTTTTAAGAAGCATTTGAAATTTGCTCTTGCACTATCCTCTCCCCCAAGCAATGCCCAGGATTTTATGGAAAACTCAACCATGTCAAATCACTTGGAAATAGCGACCACAAATAGAAGACACTCCAAATCAGTGTGAGTTTGTTTTGTTTTTTAATTCAAAACAGTTGCAACAATATCTCATTCATATCCCTTCTTGTGGCAGGCAAATCCTCTCCTAAACATGAATAGTGTTTCAAGCGAACAATTCTGAGCAGTGCAAAACTCATCGAAATTGCGAACACCCCCAGGATACAGTAGTTGACCTTAAGTGGTGGGAAAGGACTTGTATAATGATCCAATCCAGTTTGAGGAGCAGGGAAGGAAGGGAAGGTGTGGCTAAAGATGAAATTAAAAGGCACATCCAGTTCTACCACAATTTTGCATAGTCATTCAGTGCCTCAGAATTCAGAAAAAGTAGCAAAACTGCCAGAAAGTTGAAAAACTAAAGGTATAAGTTGGAGATCTAATGTGAAATATCGCAATTGGCATCTAATACATTTGTCTTGCAAGTCTGTAACACAACAGGCCAGTTCAGAAGCTTTAAAATACTCCACGTTCATAGTAACAAGTGCTTCTTCCCAGTGGGGATTGGCATAAGTACAGTTTTTGTTTGGCACCCATGTTGAGTAAGATGTGACTTTCTCCATGAGCCACTCTATGTAGAGGATTTTAAACCATCTGAATCTTGCCAGTGTTAACTTCAGAAACTCATGCCATGAGCTAGTAATCTTGTCAGTGCATTAAATGTGGAAATGTTCTCCTGAAGTAGGTTATCTATGGAAATTTCCTGTGGAGAGCCCCAGATGTATTACAACAGAAATGAAGGATTCGACTCATAGGGTTTTCCTCCAGAACAGATGCTCATAACCAATTGAGATACAAGTTTTATGCACGTGTGTCTGCTTGTTGGATCACTCCAACAAATTGCCCTGAGTGTACCAAATGTTAAACCATCATTAATGGGATTAAATGTATCACCGATTATCATCACATGGCTGGCAAGTAAGAGTAACTCCACGAAAATCGATGCAATTAATATCAACAAGGAACAAACTGGAGGGAACTGGAACCAGTTTCTGTGTTCAATACGGTTTGATTCTTTGTCATTCAGATATTATCCACGCTTTGTTCTCCAGCTTGGCACCAGCCACTGGGATAAGAATGATGAAAACAAATGGAAAATAATATTTTGAAAAATTGGGAGTTTTTTTCCTCCTCAGTTTGCACATGCAAAATAACTTCCTCTTGCTGTAATAAAACAACCTCGTAGCAAAACTTAGAAATTAAAAAAGCCTTTTTACCCATTGTCAAACCTAATCAAAAAACAGAATCAAAGAGGACCTTAGTTCAAGAGGACACTAGTCTCTGCACATAATCCACTGGGGCAATTTTTCTATAGAAGCTCCATTGAAATGCTCTTTCACTTCTCCCATTCATGTCAATGGCACTTGTGTAGGAGAACAGCCCAGCAGACTGAGCCTAGCTCTAAAAGGGTTTTGGTAGTGGGTGGAGCAAACTTACAGTAGCCTTTTCATTACAATATAATGTCTTACCACATACTCTAAAACTATGAAACATGGTAACATAATGATTTCAGTGATATTTTAAGTAGAGAGAGAATATTTTCAGTCAACATCTGTCAGCAAAGTGGACATAAAGCCTGGATCATTTAGGCACCCATGAGCCAAAGATTCCTCTTCTTTTGCACAGATGGTCTAGAACAGGGGTATGAAATGGAGGGAGGAACATATTTGCCAAATACTGATGTCAGGGTGGACACTGAGCCCATAGAATCCCAGAGTAGTTCTGATTCTGAGGAAGAGCAGTCGCTCCTGGGAGAGGAGCACGCTCCTCTTTCCCAGGACCAACAGCTGACGGAGATTCCTCCCACCAGCATTCCTAGTTTAGTTAGCAGTCCAGGGAGTGACCAGGCACAGATAGCAGACTTGGTGGATGCACGACGCAGATGCAGAGAGCGGCGCCAGATGGAGGGCGCGGAAAGGAGGCGAAGTGCCAGGTTGGCGCGCAAACAATGGCTGCGCCCAGAGGCTCCAAGGGAAATGGGGAGGGACTCTCCCTAGTCCTTAAGTTCAGGGGTCTGCCAGTAATTCCCTTTCAAATGGGAACCAACTGTTCCAACTTAGGGCATAGGTACTGTGCTGCTCAGATCTAGTTGCAATCGGTATAGTTGTTAAGTTATAAAAGAAGAATAAAGCTTTGAAAGGAATTCCTTTGTCTGTGTCTGGACTTGACTACTGGTTTAGACAGAGAGAGACCTCCAAGGAGCCCTTGACAACTACATGCTTCAGGTGCACATGTATTCCTTAGAAATGTCAATTCAACATTGATAAGACGCTCCTGTCCCAACGAGTGACCATAATGGGCAAGGGGTAAAAAGCCACTGTTACCAACTGCACAGAGGGGGATAGGACTAAATATCCTCCATGAGCAATGGGCTACAAGGGACCCCCCATTGGGGGAAAGAAGACAACCAAATCTCACATAAGTAAAGATCTCAAACTGACCCCCTCCCAAACCACAATTTGCCACATTTCCAGAGGGAAAGAACATTTTCAAGTGTTAACACTTAGCTGAAAGCCCCTAGGCCAACCTCGTTGAGTTGGACCACAACTCCAAGCATCCCTGTTGTGCCTCTGTTTGGGATGGAGGAGGACACGGAACGCCTCAGCCTGAGAGTGTTTGGGGAGGTGTGTCGCACACGGGCAGGTGGAAGACAGCTACAGCTCGAGCCAGCTGGCCTCACTTATCAATCAGCCTCTGCATAAAAGACAAGACTCAAACCCAGTTAAGGTGCTAGAAGCAACTGTTGATGCTCATCCATCGCAGAAAACATTCCTGCCAGCTTCTGGGCCCAGCTCTGACTATTCTTGAACCCAGAGTGACTCCGACTATTCTTCAGCACGTCCCTATATCTGGTTTTGTTTTCCTTGGCTTTGGACTGATACTTTTGGTTTCTTGACCTTGGGTTATTTAATGACTAACACTAGCTGCTACTTATCGCTCAACTCGAGCCATTTACAACGATCCCCCAGCAGACACAACTGGAGGGCACCAGGTTGGGGGAAGCTGTAACCCCAGATGTGTATAAGGCTGTAACCCCAGATGTGTATAAGGGCAGCGCTCTCAGGTCTCCCTGCCCTGTTTTCAGTAGGCATGGACATAAAGTTTGCCATATAGGAGCTACTGCCCTTCCACCACACCCACAATGCCAATGCAGTGGGGAGAAAATATATTTTAAAAGGAATCTTGCCTTCATCCTCAAAAGCCACACACTTATTATTAGTTTTATTCATTATATAGCAATAGGCCAAATGAGGACTTGAGTTCGGGTCACAGGCCTTGTGTGCACCATCTTATTCTAAAACAATGGCACAATCCACCAAAATACCCCTCTGAAACCTGTTACAATGAAGGGTGATTTGACAACGGGAGTAACCTGTACTCTTGCAGAGATCCCATTTCACTTCCACAGGGTTTACCCAGAAAACATTCCCAGTGTTTTCAAGGTTGTCTGCACCTATGATTTATGGGTAAACAGGGTTTACCCAGAAAACATTCCCAATGTGTCCAAGGTTGTCTGCACCTATGATTCATAGATTCCAGGCTCCACCATGATATATGAGCCTGTTAATTCCACACAGTGTTCAGAATAGGAAGATGATATAAACAATAAGCATGTCGTGGAGAAGTTGGGGATTTGGAGGAAATGCACTTGAACAAGCAGTCTTGACAGCCACTGAATGTTGCTCTGTTCATTTTTCTACTCTGTGTCCATTTGGCACCACGATCCCAAGCCCTTCTTAAACAAAACTGCACAGGTGGATGGTGTGGCAATTTGCACTAAAAGGAATTCAGAAATCAACGCAATGAGTGCGTGTCTGACAGATAACAGCCAGAGGAATTTTTAAACACCAGTGCCTGACCTTCTTAGCCACAAGGACTGTTTTCTTATGTGCTGGATTATTAAGCTTTATAACATTCATATCCACCAACACCCCTCTTTCCCTCTCTCTCTCTCTCTCTCTCTCTCTCTCTCACTCACTCTCTCTCTCTCTCTCTCTCTCACACACACACACACACACACACACACGGGTATTTTAGATAAAAGCATCTTAGCTTAGCTTGCAGAGTTCCCATTATTTTCATCTAAATGCAAGAAGGCAGATCACACCTGCTTCTAACTAGCCCTTTAGGTCACAAGGTGGAAGGAAAGGCCACCTTGCTTCATTTTCTGAGGCAGAAGAGATCTTATTTAAATAAAATGAAATAGGAACACAGTAAGACAAACCCAGGCTCTGAAGAAACTACCAGAATCAGATTAATTTTCCTGCAAATCACACACGTTAGATAACAGCAAGACGCAGAAGATCAGCCAGCAGGTTTTGTACTGCGTTCTTAATGACTGGGAAGACATAACTGAAGAAAGTCCCAGACTAAGTGGTGAGAGATCAGCATTCTAATATGCCTGTAGCAGCGCTATAAGTGAGAAATGGTATGCGTGTGTGTGTGGTGGAGCAGAGGAGGGGGAAGAGAAATATGCCCTAAGATATAGGTTCTGGATTCCCCACTGACAGTATTTTTGTACTGGAATGCCTCATTCTGCCTTGTCTGGCTGTTGATTTCAAGAACCTGACTTGATACACAAGGCCTTAAGCACCAGCATGTTTCCCTCCAATGATACTGACTTCAAGAATAAATAGCAACAACTCAGACCTTTCCATGTAAGAGCTGTGTGCATCGCATCGCATCACACACACACACACTTGAATGCACTATTAATGGCTCCTGAAGTTACTGGCAAATGGAGCTTGTCATTTTACTGAAGGATACATCTACACTTTATTCAGGTTTGCTTGCTAATTTCCATGGTAGCAGCTGAATTTGCTTGATCCAGTTCATTAAGCATCACATTATTCACCCTTGCAAATGCCCTATCAAGTGGTTCAACCGTGACAAGAAAAATATAAGAAAACAAATTTCTCAGGCCCATGAATTCACATAATTGAGACCAAAATTAAAACCCCTTGTAAAGACATTAACAAGTTCAGAAAGACAATCTGAGAAAGAAAAATGGGGAATGGAGGCTTTTAGAAAGAGTGACCTGAGAATGGAAACATCACATGACTGATTCCTTTGCAAACTGTTGATAGGTCAATATGGTTAAAAAAAAAATTTTTTAAAGATCAACTCATCTGCAGATTTACCAAGCTATATCCTCCACCAAGGAAAGAAATTTTAAATAACTGAACCACCTTCATTAGAAAGCAGGACAGTGTGTGCATAATTGCCAGAAAGTCATTTATTCCTGGAGTGTCAGTGCCAAGGAAGGATAGATTTTTTTAAGCTTCTCCTTAAAGGGCCACTTCCCCCATTTTTAAAATCCTTTGTGGGAAGTGTGTAATAGGCATTCTTGAGTAGCATAAAACTGGAAGGAAACTGAAAAAATAAACAAGTGCAACTTCGGTCCAGGGAAGTTCTGCCATAATGGCTGCGCAAAATGGCTTGAGTGTGGCAAGGAATTCCCACCTGACCCACAACAATTGCATGCTCTCACCATGTGACACTTCCCCATCACACTCCACATTTCTGCAAACCTCGGGGGCTCCATGTTCCTGTGTCTGGTGGGGCAGGGGAAGAAGGCACAACAAGAACTAGTCACAAGGTGAGTACTTGCAAACTTTATGAAGCAGTAGGGTAGTGCTTGTCGTGGGTCTCCATGCGGTATGCTCCAGCCCTTACTTGCAACCCATGACTAACTGAGGAGGAAAAACAACCAAACTGCAGTTTGCTGAGCCACAGCCCCACGTGAGCTCTGCTGCCCACCCAAAGCTCTTGCATGTGAAAGTGTTTATCTTGCAATAGGAGGAGCCGATATACACACATACAAGTGTGCATACTAATCGACAGAAATGAATGAAATGAGCACTTTCTTATAAAGGGATCTCTGAACCATCAGCAATTGCTGGGTCAAGGCACAGAAATACAAGGCATGTTTTCAAACCAACCAAAACACCCATTACAAAAAAAAGAACATCCAAATTTTCCGTTTGGCAACACTGCAAGCTCCCTTAGCTTCAGTAATTAACCTTAATTTCAAGCACTGAAATCCACAGAATATCCTGGGCTATTACATTGTGAGATATGTAGATCTATTCTTTTTTTTTCTAACCATGGAGATACAGAGCTCACAGCTGAGCAACTTTGTACGCCAGCAAACAGATCCTTTGCCAAAAATTTAATCACTTCCATCCAGGACAGTGGTGAACTCCCCAATCAAAGGCAGTGGCTGGCTACCATCACCGATTCCAGAACAATCTTTCAGGGTCAAAACTGAGCTGCAAGGTATGAAGTGGGTTCTTCAGAGTTTGGAAGCAGCCTCGTCTTCTCCTTGTTGCAAACTCCACCAGTGATCAGAACGGTCTTAAGGTCTCCGCAAAATGTGTATAAATTTTAAAATCCTACAATGCATCGTGACCTAACTGAGAATTTCTCCACTGAAGTTTAAGAAGGCATCAAATAACCAATCCTGATGTAAGCTATAAATAGTAACCAAATGTTTTCCTTTTTGCTTTCTTTCTTTTTTGGCAGTCCAAAGGCTTTGCTTGTTCGAAATGATTTTTGGGCAGAATAAAAAGGCTTATGGCTTCTTAAGGCCAAGGGACATAACTGAGGCCTAACTCGGTATCCTGCGGTAAAAGTAAATATATCCAAGCTCTCTGGGTGGTTGCTCAGAGGCACAGACTTTAAGGTCATTGTAGATCACCCACCTGAAGAGACAGGGAGAGGGAAAAGGAAGAAAGAGACAGTGAGGCTCATGAAAGCTAAACCCAATACCCAATCCTAAGGAGTACCTATGAAGGTTGATGCCATCCACCTGGTCAGAATCCTGTTCTTAGCATCCTGTTCTGTCAGGACTATTAGCCTTGGCAGTTCCCACATATGAGCACTCTTGGAATACCTGAGGGCAGCCCCTTGGTTTACAGCTAAGCTCTGCTCGAGCAGAGGCACCATTTGTCAGGACAGGCCAGCTATGCCACCCCAAGTGGAGGTGCCAGTTCTCACCAACATCAAAGGAAATGACTGCCCCACCTTGATGCTAAAACCTCTGTAGTTTTGCCATTTGATCTTCATGCCACTTGCTGAAATCTTAAGAATTCTGCCCCCCACCCTCCCTGTTTTGAGGGGAGTGAAGGGGTTGAGTCCAGAGATCTGCTGGCACCTGCTGCATTTCACAGGCACAATTAAAACTGCTGAGATGTCCAGATTGTTTCTCTCCAAATGCTGGCATAAACTCCAATGACTATAAGCACAGTCATCTTGCTGGAAGGAGCACAGTATAATGGCAATAGTAGAGTTTAGGAGACAAGAGCTTGATGGGAATTGGAGACTGTGGCAGGAGGGTAACCTCACTGGAGGGAGCGTGCTGAAGCAGAGCAGGGAGGGCGCGAATTAAAAATGGCATTTGTCTCTTAAACTCCAATTCTAAATTAGTGCTAGCTTTGAAGCCAGTCCTATTCATTTTAAGTAAATCTGCTTCCAAGTAAACGTGGTTTGGACTAAAGTGTCAAGCTCAAGAACTTCAGCCAACCCTTGTGCATCATACATAATTAATAAAACCATTAATACCACTGACTCACCTTCCCTCCTTTTTGAGATGACAAACATAATGGCCACTCATTGTAGATGTTCCCATGTGACTGATGAACCCAAAGAGTTCGTATCCTGTGCAAAGAGATATCAAAGATGGTAAGGAATGATGTAAGAGAAGTCCTTACTAAGTGAAGTCCATCTTGTCCAGTACCTTATGTCAATTATTCATTTGTAGTATTTCCAACCTGCCTTTTTTCCAAGGTGTTCAAAGTGAAAAAGATATTTGGATGCATATCAGTTTTGCCCAAGAAACCAGATTCAGGAATGAAATAGACATTTGGAAAATAGCATAAAACACGTGGAGATCATCATGTGTGATAGCTGCATGCGTGCACACACCCCACACCCACATATACCAGAAGCTGCAACTCAGCATTGCTTTCTGGCACCTATACAGCCTGCAAACATGCAGTGAAATACATACCTGTACAATTGTCATATAAATTCATCCACCACACGTGTTTTGATGCTATTTCCTACACAGGAGGCCATGTTTTAACAGCCCTCAGGCACACTTAGTTTTCTCTGGATTGCAGGCAGGAGATCCCAAACTACACTTTTATATTCTGATCATCCACACAGTCCTATAAAAGCCTTGTGAAAAACAAAGTCATGCACTACTTGCTATTGCCAGGCTACCCAAGATCACACTGTTATATTTATTACTTTTCAGTAGGCATGGCGGAGAATTCCGCCACGGATCTCGGTGAAATCACCGGAAATCCGTGGCGGAACGAAGCCGCCCACCCCCCCACCCTGTGAAATGGGCCCGGAACGGAGCCTATCTTGGTTAGCCATTCCAGTGCTCCTCGAATGGCAGCCATGTCTGCAGCCGCCATTCACGTCTTTTGAATGGCCGCTGTGATAGGCTACGTAAATATTTACGTAGCCTATCATGGCAAAAAAAGGGAACGCAAATGGCGGTGGCTATGGCGGCCGCCATTTGCGTTCCCTTTTTCACTGTGATAGGCTACGTAAATATTTACGAAGCCTATCACAGCTAAAAAAGGGAACGCAAATGGCGGCCGCCATAGCCACCGCCATTTGCGTTCCCTTTTTTTTTTTGCCGTGATAGGCTACGTAAATATTTACATAGCCTATCACAGCTAAAGCGGGAACGCAAATGGCATAGGGTGCGTGATAGGCTACGTAAATATTTACGTAGCCTATCATGGGCTGGCGTAGGGACGCAAATGGCGTCCCCTACAGAGGACACCATTTGCGTCTGCAGCAGCCCGGCAGCAGCTGGAGGCCCCGCTGCAGGTTGGCCCGGCCGGCAGCTCCACGGCCTGGCCATGGAGCGGAGCCAGCTGGGCAGGATTCCGGGGGGAGGAACAGATCACCTCCCCCCACCTGCGGAACCCAGCGAAGCCAGGTAAGCGGGGTTTCGTACACCCCCACTTTTCAGCGTACTTAACTGCTGCCTAACAGCCCCATCTTGTGGTTAGTTTTAGATTTTTCTGATCATGACGAATATTATGGGCAAATCGGAAAATGAAGACAAAACCTGAATTTACACAGGCAGGAACAAGAAATGCTTGCCCTCGTGAGCACCCATATCTGGAGCTGCTCCATATCAAGTCAGAACATGTTCCACATAGTCTTGTAATGTCTACTCCCCTTGGCTCTCTGGGATCTCAGGCAAAACCAGCCTGAGATACTTTAATGAGAGATGCCAGAGATAGAATCTGAGATGTGCTGTACGCAAATGTAATATGTTTGGCACAGAGCAACAAGCACAGGCTTACCTTCAAGCGTATGTTCAATAGGGAGCTGCAGCTAATCCTGGCTCTTTCATGAGTGCATCCATATAATGCTTGTGTTTGACACATTGACATGTTTCGGGGCACAACTATTAAAATCTTAGTTGTTATACATTAAGTATCATAATGTGAGAAAAGGGCCAAAGCATCAACTTTGCCAGTGAGGTTCAGCAGTGACAAAAAGTAATGCTTTTCTGGAATGGCCTGAGGCAAGCCGTGACATGCTCAGCTGAAAAGTTCCAGCACTGTCTGCTGAAATACTGAAATCAGTCATGACTGCCATTCTCTCTTCTGCATTTTCCCTAACTTCAGCCACTTCTAACATTTGTGTATGAATATCTAGAGGTTTACATAGGTCAAAATCTATTTGTGAAACCTATTGAATACCTCTTTTTATATAGCCCTGTAAAAGCCATGTGGCACTTTACAGATTAACATAAATCAGACAGGTCCCTATGATCGCAAGGAGCCTACAATCCACATTTTGACAGTGGGCATGAAAACAGAGGGAGGGAAGGGACAAGGGTATCCAGAGAGTATGTGAGCAGCAAGGCAGGGGGCTGTTCTACAGGAAATGTAAGTTCAAAGCCCTCTTAGGCCATGTGGAATTAGCTGTGAGGTTCACTGGACCCTGGCTAGGGTGCATGAGAGGTCCATGCCACTTACAGCTTTCTTGCTGTAGCTTAAACTCTCCAAGCCTATCCAGCATATGTGCCCTTCGTACACACATGCGGGAGGCTTTAGCCTCTGCCCCTTCTGCCCTGATACAGCCAGTAAGGGACTGTGTGGAATCAGGTTGACCTGCACAGTCAGCCTTCAGGGGAAAGATACACCTTATATTTCTGAGGACACTTCACAAGCTCCCGGTTGACTGCTACACAAATAAACTAGCCAGTAGGCCAGACGCTCTATCCCACTTGTCAAACGGTTGGTTAAAAAAGCACAAGGAGAAGACAAAAACATACATGCATGCACATGAACATACACACTCACATACGGAGAGTGACTCAAGTCCAAACAGGAACAAGCATCACTAATACCTTTATTGGGACCAGCTAAAGACCACAAGGTAGTGAGCGGGTTTTTGAGTTTCATATAACTCAGGCTCAACATTAACCCAGAAAAAAAAAGTGGGTTCAAAGAAAAAAATGTTGCCAGTAAAATGTGCAATACATTACTGTCTTAAGGTGGTGATTCGGGAAGTTCTTTTTCCAGACTAATTAGGTTAGCTCTAATGTGACAAAAGGAACACCAGTTGTACCAAGGTACAGTAGGGACTGAGAAGCAATGCCCACCTTCCCTTTGAACATCTAAATGCCAGAAGCTATTCAAATAACTATACCAAGGAACCGTGATGCAGTTTTTAAATTAATTTTTAGATTTTCAAAGGGAGAGAGGACATTGCAAGGTAGATCTAACTTAAACCAGCCTTCAAAGAGCATCTTGAATCGCCATCCTAAGACAGTGACATTTTGCAGATGGGGCTTAACTATGCCCTCTACCAGCTTTTCGTCCCATCCCCTTTTTCTTTAACATCGAGTTTACAGAAGAGTTCTCTGGTGCTCAAAAGCTAACTCACTGACCTATGATTTTTAGTTGGTCATAAGAAGAGCCCTGCTGGAACAGACAAAACTCCTATCTAGTCCAGCATTCTGTTCACACAGTGGCCAACCAGCTGCCCACAGGATGTGTGAATGCAATAGCACTCTCAATAGCTTGTGTTCCCCACCAAGTGGCATAAAAAGGCATGTTGCCTCTGATACTGGAGGTAGCATAGAGCATCATGATTGGTAACTATTGAGAGCCTTATCCTCCATAAATTGGTCTAATCCCCTTTTTGTTGTTCAGTCGTTCAGTCGTGTCCGACTCTTCGTGACCCCATGGACCATTAAAAGTATAATGATACTGTGCTTGTTCAGAATTTTTTTTCTAATTGAATAACATGGCCGCCTGCATTTATAGTCTACTCTAACTCAAGGTGCAACTAATAGTTGCCTTTGACAGTTAAAGTACGCCAGATGAAGCTCTGCACACAGCTCGGTCTGAAAAATATAAACAGTGAGCGCATGGAGCGCAACCTTTTCTGTGGTGATGCCACAATTACAGAACACCCCCGCACAAGACAGACCCACCACGCTGCTGTCAATTTGTAGTCATTTTTTCTTGTTTGCAGTTTTATTGAATTTATTTTGATAATTGTTGTTTTAGAGTTCCTTGATAATTGTAAATTTTATACACAGCTGTACGTCGCTTCCATTGTTAGCGAAGAAGTGATTCATAAATGTAGCAAATAGATTTGCAGGGGAAATGAATAAAATAAGCAACTTAAGCAAAGTATCCAAGGGAAACTTACGTCCAGACCCATCTTTGATCCTGGGCCCCTCTGGATCGGATTCTGCAAGGATGTTGGCGTTCACATGGTTCTCTATGTCCATTGCATCTGTCATGGTTTCATTCTCCTCCTCTGCCTCTGGGTGACTGAAGATCCAATCTAATGCATGCTCCAGGTTATTATTCTGCAAGCCGAAGTAGCATACAAAAATAAAATAGCCAAGAGCCACCAGCATCGCTGCCACCATTGTGGTTTACACATCTTCTAAGGGGCAGAAGGAGCTGCTGCTGCATCATTGCCCAAGAATAAATGTAAGGGAAATATAACCTCATGGTCTAGCTTCTGCTGCAAATGCAGATACTTCCATCATAGCAGAGAGGCCACTGCCTTACAGGATGTCTGATACTCACATAAGCCCCAGTGGAAACGATTTAAGCAGCATGGACAATGACGTATGCCAACAGGGTCTCATTGAATCGGGAAGAGCAGCTGTATTACATTGTAGCAACCTGGTTGCCAGCATCCCATGTTTGCTTGTTTGCCATTTCCAGTAAGATATTCAACATACATCCACACAGGGCAGATTGTAGGGGTTACGCACTATGCTAATGACACACTGCCCTAACTGGGCAGGTACCACCAATCCAGCTTAACCATCTGGAGGGTAGAAGTTGCATATATTGCCATGCTGCTGTGGACAAGGTAAGAATGGGGGCTCAGTCTGTTGCAGCACAAAAAGACAGAGAAGCTTGGGGGTCCCATGAATGCAAATGAACTGATTTTAGCATGAGCATTTGGAAGTAAGAGCCCACTTCACCCATTTATCAGTTATTTATTATTTAAAGTATTTTTTAACCCACCCTTCATCCTGGGATAACAGAGTGGTATACAAGAGACATAAAAACCACATAAAAACCACATAAAACAACACTACAGTAAAAACAAACCAGAGGCATAAAAATAAAGAGCAGACTAAGCTCAAGCCCACATCATACTTTTAAATGCCTGGGCAAATAAGTAAGTTTTAATCTAGCACTGAAAGAATAGCAGCACCAACACCAGTCCAGCTTCATTGAGGAAGATGTTCCAGAGATGGGGTGCCACCACAGAGAAGGTGCTACAAAATGGACTTCCCCTGAAAAAGGAACCCAGAGAACAGCCTCCTCTGAAGATCTTAAAACATGAGCAGGCTGGTACAGGGAGACACTCCATCAGGTATTTGGGTCCCAAGCTGTTTAGGGCTTGAAAGGTAAGCACCACATCTTGAACTGGGCTAAAAAGTGAATAGGCAGCCAGTGTAACTCTTTAAGAATTGGTGTAATATGTTCCCATCAAGGAGAACTAGCAGGGTCTGCAGACCATAATCCTGCAAGTCTGACTTGGGGCTGCAAACTGAGGGATAATGTTTGAGGGGTAAATTGAGGCATCTCCATTCCTATTTTTGTTCTGCCATTTTCTATGCCTGCCTCCCCCTTTTGTCACCTCATTGCTCCCCCTTTCCACACACTTCCCTTTCTTTCTATGCCTGAAATTCTCCTTCCCCTACCATCTGTCACCCCTCTCCTCTTTAAAAGAAATATTAAGATTTAAGAAGGGAAGGGAAGAGAAGAGAAAAACATTATCAGGACCACTGGATGGAAAGTCAGGATGCTAAGTTAACAAATAATAAATAAAACACACATGCGCGCGCGTGTGCGCACACACCAAAAAGGGCAAGAAATTAAAACAAAACTTCCATAATCTGTAACAATAAAAATCCATACATACGAAGGCACTGTGGTTTATAAATTATGCATTACTCTTGCATATTCTGATTTCCCTTTCTGTCCTCCTTGAGTCCTGTTCCACTTGCATCTCATCAAACCTTAGATTGGGAGACTTTGGTGAAGCACTTCAATGATTTCAAGCATTATACAAAGAGCTAACATGCATCTTGAGTAGAGAAGGACAAAGGAGGACTTACTAGAGGTTGCAAATAGCTTCTCTGCACTAGTCAAAGGCTTACATTCTCTCTAGAAGCCTTGGCCAGTCCTGCTAAAGCCCCTTCCTGACGCTCAAGAAGTCCCTGGCAAAGAATATTCTGTAGCCAACCAACATTTTCTCCTGACCTGTACCTACAGTAGAATGCATCATCAACTTAATTCCCCAGAGCAGAAGTAATTCAAGGTCTTTCTTCATCAAATTTACTACTGCTGCTGCCAACAAGAGGCTGTGCACTGCATTGGATAATGACATTCATTTATTGTACCAGCTTTTGAAAGTCATGTTTGATGAGGGGGGTGGAGGCAGAAAATGTCTGCATCTGTGCTATAAATAGACCCTAGATGATTTGCTGGACGACTCACCATTGCTCGTAGCGCCTGAAGAGCTATATTCCTCTGGAAGCCCATAGAGGCAATGATGGCAATCATCTCTTCTGGAGGCTGATTATCCAGCCCAGCAACCCCTGGTCCACCTGCCCCAGGAAAAACAGCTCCTCCATAACCAGGGATGGCTAATGGCTCTGCAAAATCTGGAACATAAATGGCAAATATTCAAATCTATGCAAATAGGTTGGCTTGTTATTTTTAAACAACGTGTTTCCCTTACAAAACGTTGCTCCTCGCATGTACGCAAACAAACACACACACGCACGCGCGCGCACACACACACACACACACACAGTTAAAAGGGAAAGTGTCACTTTAGTCAAAACAGCACAGCATGGCCCATGTGAGCAATGCTGATGGGAAGAAGAGAGGTAAGGGCCCAGTGTACCTGATCTGGTCCACAGGCTGCTTGTTGACAAATATTTGCCTAGTTTTCTGTGGTGAATAGAAATCTTTTACGGGTGATCAGGAGTTTGTAAACTGGAAGAGAGCTAGTTCGCGCTTTCTCTCTCTGGCTATCCATGAACCACAAATTATTATGTGAGCTAATACATAGTTTTGTGAATTATTCACTTGGGAAAGCTGATTTACCAGTTGCTGGGGAAGAAACAGCAGGAGAAATTATTGTTTTTATACCCTGCTTGTGGGCTTCCCAAAGGCATCTCGTTGGCCACTGAGGGAAACAGGATGCTGGACTAGATGGACCTTAGGTCTGATCTAGCAGGGCTCTTCTTATGTTGTTATAGATGTATTTGCAAGACTGCAAAGCAGAACATTACATGAGCTGCTGAGTCCATTCCATATCTATGATAAGCCAGCCTAGGAAGTTTGCATCCAATTCAACAGAAGCAAGAAAAGCACAGATCTGTCCTAGCAAGCACAAAGGTCTTTGTTGCACATGGGTACACATCCATTCAGATTACAGACCTGGTTCTTCCATGTGTGCAATGATCCAGTTGAAAGCCACCTCAGCACCCATGTTGCCAGTATAGTAGACAGCCTTTCGGCACGCTTCCAATGGAAAACCCATCTCTGCTAGCTGCATCACTGAGGATTCATCAATGTCTGGTGCTAAGAGAGGACATTCCAAATGTGAAAGCTATATAAATTCATCCTTCATCAATGGACAGGGCAATTGGTGTCATCTGTGTGCAATTTATATAGAACTGAGAATCTGTAACACATTGGTATAGATTCTTAGAAGAAATTGCTAGTAAAAGGGTAGGATGCAGCTTCTATTGGAGACTCGAACAGGGTCCAATCTGAAGAGGGACAGACTGTGCACTTGACCATTCTCTATTCTCTCCTGTGATCCTTCACAGAACTGCACACCATGTATTGAATTGGCGTTCAGTTTTGCACTGGCTAAGAACTGTGTAAAAACTGGACGTCAACAGAAAAAGGAAGATCTCAGCAAATTCCTACAATGGTCTTCCATTTACGTAGTCTCAGTTTTGCTCTGAAGAATACCAAAATGTTTAACACAAAGCACTCACAGAAATCTGGTCCCACACCGCTGAAAGGCAAGCATGACAATGGTTGTTAGCTTATATAAATATCAGTTGAGGCCTCTGCCACTTTCCATGCAAGACAAAAAGATAGTAATACTAGCTACACAGGCTTTTCAGTACAAAAAAGCACTGTAGATTTGAAGGGGCATTCACACAACTTACTGGAGCCTCAGCAATGGATCTGTCACTGAGGGTTAGCAAAAAGTGTGGGCTGATGGCAACAGCCTCAGTCTATAGCTCTTCAATCAACAGGGTTGCAAATATTATTATGCATAATCCACAGGAGTCTGCAATTATGCATCAGCACAGAATCTGACATAGATGCAGTATTCAGAGAATCTCAGCTTCTACTTTTTACAAAAGTTTCTAGTCCCTATGAGCATGAAGCTAGACTTCAATATGTGAGCCAAGCCAGATTTTACTCCTCCCCCCTTTTTCTTTTGTGTCATGTCTTTTAGATTGTAAGCCTGGCAGAAAGGATTGTCTTCTTTTTTAATGAGAGAGAGAGAGAGAGAGAGAAGGCAACGGCAGCCTTCAATGATCCCAAGTTCAGCACTCTAGTGCACAACCAGGAGTCTGGCGTTCCATGGGACACACTCAGCACTGTATCTGAAAAAATTGGCGAAGAGAATACAGAATGAAGACTGTAATGTGGCAGAAGCAGTATGCCTACATACACCAATTGCTGGGGAACATGGGCGGGAGGGTGCTGTTGCACTCATGTCCTGGTTGTGGGTTTCCCATGGGCAGCTGGTTGGCCACTGTGTGAACAGAATGCTGGACTAGACAGACCTTGGTCTTAACCAGCAGGGCTATTCTTATGTTCTTAAGTGAACTTCGGATGTGCCATTCACAGGCTCATTGGTAGTGCTCTATCTACAAGGCTGGAAGCTTCTCCTTAACATACTAGAATTTCAGATGCAGGGATATTTTAACATGGGGTGCATTCAGGTACGTGATTCCCTTACTGCTACAAAGATGTGCATTCTAAACTGATTTGATCCCAGGAGGCCTTGTTAAAAAAACAACCTTGAATCAGCTCTTTTTATTCCCGTCTGACATAATGGACCAGAGGTCAGAGGATTGGCTGAGAACAGGTCTATCAATGGCTATTAGCCGAAATGGCTACGTGGAACCTCCACATTCAGAGGCATTGTACCTCGGAATACTAGAGGCTGGGAACACAATGAGGGAGGGCTGTCACCATCATGCCCTGCTTGTAGGCTTCCTAGAAATATTTGGCTGGTTACTGTTGGAAACAGAGTACTAGTCCCTTTTTTGGATCCCGCAGGGCTCTTCTTATGCCAGTATGTTAATCTAATATTCTGACGACTGGTGGAATTGATGCCAGAGAAAATAAGCATTTCCACTTTTCAAACTAACTGTGGGGGAAGAAAGAGGAAGACCCTGAAGAGCGGTCTCTGATATCTCCAGACTACTACAAGTCCTTTAATTAATCAAACATCAAACACGCTCACAAGGATATGCTGGAAGACATATAAAACAATAGCACAGTTATAAGCCCAAAGAGAAGAGCTTCCATGCATCCCTATATAGACATGGAGCCCCTTTGAGTGGCAGCAAATAAGTCCACTACAGTGGTCATTAAAAAAAAAAAAAAAAACATGAAACCAACAAAATGAAACGAGATACATACGCTCCATGAAATGGTTCATCATGCCATCTGGAAGTTAAGAAAACAAAATGAAGGAAGGCAGAGTGAGCACTGGGCTAGCATGAGAGAGGAAGTTGGCCAGTTCTGCATTGGGTGTAAACACTGGGTCCTATCACAGCTATAGATTCCAGCCTTCTTCACACATTAGAGATGCTGGCTCCCATAGGACTAGAAGCTTCAGACTGGAAATGGAGACCTTTGCCATTGGATAAAATGCCTAGCTAGCATTATGCCCAACCCCCCTTTCCCTGCCTTTTCCCCCCAACCTCCTCAACCCAATCACAACCGGTCTTCTGAGGAGTTAGATGCCACATACATGTATCCCTTCTGGATCAGGTCAAATTCCAGTCCTGAACATTCCTCTTTGTGGCACACCAGGACTACTACACTATCCCTATTGGAGTCGTCCCCCTCAGTCTTGGCTCTCCTTCCCCTTTGCTTGCCCCTTCTCTTACTTCCAGGCTGCCTCGGCAGAGCTCGATCACAGCTGCCATGCCCATGGCCCACAGAACATGCCAAATCCCCCACAAAGCAAGCTTGGCAAATGAATCTATCTGCCGACACCAGAGAACCAGGCCTTGGTTCTATTCCTGGCCTCTTCTCTAATGAACCAACAAACCCCTTGTACAATGGCTGCTGTGCAAAGGACGTGCCATGGGTATGTTGGAGATGATCATCCAAGAAGATGTTCCATGCGAACCAGCAGGGAGCAATAGTGACAAAGGAACAAAAAGGTCAACTAACAGTTGTGGTGGAGAATGGTGGGGAGGCAGAGATCCTCATGGTAGCAGGCAGTACCTTTGGGGTCATCAGGAATGATAATGGGTGGAGAGATGTCTGGAAGTTCCTCCTCTCCTGGTTGAAGGCCAGTAGCTCGGAGGTGACTGATGTCCAGAAGATCTGGCATGTCTATGGAAACATCTGCAAGCACAGCAGGGCAAATAAGCTTATCGATACACAGCAAATACATTAGAACAGTGGTGGGCAACTTGTGGCCCACCAGACACTCTGGCATACAACTCCCATCAGCCCTCACTATTGGCTATGCTGGTAGGCTGATGGGGGTTGTAGGCTGAAACATGTGGAGGGCCACAAGTGGCCCACCCCTGCATTACAGGCACATTAAAGTGTGCTTCCACACCCAGCTCTCCATGCTCTATGCTTTACTGCTAAACAAAAGAAATTGGGAAATGCCCTTCCAAAACAATTGTTTTCCAATTCTTCTCCCAGGGAACACTGGGATTTCCTAACAGCTCATCAAGGGCTTCTCCATGAGAAGAACAGTAGTGGTGGGTAAGCTTTCCTGAAAGGCAGGTTGCAGAATTCTAACAATCTTCCCCTGCAATATGTGGGTGCACAGGAGTTCCTGATGTGTTCTAAGATACACTGTCCTTTCATGTGGAATGACAGCAAGGCCTAACAAGCCTGGCTTGTGCCCCAAATTAACTGAGAGCACCTCCTAGAACTTGACCCAAGAAACTTCAGCTATGCACAGAAAGCCACAGGTGCCATGTTCAAGTGGGAATCAGATGCATTGAATGCCTGCTCCCAACACCCTCTAAATGCAAGACACCCCACATTACAGCACACTGCATATTATAATTCAAAGAGCTTCTCATACAACCAAAGAAATCTTCAAATGCTGTAATTAGAATATATTATGCAAATAAATAATACTCATTTTGCTGCTTCTGAATTTTACATGTTTGAGGCTTCTGGCAAGTAGCAGACCTGGGTGAGTGGGAGGCAGCGGGATGTACATATGTGTTCTGGATAATAGAGAAACACGGGAGGGGGGATTTATGAGAGGACAGTCTCCTACAACCCCGTAATTACAGGAGGGGAAAGAGATGGTGAAAAACCCTCAGAGGAATGGGAAGTATATCAGCAACAATGGGAAATTAATTGACTGGGGGTGGGGGCATCTCCTGCCACTAACATCCAGCAAACCCTTCATCTCTATTGCAGCTGATGCTAAGCATTATCCTAGATTACTAAATCAAATTGCTTGGCTATCATTATAATGCAGATGCCAATGGGGTCAGTTTCCTCCTTAATACCAGAGACATACAAAATTCCTTTGCTGGGACGCAACTGAAAATAGCCTTTTTGGTACTTTCCACTATTTAAGAATCTTCCCTTAAAAATGTGTGTGTGGGGGGGTGATTAAGGAAATATTCCCTGAAAAATTCCCCGGAAATTTGGTAAACCCAAATACAACAGCAAGCTTAGGGCATGCCTACACTACAAATGGAATCCAGTTTCACACACATTTTGCTTTTATGGGTCCCAACCAAGGAACCATGGGAACTGAAAGGGAGCAAGGAGAGTTCAAAGAATTTTGATCCACTCCACTCACAAAACTACAATTCGCAGAGTTCTTTGACGGAAAGGGAACAACAATTAAACACATTTTAAGATGGTTTATATTTGTAACACTCCCAAGTCCCTAACGTGCTAGGTTACATATGCTTTGCAGTTCTCTTCATTAAAAAGGAAAAGGAAGTCTACTGGCTGTTTGTGGGGTCAAGGTCCAGCCCCACCACCCACCACCAATAAACATCCTTGGAGTGCACAAACATTACAAGAGGCCTGCAGGCAATTCAATGTGGAACAGAGTATTCAAAGCACATACCAAGCTTTTTGGGTATCCAGTCAAGGCCAAAAGTGAACTTCTTTATCTGTACTACCAAGTACTCAGGAAATGAAGCAAAGCGTGAAGTTCTGGAAAACAAGCAATTTTACATGAATGAAACTGAGCCCAAAGTGAACAGAACCATAGTCCTGTTAAAAGAACTGAAGAATTGCCCTTCTTGGATCAGACCCAGGATCCATCTAGTCCAGCACTGTTTCCAACGCTGGCCAACCAGATACCCCTGGAAAGCAAACAAGCAGCGCAAGATGGAGATTGTTTGTTAAACTTAACACTATTTCTGTTTGTGTTCTTAAACCATTTAGGAGGCTACAGCAGAAACACTTTGAGAAAGCCAAGCCACAATTTGGCCCCTGCTGTGCTACATCACATCTGATATGGTATACCTGCAGACCCACGTCTACACACAACTGCATACTCACTTAACACCAGCGGACTTGGCTTGAAGGGCACTGCTCCAGAAGTCATTCACATTATCTGGTTCAGAAAAGGCCTGCAGGCAGGCACTAAAAGGGATCCTGGCACGTACGAGCTCTGGAGGGGGCCTCCTGGCTGTTTCTGCTTCTCTCCTCTTCAGTTCATAAGCAATCAGTTCATCTAGCCAGAAGCACAAGCAACACTGAAGGAACACCATACTTAGAGAAGGGGCACATCTACATAAGAGGACCACCTTATTCAAGCCACTCAGGTAATTAAAAAAACACTACTGTCCCCTCTTGTGTGCAATATCCCGCAGTCTCTCCTCTGCTAATCTTAGCCTTGGTTCATTATTTTGAAATCCAGGATTTGAAGTTAAGGATGGAGCTGGTTACAAATCCATGGTTAGACTTAATGACAGCAATAAAGATGAACCAGAAATAAGGGAGGGGGGATTAACACATGATGGGGGTGAGGCAGAGGGGCTACAACTACACCACCTCTTCGCCTCTGCAGTGCCACAGCGCTCTAGCTTGAACCTGGATTTTACATCTTAAATTACTATGACTCCTCTGAATTTAAATAAACTGGAAAAGAGGAATTCTTACATTTTGCAGAAACACACATTTAGCAGCAACAACAACAACACATACAGCCTTAATGTTCACCAGTAGTTTTCAGACTGTGTTCCAGGGAATAGTTGCCCACCACTACCAATCTTCCCTTGCAACACACACGCTCAGGGGAATGTGGAGTGTGTTCAAGGTCTCATGTTCAGTTCAAGTCAGTCAACAGTCAGGTGCAACAGGCCTGACCAGAGTCATGGGTGACCCGTGTGCACCCTAGAATCCTCTATGCCACTCTGAGGTTCCATGGTATATACCACGGACAAGATTCTCTGAAAAATCTGCTGATCAGTGTCATGCATTCCAATCAATCAGTCTGGGCTCAGAATCCAGGATATTTTAAGGATAAAATGGATGCATGTACATCACTTGATGAGATCTGGCTCCATTGAAAAATACTGCATCTGAGATGGCATGAGGTGAAATGGAAAGTTCTATCAGCATTGTTAGATCTGTAATGGTTCATTCACACATGCAGGTCATAACGATGTTGAAGTGACATGCATGTGTGTATGAACTCTGACCGTAAGGGGTTTAACCCAGAATTTTGTTTGAACGATGCAACGATCAAGACACACAAGCCTTGTTCCTGCCCTACCTTTGTTCATTGCAGCCTCCATCGCCACAGGCAACTGCATGAGATAGTCCACCCTCTCTGTGTATCGGACTTTCCTGGACTGGCAGCACTGTGTACGCTCTTCCACCAAGAACCGGAAGACATCGCTTGGGTTTTCTGAACCAATGCGGTTCCTCTGGAGGGAAAGATCAGATCCAACCGCATGGGCAATCATGACAACATGAGAAGCCCCCAACCATGGAGGAAGACCCCGGGCAGCATCTCCTTGCCATGCCAGTATTGCCCTAAGTTCTGAGATGGATGATGCTGGCATGGGAAGGAGCCGCAACTAATGGGAAGGAGCCACACTGCAGCAGTTCCCATGCCACCAACCTCACAGAAGAATGGGCCTTAGTTAGCAACTTATAAGTACCAGGCAATTAAAGAAAGGCCCACACTGATACACTATCACAGCCTTCCCCAACCTGGTGCCCTCCAGATATGTTGGACTACAACTCCCAGCATCTTCCAGCCAGCACTACTGTTTCAGCATGCACCTTCATGGTTGCATTAAAGAAACATAATCGACATGATCTATGCCTACATTCTGAAACACAAAATAAAGTATTTACGTGTGAGAAACGTCACATGGAGCACAAGACAGGCAAACATTAAAAATTTCTCAATCTCCAGTGGAAAGAGGCAGTTCCTCATCGTCCTTCACTTTCTTTTCAATTCATTCATTGATAGCAGTTAGCATTTAACAGCAGTGGCTGAGGGGCTCCTTCCCCATTAATTGTACACCAAAGTTTTCAACAAAACATAAAAAATAAAAAATGTTGTGTGTACACTTTGATGGAAGTTAAGCACTTTAAGCCTCACTGATTTCAATGGGAGAGTTAGGCAGATTTTGATTTCCCCACCGGAATCAATAGGGTTTAAAAATGCTTTACTTTGGCTGGCGCATACCCTGTGTTCTCAGCACGTTTATGTACTAATATTACATCTTGTTAGTAGCCACTTCACGTCCAACATTGGCAGCTTTTCTCCTTGTAAGAACGATTGTGAGAGACTTGGGATTTATAATGAAACTGGACATGGGTCACTCCAAGCACGTTTGAATTTTCAAGGATGCAAACACTTTGTCCCAAGATTTGACCCAAATTAAACAGACATACAACAACTTGTGTGAAATCACAATCTGCTCTCCCTACACACATAATACGGTGGGGGGTGTCTGATGTTGCCCCAAGCATACCATTGCCATAATGTGGCTTTTAAAAAATATTTTATTATTTATTCTTATCCACTAAGAATTTGCAAAGCTCATTACTGAAAAATGAAAAAGTTATTTACCTACACATTCAGAAAAACCATGCAGTACAGTCCTCTTAGAATTACAGCATTTCAGAATGCAGGCGACTGGGTGCTCTCCCCATGCCAACCATTTCCTGTCCCTAGAAAACCAGTCTAGTCCAAAGAGGACTGTACCATATCTTTCTTTTCTTTTCTTCTGCCAATGTTCAGATTGGCTCTCTCACTGCTTTTGCACAGGATTCTCTGGCATCAGCTTCCAACATGGGCTACTTGTATGGACAGACAACCTGGCTTTAAAGCTTAAGGACGGGAGCTCTCAGATGAGACGCCTCCAAATGCAAAGGTCTGAGTTTCCCTAAGTAGAACAAAACACATAGTTTGCCTGTTCTCTGCTCAAGTGGGGTGGAGTATGGGACAAGGGGAGATAAACCTGATCATATGGATTAAAGGCCTACTTAAAGGTCCCTGCAAGGAAGGACATAAGAACGTAAGAGCCATGCTGGATCACACCAAGATTCCATCTAGCCCAGCATTCTGTTCACACAGCGGCCAACTAGCTGCCCACAGGAGACCCACAAGCAGGACGCAAAGGAGAAGGACAAGTTGCTGTTTTTTAAGGTTGGAAGTTGCCAAGCTGATCTCAAGCATTAATGATAATTAAATCAGGTGGAGAATGCTATATGCATCTACAGAGAATGCCATATTTATTTTATTTATTTATATTTATTTATTTCATTTCTATACCGCCCAAAATATATATTGTATATAGATATACATCTAATGGCATCATTAGGAATGGTGTGTACACTTCTGATTGCATTGTCTCAATAAAAAAGCACCATATGTGGAAAAGGAAGGGGAAAGGGTCCATCCTTGGGTTGGAGCCCCTTCCTTATGATGAAAGGCAAAAATGTTTGGGGCTTTGGAGTAGGAACACCACAGAGGTTTATAAAATTACGCATTATGTGGAGAGAAAGAAGAGAGGACCCCACCCCCTGCCCCCTTGTAAGAACGTAAGAGTAGGTTTTCTGGATGCTAGACCAAAGATTTATCTAGTCCAGCATCCCATTACCCACAGTGGCCAAACAAATGCCTTTGGGAAGCCTGCACACTGGACATGAGTGCAATAGCACCCTCTGGCTTCCACATCATTGCCCGAGTGGTTTGATCGTGTTTCCCAGCAACTGGTAATTCAGAGACATGTAGTATTACAACTCAAAGCCACCCAATGGTAACCTCAGATACTGTTTTTAGAAGGCTAAAGGAGGCAGCATTCTTTGACTAAAGTTGGGGGGAGTCAGGGGGTAAGGCTTATGGATTTCATTGAGCCCCTGCTTCCCATCTCTTTACCCCCACATTTCAAGCACTGATTAGCAGTAGATTCAGGACAGACAAAAAGCAAGTACTTCTTCACACAACACAAGAACTTACAACATTTGCTGCCACAAGATATGGCGATGCTTATTAGCTTTGTTGTTGTTCAGTCGTTCAGTCGTGTCCGACTCTTCGTGACCCCATGGACCATAGCACGACAGGCCTTCCTGTCCTGCGCTCTCTCCCGGAGCGTGCTCAAGTTCATATTCATTGCATCCGTGATGCTATCTAGCCATCTCATCCTCTGCCGTCCCCTTCTCCTTTTGCCTTCAGTCTTTCCCAGCATCAGGGTCTTTTCCAGGGAGTTTTCTCTTCGCATTAGGTGGCCAAAATATTGGAGCTTCAGCTTCATTATCTGTCCTTCCAATGAGCACTCAGGGTTGATTTCCTTTAGGATGGACTGATTTGACCTCCTTGCAGTCCAGGGGACTCGTAAGAGTCTTCTCCAGCACCACAGTTCGAAAGCATCAATTCTTCGGCGCTCAGCCTTCCTTATAGTCCAGCTCTCACAGCCATACATTACTACTGGGAAAACCATAGCTTTGATTAGATGTACCTTTGTCGGCAAGGTGATGTCTCTGCTTCTTACTATGCTGTCTAGGTTGGCCATAGCTTTCCCCCCAAGGAGCAAGCGTCTTTTAATTTCAGGGCTACAGTCACCGTCTGCGGTGATCTTGGAGCCCAAGAAAGTAAAATCTGTCACTGCTTCCATTTCTTCCCCTTCTATATGCCAGGAAGTGATGGGGCCAGATGCCATGATCTTAGTTTTTTTAATGTTGAGTTTCAAACCAGCTTTTGCACTCTCCACTTTCACCCTCAACAAGAGGCTCTTTAGATCCTCTTCGCTTTCTGCCATTAGGGTGGTATCGTCTGCATATCGGAGGTTGTTGATAATTCTCCCAGCAATCTTAATTCCGACCTGTGATTCATCCAACCCGGCATTTCTCATGATGTACTCTGCATATAAGTTAAATAAGCAGGGCGACAATATGCAGCCTTGTCGTACTCCTTTCCCAATTTTGAACCACTCGGTTGTTCCATGTCTGGTTCTTACTGTTGCTTCTTGACCCTCGTACAGGTTTCTCAGGAGACAGGTAAGGTGGTCTGGTACTCCCATCACTTTAAGAATTTGCCACAGTTTGTTGTGATCCACACAATCAAAGGCTTTAGCATAGTCAATGAAGCAGAAATAGACGTTTTTCTGGAATTCTCTTGCTTTCTCCATGATGCAGCGAATGTTGGTGATTTGATCTCTAGTTCCTCTGCCTCTTCTAAACCCAGCTTGTACTTCCGGTAGTTCTCGGTTCGCATACTGCTGAAGCCTAGCTTGTAGGATTTTGAGCATCACCTTGCTGGCATGTGAAATGAGCGCAATGGTGCGGTAGTTTGAACACTCTTTGGCGTTGCCCTTCTTTGGAATTGGAATGTAAACTGACCTTTTCCAGTCTTGTGGCCACTGTTGAGTGTTCCAGATTTGTTGGCATATTGAATGCAGCACTTTAACAGCATCATCTTTTAGGATTTTAAATAGCTCAGCTGGAATACTGTCATCTCCGCTAGCTTTGTTGTTACTAATGCTTCCCAAGGCCCACTTGACTTCACTCTCGAGGATGTCTGGCTCAAGTTCAGTGACCGCACTATCATGGCTATCAGGGACATTCAGATCTTTCCTGTATAGTTCTTCTGTGTATTCTTGCCACCTCTTCTTAATCTCATCTGCTTCTGTTAGGTCCCTGCCTTCTTTGTCCTTTATGATGCCCGTCTTTGCACAAAACGTTCCCTTGAGATCTCCGATTTTCTTGAAGAGATCTCTAGTCTTTCCCATTCTGTTGTTTTCCTCGATTTCTTTGCATTGTTCATTTAAGAAGGCCTTCTTGTCTCTCCTTGCTATTCTCTGGAACTCTGCATTCAGTTGGGTATATCTTCCCCTTTCTCCCTTGCTTTTCACTTCCCTTCTTTCGTCAGCTACTTGTAAAGCCTCATCAGACAGCCACTTGGCTTTCTTGCATTTCTTTTTCTTTGGGATGGATTTCGTTGCTGCCTCCTGAACAATGTTACGGACCTCCGTCCATAGTTCCTCAGGCACTCTGTCTATCAGGTCTAATCCCTGAAATCTATTCCTCACCTCCACTGTATATTCATCAGGGATATGATTTAGGTCATACCTGAACGGTTTAGTGGTTTTCCCTATGTTCTTCAATTTAAGCCGAAATTTTGCAAGAAGCAGCTCATGATCTGAGCCACAGTCAGCTCCAGGTCTTGTTTTTACTGACTGTATGGAGCTTCTCCATCTTTGGCTGCAAAGGACATAATCAATCTGATTTCGATATTGACCATCTGGTGACGTCCATGTGTAGAGTCGCCTCTTGTGCTGTTGGAAAAGAGCGTTTGCTATGATCAGCATGTTCTCTTGGCAAAACTCTATTAGCTTTTGTCCTGCTTCATTTTGTACACCAAGGCCATGCCTGCCTGTTATCCCGGTGATTTCTTGACTTCCTACTTTAGCATTCCAATCCCCTATGATGAAGAGAACATCTTTTTTTGGTGTTAGGTCTAGAAGGTGTTGTAGGTCTTCATAGAACCGATCAACCTCAGCTTCTTCGGCCTCAGTGGTTGGGGCATAGACTTGAATTACTGTGATGTTGAATGGTTTGCCTTGGATTCGTACTGAGATCATTCTATCATTTTTAAGATTGTACCCCAGTACTGCTTTTCCCACCCTTTTGTTGACTATGAGTGCTACTCCATTTCTTCTAAGGGATTCTTGCCCACAATAGTAGATATGATGGTCACCTGAATTAAATTCACCCATGCCTGTCCATTTTAGTTCGCTGATTCCCAAGATGTCGATGTTCAATCTTGCCATCTCATGTTTGATCACCTCCAGCTTACCTTGATTCATTGATCTGACATTCCAGGTTCCTAAACAATATTGTTCTTTACAGCATCGGATTTTCTTTTCACCACCAGACACATCCACAGCTGAGTGTCCTTTCGGCTTTGGCCCAGCCGCTTCACTCTTTCTGGCGTTACTTGGAAATACCCTCTGCTCTTCCCCAGTAGCATATTGGACACCTTCCGACCTGAGGGGCTCATCTTCCGGCGTCATATCTGTTAGCCTTGTGATACGTTCCATGGGGTTTTCTTGGCAAGAATACTGGAGTGGGTTGCCATTTCCTTCTCCAGTGGACCACATTTTGTCAGAACTCTCTGCCATGACCTGTCCGTCTTGGGTGGCCCTGCACGGTATAGCTTATGGCTTCACTGAGTTACGCAAGCCCCTTCGCCACAACAAGGCAGTGATCCATGAAGGGGCTTATTAGCTTAGGCAGCTCTAAAAGGGAGATCAGCCAAATTCATGGAGGACAGATTTATCTTCCAACTACTAGCCATGATCGCTAAATGGAGCATCAAGGCTCAGAGGCACTAGCTCTCTGAAATTAGGCACTGGGCAATGCTGTTATTTTTATTTTCTACTTGTGACTTTTCTGGAGGCAACTGGTTGGCCACGGTTGAAAACAAGATGCTGGGCTACTCTGATCCTGTCGTGCTCTTGTTATGAAAACCCTGTCGTGCTGATCAGGACTCAGGAATCTGGCTGATACAAAGAAGGCACTGGGATGGGCTAGGAAAAAGTTATTTTTCCCATGCCAACTTCCATCCCTCCATAGAGCAGGCACGTTTCATACTTTAAGAACAACTCATTTGCTAGTTTTATGAATGAGCAACATTGGAAGCTGCTCTCGGGGATGGCCACAGACCTCTTTCTTGCCTGTGACAATCTTAGCCTTGGGTATCGATGACTGTGATATATCTTAATACTACCAGATGTCCACATGCCACAGCTGGCAATGCCAGCTCCAGGTTTGGGGGGAGGGGGGCTTGGGTAAGACAGCCTGAATGGGACCCATCCTTTACTGAGTCTGTCTTTTCACTGCCATCACCAGCAGCTCCTCCTCACTGCTACCCCTTCCGTGCTTGACAGCCAGCGAGCAAGTAGGCAGTGGCGTCTGCTGTTATTCCTTCTCACCACCACTGACAGGTGAATAAGCAGGTTGCAATGGTGAAGATCAGGAGTAAGTCCAGGGGGCTCTTGACAGTGGGCCCCCTGCTGAGGTGTGTGGTTTCTCAGCAAGGGCTGAACCATTCCAACCCTTGACACTAGACTTGTCAGTTAGCAAGTGTATGCTACTGTCCAATCAAATAGTACTGGCACTCGTGGATAGAGGGAATTATTTTTGCACTATGATGCACTATGTGCATGACAGGGGCAGTTTTTCAGCCTTGACATCAACATTCATGAAACAAGCCTTATTCATATGGTACTCATCTCCCGCATCAATATTCAAAATTCAGTTTAAAAGGCTCTTGCATTGATTGTCATTAAATTTATGTCATGGCATTCTTTAAGGTAAAATATGATGAGGCACTTCTAATCTGTTCATCCCATTGATTTATTTTTTCAGAATTGAATTGATTTAGCTAAGTCAGCCGCTTGAAGAAAGCCCAGCTAAATCAGCAGTTTTTTCTTGGTAAGGCTCAAATAATGGTCTCCTTTTCCTCTCTAGTCTCCCCTGCTTCCAAATTCTTACTGCAAGCTTGTTGAGGCAAGAACACATCTTTCTTACTTATGTGCATCTGTAAACGCACCATGTACACTGTCGGTACTACACCAATCTGTAAATAAAAGATTAACATACCTTCTACTTGTTACCTAACGTAAAAGAAGACAGAAATAGCATTTAATCCTTTGCTCACCTCTATTAGATTTATAAGGTGCAAAAAGAACTCCTGTGCATCTTGTTGCCGATTGGAGGAGAACTCAGGGTGCCCTTTGCTTACAAAAGCTTTGAACATGCGAGGAGAAATGCCATTGTGCTGAGGCTAAAAAACAGAAAGAAGAAAACAGGTCAAACCTGTATGGTAATACATGTTGCATTTAACAGGGCAGAAACTATTATCATGGTCCTTTATGTAATACCTTCACATTTTCTCAGTAACCCTTAAAAGTCTATTATTCTCATTTTATCATGTTTGGGGGTGTGAGGAGATGGAGGATAAGATATAAATACTTGCACAAAGGTAGACATAGGAAGTCCATGGGTGAACCAATGAAATTCATACTGCCACTTCATATAGTATGTACATTCTGCATGTGGTCAGGAATCGGAGCAAGTCTTGAGCATGTCCCATGCCCCATGTCCCTCCAGTACACTGAACGCCATTCACATCAGAACATGTATACTCCATGTACACATAAATACCTTTGTTCCTGTGTTTTCCTTCTACCCATGCATTCCTTTCTTGTGACAAAGGGATTGTGCAGATGCCCTGCTGACATTGGTAATTTTAAATGAAGGCACTCAAGACTGCAGTTCACGCCTGCGGCCAAACTACACATGACCTTAATTGGATTCCCCCCCACCCCTGTAATCTGCACTGCAAAAAAGGGTCCTATTGAAAGAAATGGCACCTTATTTTCCAATGCAAATTGCAGGTGCAGGCCCCCAATCGTGGTCAGGACCACAGCATCCGTGTGTGTGTGCGCGCGCGTGCATATGTTAAAGTTGCCTTACTCCCCATGCTAGGGTCGGGATCAGGGGCCATGCTGGCAATCTGTCAAAGAAGCCCTGTACTAACAGCAGAACTACACAGTTAAGGTCATGTGTAGTTTTGCCATCATGTAGATGCTTAAAGCTGGGTGAATGCAAACCAGGCCTACTGCAAACACATTCCTGAGTCCAATACAATGGAAAAGCAAACACATAAGGGCCATTCACACATTACACAACACCTAGATTGCATCAGCGTCTCCCAGGACACACACATGGAGTGCGAAGAGGAATGTTCCTGACCACATGGTCAATACATGTCAGGGAGCCATAATCTATCATAGCTCTCTGGTGCATGCCCACCATATGTGCCTGAGTATTTAGGCGCATATGCTTTCACTTATACCAGCCTTCCCCAAGCTGGTGCCCTCCAGATGTTTGGGGCTACAGCTTCTAGCATTTCTTACCATTGGCCATGATGGCTACAGCTAATGGAAGTTGGTCCAAAACGTCTGGAGTGCACCAGGCTCGGGAAGGCTGTCTTATACTTTGCGTGTTCAAACATGGCTGCCATGTAAGTGTGCAGCAGCTCAAAAGAAGCTAGAGGGAAGGGGATGGGAGAAGAGAAGATTCCACCATGTGACTGGTAATATAACAACAGAAATTGTCTGGACTTTGTTCAGGTAAAACCCCACCCACAAAATTGACAGGGACCAGCACGTGCCATGCATTTTACATGGAAAGTCTTTCACATTCCCCACATCTGTGGAATAAGTCTCATAGAGATGGAGACAGATACTGGGAATTCAGACAACTGTTTTGGATAGCACACCAGTGTCCTCCACTGCCTTGAATTAAGAATAGGAAAGATATAACAAAACTCCAACTGCTTTACATACTGATTATGCCTGTGCCAGGAAGTTTTAGAACGGGAAAAATAAAAGCAAGCCCCCCGGGCAACAGTCGCTATAGCTCAAGGCTGTCCAAAATACCAAAGCTCAAGATGCAGAGGTGGTTACCCTTGGTTAGTAAAACCTGTCTAGAAGACCAAGGAATTCCAGGCTTTTTCCATCACATCATTAAGGTGATTATCTTGAGTCATTCACAGAAGTAAGAACCCTGCCATTGTTTTTAAGGTCACTCAGCCACTGGAAAGTTTTAAAGCATGTATTAGGGAGCAAGGATTAGCACGGCTCCATGCCACACGTACAAATGGGTGGCAAATGTACCTTGCTACCACAAAATATATGAAGTGGATGTAATGTCACAAGGCCAAAGAAGGACATGTTGAGAGGCCCTGAACTTGCCATGCATTCTTTTCTTTTCTTTTAAATTTAAAAAAAAACTGTTAGTAATTTGCAAAAACACGTGGGCCAAATTCAACTCACCTGGGATCCCAATCTGGCCCTCTTGGGTTCCCCAGAAGGCCACGCCCCTTCCCTTGGCCATGCCCCTTCCCCTCAACTGCCAATCGTTGGGTGGTTTCTTGACTTGTGTGCAGTTTTCCCCATTCTTAAAGGCTGAAATGCCACTTCTAAGGCTTAGTTACTGGCAGGAAGAGCTTTAAGATAAAATATGCTGGCATTTTGGCCCCACCCCTTTTGCCTTCAGCCCTGTTCGCCACTGAAACGTGGCCCGATACTTCTCTGAAATTGAATTCAGCTCTTGGGCTAAAAGAGGCTCAACATCCCTGGACTAGATGGACTTTTAGTCTGATTCAACAGGGCTCCTCTTTCTTCCTTTCTTTCTTTCTTTCTCTCTCTCTCTCTCTCTCTCTCTCTCTTTCTCACACACACAACTACAATTCCCAGAATTCTTTGGCTAGAGGGGAAGGGTGTTAAACCAGTTTAAGAGCATCTCTACATGAGGCTTCTATTTCATGCTCATGATTAGCCACTCACGGAAGTTTGCAGGTCCTTTACACGATGCTGTCAACCTCCAGGACATCTCCCGCTCATTTCCCCCCTTATCCCACTTTAAAAAAGAACGGAAATAAGCTGTAATAAACCTTAATGGCACCATATCAGCAGTGTGAACTGCCACCATTGCACTATAATTCAGCCACTAGATGGTGCTGTTTCACTGAATATATACAGCATTGCTTGCTGAGAAGGGAAGTTTTCAATTCTAAATCACATATTCACTGTCTAAAGGAGACCATTGTAAACCGAAAAGACTCCGGAAGAAGAAAGCCCAGTAAGGGTGCAGGGGTTTTGCTTAATGTAGAGATGCTCTAAGACTCCAGTGTGGACGTGTCCATTACTGTCTGGCCCAACAGCCCAACTATCCTCTGACAGTCCAACCACCTCATCTCCACTTGTCTCTTACACATGTGGTTTCAGGAAAACAAGACAGCTACAGCCTACACCAACCTTCTTCCTTTTGGTTTTTTACCATCCTCCCTCTCAATTTCCTATCCCAATCCCCCAAGTGGGGGGCTTGCTCTCTGGAACTTCCTCCTTATGCCAAACTAATCTACTGCACTGCAGATTATAGTGTGTATTTATACACACAGAGGGAGAAAATTCAGGGCATGCTTTCCATATCAACAGTTGCAAAACAATTTTGCTAAAAATAAGCTGGGCCGGATCATTCAATCTCTCAAATGAATGCTTTTGGCAGGAGGCATCCAATGACATCCAGTAGTGGATGGATTCCAAAGATACAAGAAATTAAAAGACACAACAGCTCTCTATGAAGTGTGTTAACAGACACAGTTAAAGTGCATGTTATTCATGTAAAAAACAGGAATGCATTTGTATAAATCAGGCCAAACATTCTTTACATTAAGTTTGGCATGGTTTGCCAAAGATAAGACTGGAAGGAAAAATTGAAGTTAATCATCATTATTATCCCCGTTTCACAGAGGAAGAACTAAAGCCGAAAAGTGGCCATCCAGTGTGTTTTTGGCTGAGCAGGATTTGAACTTAGTTTTCGGGGGGGGGGGGGAGCTCCAGAAGGTGGTGAACTAGGGCAGTTGCCAAAGCCTTGAAACAAAGAGGGGGACTCACTGTGGGAGGAAGCTGGAGAAAACCCTTCAAGAAAACAAAAGCTCCTTTGCTTTTCCTACATCTTAACTAGGTTTACCCAGAGTGTTATTCTGAATTAATGCAGAATAGAAAGATGTGATTCTGTGCAGGCAGCCCAAGAGATTGGGGTAGAGGGGTACAATACTACTTTTGGGCAGTGCAGGAATGGAAAATGAGGATGGTCTCCTTCAGTTAGACCATGGAGAGTTGGGCAGAGGAGGAGAATATGTTGTTGTTGTTATGTGGCTTGTTTTGCTTCCATAAATAATCTGGGCAGAAGTCTCTCGGATACCCCTCAGTTTGGGCACCCCGCCCTATCACTCATTGGTTAAGAGGCTCCACTGGTGGCCTCTTGTCCTGCCCAGCCCCTTCCTCGAAAACCTGAAATCGGCTCTGCAGGTTTTCCAAGTCTAAACACTTTTGCCCCATGACTGTATCACACACTGGCTTGAGAGCTGTGCTCCTACAAACACGTTCCTAAACATTCCTCACTATCAATATAACAGCTCCACCAGATAACATAGCAACTGGGCTACTGTAAACACAATCCAGATTCAACAGAGAATTAGCAGGGGCAGAAACGGTTTTACTTATTCATTACATTTCTATACCACCCAACCGCTAAAGCTCTCTAGGTGCTTCACAAAATAAAATGTAAAACTGTGCAATATTAAAATATAAAACATTCTGTAAACACCTAAAAGTTTAAAACAGAATAAAACAAATAAAAAATTCAACAGTGGTGTGAAATCTAAAAAAGCACTAACACAACTGAAAAGCTTGGAAGAATAAATGTTTTCATTTGGTGAGACAACATAGCGCCACACAAGTGTCTGGGGAGGGCATTGCACAACTAGAGGGACATCAGTGAAAAAACCCTTTTCTTAGTAGCCACAATCTTCATCTCATTTGGCAAGAGCATACAGAAGAAGGCCTATGAAGACCATGTTAGGGGCTGGGAAGGTATATCTTGCTTTGTAAACCACCCAGAGAGCTTTGGCTGTGGGGCAGTATGGAAATGTAATAAATAATTGTAATAATAATAATATGGGATGAGGCTATCCTTCAAGCAGCCTGGCCCCAAGTCATTTCGGCTCTGAAGCATAATACTAGCACTTTATATGGGGCCCAAAAAATGACTGGAAGACAGTGCAGATTACGAAGCACAGGCTAACATGATCCAGTCCCTGTTAACAATCTTGTTGCCATAGTTTGCACCAGCTGAAGTTTCTGAACCAATTTCAAAGGCAGCTCCATGTATGCTGCCTTAAATTGCAGTAATCCAAGGAAGGAGTTTCCAGAACATGGATAACTGTAGCTAGGCTATCTCTATCATAGTTGGTATGTCAGCCTAAGCTGGTAAAAGGGGCTCCATGCCACCAAGTCCAACTATACCTCAAGTGACAATGCTGGATCCAACAGCACCCCCAAACTATGAATCTGATCCTTTCAAGGGAGAGCAATCCCGTTCAGAACAGGTTGACCATCACTCACCCAGATAGACAAACTGCCCACTAACACTACCTCCATCTGGTCTGGTCTCCACACAGGTCTTTTATCCTGCAATCAAGATTGGTTACTCATGGAAGTTTTCAGGTCCTTTATATGATGTCGTCATCCTCCAGGGCCTCTCCCACTCTTTGTAACCATTATCGCTGTTTTTTCATGACAAGGAAAGTCTAGTATTTTCTCTTTATCCCGCTATATCCCACTATAGAAGCGTCATGAAAATACGAAATTCCACTATACTGCAGCGTCATCTAGCAGCTTTATAACCAAATATATAGAACTTGCCGAGAAAGAAAATCCCTGAAAAACAGCCCATGTCAGCCCATGTAAAGGACCCAATCTTAATCCCACAAGGAATCCAGAACACAAGCCCCAATAAGGCTACGGGATTTTACCCTCATGTAGAGATGGCCTGAGTCTCAGTTTATTGGTGGTGGAAAATTATTCTATTTTCCAACATCACCACCACAGCACGTTAAAGGCCATTTAAATCAGGAGTTTACCTGCTGTGCTTATAAACAATGTTATGGAAAATATTCTGAGTCCTCACATGGCAGCAGATGGTGCAATCAACGAAGTGGTGCTTTGTCTTTCCTCCATGCATACACAAAGACCAGCAATACCAGAGGTCAAACAGCTTCTATGTAGTTTTGATCTGATGTACTCCACATGTTTGTGAGCTGAATTCCTGGGACTCTGTCGGACAGCTTCTGGCTCCCACCTGGTTACATGGAACCCTGACAATCAACCAGATGGAAAGGGGAGGAAACTTGGCCTGGGGCAGTCCTGGGTTTGAATCCTTGCTCAGCCATGAAGCTCGCTGGGTGACAGATGCCACCTCTCTGCCTAATTTCTCTTATACAGTTATTGTGAAGACAAAATGGAATTCTAAACATGAGAAATACCTAGGCTTTCAAACATAATACCTAAGCCAAGAGCCATGCTGGCTGGGAATTATGGGAGTTGCAGTCCAACACATCTGGAGGATGCCAGGGCAGGGACAGCTGCTTTAACAGTTCTGTAGCGGTGAAAGGCAACTCAGCTTCAGTTTCTCCCACTCCACCCACTATCCCCACTGCCATCACTTGGGGGGTGAAAACAAGAATTCTGCTTGTGCCAGCAGGAACAAATGGAGGGTGGATGAGAGACAGCTAAAAGAAGACGGCTGACAAAGTTCTCCCCTATTGGCTCCTAGCCTAGTTTGAGCCAGTCATACACATCTGCAATGACATGCCGGTATTCTAATCCTTTGTATGTTGGCAGAGGCACAGGCTAGGAGCTAAAATGCACAGGCTCTCCTCACAGCTAATTTGCGCTCAGCTGGTCATGTGAATAAGCTCCAACTCTCCCTTCATCTGTCAGAGTCATCTTCTCTAGCTACCATTCTCTATAAATTAGGACTGTCAAATGATTAAAGCATCATTAGCTAATTAGACCAGTAAAAAGGGTGATTGTTCACTTACATTTAAGTACATTTGCATATTAGAGAACCTTCCATGTAAGTGCTTTTTCTGAGATACTGAGAAAAGTGCGCGACAGCTAACAATTTAAAAAAGAAAAACTGCTACTCCTCATTATTAAAAGGAAATACCATCTTTAACCTTTTGTCTTTAATCCCCTATTTAAAAAGCAACATGGCAGAACCCAAATAACCTCCCCCACAAAAAAGACAGTGCATCAGTTTAACGCTTGGTCTTACCAATTAAAATGTGTCTTAACTGACTAACACTGGTCTTAATCAGTTACTCAACACAAAGATTAGCTGATTAATCTTCTGATTAACCTTGCAACCCTACTATAAATACATCCTTGTGTTTACCCCAAGTAGTTCTTCCAGGAAGAAAAATTCCTCTCCAGCTACAGCATCTCCTGTATCCATTACATGGTGACCTTTCCTTTCCAAATACACCACCTTAGAGGAAGAGGCCTGGGGGGTGGGGGGGTGCATCCGTCATGAGTTCCCACATTTTAGGGTAACAAACCATTGGCTGCAACACAAATGCTAACTAGACACAAGCTGAACTATGTCAGACTGTCTTAGTCTTGTTCAGACGTACATATAAGCCTCAGCTTTGTGTGCTACCAGCCCCCTCCCCCCTCCTCTCCTCCACAGTCATGGTTGTGAGGAAGATATCAGAAGCTCCCACTTCCATTTTTAACTAACTGCAGCTTAGCGTTATGTCCAAACCCAGATAAACTGTAGTTAGTACTAATTATAGTTTATTGAAACAAGCCAACTTCAAATTGGGATTTATGTAGCTGCCGTTTCGATGAACCATAGTTAAGATTAAACAAAGTTTAGGGTTCAGATGCAATGGTAAACTGTGGTTGATTGAAAATGCAAGTAGAAGTGACCAATCTCCTCTTTTCTGTCATGTCAGAAAAGGTGGTGGGGAGGATGCCTGAGTCCAAGGCTCGTTCACATAACACTAAACAATAGTTTAGTGTTATGTCTGAAGGAGGCCACCTGGTTTGCACGTAATGACAAACCAAAGTATGGGTTGTTGCCTTACCCAGAGTATACACATGATTTGTCTGCCAGATGATTGCACAAAGCATAGGTTGTTTTTTCAACTGCTGAATTGTTTGTTTTCCTCCTCCTTCAGCCGCTCCCTCCCTATATTCCAAATGCCTTTGTGATGCTGTAGTACTGGCACGTAGAGTGGCCAGTTTTTTTTACCACTCTTGCCTGCCACCTTTGTAGCCTGGTGAAACAACCCATGAATAACCCATGGTTCTGGGTACGTACAAGGTAACAATAATCCATAGTTAAAACAACCCAGAGTGCACAACCCAACAACAAACCATGGGTTCTCTTCCTAGTTTGCTTGTGGTTAACAACCCATAGATAACCAATAGTTCTAGTTTCCCACATAACAGCAACCCAGGATTCAACAACCCATACTCAACCCATAGTCTGGCTTGCCATTACGTGTGAATCTCTGTGTTTGGCATGATGTATACCTGACAACAAGAAGGAAGGAGTTACCTATATTGGTTTAAAACCAGATCAAATTGCAACATCTGAACCCTTGAACTAGAGCCACATGAAGGCATCCTACTAAGAACTTCCTAAGCATCCTCTCTTACTGCTGTGCTTGGATTACAGTGAAAGTCAATTGGAGCTCTTCACTGGGAAGACTGAAGGCAGAGATGCCCTCATCAACCCTCAGTACTTCCACAAAGGAGACCCACTTCACCCTTTTGCAGACTGCAATGTTTCACAATGGCTGCAATTTTCCAGGAGATCATCATCTTGCTAAAACATCCCAGCTATAGCCCTTTACACCTGTTCCCCTTTCTCAGGGTGCCTCTTCTACCTAGTTCTCAGGCTGCACATGCTGGGTCAAATACCTTGTGTTCTTCTTTCATCACCTGTTCAATGAGCTCAGATTTCGTTGGCGGTTTAGAGTATTGGCCTGAAAGGAGGCCATGTCCCAATTTAGCCCTGTAGTAGAGGGTGAGGGTGGTGGGGAAAGAGAGAAAGCAGACAAAACATTTCCCACCAGGTTTAGAGAAGGGAAAAACAGCAGGAGCTTGAAAGTAAAGTTAGATTGACCAGCCTGTTAACACAGATCCCACATTCCGCACCACTGCTGTGCTCCAATTAAATCTCTCCCTCCACCCTTGACATCCTTATTTTGGGCAAAATCAGTTTAAAATATCATAACGTTAGCTCTGTGGGCGACAAACAAAAATGAAACTATGTTGATTAGTAATAATTATTGGAACACTCTGGTGCAGGTCTGGGGGGGTCCTGAGCCCAGGTTCTCTTACTTAATCTCTACATCTTTATTTATTAATTATTCATGTTGTTATCCTTAATACTAAGAATATTTAGTATCTTTAGAGAGGGCAGGCAACTTTTTTAGATCAGGGTGGACAACCTGTGGCCCTCAGCCTAATTTCAAAAGCCTCCTGCAAGTGATCAGTTCAGACCTCTGGCAAAAGTGATCCATTCTTCCCCCAGCAGCCTCCTGGGCAGGGAAGAAGAGAGGGTGGGAGAGTGAGAGAGAGAAAAGCAGGAGGCAGACAGAGAGATAAAAGGGGATGGTCCCACCCTCTTTTAGATCCGGCTCCACCAGCATGCAGCCCCTGACAGAAAAAAAGGTTTCCCCACTGCTGCTTTAGATGCTTCCAAGGAACCCACCTTGGAAGCAGCTCTCTAAATTGACGTATGTTTATCACTGACAAAATCTGTCTTGAAAAAACTGCTGCATTTGCACTTACACAGCAATCACTACACACCATACCTGAGCAAAGTGCTACACAATGAGAAGCACAAATCCCAGAAAATTGCCTCATGCCATTTTATTTCCGAGGAAGCAATCCCTGGGATGCTGAGAAATAAATCATCTCTCACTAGAAAAGACTAAAAATGTTCCAGAATCACGCACACAGACAAGACTTGCACTACAAACACCTTGAGCTGATATATTAAAAGAAATGCAAGCCAGCCGGGCTCAGCAGAAAGTGAGGGATTGGTAAAAAAAAAAATTTACAATGGATCATGATGGCTATATACTACTTTCAAGATCAGAGGCCACTGAATACCAGTTGCTGAAGAACAACAGCAGAAGAAAATTATCAGCCTCCTGTCATGCTTGTGGGCTTCCCATTGGCATCTGGTTGGCCACAGTGGGAAATGGAATGCTGGACTAGGAAACCCATTAGTCTGATCCAACAGGGCTCTTCTTAGGCTCCATTTGACTTACTGACCTTATAACAAGATTGAGTAATCATAGACTGCTATAATTCAGTATGAAAAGCCACAAATTCCTGTGTTCCTATCTTGCTACTCCCTCATCTCCTGGTCTTCCCACATTCTGCCTTGTTATTTTACCTCAGTTTTCTAATCTCCAAACGTATTCTGCATCACCCCTATTGTTGTTGTTTATTCGGTCAGTCGCTTCCGACTCTTCGTGACTTCATGGACCAGCCCACGCCAGAGCTTCCTGTCGGCCATTGCCATCCCCAGCTCCCCCAAAGTTGAGTCCGTCACCTCCAGAATATCATCCATCCATCTTGCCCATGGTCGGTCCCTCTTCCTTTTGCCTTCCACTTTCCCTAGCATCAGCATCTTCTCCAGAGTGTCCTGTCTTCTCATGATGTGGCCACAGTACTTCAGTTTTGCCTTTAATATCATTCCCTCAAGTGAGCAGTCTGGCTTTATTTCCTGGAGGATGGACTCGTTTGATCTTCTTACAGTCCAAGGCACTCTCAGAATTTTCCTCCAGCACCACAGTTCAAATGCATCTATCTTCCTTCGCTCAGCCTTCCTTATGGTCCAGCTCTCGCAGCCATAGGTTACTACGGGGAATACCATTGCTTGAACTATGCGGACCTTTGTTGTCAGTGTGATGTCTCTGCTCTTCACTATTTTATCAAGATTTGTCATTGCTCTCCTCCCAAGAAGTAAAAGACTTCTGATTTCCTGGTTGCAGTAAGCGTCTGCAATAATCTTTGTGCCTGTCAGGGTGGACACTGAGCCCATAGAATCCCAGAGTAGTTCTGATTCTGAGGAAGAGCAGTCGCTCCTGGGAGAGGAGCGCGCTCCTCTTTCCCAGGACCAACAGCTGACGGAAATTCCTCCCACCAGCATTCCTAGTTTAGTTAGCAGTCCAGGGAGTGACCAGGCACAGATAGCAGACTTGGTGGATGCGCGACGCAGACGCAGAGAGCGGCGCCAGATGGAGGGCGCGGAAAGGAGGCGTAATGCCAGGTTGGCGCGCAAACAACGGCTGCGCCCAGAGGATCCAAGGGAAAAGGGGAGGGACTCTCCCTAGTCCTTAAGTTCAGGGGTCTGCCAGTAATTCCCTTTCAAACGGGGACCAACTGTTCCAACGTAGGGCATAGGTACTGTGCTGCTCAGATCTAGCTGCAATCAGTATTGTTGTTAAGTTGTAAAAGAAGAATAAAGCTTTGAAAGGAATTCCTTTGTCTGTGTCTGGACTTGGCTACTGGATTAGACTGAGAGAGGCCTCCAAGGAGCCCTTGACAGTGCCTAGAAAGACAAAGTCTGTCACTGCCTCCATGTTTTCCCCCTCTATTTGCCAGTTATCAATCAAGCTGGTTGCCATAAACTTGGTTTTTTTGAGGTTTAACTGCAACCCAGGTTTTGCACTTTCTTCTTTCACCTTCGTCATGAGGTTCCTCAGCTCCTCCTCACTTTCAGCCATCAAAGTGGTATCATCTGCATATCTGAGATTGTTAATGTTTCTCCCAGCAATTTTAACTCCAGCCTTGGATTCATCAAGCCCAGCACGTCGCACGATGTGTTCTGCATACAGGTTGAGTAGGTAGGGTGAGAGTATACGACCCAGCCGTACTCCCTTCCCAATCTTAAACCAACCCATTGTTCCGTGGTCTGTTCTTACCGTTGCTACTTGGTCGTTATACAGATCCTCAGGAGGCAAACAAGATGACTTGGTATCCCCATACCACCGAGAACTTGCCACAGTTTGTTATGATCCACACAGTCAAAGGCTTTAGAATAGTCAATAAAACAGAAATAGATGTTTTTTCTGAACCTCCCTGGCTTTCTCCATTATCCAGCGGATATTGGCAATTTGGTCTCTAGTTCCTCTGCCTTTTCTAAACCCAGCTTGTACATCTGGCAATTCTCGTTCCATGAATTGCTGGAGTCTACCTTGCAAGATCTTGAGCATTATCTTACTGGCATGTGAAATAAGTGCCACTGTTCGATAGTTTGAACATTCTTTGGTGCTTCCCTTTTTTGGTATGGGGATATAAGTTGATTTTTTCCAGTCTGGTGGCCATTCTTATGTTTTTCAAATTTGCTGGCATTTGGCATGCATCACCTTGACAGCATCATCTTGCAAGATTTTAAACAGTTCAGCTGGGATACCATCGTCTCCTGCTGCCTTGTTATTAGCAATGCTTCTTAAGACCCATTCAACCTCGCTCTTCAGGATGTCTGGCTCTAGCTCACTGACCATTAAATCTATCCCCGATATTATTATCCTTCCTATTCAGATCTTCTGTATAGTCTCGCCACCTTTTCTTGATCTCTTCTGCTTCTGTTAAGTCCTTGCCATCTTTGTTTTTCATCATACCCATTTTTGCCTGGAATTTACCTCCGATGTTTCTAATTTTCTGGAAGAGGTCTCTTGTCCTTCCTAGTCTATTATCTTCTTCCGCTTCCGTGCATTGCTTGTTTAAAAATAATTCCTTATCGCTTCTGGCTAACCTCTGGAATTTTGCATTTAATTGGGCATATCTCCCCCTATCACTGTTGCCTTTTGCTTTCCTTCTTTCTTGGGCTACTTCCAGTGTCTCAGCAGACAGCCATCATGCCTCCTTGGTTTTCTTTTTCTTTGGGACATTTTTTGTTGTCGCCTCCTGAACAATGTTGTGAACTTCTGTCCATAGTTCTTCCGGGACCCTATCTACTAAATCTAGTCCCTTAAATCTATTTTTCACCTCCACTGCATATTCATTAGGAATATTCGTGAGCTCATATCTAACTGATCTGTGGGTCTTCCCTATTCTCTTTAGTCTGATTCTAAATTGTGCAATAAGAAGTTCGTGATCTGAACTACAGTAAGTTCCAGGTCTTATTTTTACCGACTGCATAGATGTCCGCCACCTTTGGCTACAAAGGATGTAGTCAATCTGATTTCGGTGTCAACCATCTGGTGAAGTCGATGTATAAAGTCGTCTCTTAGGTTGTTGGAAGAGAGTGTTTGTTATGCACAGTGAGTTGTCTTGGCAAAATTCTATCAGCCTATGTCCCGCTTCATTTTGTTCTCCCAGACCATGCTTGCCTGTAATTCCAGGTGTCGTTTGACTACCCACCTTAGCATTCCAGTCTCCTGTAATGAAAATAACATCTCTTTTTGGCGTATTATCCAGTAGGTGCTGCAGATCCTCATAGAACTGATCTGCTTCTTCAGCATCTGTGGCTGGGGCGTATATTTGGATCACTGTGATGTTACTGTCAGTAAATTGGCTTTGCTCCCTTCGCTGCTCATAAACTTATTTCTTTGTTTGATTTGTGTTCTGCCTTTCTATCAAGAAAAATGGCACTCAAGGTGGCTTACAATCATAAAAAAACTTGATTAAAACAATAATAAACAAATGCATTAAAACACAATTAAAAACACAATAATAACAGAATAAAACCAGTATCCTGTATGTGCCCAAAGCCTGCTTGAATAAAGACATCTTTACCTGCCAGCAGAAGGAGAGGGAGTGAACTTTGCTTCCTTCAGCAGAGAGTTCCAAAGCCAGGGAGTGGCCACTGAGAAGGCCCCCCTCATGTCACCACCCAGTGTGCCTCTGAAGGCAGTGGAATCGAAAGAAGGGCCTCTCCTGAAGACCTTAGGACTGGCAGGTTCATATGAGAGAAGAAAGTATTTCAGATAGCCTGGTCCCAAGCCATATAGGTCTTTATAGGTCATAACCAGCACTCTGAATTCTGCCCAGAAACAGACCATTAGCCAGCGAAGCTGCTGTAAAAAGGGAGTTACATGTTTGCTGTAATCGGCCCCAATTAACAGTCTGGCCACAGCATTCTGAGCAAGCTGAAGTTTCTGAACAGTATTTGAAGGCAGACCCACATAAAGCATGTCCAAACAGGATTTAACTAAGGCATGCATGACTGTGGCCAAATCAAACATCTCTAGGAACAGGTGCAGTTGCCACACTAGCCTCAGCTGAGCAAAACCTGGGCATCCAAGTTCAGGGCTGAGTCACTCAATTTGCAAATATGTCTTCAAGGGAAGTATAACCCCATCTAGTATAGAGTGAAACCCTATTTCCTGATCTGCCTTTCAACTAACCAGGAACACTTCTGTCTTGTCTGGATTAAGCTTCAGTTTGTTTACCCTCATCCAGTCCATTACCGATATCAGACACCAATTTAGAACTAGAACAGCTTCCTTGGATTTAGATGGAAAGGAGAGATAGAGTGGGGTGTCATCAGTATATTTGGTGGCACTGAACTCCAAAACTCAGGACAATCTCTCCCAGCAGTGGCATGGATATGTTAAATAGCATGGGGAATAAGATGGAGCCCTGAGAGACAACACAAGCAAATGACCATCGCATCGAACAGGAATCCTCCAGCGCCACCTTACAAAATCCCCCTTCCAAGAAGGACTGAAACCACCATATAACAGTGCCCCCCAGTCCCATCTGAGACAGATGTCTCAGAAGAATAGCATGGTCAATGGTATTGAAAGCTGCTGAAAGATCCAGCAGAAATAACAGGGACACACTCCCCTTGTCCTGTTCCTGGCGTAGATGGTCCACCAAGCTGACCAAACCAGTCTCTGTCCCATAACCAGGCCTGAAGCCAGATTGAAATGGATCTAGATAATCCACTCCATCTGGAAATCCCTGGAGCTGAGAAGACACACGATGCTCCAGCCCCTTGTCCAAGAATGGAATATTGGAAACCAGCCAGAAATTATCCAATATAGTGTGGTTCAGGGAGAGGTTTTTTTTTTAAAAAAAGGTCTTACCACTGCCTCTTTTAGGCAAGACATAATCACACCTTGCCATAAAGAGTTATTCACCACTACCCTTACCCACTCAAGCCAGTCGTCATCCCTGCCCTTCCCAGCTGCTTTTATAAGCTGGGAAGGGCAAGAGTCCAGCACATAAGTGGTAGGCCTCACCACTCCAAGGATGCTGTCCACATCCTCGGGCTGTACAAATTGAAAAGTATCTATTGTAACTGGATCAGCAGGGGCTAAGGTTACATCCACCAGGCCTGTATCAACAATGGCATCCAGGGGGCTGTCTTCACAAGTGATTTAGTGCGAAGGTAGAGCAGTCTGAATTCCTTCACAACAGATGACATCGTCACCAATCCACCACCAACCAGCCACTTCCCTCTTGAAAAGCTGCATTTTCTGAAACTCCTTTTACTCTGACTTTTTTACTGAAAGCAGCTCCCTGGCAGTTTTGCCACAGTGTGCCATGTCCCCACCTCATTAAATCCTGGGCATTCCTCTGTGACCTGGCAGTGACATGGTCAAGGGGATGGGATGCCCCATTCCCCCTTGTTTTCTCAATGGAAGTAGTTTTTCCCATTTAGAAAATCCCCAGGAGTACAGCAGTGAACCTCACATTACCGCAGTAGTGGGGACACTCATTCACCTTAGGTAGCCCGGTTGTAATCTTTAACATATCCCTCCCCCCTTCTGTGCATGTTTACTGGGAAGTAAGAAATAAATCTTGCTCCCCTGCAGTGAAAGAGTTAAAGCTAACTTTAGTAATTCGCCCTAAAGCACTCTTTTGCTTCTCTTAAATAGCTATTGTGATGCTGTGCTTCTTTGATGCTCTGTTGTTTCTCTGATGTAAATTCATTTCTCTGTTATGTAAAAGTCCCTTCTCATTTTATCACAGTAAGGATCTTTCAGGTTTAGCTTCTCATTGCAACCAGGGAGGAGAAAGGGGGGGGGGGGGTTGGAAGCAACAGGCAAAACTGCACAAATGGGGAACCATGGGGTGGGAGCAATAACTCTGCAGCAGATTGCTGGAATGGGGCAAAATTGGGATGGGGGGAGGCTCTCAGGGGGAGCCTCCAGATGCTGTACTAGAGAACTGGGGATTTTGGCTTCTTCAAGGAAATCTGCACACATGGGGAAAATTAGTTGCTCTGCATTCATAATAATGTAGTAACAGGGGGGAGCCTGGACAGGGGTGGGAAACAAGCCTTTCTTATTGGTTCAGCAGCCCCTGCCAGTTTGATGACGTTCAGTTATACTCCCCCCCACCCCACCCGGACGTATGCTCCTTTGAAGCGCTGTGTGACCCCTGAAAACCAGATTTTAAAGGTATGCTACACTTGGCTTATCTTGCTTCATAGAATCATAGAATAGTAGGGTTGGAAGGAGCCTTTAAGACCATTGAGTCCAACCCGCTGCTCATTGCAGGAATCTCCCCTGTTCACTGCAGGAATCTAAGTCAAAGCATCCCTGACAGATGGCTGTCCAGCTTCATCTTGAATGCCTCCAGCATGGGAGAGCCCTCCCTAGGCTTCATGTGTCCCTGATGGACCAAAGCTGATTCCATGAAAATCCCGGTAATACTCCAATGTGCTTCTCATTCCATTGTCGTGAAGATCTCCCCAAATAAGCACAGATATCATCAGTTAAAGAAAAAGTGCCATGCAAACTGGTGCCGTGTAAAGTGCCATGCAAACTGGTCACAACAGGCTATGGAGTGGTTCACCTTCTCTTCTCACAGGCCAGAGCGCAACAGTCTTCTGACCACCCGAAAAACCTCTGCTGGGCGACTCTGTGCACATGTAATGGTGGTGAAGTACAATTTCTTCACTGCCCTCACTGCCATGGAGTAGGCTTTCAAACTTCAGAAGTCCAAAGAACCTTTGTTCTTTTATTGACTCTTTCATGAGACTAGTTCCCTCCACTGTTGACACAGCCGTCATGTGGGAAAACCAAGTCAAATTCAGATTTATTGCTTAGCCATTACATTACAGTGATCAGATCAAAGACAATCAAATATGACCAAACATTTTCAAACTTGATTGGCAATTCCAAACATGAATAAAATCAAAATCACACTACAATTACTGCCACAGTAACAATAAGCCAGAATTCTAAGCCACGCTGCAACCATGACTTATAACACGGACATCGGGGGAGAGACAAGACAGAGTTCCCGGTTTGCCATTCATGGTAAGCAAATCATGGATTGAAGGTCCATGGCTTGTACGTGGGCTCCCTTCGAAGACAGTCCAGAAACTTCAGCTAGTGCAAAATATGGCTGCAAGAATTCTAACTGGGACCAGGTGCTATGATCATATTACACCAGTCCTCTCTCACCTACATTGGTTCCCAATTTGTTTCCAGGGCCAATTTACAGTGCTGGTTTTGACTTATAAAGCTCTACATGGCTTGGGATCTTGATATCTAATAGAATGCCTCCTCCCATATGTATCTGCCCATAATTTAAGGCTATCCATAAAAGCCTTCCTTCGAGTGCCCCCTCATACTGAGGCTCAGAGAGAGGCAACAAGAGAGAGGACTTTTTCAGTGGTGGCCTCCCAGCTCTGGAATGCTCTCCCAAGAGAAGCTTGCCTGATGTCTACACTGCTATCTTTCCAGAGCGAGGCTAAGAATTTCCTGTTCTCCCAGGCTTTTAAAAACTTTTAAAATATTTTATTGTACTTGTGTTTTATTATCCTAGTCCCTGCAATGCGGCTTTACCTCCTATATTAATTTATTATGCTGCTGCAATCTTGCCTCCAAACTCATTTCAAAAGGAAATCTATAATTTAATGAGAAGGTGAAAAGATAACTAGTTCAATTCCCCCATATCCAGACCAAAAGAGACAATCAATTTTTGTCTGGGTTCATCATAAAGGCTACAAAAAAGCAAGTAATTTAGGGGTTAAGTAATTAAGCAATTTAAGTAATTCTGAATGAACCCGTTTAATACAAAGCAACCACTTACATCTGTGTGTTGAAATCTTGTGATGGGTCCAGAGGGGAGCAGTCAAATATTCTTGGAAGGCTTCCCACATACCTATCCAGAGACAACAGCAGGGAAGGGAGAGGAAGAGAAGAAGCAATCAAAGATTATGTAATGATGCATGTTGGAGTCTTTTGCTGAGAGGCATGACATCTTGAGACCTCACCAATGGCATTTCGGAGTTCATATAAGTCAGTTCTCTCTTGCAGATGGTAGGACCAACATGAGAACAGCATTCTGCACTGGTCTGGTGATCACAGAGCTTCCCCTTAGCCAGGCTTGGAGGGAGCAGCTTTTCTGTGATGACCAACCCAGAGAAGAATGCTGTCCTCATGGTTGCTCTATCATTGAACAAGTTTCTCTACTCTGATGTAAGAGGACTAGTCAGATTAGGAGGTTTTGTTCACATTTTAACTTTCCTCCTAAAGAACTTGTTTGAAGTAGAAAGTTTGAAGCCCACTGGGAATCCAATTCCAATCAGTAATTTTTGGAACCTGGAAGTTCGCCTTTTGCCTCTTCCTGCTGTACCGTGTGGTCCTTCTTCTGTCTGCCGTCAAGTATTGTTAGACTAGAAACCAAAATAAAGAACAGCACTGTGTGATACTTCAGCGCATAGGGCCTTCAAATCCCTAAATGGCTTAGGGACAGGTTACCTGACAGGCCATATGCTCCCATATAGACCTGTCCAGGAATGAAGTTCAACTGGAGAGCCCTTGCTCTTGGTACCATCTCAAGTTATCTACTGAGTGAGCACAAGCAGGGTCTTTTCTGTGGCAGTGCCAAGCCCTGGTATGCTCCCCTAGGCAAAATCCATCAGGCTCCATCTTTGTGACTTTTCCATCACAAATGGAAGACATGTTTGATTCAGCAGGCTTTTAACATATAACAGCGTTTAGTTCTACCTGCAGCTAGCTTTTAAATAGTTAATTAGGGACAGCTTGATGCAAATGTTGACCCCATGTGGGGCTGCTGTGAAAAGGGCAAATTCCATGTTAGGCATAATTAGGAAAGGAATCAAAAATAAAATTGCCAATATCATACTGCCATTTTACAAATCTATAGTGTGGCCACACTTGGAAATCTGTGTACAGTACTTCACACAACGCATAGTCAAACTATGGAATTCGCTACCACAGGATGTAGTGATGGCCACCAATCTGGATGGCTTTAAAAGGGGGGTGGACAAATTCATGGAGGAGAAGGCTGTCGATGGCTACTAGTCCTGATTGTATTTATTTTTTTCTTTATTACATTTATAACTCGCATTTTTCCTCCTTAAGGAACCCATAGTGGCGTACATAATCCTCCTCCTCTCCATTTTATCCTCACAGCAACCCTGTGAGGTAGGTTGGGCTGAGAGTCTGTGACTGGCCCAAAGTCACCCAGTGAGCTTCCATGGCTGAGTGGGGACTAGAACCCAGATCTCCCAGCTCCCAGTCCAACACTCTAGCCACTACACCACACTGGCTCCTGTTGGCTATGTGCTACCTCCAGGACCAGAGGCACTGAGCCTATGTACACAAGTTGCTGGGGAACATAGGCGGGAGGGTGCGGTTGCGCTCATGCCCTGCTTGTGAGTTCCCAGTCAACAGCTGGTTGGCCACTGTGTGAACAGAATGCTGGACTGAATGGACCCTCGGTCTGATCCAGCATGGTTCTTTGTATTCTTATGTACAGTTCTGGTCATCACACCCAAAAAAGGATATTGTAGAGTCGGAAAAGTTGCAGAAAAGGGTAACCGAAATGATCAAGGGGCTCGAGCAACTCCCCTATGAGGAAAGGTTACAACGTTTGGGATTGTTTAGCTTACAAAAACGGTGAGTCAGGGGAGACATGATAGAGGTGTACAACATTATGCATTGTGTGGAGAAAGTGGATAGGGAGACATTTTTCTCCCTCTCTCATAATAGTAGAACCTGGAGTCATCCCATAAAGGTGATTGGTAGAAGATTCAGGAATAGATGTAAGGAGTTACTTCTTCACACAGTGCATAGTTAAACTATGGAATTCGCTACCACAAGATGTAGTGATGGCCACCAATTTGGATGGCTTTCAAATGGGATTAGACAAATTCAACGAGGAAAAGGCTATCAATGGTTACTAATCCTATGTACACCAGTTGCTGGGGGACATAACCAGAAGGGTGTTGTTGCACTCATGTTCAACTTGTGGGTTTCCCACACACAGCTGGTTGGCCACTGTGTGAACAGAATGCTGGACGAGATGGACCCTTGGTCTGAACCAGCAGGGCTCTTCTCATGTTCTTACATTCTCACATCTTTTTGATTTTGTGTTGCTGCTGGCTGTATTATATATTTTAACAGTCTGCCTTATTTATATTTTTATAATCCTGTTGTACTGTTTTGATCCCTCTGCTCCAAGGCACTCCGGGTGCAACAATAGAAGAGCAACATATAAATAATAAATTATTATTGTTTATTATTATGGGTTCTCAAATGGTAGAACTCCCAGGGGGGTATGAGACACTCATAGGTGGGTCACTAACAGGAGAACTCTGGAAGCAACCCAGCACTCCTGGTAGACAAGCAGGAGCTGGAGGATGGAGCTGTTCAGTTCCTGGAGCAGCCACATGGACCCTGCTGCCAGGCAAGCAAGTGGGGATGACAGTGGGAAGGGGCTAAAATGTACCTTTTCATATCCATCCCCTCTGGACAAGAGATTCTCAGGCAATTCACACTGCTGTGTACAGAGAATCTCAATGTACTTGCCCGCTAAACAGATGGCTGGCACAGAGTTGCCAGTGGGGGAGGAGGACGTGTCCCTGGAAAGTAGAGTAAGTGTAGAAGTCGAGCTCACTTTTTAAAAAATATTAAGAAAATCCTGCTTGAACATGTGCTTATTACAGTCACCTTCATATAGTAAGCTTTTTAAATGTACGCTAGAAAAAATGTAAAGTGAGAACACAACAAAATCATCTTTGCCAACAGACAGGAATACTCGTCAGGGAGCCCCAATTAACTGCAGCTCCCTGTTGGGCACAAACTCAATGAGTCTGCCACTAAGTAATGTGTGAACTACCCTTAATTTTTTTTTTTTTTAAAGAAAACAAATGAAAGTCTACTTGTAACTGAGGGAATACCAGTTTGCCATCACACAGACAAGCAACTACAAAGTACATTTAAGCAAAGGGACTGCAGCGATTTAGTTGCTACAAAACTCCCTGGACAACTTACGTTCGCTGGAATTCAGGGATGCTGAAAATGGCCTGCAGGACAGTGCTGACGTAGGAGCTGTTCCCCAGGTTTTTGATACCAGTGTATCCTGGACCATACATTGGCTTTAGCTTCATGCCAGATTCCTGGATCACTTCCCATTCAGAGACTCTGGGTTTGATATCATTATCTCTCAGGCCGTTTTCTATCTGAATGCAAGAGAGGCTTTTAAGAAGAAGCAGTTTACAAAGGCACATTCTGAGAACATGCAGAGCAAGGGCATTTAAAAAGGAAAAAAAAGAGGAAATCTCATCTGATCATGAAAATAACATTCCTATATGAAATAATACCCTTCAGCATAAAAATAGCTCACTTTCTACTTTCTGAGATATAGATGTGATCATGTCTCCCCCTGCTGAACTATCCAAACAACTGTAATCAACACATGGTGTTCACAGCTTAAAGCACACTTTATAGCTATAGCACAGAAACAGTACTTCCAGATGAGGCCTTTATTGTGCAATTGCCCTGTCTCATTCACACAATTGGGGGGGGCATTCAAATGTCATTGTTTTCAAGATAGCGGACCACCTTTACAGCACCAGCTCTGTGGGGTAGCTCACTGGAAATGCACCATTTGTCTCTTTCCTTCTCTCTGCCATCAACACTCCCGATTAACCCATATTGAGGGGCAAGTGAACTCCCCCTGACTCACAGGGTGTTTATTCAGGAGTAGGAAGACATCCAGCTACGCTCCCAGCCTCTACCAGCCAAGCGGTTAGCTCTCCCTCCGTTGCTTCAGTAGTGTAAGCCAATGGTCTAAGTGGGGGTGGGGGGAGATACACACACAGCCTGACCCTCAAAAGTGTAAATAAGAATCCAGTCCAGCCCCAAATTCCAATTAAGTAAAGTTGATTAAAGTAAGGGTAAAAGCAGGGAAGGAAAGCAGTGAGTAAACACAATAACGTAAGGATAATAAAACTTAGGCCAGATTACTTGTCTACCTGCATCTGTGATGAGAAATCTATCATACCAAATAGGATGGATGGATGAAGAGGGGCAACCCAGAAAGTGCACTTTGCCATGTTCTATGCTGTCTAATGGGTGATCTTAACTGACAGCAGCGAAGCAATTGACCAATGGTTCATGTACACAGGGGGTGCGCACGGAAAAGGACCATCAACACCAGAGTTTGAGGAGGAGAGAATTGGCAAGGAAGTGGCTATTCCTTTCCTGTCTGACTGCCTTGTGCATCTAAAACAGATGCTGGATGGCATCTCATCAGAATGAATGTGCTATGCCAGCCAATATATGGAACGTTTAAAATGTCAACAGTTGACAGCGTCAGGCTTATTGACAGTCGCCTTCAGTATTTAACTGTTCTGTGCTTCCCCACTGCTTCTTCCATCTTTTTTTTTCGACAAAAAAATCGGTTAAGGTGGAAAAGATGAAATAGCTGTTCAATGTATTTTAATTGGTAGTATTAATTGGTATGCTTCCATCCGGAAGCATCCTCAGTCACCATGATCTCCACAGAAAGTTCCTTGTTTCACTGCAGAACTTTCACATGCAATTTGTGGTAAAAACAAAAAAAACAAAATTGTGAGCAAACCCCCATCTTGCCTCATTGTTACTGAGAGTCATTGTAATGACAAAGAGACAGAGCTATGAATCAGGAGGTCCCTTGATCAAATCTAATTCTGGGGGTTCCCCAATCGTCCACTAAGCTTCTTCTGCAGTTATCTCAGTGATCACAGATAAAAGGGTGCTTAAAATACTCTGCTCTTAAATACCCTGCACAGAACAGTGCTGTCCTTTGCAGGCATGGAGGCTGTTGCACTGGGGCTTACTCCTGAGTAGACAGGCATAGAACTGAGCTGTGGCTTGTATGCTTGGTAGGAAAATATCCAAACTGGTACAAATTACATCTGGCCCTATGCACTCTGCCCTTAGCCCTGCTGGAATGCAGCCCCAGAGACCGTTCCCAAATTGGAATTTGGCCCAAGGCCAAAAAAAGGTTTGCCACCTCTGCCCTAGTAAGTGTGTCTTGTGGTTACTGTCTTTCTATCTGTTTGTAACTAATAGCAGCGGGGGGGGGGATTTAAATGGAGGGGGAAGATGTTGGAAGAAAAGGTTAAACACCCCCTTCCCCCAGCACCACAGCCCTGGCCCAATTCAGGACGAACTGCAGCTGTTTTTAAGTGAAGAAAAAGATGTCAGGCTTCAAGTGCAGTTATTATCAGGACATGGACAATATTGATGATATAGATAAACTATCTGATAAACTATTGCTTTGTTGTTGATGCACTTCTCTTTGCTATCTAGAGATAGAAGTTTACATTCTTCCTACATGCTGTCCCTATCTTTCTGTCATCGGCTTAGCAATGAACTGGTATTCACACTTCCTACAAGTGCAGGCAAATGGGAAGATCAAGGGACAGAACTGCAAAAGGAGAGTGTATCAACCTCTCAAACAAAAATGTACAGTTGAGTGGATATCCTCTGAACAGCCAAGATCCAAAGAACTGTACAACTAGTTCCACATCCTGAAGAGAGCTTTGGGGTTGTTTCTCAAACTGTAGCCTACCGTGCCACAGAGAAATCTCCTTTTGAAAAGCAGGGGAGTTTCAAGAGCACTTTCAACATGGCACATGGATCCACTGTCCCAAGTAAAAAACCCAAAAAACTAAAGCAAAACACTGGGTAAACAGAAGTGTTCCTGAAGTAGTTCTTTGGATCCTGCCTATGATATTCCATCAGCATTACATCTCCTGCTCCTGTATGTGAAACCATCTGACAGCCATATTCTTAAAGCAAGCTATTTCAGATGTAGCTCTGTCATGTGGCTTATGTTTTTTTTAATATGTTTTCTTTAATATATATTTGCTTTACATATCCTGGGCTGATTCAGGCAAGACAATAGCCCAGCTTGCACATCACAGATACCGAAGGTTTAAATAAACACTGGGTAGCCATGAACAAGCGGGAGTGAGCAAGCATGCTGGTTCCCAACCAACTGCTCATGCTGAGTTAAACAACCCAGGGACACTCCGTCCCTGGGCTGTTTATTGTGATGTCCAAATCCAGAATTGGAGGTTGCTGGGGGAAGAACAATCCAGACTTGGAACCCATGATTTGTTCTTGGGTTACAAGTTTGGGTTGTTCCTCCTCCAACTACCTACAATTCTGGGTCTGGATGTCATAACACAACCAAGGCATGGAGCATATGTGGATTGTTTAACTTAGCAGGAGTGGGTGGGAACCAGCACGCTCACTCGCTCCTGCTTAATTAACTGCTTAATAAAAACAATTAATTGTTTGTGATGTGCAAACCAGGTCCATGTGTGGGTGAAGCTGGATCATGTCTACCTGCTTGCCCCATGCATCCAGCCCATTTCCAGGCCTGCCCAGTTTCTACATGTTGGATAAGATTGTTGACTTTGGGCTGATACATTTGCATAGTCCCAAACACTGCAAAACATGACTGCCCAGTTTGAACCCCTGAGCTGGACAGGAGGGTGGCCATAATCCTCCTTCTCAACCAGATATATACTCCTCTACATGCTTAGTGCCTTACTGGAACCAGTCTACTGCCATTTTATTATGGCACCAGATGTCCTTTAGTAAGAGAACATAAGCTGAAAAGCAGATTGTATATATTTAAAATAAACAAACATTCCAAGAAACATTGGAAAGTATTTCTGGCTGAGACATTTCTTTCCCCATTTTCTATGACCGCTCAAGAGAGATTCTGAATGAAAGGCCAATCACTTACTACATGCATTTGGAGCATATCAATTCCAAAATGCGCTAAGTGTTTGGCTATGTGTGGGTCCAAAACTGCCTCCTCTTCATCAAAGGAATAGACATCTGCAGAAATAAAAACAAAAGGGGCAGTTCAAGGACTGTTAGCCATCAATATTATTTAACAACAACAGACTCTGAAACATTGCCACCTACATAACAGACTGAGCGATAGCAATACATTTTGCTGCACATATGGCAGTCCAGTTATTAAGGAAATACAGTGATTCAGTACAACTTGTTCATTACCAAGTTCTCCACATTACAAAGCTTCCACTGGCAACTGGGAGATACCATTCTACAATGCTCCTCAGACATTACAAAAATAGTGAGGAGACCCATTTTTCCGTAGCTTCATCCCACATTACCCAGCATGCATCGGGGTGACTGGGAGGACTGGACCCATAAAACTGATCCCACCCTCATGCCAGCAGGCTTCTCAACATTGGTAGAAGGGGCTATAGCTCAGTAGGAGAGCACATGCTTTGTATGCAGAAGGTCTCAGTTCAATCCCTGGCATCTCTAGTTAAAAGGGTCAGAGTGTAGTAGCAATGTGGAGGGTCAGACTAAGTAGCCTCATGCCTCATGTTTTTGCTGAGCTCTTTCTCCTTCAAATACATTTTGCAAGCTGAAAAGATGCAAGAATTTCTTATCTTGTCAACAAGGCTAAGGTCAGAGTTATCATGTTCTCTGCTTATCATGTCCTATAACCCATTTCCTGGGCTATAAACAATGGTGCTAGAAGAGGAAATGCTGAATACTGAAAAACCACACGGAGGGGGGCAGAAGAGCTTTTTCATATGTGTCATAATGTCTATAAAAACAATTTGCTGATGTACTTCGGGGCTTTTGGCACTTTGGAAGTTATTCCGGCCATAAAGCCCATGCGTAAATAAAGAAAAACTCTTTTTCCTTCACTCCGTGGTCTCTCTCACTCTGATTTCTGCAACAAGAGAGCTTGCAGTGTCAAAAGTCTCTGCCTTAGATTTTGGAGAGTGGCTGCCACTCAGAGTAAACAATACTGGGATGCACGAACCAAAGGTCTGACTTTGTATAAGCATACTCTGGCCTACAGATGTAAAATTTCCAGAAACTTTTAAACCATGGTGGAAAAAATGTTTTTTTCCCTGGACGGTTTAACCACCACCAACACCACCACCAACACCAGAAATTTGGGAAAACACTGAAAAATATGCAATATGTATAACTTGGTTTATGTACAAGTTGTAGAAGATGTACAAGCTGGGTTTAGAAAAGGCAGAGGAACTGGAGACCAAATTGCCAATATCCGCTGGATAATGGAGAAAGCCAGGGAGGTTCAGAAAAACATCTATTTCTGTTTTATTGACTATTCTAAAGCCTTTGACTGTGTGGATCATAACAAACTGTGGCAAGTTCTTGGTGGTATGGAGATACCAAGTCATCTTGTCTGCCTCCTGAGAAATCTGTATAACAAACAAGTAGCAACGGTAAGAACAGACCACAGAACAACGGACTGGTTTAAGATTGGGAAAGGAGTACGGCAGGGTTGTATACGCTCACCCTACCTATTCAACCTGTACGCAGAACACATCATGTGACGTGCTGGGCTTGATGAAGCCAAGGCTGGAGTTAAAATCGCTGGAAGAAACATTAACAATCTCAGATATGCAGATGATACCACTTTGATGGCTGAAAGCGAGGAGGAGCTGAGGAACCTCATGACAAAGGTGAAAGAAGAAAGTGCAAAAGCTGGGTTGCAGTTAACCAAGATTATGGCAACCAGCTTGATTGAGAACTGGCAAATGGAGGGAGAAAACGTGGAGGCAGTGACAGACTTTGTCTTTCTAGGCGCAAAGATTACTGCAGATGCTGACTGCAGCCAGGAAATCAGAAGACGTTTACTTCCTGGGAGGAGAGCAATGACAAATCTTGATAAAATAGTGAAGAGCAGTCAACATACTGACAACAAAGGTCCGCATAGTTAAAGCAATGGTATTCCCCGTAATAACCTATGGCTGCGAGAGCTGGACCATAAGGAAGGCTGAGCGAAGGAAGATAGATGCTTTTGAACTGTGGTGCTGCAGGAAAATTCTGAGAGTGCCTTGGACTGCAAGAAGATCAAACGAGTCCATCCTCCAGGAAATAAAGCCAGACTGCTCACTTGAGGGAAGGATATTAAAGGCAAAACTGAAGTACTTTGGCCACATCATGAGAAGACAGGACACCCTGGAGAAGATGCTGATGCTAGGGAAAGTGGAAGGCAAAAGGAAGAGGGACCGACCAAGGGCAAGATGGATGGATTATATTCTGGAGGTGACGGACTCAACCTTGGGGGAGCTGGGGGTGGCGACGGCTGACAGGAAGCTGACCGAATAAACAACATAACTTGGTTTGCTCATAAAATTATCATTAAAATAAAAAATGCTTAAAAGTAAACTTGTTTAGTAAATCTGTAATTATTGTCTGAATAAGGGGATGTATTTTAATTTATTTTTGTTTGGGGGGGTTGTGTTTTTAGAGGTGGGTAGCCTGCCTGATAGGTGGAAGCAAGGGGCATGTGTCTACCTGATGGAGGCAGTGTGGGGAGTGTTGGGGGCCAGAATATACAGAGGCTGGGCAGCAGGCGCTGGCAGGTCACTACGGGCAGGCCATGCCAGGTAAGGGGAACAAGGGAGAGATGTGTAATATCTGTCACCTGTTCCGAGCCTGTCCAGAGCCAAATGATGGCTGGGGGAGGCATGACTCCACCTTCTGGCCTTCATTTGCTGCTCTGCAATGCCAGGTCTGTTACCCAGAAAACATCCCTCATCCATGACATGATCTGGGATGAGGGTGCAGACCTGGCATGTATTACGGAGACCTGGCTGGCTGAGGCCGCTGCTCCAACTCTTGCGGCCATGTGCCCAGCCAGATTTTCATATGCACAGCAGCCGAAGGCTGGGGATCAGGGAGGGAGGGTGGCTGCTATCTACCAGGAGTCCTTGGTCTTCACCAAACCCCCTCTCCAGGAGACCAAGGTTGCTGAGTGCATGTACTAGAAGTTGGCCCCGAAGGATTCTGGGGATTCTGCTTGTGCACCACCCACCCTGCTGCACGACTGACTCCCTGGCCAAGGTGCTTGAGGTGGTCTCTGATGTGCGTGTGCGCTCCCCTAACTTATTGGTGTTGGGGGACTTCAATGTACATTCAGAGGCCGTCCTCACGGCAGCACCTCGGGACTTCATGGAGGCCATGGCTTCCTGGGAGCTGTACCCTATTCCAATTGGGCCCACCCATGTAGCCGATCATGCGCTAGACTTTGTGTTTGTTTCTGGAGAAGCGGGGAGTGATCTGGAAGTCAGGGGTATATCCACCACCCCCATGGTCAAATCACTATCGGGTGACGTTAGACTTCTTGGTTCCACAACCTCTCCACAGGGGTGGAGGACCCATTCAAATGTTCTGCCCCAGGCATCTTATGGATCCAAATGGATTCCTGAACGCGCTTGGGGATTCTCTGGAACATACAAACGGCCACTCGGTCAAGACCCTGGTGGTTGGCTGGAACGCCGCAATCACCGGGGCATTAGATTAGGTGGCTTTGAAACACCCTCTCCCCCTGAACAGGGCTCGAACTGCACCATGGTTCAATCCACGGTTACAAGCTCTGAAACAGGAGGTGAGACGGCTAGAGCGCCGGTGGAGGAAGTCTCACTCCGAAGACGATCAGACATGGGCTAGAGATGTATCTTCAGTATATCACGTGGCAGTGAAGGCAAAAAAGAAGGAATATTATGCTGCCTCTATCGCGTCCTCAGAGCGCTGTCCCAGGAGGCTGTTGCAAGTGGTCTGGGGCCTGGTCAGTTCAGTTGCTCCGGAACCGCTGGAGCATTCTAAGGCCTCCTGTGAGGCCTTGGCAAGGCACTTTGCGGATAAAATGGATCAGATCAGGAGCGTTATTCCATGCGCTGTGTGGATACAGTTAGCAAGCGGGAGGCAGCCTGTGGCAAACCAGTTTTGTGGGATCGGTTCCAGCATCTTCCTTCTGATGAAGTAGACAAGATGCTTTCATTTGTAAGGCCGACCACCTGCTTATTTGATCCCTGCCCATCTTGGCTCATTATGAGCTGCAGAGAGAGGCTGGGTGAGGGGATCAGGGCGGTGGTGAATGCCTCCCTTGGGGAGGGAGTGATGCCATCAGCCCTCAAGGAGGCAGTGATAAAACTGTTCTTAAAAAAGCTCTCCTTGGATCCCCAAGTCTTGAACAACTTTTGCCCAGTGTCCAATCTGCCATTTTGGGGCAAGGTGATTGAGCAGGTGGTGGCGATGCAGTTGAAGGCACACTTGGAATAAGCCGATTATCTAGATCCATTTCAGTCGGGATTCAGGCCTGGGCATGGGACAGAAATGGCCTTGGTCGCCTTGGTGGATGATATGAGGAGGGCTCTGGATAGGGGCAAATACTCCTTCCTTGTTCTCCTCGACCTCTCAGCGGCTTCTGATACCGTTGACCACAGTATCCTCCTGGACCACCTGGAGGGGTTGGGCATCGGAGACACTGTATTACAGTGGTTCCGGTCCTTCCTCTCCAGCAGGTACCAGAAGGTAGCACTGGGAGAGGAGGTCTTGGTCCCGTGGCCGCTCACTTGTGGGGTGCCACAGGGTTCCATCCTCTCCCCGATGCTATTTAACATCTATGTGAAACCACATGGAGCTTCCACATCTGGTCTGGGACACCTCCTTGGGTTCTTCCAGGGGGTGGGGCCTGAAGGCTTTCAGGGCCCACCCCCTGGAGGAATCCCCCCAAGATCAGAGATAACAGTGGGGGCTCCCCTGCATGCCACTCCTCCTCCCAATTGGGAGAGGGACTGGTGTACACGAAATCCTGCTGAGTCCTTTTGGACAGCTGCATGAGGATGGTGCATGCAAACCGAGCAACTCAACCAGCACTGAGAAGAACCCTCTCATCCCATTACTTCAGTCCCAATCCAAATTGGTACACCTCCTCTTGTACCACTATTTGCCAAAGTGTCACGGCAAATATGATCACAGGTCTCCATCATCTAGTTTCACACTCAGAACATTCATCAAGGCCAAGTCCAGGTTAGATAGGGGAGAGAGATTTTATTCACAAAGCACACAGCAAATAGGTCATTACAGGCTGTAAACTGCATTATCCAACATAAGCCCAGAAGTTACGCACTGGTAAGCACTCCTGAATGACAGAGTGGATGAAAGAGTGTCTGAGAAATAAAAAACACAACTGCCATAGATTAGGCTCTAGTACATTCTCTAACCTGTGTTGGGTCAGATTTGTCCTCTACCTTTGCTCTACCTGTCCTCCCAGTGTTTTAATGAAAACCTGTTACCTGAACATATGCTTTAATTTAAAAACCATTTAGATTTGTTTTTTTAAGTTTTTTTTAAAAAAACAACAACACCTAAACACAAACCTTTCAAGTAAGAACTCTTTCTAATTCACTTACACTCTATCAAAATCAAATTTAATCAGGCCTCTAACATGGAACCTATATACAGTGGAGATGACGAATAGATTTCAGGGATTAGACCTGATAGACAGAGTGCCTGAGGAACTAGGTCCGTAACACTGTTCAGGAGGCAGCAACGAAATCCATCCCAAACAAAAAGAAATGCAAGAAAGCCAAGTGGCTGTCTGATGAGGCTTTACAAGTAGCTCACGAAAGAAGGGAAGCGAAAAGCAAGGGAGAAAGGGGAAGACATACCCAACTGAATGCAGAGTTCCAGAGAATAGCAAGGAGAGACAAGAAGGCCTTCTTAAATGAACAATGCAAAGAAATCGAGGAAAACAACAGAATGGGAAAGACTAGAGATCTCTTCAAGAAAATCGGAGATCTCAAGGGAACGTTTTGTGCAAAGACGGGCATCATAAAGGACAAAGAAGGCAGGGACCTAACAGAAGCAGATGAGATTAAGAAGAGGTGGCAAGAATACACAGAAGAACTATAGAGGAAATATCTTAACGTCCCTGATAGCCATGATAGTGCAGTCACTGAACTTGAGCCGGACATCCTCGAGAGTGAAGTCAAGTGGGCCTTAGGAAGCATTACTAACAACAAAGCTAGCGGAGATGACAGTCTTCCAGCTGAGCTATTTAAGATCCTAAAAGATGATGCTGTTAAAGTGCTGCACTCAATATGCCAACAAATTTGGAACACTCAACAATGGCCGCAAGACTGGAAAAGGTCAGTTTACATTCCAATTCCAAAGAAGGGCAATGCCAAAGAGTGTTCAAACTACCGAACAATTGCGCTCATTTCACATGCCAGCAAGGTGATGCTCAAAATCCTACAAGCTAGACTTCAGCAGTATGTGAACTGAGAACTACCAGAAGTACAAGCTGGGTTTCGAAGAGGCAGAGGAACTAGAGATCAAATCACCAACATTCGCTGGATCATGGAGAAAGAAAGAGAATTCCAGAAAAACGTCTATTTCTACTTCATTGATTACGCTAAAGCCTTTGTATGGATCACAACAAACTGTGGCAAATTCTTAAAGTGATGGGAGTACCAGACCACCTTACCTGTCTCCTGAGAAACCTGTATGAGGGTCAAGAAGCAACAGTAAGAACCGGACATGGAACGAGTGGTTCAAAATTGGGAAAGGAGTACGACAAGGCTGCATATTGTCGCCCTGCTTATTTAATTCATATGCAGAGTACATCATGAGAAACGCCAGGTTGGATGAATCACGGAATTAAGATTGCCGGGAGAATTATCAACAACCTCAGATACGCAGATGATACCACCCTAATGGCAGAAAGCGAAGAGGATCTAAAGGGCCTCTTGTTGAGGGTGAAAGTGGAGAGTGCAAAAGCTGGTTTGAAACTCAACATTAAAAAAACTAAAATCATGGCATCTGGCCCCATCACTTCCTGGCATATAGAAGGGGAAGAAATGGAAGCAGTGACAGATTTTATTTTCTTGGGTTCCAAGATAACCGCAGACGGTGACTGTAGCCATGAAATTAAAAGACGCTTGCTCCTTGGGAGGAAAGCTATGGCAAACCTAGACAGCATAGTAAGAAGCAGAGACATCACCTTGCCGACAAAGGTTCGTATCATCAAAGCTATGGTTTTCCCCATAGCAACGTATGGCTGTGAGAGCTGGACTATAAGGAAGGCTGAGTGCCGAAGAATCGATGCTTTCGAACTGTGATGCTGGAGAAGACTCTTACGAGTCCCCTGGACAGCAAGGAGGTCAAATCAGTCAATCCTAAAGGAAATAAACCCTGAGTGCTCATTGGAAGGACAGATACTGAAGCGGAAGCTCAAATATTTTGGCCAACTAATGCGAAGAGAAAAGTCACTGGAAAAGACCCTGATGCTGGGAAAGATCGAAGGCAAAAGGAGAAGGGGACGGCAGAGGATGAGATGGATAGATAGCATCACCGATGTAATGAATATGGACTTGAGCACACTCCGGGAGAGAGCGCAGGACAGGAAGGCCTGTCGTGCTATGGTCCATGGGGTCATGAAGAGTCGGACACGACTGAACAACAACAACATGGAAGCTCACTCTACAGACTCTTAAGATTTTAAACAAAAGCTGAAAACATCTGTGGTCATATATTTTGTTGGGTTTTATAATCCAAGGATACTGCTATTCATAGGCAATGGCAAATTCAAGGCATATAACAGTTCCTCCTGTAGTGAAGAACTAAATATCCACGACCCAAGCCAGAAACTCTCCACACCTTAATCTGGTTCCAGTTCATAGTTCAACCCACTGGTGAGCCAGTTAAAAAGTGTTAGACTTAGATCAGGAAAACCTGGGTTCAAATCCTTGTTCAACCATGAAATTCAGCTGGTGACTTTGGATCAGCCCCTATCTTTCTGCCTCCCTCACTGCTGCAAGGACAAAATTCCACATACATCATCCTGACTTCCTCCAAGGAAGAACAGGATACAAATATGTCTAACATCAACTCATGCCTACTATGCCCACAACCCTTAACTACTCTACACATCCTAGAAAGTAGTTCATTGTGTACGTCCCCAACCTCAGAGTATGGGATTATACACAGTGTCATAGGCCTGGATCCCAATTTTCCTTCCAATAGAACAGAGTTTACATTCATGGCACAAGGCTTTCCTGTCTCACCCTATACCCTCCTAAAACCTACTCCTCAGAGTTGAAGGATTGTATATTTTGGGGGGAGGAGGGAGATGGCAAAAATCCCCCACTTATGTGAATGGAGGAGCAACTTAAGATCCAAGCCATGTTGTCTAGCCATAACCTGGCTATCAAAAGAGCTTCCTTGCAGGAGACATCTGTTAAAGACTCCTGTTTGTTTGTGTTTAATGATCCCCTGCAGCAAGTTGCTGTACTACAATATTGATTGAATCAGGCAAACATCTATGGCATGCCTGTCCATACCTGCTCTTCTCTTCCAGCAAACTACAGAATCTAGCTGATGTGGGTTTATCTGTAGTAGGCTTTATGTTAAGTGTGCACATGGTTATACAGAAGGATGGTCCCATCTCAGGGTAGAGGGCTGGACAAATTAGATTGCAATTAGGAATGTGGATTCCTAATTGAATGTGGAATGTGGAGATCAGAGCACTGCACTTGATCTGGAAGACCTGCATTCAAAACTCATTGACCTGGTTCACATGTAACAGCAATCTATAGTTTCAACAACCCATGGGTTGTAGTGCATTAGCAGAAGAGAGTGGGCGTGCTGCCTCCCACATGCATGCCACTTCTGCTTTTGAACAACCTACAATCAGCTCTTTTTCAGGTTGTAGTGTGATGTCTGAACCTGGACACTTTGGGCTGTTCACAGGTTTAAACATCCCCAAGTTAACCCATGGTTCATTCTTAGGTTAACTTTTGGTTGTTTAACCCACGAATAACCCGAAGTGTCTGGATTCGGACATCACACTAACAACCTAAGAATGAGCAGATCATACGTTGTTTAGAGAAAGGAGAGGCGGCTCATGCACAGTGCTCATCCCTACAAATTGTGGATTAATTAATTAATTTGCTGCCGAACTCCGTTGTTATGTGTGAATGAGCCCACTGTGTGCCCCTAAGCCAGTCACCTCATAGATTCTCACCTCTTAATGAATATATTGCCATCTGTTAATGATGATATTTTAGTAATTATATTTAGTTAAAATGATCTCAATCCTCAATAATAATAAAATAATAATAATACAAATGATCTGTCTCAGAGGTCAGTCCAACAAGGAGACCTAAAATTAAATACATTTTAGATCTCTACTGATATTTCATATACAGTTGCTATTGTTGTTCAGTTGCCTTGTGAGTCTATTTGGTTGAACAGCGGAAGAATATAATGGTTTTATTATTTATATAATGGTATCATCCTGCCCTGTAATTTTTGGACTCTTAAATTTTGCACTGCAAAATCAGCAACAGTGTTTCCCTTGATCAACATTTGGTAAGTCAACACTTCAACATGAAATGGCATCACTCCAGTTCATTAATTAAAGCAGATGGTTATAAAGGTTTACAATCTCTTTAAGGAAGGTACTTTGCTTGATGCTGGAATGGCCCCTTTGAGTTATGCTGCCAAGGACTTATCAAGCCCAGCATTTCTCTGCCAGTGTCCACCAAGGATGACCCCACTGGCATTTATGGATACACAGTGTGCCCTTCTGCTAGCATTCCATGTTTAAGGGAGCCTCTGTTTCTTAGTACGTGTTATTGTTTCCCTCTATAAAGATGAGCTCAGAAATTTCTCATGCTTTTCCAGTTAAGTCACAATGCAGCTTGACACCTGGAAAAAGTTTATGTGCGCATCAGAGTGGCCTTACATGGACCTTGAGTGTTGTTCGCTTCATGAATACTGGATGTCTGATTGGAGAGAAGCAAACAAACAAGGATAACAAACTCAGGTGTGTGTGTTTTTTACATTGGGAGAGAACAGTAATACCTGAAATTTATTTATTTGTTATATTTATATCCCACCTTTCCTCCAAGGAACCCAAGGTGGTGTACATAATCCTACTCCTTTCCATTTTATTCTCACAACAACCTTGTGAGGCAGGTTAGGCTAAGAGTCAGTCACTGAGAGTCAGTGACTGGCCTAAAGTCACCCAGTGAGCTTTAGTGGGGACTAAAACCCATCTTCTGAGTCCCAGCCCAACACTCTAACCACTACACAACACTACACCACAACACAACCCTAACACAACAACACAAATAGACTTAGGGCACAATCCTATGGCTGCCAGACAGTGGCTAGACAGCCATAGGATTGGTCGGTTCCCAGAGAACCACCTCCCTGCCCCCTCTACCACCGCTCCATGCTCGTAAGAGCAGCGCAGAGTGGGACAAAAGGGGGCATTCTCAGGGGCAATTAGTGCGGAAATGCCAGTGCGACGCTTCCTATGCATCATCCAGCCTCCCCACCCTGCACTCCAACGTCCCGTGGCTAGACAGCCAAAATCGGCCATCTAGCCACAAATGCAGGGCAGCCAGAGCACGGAGGGGAGGATCCCCTCTGCACTCCTCCCACGGTGCATTGAATAGGCAGTCACCTCTGAGTTCAGAGGCGGCCACCTATCCCGATAGGATTGCTCCCTCCAAAGCCACTTGTCCCTTCTGAGGTCCAGTTGAGGTCAATGTGTAAGTTTTAGACTTTATATAGGGCAGTCTTCCCCAACCTGACACCCTTCAAGCCTGTTGGATCACAATTTCCATCATCCCCCACCTGCATGCTGGTCAGGGGTGATGGGAGTGGTAGTCCAACACACCTGGAGAGCTCTGCATTGGAGAAGACTAGTCTAGGGAGACTGGATATAAATCTTGGTTCAGCCACAATGCTTCACTTCGAGCTATCTTTTGGCTTGACCTACTCCACAGGGCTATTGGAGAAAAGGGGGAAAGGAATCCCACGTACACCATTCTGAGCTCCTTGGAGAAGGGATCGATGCAGATGTCGTTAACAGAGCATATTCCATTTATTATTCTTCAGGTTATAAGTTTTAATTGACTTGAGTAATAATGCAACTCAGTTTTAAAATCGTAGTTTGAACATTTGCTCTCTAATCAAACAATGAAGCCGACGACCACAGGCAAAGAACAGCTTGCTACCATGAAATCTACACAGATGGACCAACTTCCTCCTTCAATGAAACAGATAAGAACAACCTGAATCTTCTACAATACCAACTACAAACTTGTTTCACCGGGTGTTTATTTTCAAAGTCCTTTTGCTACCAAATTAGTCCCAAATTAGATGAAAAAGAACACGTTAAAGATGAGCAAAATCCTCCCAATTACAGTGTTCAGTGATGAAATACAATACATGAGGCCACTGTTGAGGGAGGGGGGAAGGAGTACACAGAGATGCTTTGCTGCTACTGCGCCCCCCCCCCCACCATGCTGACAGGGCCACCTTTTCTTTATTCTTTATTCTATATTCTTGCCACCTTTTCTTGATCTCTTCTGCTTCTGTTAGGTCCTTGCCATCTTTGTTTTTCATCATACCCATTTTTGCCTGGAATTTACCTCCGATGTTTCTAATTTTCTGGAAGAAGTCTCTTGTCCTTCCTATTCTATTATCTTCTTCCATTTCCACGCATTGCTTTTTTAAAAATAATTCCTTATCTCTTCTGGCTAATCTCTGGAATTTTGCATTTAATTGGGCATATCTCCCCTTATCACTGTTGCCTTTTGCTTTCCTTCTTTCTTGGGCTACTTCCAGTGTCTCAGCAGACAGCCATCTTGCCTTCTTGGTTTTCTTTTTCTTCGGGATGTTTTTTGTTGCCGCCTCCTGAACAATGTCGCGAACGTCTGTCCATAGTTCTTCCGGGACCCTATCTACTAAATTTAGTCCCTTATATCTATTCTTCACCTCCACTGCATATTCATTAGGAATATTAGTAAGCTCATATCTAACTGATCTGTGGGTCTTCCCTATTCTCTTTAGTCTGATTCTAAATTGTGCAATAAGAAGCTCGTGATCTGAACTACAGTCAGCTCCAGGTCTTGTTTTTACCAACTGCATAGATGTCTGCCACCTTTGGCTACAAAGGATGTATTCTAAATATGGTAGGTTATATTGTAAAACTAACCTACCATATTTAGAATACTATATGCATGCTTAATAATGGTAAAATCCTCTACTAAGGCTCTGTATTCTTATTAACCAATTAAACCCCATACTTTTATGCCAAGTCCCAATCCAGTATATTGTGCTCTTAATAGCCTGCTTTGTCCACAGTATTACACAGGTGACCTCAGGGCATACTCGTTGATCTGCTCCTGGCCAGGTGGAAGTCCTCTAAAGCAGTATCTCAACAGTGTATCATGTATCCAGAGTGATGCACTGTTGAGACACTATTTTGGAGGACTTCCATCTCACAAGCATCCCTTCCTCTAATAAATTTTGTCCCTTTGCCCTTGGCACACAACCATCAACAATGACAGAGGCCACCCTGCCCTTTTCAATTGCAGCCAGGCTTTCCTATGATTTATTTGCTTCCTGACACAGCATTAGTTCTATGGTAGAGGTATGAGAGATGGAAGGACGGACCTTAGAGAGCAGCCAGCTGAGCCACGGGGCCCTTGGGAGCTGTGTGACAAATGCTGCTATGCTAAAGGGGCTTGCAAAGCCTTTTGTTCTAAATATGCAGCATTGCAAGGATGTGGCAGGCTTGAGACAAGCACCAAATCTGTCTGGGCAAAGCTATGCTGTCCAGAGAATTAAAATCAGCTCTTGGCTCAGATTGCTGGTGTCAGCTGGACATCTGTGCTCTGCATAGCTCCTTCTCTAGCTCCTTTCCCCATGACCATTAGGAAGAGCATGATAAACCATGCAAAATAGTAAAAACTGCATGATTCCTCTTAATTTGCATCACAGAAATAGGCAACAGCTCTTGTACAGTAGCAGCCGGCATGGTGATTCACTAGGCAAAACCACTGACAGCCATAACCTAACAATCAAGGAGACAGGGGAATCCCTATTTATAGTTTTAAATGCCAGGAGATGATGGAGAATGAAAATGGCACCTTAGCACTGTACAAAACACTGTTCCGGTCTAGATCAGCAACCCTTGTTGACATCCGCAGTCAGAGCCAACAGCAGCATGATTATGGCTGAAGTGACCCTTGCCTTCACTGCTGCCTCCCAGTGCTCAAAAAGGTATGGATGGGAATTTATCTGCCCCTGCATCATGACACAGTGGCCCCCAGCCACTTTGCCTAGGGAATCGTCTCATTAGTAGTGACCGGTTATGTAGATTTTTTTTTGCACGGAGTAAATATGGATCAAGAGATCAAGAAAAGGTGGCAAGAATATACGGAAGATCTGTATAGGAAGGATAACAACATCGGGGATAGATTTGATGGTGTGGTCAGTGAGCTAGAGCCAGACATCCTGAAGAGTGAGGTTAAATGGGCCTTAAGAAGCATTGCTAATAACAAGGCAGCAGGAAATGACTGTATCCCAGCTGAACTGTTTAAAATCTTGCAAGATGATGCTGTCAAGGTGATGCATGCCGTATGCCAGCAAATTTGGAAAACACAAGAATGGCCAACAGATTGGAAAAGATCAACTTATATCCCCATACCAAAAAAAGGGAAGCACCAAAGAATGTTCAAACTATCCAACAGTGGCACTTATTTCACATGCCAGTAAGGTAATGCTCTAGATCTTGCAAGGTAGACTCCAGCAATTCATGGAACGAGAATTGCCAGAAGTACAAGCTGGGTTTAGAAAAGGCAGAGGAACTAGAGAACAAATTGCCAATATCCGCTGGATAATGGAGAAAGCCAGGGAGGTTCAGAAAAACATCTATTTCTGTTTTATTGACTATTCTAAAGCCTTTGACTATGTGGATCATAACAAATTGTGGCAAGTTCTTGGTGGGATGGGGATACCAAGTCATCTTGTCTGCCTCCTGAGGAATCCGTATAACAAACAAGTAGCAACGGTAAGAACAGACCACGGAACAACGGACTGGTTTAAGATTGGGAAAGGAGTACGGCAGGGTTGTATACTCTCACCCTACCTTTTCAACCTGTACACAGAACACAACATGTGACGTGCTGGGCTTGATGAAGCCAAGGCTGGAGTTAAAATCGCTGGAAGAAGCATTAACAATCTCAGACATGCAGATGATACCACTTTGATGGCTGAAAGTGAGGAGGAGCTGAGGAACCTCATGACGAAGGTGAAAGAAGAAAGTGCAAAAGCTGGGTTGCAGTTAAACCTCAAAAAAACCAAGATTATGGCAACCAGCTTGATTGAGAACTGGCAAATAGAGGGAGAAAACGTGGAGGCAGTGACAGACTTTGTCTTTCTAGGTGCAAAGATTACTGCAGACGCTGACTGCAGCCAGGAAATCAGAAGACGTTTACTTCTTGGGAGGAGAGCAATGACAAATCTTGATAAAATAGTGAAGAGCAGAGACATCACACTGACAACAAAGCTCTGCATAGTTAAAGCAATGGTATTCCCCATAGTAACCTATGGCTGCGAGAGCTGGACCATAAGGAAGGCTGAGCGAAGGAAGATAGATGCTTTTGAACTGTGGTGTTGGAGGAAAATTCTGAGAGTGCTTTGGACTGCAAGAAGATCAAACGAGTCCATCCTCCAGGAAATAAAGCCAGACTGCTCACTTGAGGGAATGATATTGAAGGCAAAACTGAAGTACTTTGGCCACATCATGAGAAGACAGGATACCCTGGAGAAGATGCTGATGCTAGGGAAAGTAGAAGGCAAAAGGAAGAGGGGCCGACCAAGGGCAAGATGGATGGATGATATTCTGGAGATGACGGACTCGACCTTGGGGGAGCTGGGGGTGGCGACGGCCGACAGGAAGCTCTGGCGTGGGCTGGTCCATGAAGTCACGAAGAGTCGGAAGTGACTGACCGAATAAACAACAACAAATATGGCCCAATGCACAAACACTTTGTATGCTGAAAAGTGTTACAGAAACCATAAAAACGCAATAATGAATACTGTCACCGTGAAAGATCTCATACTGCAACAAAGTAAAGCTCATTCACATAACTCAAGAAGCGGCACAGTTATGCTGCTATAATCCAAACTATGTAACAAAAGAAAGAAAAACGCACATGAAGGGCTTGATTATGCAATCATGATGGGGGGGTGCATTGTTGTTGTCATACAAGACAATCCTTATCTATACAAACAAGGATTTCCTGGGCGATTCAGTCACATAGCCTTGGTGAGACATTCACAGGTCACTAAATCGCTGTGGTCTGGTTCTCACTGAGGTGACAAACCTGTGCCTTTGGCTGTAGCAGTTCACACTTTGACTGAAAGTCCTGCATACAAAAATATCCCTACATTTTATTTTATTTTTTAAGCTAGCTTGTTAGAGAGAAGGCTGGGCTTGAATCCTTATCCCTGACTAGCTTACTATGTATACGATGGGGGGTGGGGAGGTGTCAGGAGGCATTCAATCATATGAACCCCCCACCTATGGTCTGAAACAACACAGCCAAGGCACGGTTTTACCACCTCTGTGAGAACTGGATGCATGAATCTCTATGGAACGGTGAGCTCCACCCATCAGGGATAACAACCTTCCTGCTGACTCTATGATGACTTATGTCAGGATGAAAAAGGTGAGTCAAAAGCCTCTGATTTGGGGGGCTTTCAATTAATTTCAATCTCAGTTTCATCCCCTTAATTAGTCCACTAGTCAAAAAGTTAAAGGAAGACCAGAGGACTTTTATTCCAAGATTCATTATCACATAAAGCTGGCTTTCAAGAACAAGACAGCAATGCAAGACCCTGCAAGCAAATCAAAACAGGACAAATCATCCATGGAGCAGCCTGCAATGCAACCACAGGGTATTGCCCCATCCCTGCCCCATGTATGACGGAAGGGAAAGACTCCATGCTTCCTTTCTTGCCTTTGCTGCAGATATTGCTGAACCACATCCTATAGGGTTGTGTTATTGACTGTCACAGTTATTGTAGACCAAAGAAATGCTGAAGTCAAACATAAGATAGCATAAAGAAAAGGGGCATAGCAACATGCCTAACAGGAGGAGCTGGCACTGATTTTGCAGCAACTCTGGCTGCCCTCACTCTCCATCTTCATTTGTGCTGCAATTGATGGACATACTTGCCTCCATTTCAACTGCTATGTTAGTTGCTGGATTCCCTGTCCCCACCCACCCCCATCCACCCCGTTGATTCAGGCAAAGTGTCTACCTTTTTTTAAAAAATGGTTTAAGTGCCAGTCAGACCTACATGCAAATTTAAAGTTAGTACATCTCCTTAATACATCTCCTTCCTCCCCGCAACCCCCCCCCCATTTCTTTTTAACATTGCAAAACCACTTGGGGGAGACGGGTTCATGAAAGCACAGCCACCAACCAATCAACACTGAGAACAGCCAGCTTTTGCTTCCAACCCCCAGAACAGCTTTTCCGGGAGCTCAGCCTTTGAAAGGAAAAGTTAAGACTAAATAGCAACATGACAAGCATGTTTGCAGAGCACAGGGACCCTTGCTTTTAGTTGGGTTTGTACATATCCAAAGCTCCATCTCTGAAGCTTCTTTTTGAAAATATAGTCATCCCCTTTAACAATCATGTTAGAGAAGAACAGGGCTTTATTTAAAAAAAAATCAGTAACACAGACAGCTTTGACTAACCTGCACCATCAGGAGTAATTGTTCCGAGCTTCACTGCTAAAGGATACCCCATCTCCTTGTAGTGTTCCAGTGCATGCCCATTTCCTCCACTGCCATCAAAGAACCACTTTCCACACAATACCGACCCATCCGTAAGGTTCAGCCAGAGATTCTCCCGCAGGTCACATTTTGAACATTTCCAGCCACTGAAAAACCAGAAATGGCCAGAGTTAAATTGCTAGCACCAGCTAGGAAACCTAGGTTTGGCTCCAGATCTGAGAAGCATTCAAGCAACCAGACTGAATTAGCCATAGCATACCCCTTGGCAGCTGCCAAATGGATCCACCACTTTCTTCTACTATTTTTAAAATCTCACTCCATTAGTCCTCCAAAACTGCCATCCTTTATTAAGAATTATTTCCAAAGTGCCATCAACACATAGAGTAACAACAGAGCAACATAAGCAAAAACAAACAAAACCCCCAGTCCAAAAGATACTGGTCTCAAGGAATTTACAGTCTATATTGCTGTAATGTAAGAGACAAAAAAATAGAGAGTGGGGGAACACAGAGGTCCGGGTAAAAAGGGATGAATATGAGCAAACTGTCCTTCTCTCCTGAGTATTCCCTACAGAACATTTTCTTTTACAGATGTGTAAAATAAAGAACCCTAGCCTGCTAACAATCTAAAATATGGCATATGGAATGTTAGATATTATAAAACCATATTATGGACTGCAGTGTACTTTAGAATTGTTTAATTAGCTTTAATGTACTTTATATGAGGCAGGTAATGAATTAATGCAGTGTTAATGGTTCTGACAGAAACATAAATAGCTGCCAACAGGAGTCTTAATGGCTGCTACAGAGACAGAAAATAAGAGCAATGACAAACAAGATGGTTTAAATTGAAGTGTTGTGCTACATATTGATGCATTATAATGGGAGGAGACCTCTGTGCCATGTGTGTGATTGTTAAATCACTTGAGACAGCTTGAGACAGTAGTCTCCTTTGCTCCCGTCCTGCACCTGCTGTGGACAACCCAGCTGCAGTAGGAAGGGAGGTAGGGTAGGTAGGGTGAACAGTGGAAGAACAAGGCAGGAAGCACAGTACTATCCTCATTTGCCCAGCACACTGTGGCATTTAGAGCATGGCCCCGCCCAATGTTGTTGGACTTCAACTCTGGTCACTCCTGACCATTGCCCATGCTGGCTGAGGATAATCGGGGTTGTAGTCCAACACATCTGGAGGGCCACATGTTTAGAGGAACAGCCAGGATCTCTCAGGCAAGACCTGCAGCATCTGGAGAGCACCAAGTTGGGAAAGGCTGACAGGCAGAGATCTTTCCCTGTCCTGCTTCCTGGGATTCTTTTAAGTGGAGATGCTGGGGTACTGAGCCTGGGCCTTTCAACATGCAAAGCATGGGCTCTCCCTCTGAGGTATGCCTACCCCTCTGACCAATACTGACTAACCCATGATGCCTTGCAAATGCTCCCTGGCATCTACCACCCCAACAACCTCTTTATTATGTAACTCCTCAAACCACACTGGGACCTATTCATGGGATGTTGGGGAAGCATAATTCACAGGAACCTCACCACTTGAATAGTCAGCTGGCTGGGTGATTCCTCCTTCCTCTCTCCCACAACAAGCTTCATAATTCAGACCCAGCTGGTCAAGGAGGCAGGGGATGTAATGGCAGAGGACCCACAGAAACTACCTGCAATGGAGGATTTGGCAGAGAATCTAATCCCCTAAATAAGGGTGTGCCTTCTGAATCCTTAGAATCTCCTCCTCTATATGTTTTACAATGTTGATTTCTAGACCTCACAGTTCAAAAATATGAGAAAGTATGGGAAAGAGGGGGGGTGCATGGAGAAGTCAAAGGGGAATCTTTCTGTGACGTGCTTTCACCTTTTCATGAAGGAGAAGGGGGAGAGCCATTTCATATAAATCTGTTTGCCCTGTGAAAATGAGGTGTTAGTCAGGTAGTACTACCTTCAAAAATCACAAGTAAGAATCAATCCTAAAAAGGGCATGTTAACATAAGCCCTTCTAGCTCAGGTAAGGATTTCTTCAGCATCTCTAACATGCCAAGAAAAGCTTCCAGGAGGAGGCCATTTTCTCTGCCACCCTAAAATTTATGTAAATTAGAATAATAGAATAGTAGGGTTGGAAGGGGCCTATAAGACCATCGAGTCCAGCCCCCTCCTCAATGCAGGAATCCAAGTCAAAGCATCACTGACAAGTGGCTGTCCAGCTTCATCTTGAATGCTTCCAGTGTGGGAGAGCCCACTACCTCCCTAGGTAATTGGTTCCATTGTCATATTGCTCTAACGGTCAGGAATTTTTTCCTGATGTTCAGCCGGAATCTGGCTTCCTGTCACTTGAGCCCATTCTTCTGTGTCCTGCATTCTGGGATGATTGAGAAGAGATCCTGGCCTTCTTCTCTGTGACAGCCTTTCAGGAACTTGAAGAGTGCTATCTTAAGTCCCCTCGGTCTTCTCTTCTCAAGGCTAAACATGCCCAGTTCTTTCAGCCTCTCCTCACAGGGCTTTGTTTCCAGTCCCCTGATCATCTTCATTGCCCTCCTCTGAACCCTCTCCAGTTTGTCTGCATCCTTCTTAAAGTGTGGTGCCCAGAACTGGACACAGTACTCAAGATTAGACAAAGGGGCTAGACCTATCCTGCATTTATTTGTTTGTTTCATTTATATCCTGACTTTTCTTCCAATGGGTCCAAGCGGCGGACATGACCCTCCTCCTTTCCATTTTATGCTCACAATAAACCCTGTGAGTTAGGTTAGGCTAAGAGTCAACGGCCCTGTTCAGCTGCACTTCGGGGAAGGGTGGTGGTTAGGCTAATCATGGTGCATGATGGTTACCACTAACCACTGCAAGTGCTACTGCCGCACATGCGGGTAACCATGTCCTGCAACATGGTTAAACTAACATTCTCTACCCACCCTCGCTCCCACAGGAACCTGCAGTCCTCCGGATGGGCGGCCATGCATTCCAGCAGCCTTCATGTTGTTGGCCATTTTGGTGCTCGGTGTTGCTGGGCATTTTGGTACTCGGTGGTTCAGCAGCCTGCTGCCCCATGTGCCATGGCACATGGCCCACAGGCACGTCCCGCAGCATGGACTCACATGGTCTGAGATCCGTCATTCCCGTTCCAGAGGCCATAATTGCTGCTCACCACTGTAATCTGCCGCCCCAATGCACAGCACATTCAAGTGTCCCCTGCGGTCCAAACGGACACGGGCAACCATCAGGAGTCAGCTTCTGTTGCTTCTGCCAACTGTTTATTCCACTGCAGGCGCAGTGCCGGAGTCCATGCTGCCTCTGCAGTTGCATTATAAAGGCGCCATCGCACATGGCAGTGCCTGGCCGTGCCCATAGCGGCAGCCAGGGCACAAGTGGCCACGAGCCGCAGCTCTATGCTTGCTTCTCTGCTGGCATGCAGTGGGCTGTTGCCGGGGGTGGGTGCCAGTGGGCTCGCAGCAGCTGCATCATTTGCTGCTAAGCAAATCTCAGCCATGGAAATCTGCTGCTCAGGCATGAGTGGCTACTCCTTCTTTGGCCGATCTTGCAGCGGAGCTCTATGGCAGCTGTCAATTAACCACAGAGGCTATTCAGACATCACGCCAGGGGCATTGCTAGGTTCTTAAAAGATCCAGGGCACAGGCCCATAACACAAATATGCATGCATGCATGCATACATACATATATATATAATATATCCGAGTCTAAGCGCACCTCTAATATATATATATATGTGTGTGTGTGTGTGTGGTGTGTGTGTGTGTGTGTGGTGTGTGTGCATGTGGTGTGCTTGAGTGTGTGTATAGATTACATACAAGTACAAAAGAGGGCCACAGTTGTAGAAACTGTGATAATTATAATTTGTATAACAATAATAATTTGTATATACCTGTGATACAGATGCTTCTGTTATCTACCAGTATACGTACAATTGTATTCATATGTATAATTATAATGTTCTAACAACAACCCTATTCTAAATAGGTTGGACTGGGAGCTGGGAGATCCGGGTTCTAGTCCCCACTCGGCCATGGAAGCTCACTGGGTGACTTTGGGCCAGTCGCACACTCTCAGCCCAACCTACCTCGCAGGGTTGTTGTTGTGAGGATAAAATGGAGAGGAGGAGGATAATGTAAGCCACCTTGGGTTCCTTGCAAGAGGAATAAAGGCGGGATATAAATGCAATAATTAATAAATAAATAAAAATACGTTATTGTGTGTGTTTCCATATTGTTGCAATATTATATTAGTATAACCTGACCCACTTACAGTTGTGTGTTTGTTCGCTAATTTCCTATAGATTACATACAAACATACATACATAAGAAGTGTGCACTGACCACCCCCCCCAACCCCACTTCAACTCACACCCCGATTCAGCATTTTGGAAAACATCCCGCTTCTGCTCTGGCCAATTTATAGTCGGACCACTTCAGCTCAGCACCAAACCTGAGACAAGGTTTGGAAAAATGGGTCTTTATGTTTCCTGCTGACTACCATGGGAAATTAGAGAAAAACTGTAACTCTTTTCTCTTGGTCAGAACTGGATGATAATTGCAGACACAGTAGCCCCCCAAAAGGGGATTATACCTGCCCATTGTCAGAAAAATAGGTGTGGGGTTTATTTTATATTTTGATTTTCTTTTAAAGGGAACTGCCAATAACATCTTTATTACTTGGAAGAATTGGATAAAATTTCAGGATTCATTGCCCCACCAGTGGAGATCATGTCTGCCAAATTTCAGAATGACAGCCACAGGGATTTTTGTGAAAGGGTGGCCTTGACATCTTGAGGTCTCCAAAAGAGGACATACTTATCTCCCTATTTTCCTTGTGGACCATTGTTCTGAAAATTACAGACAGCCTAGAGTTGTCCCTAAGAGAGAAACCAGCAAAGTTTCAGAAGGATACGTGCAGCAGTTCATGTGGAAGGGGGGTTCTCCAATTTGGGGGAGGGAGTGATTTGCTTTCCCTTCCCCAATAGTTTTTGGGTAACCTGCATGAAGGATATACATGCATGCAAATTTAGAAATACTAGAATGTATTTACATTTCACCAATGTTAGCAGCAGAGAAACATGGGTGGGAAGGTGCTATTGCACTCATGTCCTGCTTGTGGGTTTCCCGTGGGCATCTGGTTGGCCACTGTGTGAACAGAATGCTGGACTAGATGGACCTTGGTCTGGTGCAGCACAGCTCTTCTTATGTTCTTAAATAGAGAGTGCCTCTGAACATATGCAGAATGCTTTTCTTTCACCACTAAGCACTTACATTCTCCCCCTACCAATTCTATTCCCCTCCATGCAACCATCCCTCCTCATCCTACCATCCTCCTGCATCTCTTCATAAAAACAGATGTCTTGTTTTGTGCAACTCTCCTCTACCTCCTCCTTGTTATGCACAAACTCTCATTGTATCTTCCCCCCATAACTTCATTTGAGCCAAGACTTCACCAGGATTCAGCCAATGGGTCTGTTTTCAAAACTAGGGCTAAGTTATGGAGAAACTCTGAGCATGTACTACGTGCCTTTCCCTCGCCACTGAAGCCAGAGTTCATGCAACCCCCCCACACATACACACTCACAAATGACAAAACATGCATAGGACTGAGCTGAAAGGGTAGTTAAGACAGAATTGGGTAGGCACTGTATTAAGCCTGCAGTACCATGCTCACAAGTCAGGACTTATTTCTGAGTAAACATGCAGAATATCAAGGTGCAAATCTCCCTACAAAAGTAACTTGTGCTGGAATCCCATGCACACTTCTCTTGAGGCAAAGCCTCATTAAACATAATGGGGCTTCTGAGTAGGCATACATAGGATTATATAAATGAGCAGTATTTATCTCCCCTCCACTTAAAAAACAAAGCCCAAACTCCTATTTTTTATAAAGCTTTCCATTCATAGAAACATAGGAAACTGCCTTATACTGAGTCAGACCCTGGATCCATCTAGCCCAGTTGACACTAAATGGTTGACACTAAATGGCAGCAGTGGCTTTCCAGGATTTCAGGCAGGATTCTTTCCTAGCCCTACCTGGAGATGCTGGGGATTGAAGATGGGACCTTCTACATCCCAAGCATGTGCTGTACCACTGAGCTACAGCCCTTCCTGTTGCTGGATAGTGGCAACTGACAAGCAAAACAGCCCCAGATTTGTTTCTCTGCAACCACGTGAACCCACTTTTCTCAAAGACTTGAGTGAGAAGGAGAAAAACTAACCCTGTTGTCTGTTTGTATAAAGTCAAATACCATTAAGAACTTCTCTTGCCCACTGAAGAGAATTCTCTTTCAGAATTCGCCAAGATATGCTGTGGGTGGAATAAAGAAGAGAAAGAAAGAACAGGATAGGGGGAGGAAGAAGAAAAGAAGAATGGTGATTGGAAATGCGTTGGGGCAGGGGGTAGAGAAAAAAGAGCCAAGTGGCTCCTTTCAGAGGTAGTACTTCAGAGGAATTTGGGAGGCTGTGGAGGGTTTGTTAGGATTGCACGCATTTAGATTAACTTTATGAGGTGAGGCGGCTGAAAGGCTTTTTCTAGCTTTTTTAAAAACTGTAGAACGTATTTAAAAGCCTCGGCAGTTCTTCAATCATGACCCCACATAGTCCTAACCCTCCTTTTGGAATAATTTGAGTCCTACAGCTATTTAGGAGAAATTAAAGTGGAGGGGGAGAAATAAGTTTGTGGAGACTGATTGAATCCTTTGCTGTACTGAAGCTACTAAACTTCTGCAGAAGCCAAAGGTTCCAGTTTGGGGCAGTAAAATCAGATGCAGTGTAAAAGTATTTCACATGGAGCTCTTTCTTCCCTTTCTTCTCCCTCTTCAAAATTTCATTGCAGGCAAGCTCCCAACAGTGGGCATGTAAAAGCAGAAAAGTAGGGGGAGAGAGGTTTTTTGCATCTCAAAAAACAAAACAAACAAACAAAAAACAACCTACACTAGAGATTAGGGATAGTGACCCTAATGGTCACCTTAAACACCTTCTGATTAGGATCTCTAATCCCCTGTATGGCTTGACAGTTTTTTACTTTTTGTTTAAGTCTTTGAGAAAAGGAAAATTTATGCATGGCTTGCACAAAAGCCACGGGACCTAGCTGTCTGAAATTTGGCAGGTTCAGTCAGCTCCATAGGGGCTGCCAGGTCCCCTAATTCCATAAACTTATGTGGAAGCACATAAAAACAAAAAATTATAGCTCTTTACTTTGACAGGTTTTCTTGAGTAAAAGCCGATTTTACCTGTGGCTAGCATAAAAGCCACTGGACCTAACTGTCTGAACTTTGTCAGGCTCAGTCACCTCCATAGGGGCTGCCAGGTCCCCCAATTCCATGCATGTATGTGGAAGCATAAAAAAATATAGCTCTTTGCTTTGACAGATTTTCCTGAACATAGCAAATTTTACCTGTGACTAGCACAAAAGCCACTGGACCAAGCTGCCCGAAATTTGGCAGGTTCAATACAATCCATGGGGGCTGTCAGATCTCCATATTCCATGCATTTATGTGGAAGAACGAAGAAAGTATAGCTATTTGCTTTGACAGATTTTCTTGAAATTAGCAAATTTTACCTGTGACTAGCACAAAAGCCACTGGACGCAACTGCCTGAAATTGGGCAGGCAGCTCAAAAGATCTGGGGCATAGCTCAAAAAGATCCAGGGCCCATGCCCAGGTGGCTTCTCTTAACGACACCCCTGCATCACGCTAAGCCATGGTAGGGCTCATCTTGCACCAAGTGGTTAGTGAGCGTGGTTAATAAACCACCACAGTTGGAAAAAAACATCATACAGACATCACACTAAGCCATCATGGTTAGCTCAAATATGCTAACCATCATGGCTTAGCATGATGTCTGAACAGGCCCAGTGACTGGCCCAAAAGTCATCCAGTGAGCTTTATGACAGAGTTGGGACTAGAACCCAAATCTCCCCAATCCTAGTCCAACACTCTAAACACTACACCACACCAGCTCTCACTGAAATGGCATTCATTTGTCCATCAACGGCTATTAGCCTTGGTAGCTAAGTAAGTGGAACTTCCATGTTTACAGGCAGTGCATCTCTGAAAGCTGGACGCTGACGAAGAGTGTGAGTTGTTACCTTCATGCACTGCGTGTTTCCCAAAGTCATTGGAATGTCTAATACAGGACATAGGAAGCTGGATTCTTGGTCTCATCCAGCAAGGCAGTTCTTAGGTACAAACCACAGCAGCCTCACCTTGGTGGAATCCTGACTCCATTGTCCATCTGTACAAGAATGTTGGCATGTTTGGAGACTTGCAACTCCTCTTCCCATGAGTCTGGGTCTTGCTTTCTGTATGGAGATTTCGAACTGAGGACTGCATCACAAGCTATTGTAACCTAGAAGCCGGGGGTGGGGTTGGAATAAGTCAAAGCGAACATGAGATGTAGCATGAAAGATATGTTTTACCATGATTTCTAACCAAGAGTACCAATACTAATAATATTTTTATATATCCCTTTAGAATGTTCAAAGTGCTTCAGGTACATTATCCCAGTAATTCGTATGAGAGCCCTGAAAGTTAGGCCGATAGTATCCCTATAGTGCAGAATGTGAAGCTGCGGTGGAATTAAGACTGAAAGACATTGGACTGCCTAAGGCCATCTAGTGCTGAGGTCCCCAATGTGGTGCTCTTGGTGGTGCCAGGCTCCTGCCTCTCCTGATTTCATTTCTTAAGATTTGTTTTAATGTTTTGTTTTTACTGGAAGGCTTGCTTGCTGAAAAACAAAGGGCAGTCCTCCAGCACCATCGTTATCTGGGTTCAAAAGAATGGTTTTGTGTGTTGGAGCTCAGCCCCCACCACTGCCATGTACTTCGGTTCTTAGGCAAATTACTTTTCTTTTGGTCTCATCAGTTTGCCTTCTGGGAAATGAGTGTTTTGTGACTGGCCATGTCTACTGTGACAACCTTTTACGAACAGACGAGCAGTGGGGAAGCCATAGAAAAGCAGTTGAGAAGCCCATGGCAGCCATTTTGTGAGAGCACCCACAACACTCTCAAAATTCCAAATGTGCCCACTGACCCCAAAAGGTTAGTGAGTTCCAGGGTGAGGTGAGATTTGGATCACAGACTCTGCCACTCACAGCACACACTCTTAGCCACTGCACCAGGGCTGGACAAAAGGCAGATCAAGATCTATTGGCAGACCTCTGGGTGACTTGCAGTACACTGGCACAGGTTTCTGACTTCCAACTGTTTAACAATAGCAACAACTAAAAATCTGTCTTCCCCTTCTGGCTGCTGAAATGAAGAAAACTTTTTTGGGGGGTGGGGACGAGGGGTTGATTTTTGTGTGAAAAAGCTGAAAGGATTTTTGTGTATGAAAAGGCTGGCAAGGAAAACCATTTCCACAGCGGTGCATTACACTATACCAGCTCTAGCATCTATAACCACCTTTACCTTGCACACTTCAGCCCTGGCAGGAGAAGAATTCTCAGTGGGTGCTCCACCATTAAGAGTCCTTTGAATAGCTTTTGAAAAGTACAGCAAGATCTTTCTATCTCGTTTATCTTTTTGTGACAAGGGTTAATAGCTTGGGAGAGTCTATGGTCTGCACTCTAGGAATGTTTTACTCTGCAAAAACATAAAGGAGCTGCTTTATATATCTAGGGTGCTTCCAGCTGGAAGGCTCCTTCCTAGTGCTACCAATCAAAAGGCATTGTGCAGCTATTTCATCTTTCCCTCCTTAATGGACTTTTGTGGTAAAAAAGAAAGATGGAAGAAGTGGTGGGGAAACACAGGAGGGATGCAAATGGAAGACGATGTCTGGAGCCCCCATGAAAATCCATTGAGCTTAATATGGCATATTTTAAGTGGCAGGAGTTCTCCAGGCCTTTCCCAGTCATGCTACCCAAAATTCTTTAAGGGTGAAAACAGATGTAATAGAAAGAGAGAGCTCTAGCACATTCCTTAGTTGCAATGAGTCCAGATTTTCCTCCCCCTCTCTTCATGAACTCAAGCCTAGAGAAGGTAGATACGTTTGGACTGAACACAGCCAAGGGTGCCTGCAGGTTAGCTCCACTGCTGTGTGTGTGCTGTTGTCTGCTTTCTCTTACCAGAGATTGAACCGGACACCTTAGAAATGAAAAATATATCATTCACGTATGAAGCTTTTACCCCACCCTTCTACATTTTATATTCTTTCTCTTTTGGTATTCAAATACCTGCCACAACATAAAGCAAAGCAATTTTAGCTAAAACGCAAAGCAATCACAGAAATAAAAAGCCAGGATTCCCAAAGAATGTTTTTTGTCCAAGACAGCAACTAAAACATAGAACTTGCCTTGAGAAATTAGTATTTCTCATACTTCCTGTACCAATATACACATACAACATTCAGAAGCAAATTCAATTCATTGCAATGGCACTTACTTCCCAGTAAGAGCACTTAGGGACCTTATGCTCCAGTCCCAAGCACACTTACTTGGGACAGAGCAAGCTCCACTGAATTCAGTGGGACTTACTTCCAGGTAAAAATGCACAGGATGTGGCCTTCTGTCCAAAGTACTCTATAATGCTTATTCATTCTCATGGCAAACCTGTGCAGTTTAATCATCAGTATGGGAACATGTCCATACAAGTATTTTTGGGGGGTGCTGAAACAATGGCCTCTTGAGGATCTCAAGATGCTGCACCAAAAATAAATCCAAGTCACACTTTTTTTTCCCCGTTAAACACGCTCCATCACACCCACAAAGACAGCTTCTGTGCCATGTCTTGTCGCCCATACTCACTCACCAATGCTGGTAACTCTTCTATGTTGGGTAAAGGAATTTCATAGTGGTCTGGAAATATAACAAGTTTAGCTTCATCCTCATATTCATAATCATCATTGTTTAAATCGCCATTGGATTCTAGATCTGCAAGAGAGAGGGAGGAAACCAAATAGAGCTTTAAGAAGAGAAAAGATAAGGAACTACACCTTCAACAGGCCATGTTTTCAGACAGGGCTGGAAAAATCCCAGGCACCTGGTTGCTCAGATGGATGCCTTGAACTTTGATTCTAGCATCAATGAATCCAAAATATTTGTTCAGACCTGTAAGGAAGTGGTACATAAATTTGGTTCTGGATCTTTCAAAATTTGATGACATTCATGATGTTACAATTTCCCCATCCTCCCAATTGAGTACCTTTAGAATTCAGCTCATTTGTGGTCATACAGCTAAAGCATGAAAACACACTTAAAGATCACCTTATGCAACTGCATAAGGAGAGATATAAGCCCTGATCCTTGTAAACACCTCATGCCTTGCCTCACCTGTGTTTCTAAAAACTTTTGTCAGATGGTGCTCCATCAGTTCTAACTTTCTCTCAGCAATAGCTATGGCTAGAGACCAACAATAGTTTTTAAGGAAGCTGAAACTGGTTTGAAAGAGGTTTCACTTTTCATGGTGAACACACACACATTTATTTTGTTCTATAGTCACCTCCTGGGCAAATAGGATTTTGCAGGTTTTTGAAACACAAAAATCTCCTTAAAAATAGCACACAGGCACACATAAACCCCCCTTCATGAATCACTGCAGCCATGAAATTAAAAGACGCTTGCTACTTGGGGGGAAAGCTATGGCAAACCTAGACAGCATAGTCAGAAGCAGAGACATCACCTTGCCGACAAAGGTTCGTATAATCAAAGCTATGGTTTTCCCAGTAGTAACGTATGGCTGTGGGAGCTGGACTATAAGGAAGGCTGAGCGCCGAAGAATTGATGCTTTCGAACTGTGGTGCTGGAGAAGACTCTTACGAGTCCTCTGGACTGCAAGGAGGTCATATCAGTCCATCCTAAAGGAAATCAACCCTGACTGCTCATTGGAAGGACAGATCCTGAAGCTGAAGCTCAAATATTTTGGCCACCTAATGCGAAGAGAAAACTCACTGGAAAAGATCCTGATGCTGGGAAAGACTGAAGGCAAAAGGAGAAGGGGACAGCAGAGGATGAGATGGATAGATAGCATCACCGAAGCAATGAATATGAACTTGAGCACGCTCTGGGAGAGAGTGCAGGACAGGAAGGCCTGGTGTGCTATGGTCCATGGGGTCACGAAGAGTCGGACACAATTTAACGACTGAACAATAACAACAACAACAACACACAAACCAAATCCTAGATACCCTAAGGCAAGAAAAAAAAGTCTCTTGAGAAAGATGTCAGCTTGTCATAGGAGGAAGCTATTTATTTATTCATTTGCATCCTGCCTTTCCTCCAAGGAGCTCAAGATAGCACACATGGTCCATTGCCCCCCATTTTATCTGCACAAGAACCCTGTGACATAAGTGAGGCTGAGTGTTTGTGACTGGCCCAAGATCACCCCATGAGCATCATGGCTGAGTGGAGATTTAGTTTTGGGCATCTATGCAGTCCTAGACCAACATTCTAATAACCACACTGGCTCTCAGGGACGAGTCACACACATGAACCAAATATTCTTTTCCCTCCCTCCCTGGCATGCAGTAAATCACACTCTCGCCTGTATACAGGAGGGGCCATAGCTCAGTGATAGAGCATGTGTTTTGCATGCAGAAGGTCCCAAGTTCAATCCCCAGTAGGGGAGGAAAAATTCCTGTGTGAAACCTTGGAGGGCAGCTGTCAGTCAGTGTCAACAATACTGTGCTAGATAGACCAATCGTCTGACTCGGTATAAGGCAGTGTCCTATGTTACTATGTAGAAAAATAGCTGTAACAACTGGGCTGTACTGGGAATCAGTTTGCAATTGTTTCTGTGATCACGCAGGATGCAACAACGACTTCAGCTGAGATTGTGCAAATAACTGCAGCTCTCTCCTGGTTCACAAGGAGACTTCTCCTGGCATTCCCATACACACATGGAATTCCATGGAGGGAAATGGCTGGAACACATGTGTGACCTGTTTATAAAATGACACCCATGGGTTCTCATGGCATGATACCACAGAATCTTCTCCAATCTGTTAAGAAAGCCAATTTATTTATTTGCCAAAAGGCCACAGCCTCCAATTTTATTTTATATTTTACAGAGCAGCAAAACAAAATACTACACATGGTAAAACAAATTCTCCTCCTCCCAAAAAATCAGCACTCCGGTGAAGAGAAGGGAGTGTAAGTAAGCGTAGTGGCTAATTTCAAGAGAGGGATTTTCTTGGATTCCAGCATGCCTGAGAGATGTATTCACATGCCTGAAATCCTAGACTGGGAGACACAGTCTGCCTCCTAATCCTAGATGTGTTGAGGCAGGCAGTGATTTTTTTCAGGGAGGGGGGAGAGTAAATGCACTCTGCACTTGCTCAGAGGTACTCTCCATAGCTCCACTTGTTCCAGGGCTCAGTCTTGTCATTGTGAAGAGAGGTTCTGGGGATAAGCCCTGGTGAGACTAGACAAAAATTATGGGTAGTACCCAATGCTGTCACAGCACTAAAGACATTGCGCGAATGTAACCAACACTAGCACAACATCATTAGCGCTTTTGAGGCAAAGGGAAAAAGCAGTCATTTGCCAGCAAACTTTTGCAGCAGTAACCACTTTTTCTTTGTCTAGCAAGTGTTAATGATGTTGTCCCAGCTCTGCATTGGAGAAAGGAATAGCAATAATATTACTTTTTACTATATGAATTTTAATGTTATAAGCTGCCTTGAGAATGCCCTCTCCAGAGAAGCTTACCTGGTGCCTACATTTTAGTCTTTTTGGTACCAAGAACTGTTTTTAGTACTCTACTCTGCTGCTGGTTTTAATCTGGTTTTATGATGTTGTAATGGTTTTATTCTTTACTCCTGGGTTTATCTGGGTTTTATTCCCTGCTGTTTTAATTTTTTGTTCTTATTTTTGTACTGTATATTTTAACGTACTGTACACTGCCCAGAAAACATTGGTTATCGGGAGTACAGTAAATAAAATAAATGTTTAAGATAAGCTATATGCTGCTATATTGGGACAACGAACTTTTGGACAATAGCACAGAATTGTAATAGAGATCAAATCACCAACGTTCGCTGGATCATGGAGAAAGCAAGAGAATTCCAGAAAAACGTCTATTTCTGCTTCATCGACTACGCTAAAGCCTTTGATTGTGTGGATCACAACAAACTCTGGCAAATTCTGAAAGAGATGGGGGTACCAGACCACCTTACCTGTCTCCTGAGAAACCTGTACGAGGGTCAAGAAGCAACAGTAAGAACCAGACATGGAACAACCGATTGGTTCAAAATTGGGAAAGGAGTACGACAAGGCTGCATATTGTCGCCCTGCTTATTTAACTTATATGCAGAGTACATCATGAGAAACGCCGGGTTGGATGAATCACAGGTCAGAATTAAGATTGCTGGGAGAATTATCAACAACCGCCAATACGCAGACGATACCATCCTAATGGCAGAAAGCGAAGAGGATCTCAAGAGCCTCTTGTTGAGGGTGAAAGAGGAGAGTGCAAAAGCTGGTTTGAAACTCAACATTAAAAAAACGAATATCATGGCATCTGGCCCCATCACTTCCTGGCATATGGAAGGGGAAGAAATGGAAGCAGTGACAGATTTTATTTTCTTGGGCTCCAAGATCACTGCAGACGGTGACTGTAGCCATGAAATTAAAAGATGCTTACTCCTTGGGAGGAAAGCTATGGCAAACCTAGACAGCATAGTAAGAAGCAGAGACATCACCTTGCCGACAAAGGTCCGTCTAATCAAAGCTATGGTTTTCCCAGTAGTAACGTATGGCTGTGAGAGCTGGACTATAAGGAAGGCTGAGCGCCGAAGAACTGATGCTTTCGAACTGTGGTGCTGGAGAAGACCCTTACGAGTCCCCTGGACTGCAAGGAGGTCAAATCAGTCCATCCTAAAGGAAATCAACCCTGAGTGCTCATTGGAAGGACAGATATTGAAGCTGAAGCTCAAATATTTTGGCCACCTAATGCGAATAGAAAACTCTCTGGAAAAGACCCTGATGCTGGGAAAGATTGAAGGCAAAAGGAGAAGGGGACGGCAGAGGATGAGATGGCTAGATAGCATCACTGATGCAATGAATATGGACTTGAGCACGCTCCGGGAGAGAGCGCAGGACAGGAAGGCCTGGTGTGCTATGGTCAATGGGGTCACGAAGACTCGGACACGACTGAACAACAACAACAGAAATTGTAAGCCGCTTCCTCTGCCTTTCACGCATTGGGTTCATATTGCTATGGAAAGGAGCGAGGAGCTAATGTTGGGGCATATGTACAACCAGAAATAAAAAAATCTAAAGACAACTACAATGATCTTATTAAGTCCCTCAAAGCAGATTTTTAATAAAACCTTAACAGCTATCAACAGAGCTGAGGAGAAGGAATATAACTCTCTGCAGGAGACAGAGAGAGTAGCAAACTGTTGGACACAAAGGGAGGGAAAGGATGAAATCACTCCACTTTTTACTTAGGATGGCCAATATTTCTAGTTCTTCACTTTATGAATTATTGAGGATAATGGATCTTTGGCATGATGCACGCATTAACTAAATATTGGTGAAACGTACTTATATCCCGTATGGAAACACAGGAGCATTCACTCACTTCACGTCAGAACATTTTGCAATAAATGGATGTTAATTACGTGGTTGGCAACAACCACCTTGAACAGGAAGTGAACCAGTGACCTGGAGGTGAAAGTTTCTGTGATTGTAGTCAGCCAACTAATCCCTTGAATTACCTGCTAATTATGGGAAATTATATGCTCAGTCTTCAAGTCTCAAGAAGTATTTCAGTTATTTTATGACCGCTAGTGCTTTGTCCTCTCTGGCAATTTATGAACCAAAAGGTCTGATGCATTAAATACTAGGTATGAAATTGGATTCAAGTCTTTCTTCAACACAAACAACAACGTCCTGGACTCAGTGGCCTTGGACAAGCCATTTCCTTTCAGTTCTCAGCCTGAAAATGAGTTTAATGATCTCCCATACAGGCTTCTTTCCAGGGATAGTAGAATTTTCTTTTATCCCTGGAAAGAAGCCTGTTTTTGTTGTTGTTCAGACATGACTGAACGACTGAACAACAACAAAAACTTTTTTCCCAGTACTTCATATCATCCACAGAGATACAGAACGTATTTCTTTGCATCGCACTAAGGAATATCATTGTATCCTCTAAACAAGCCTGTAAAACAGATTACACTGTGATTTGCCCAAGGCTACCCCATGAACTTCAAGGGTACAGAATCATAGAACAGTAGTCATAGAATAGTAGGGTTGGAAGGGGCCTACAAGGCCATCGAGTCCAACCCCCTGCTCAATGCAGGAATCCAAGTCAGAGCATCCCTGACAAATGGCTGTCCAGCCTCGTCTTGAAGGCCTCCAGTGTGGGAGAGCCCACCACCTCCCCAGGTAATTGGTTCCATTGTCATATTGCTCTTACAGTCAGGAAGTTTTTCCTGATGTTTAGCCGGAATATGGCTTCCTGTAACTTGAGACCATTATTCCGTGTCCTGCACTCTGGGATAATCAAGAAGAGATCCTAGCCTTCTTCTCTGTGACAACCTTCAAGTACTTGAAGAGTGCTATCATATCTCCCTTCAGTCTTCTCTTCTCAAGGCTAAACAGGCCCAGTTCTTTCAGTCTCTCTTCATAGGGCTTTGTTTCCAGTCCCCTGATCATCTTTGTTGCTATCCTCTGAACCCTCTCCAGTTTGTCTGCATCCTTCTTAAAGTGTGGTGCCCAGAACTGCACACAGTACTCCAGATGAGGCCTAACCAGTGCTGAGTAGAGGGGAACTAGTACTTCCCGGGATTTGGAAGCTATGCTTCTATTAATGCAGCCCAAAATAGCATTTGCCTATTTTGCAGCCACATCACATGGTTGGCTCATATTCAGCTTGTGATCGACAACAATTCCAAGATCCTTCTCGCTTGTAGTGTGGTTGAGCCACGTATCCCCCATCTTGTAACTGTACATTTGGTTTCTTTCTCCTAGGTGCAGAACTTGGCATTTATCCCTATGAAATCTCATTCTATTGTTTTCTGCCCAGCGCTCCAGTCTATCAAGATCACTTTGAATTTTGTTTCTGTCTTCCAAAGTATTAGCTATCCCACCCAATTTGGTGTCATCTGCAAATTTGATCAGCATTCCCTGCACCTCCTCCTCCAAGTCATTAATAAAAATGATGAAGAGCACTGAGCCCTGCGGTACCCCACTCGTTACCTCTCCCCAGTTTGAGAAGATCCCATTGATAAGCACTCTTTGAGTCCGATTCTGTAGCCAACTGTGGATCCCCCGGATCGTTGTTTCATCTAGCCCACTTTGAGCTAGTTTGCTCATCAGGATATCATGGGGCACTTTGTCGAAAGCTTTGCTGAAGTCGAGGTATATGATGTCGGGAAGTACTAGTTCCCCTCTACTCAGCACTGGTTAGGCCTCATCTGGAGTACTGTGTCCAGTTCTGGGCACCACACTTTAAGAAGGATGCAGACAAGCTGGAGAGGGTTCAAAGGAGGGCAACAAAGATGATCAGGGGACTGGAAACAAAGCCCTATGAAGAGAGACTGAAAGAACTGGGCATGTTTAGCCTTGAGAAGAGAAGACTGAGGGGAGATATGATAGCACTCTTCAAGTACTTGAAAGGTTGTCACAGAGAAGAAGGCCAGGATCTCTTCTTGATCATTCCAGAGTGCAGGACACGGAATAATGGGCTCAAGTTACAGGAAGCCAGATTCCAGCTGAACATCAGGAAAAACTTCCTGAGTGTCAGAGCAATACGGCAATGGAACCAATTACCTGGGGAGGTGGTGGGCTCTCCCACACTGGAGGCCTTTAAGACAAGGCTGGACAGCCATTTGTCAGGGATGCTCTGACTTGGATTCCTGCATTGAGCAGGGGGTTGGACTCGATGGCCTTGTAGGCCCCTTCCAACCCTACTATTCTATGATTCTATGATTCTATGATGTCTACAGCATTCCCACGGTCTACAAGGGAGGTTACTTGATCAAAAAATGAGATCAGATTTGTCTGGCAGGACTTGTTCTTGACAAATCCATGTTGGCTTCGAGTAATCACGGCATTGTTGTCAAGGTGCTTCCAGATGGATTGCTTTATCATCTGCTCCAGAATTTTCCCAGGGAGTGATGTCATACTGACTGGTCTGTAGTTCCCAGGTTCCTCCTTTGTCTTTGTCATCTGTTATCGTTTTGCCATCCTTATTTAATAGCTGAACCACCATTTCTTTCCTCTGCCTTTTACTATGCACGTAGCTGAAGAAAGCTTTTGTTGTTTTTAGCATCCCTCGCTAACCTCAGCTCATTCTCAGCTTTAGCCTTCCTGATGCCATCCCTGCAATTCTGTGCTATCTGCCTGTACTCTTCCTTTGTTACTTGGCCTTCTTTCCACTTCCTATATGTGTCCTTTTTTGTTTTCAGGTCATCCCTAAGCTTTTTGTGAAGCCACATTGGCTTCTTCTGTTGTGTTCTACCTTTTCTTCTTGTTGGAATTGTTTGTGATTGTGCCTTGAGAATTTCCTTTTTTAAAAGCTCCCACCCATCTTGGACTCCTTTTCTCGTTAGCATCGCTTGCCATGGAACCTTACTGATCATTGTTCTGAGTTTATTAAAATCAGCTTTCCTAAAATCCAGGGTACGCGTTTGACTACACTCGGCTTTTGCTTCCCTTAGAACCAAGAACTCAAGTACAACATGGTCGCTTTCCCCCAGAGTTCCTGTAACTGCTACTTTATCCACTAAGTCATCTCTGTTGCTTAGGATCAAGTCAAGGATAGCCGATCCTCTAGTTCCTTCCTCTACTTTCTGTAGGAGGAAGTTATCCGCCACACAAGTCAGGAATTTCCTGGAGGAGCCACTAGGCCCTTTACTTCACTAGGTAGAGGGTAGTGAAACTTGTTTCTCTTCTGAAAAGCAGCTATTAAACTGTTACTTACCAAGCCAGCAAAGAATGCACATGGTTAAGGAAATTACAATAGAATCTTCAAATATTAGTTATTAGAAAAACAGCTTGGAACATGCTAGCAACTCAGAAATGCCTGATGAAGAAGTCTGATTTAGAAGTCTTTAACCCAATTAACCTTTGGGTTTGGCCGGGGGATGGGGAGCAGTGGTGAGTCTTGTCTGGAAATCTCCTGCTGAGCCAGGCAATCTTTTCCAATTTGTGAGGTGACAGAAAAGAGAACTGCCAAAAATGCAAGTCCCGCATACCTTAAAATGTGGAAAATGTGTATCTTTCTTTTAAAATATTGGCATATAAAATTAGACAATCCTCTGGAAGCTACTGTATTTGTATGTAGGACACAGAAGCTATTTTGATAAAGGGTTCTTTTCCAAAACTGGCAAACTGTTCAAAGTGCTTACGCAGGATCACAAGGGTCTCTGTTCCCCTTGAGTGGAAGCTCCAGCTGCTGAGACCTAAGCCAAGCTTATTAAGAGGGGTATGAAAGAGCTGATGTGGACAGCACAGTCTATTTCCCTTCTAAGGGGCTTGAAGCTCTCTGAAGTTCAGTCAGAATCACAGTTAAAAACGGTGCTGTCATCAGAAGCACCGAAGGTCACAAAAAACACCCTAGAAAGAAGAACAAGACAACAGCAAGCAAAGCAAAATAAGCAGGCGTGTAAGCCTGTAGGGCAGCGGGGAGGAGTAGAAGAGAGAAGATGGACCGAGAAGCGGTTATTTTTGGGCAAGCAGTCAGTAGGGTAAATTTCCTTCAGATACCATCTGATCAAGTTCAACAAGCATCACTCTAGCGACGGAGGATGACAAACGCTCGGCCATCGGCTGACTGAAAAGAGCAGCTGAGGCCCAGCTGAAGGCAGACAAGCAAGCCATAAGCTAACATGCTGGAGGAGAAAGAAAAAGGAGGATTGCTTGACTAGACATGCCCAGATCAGATTTAGATGTTACCAACTAAATGTGCTAATAATAGCAGTAGAATCGGATCCCGAGCTGGGCTCCCAAAGAGGATGCCTGCTGCGTTCAAGGAAGGGAGATAAAAGGAAGATATTCCCTCACACACAAAAACACGGACCAATAGGCCTTGGCATTTGGGGCTCCCAGTTGTGACTTCCCTCATACCTAATCCCATCCTGTTCTAGGGCATTATCCTTTACATCCCATACAGTATGGTGCAGTACATGAATCTATTAAATAAATACGTGGTTCTCAGCCATTTTTGACATCTTAACAATCCTGTGAGGCAGGTTAAGCCAAGAAAGACTGACTGGCACAAGGACAACTAGTGAGCTTCATGGCTGAGTGAGGATTTGAACTCAGGTCTCCCCAATCTTGGTCCAACTTTCTAACCACTACACCAGATTGGCTCTCAAAGTTCTCCTCAGCCATGAATGAACCCAGCGGCCACTGGAAAGCCAGTAAACAATATTATTTACCGATTAGTACTTTTCTACTTTAAAAGTGCCCAAAGCAGCATACAAAATGAAAGGTATTAAAATGTACATATCTCTCATTCATATTGATTCACACAGAGAGAGAGAAAACCTAAGTGAAAATAACTTTAACATTACAGTATACTCACAATCTAAAATCACAATCTAACTAAAAGATTGCAATAAACAAACAAACCTCAAGAGCAGGGGCACTGTCAAAAAAGGCCCACCAGGGCATGGGCCCTGGATCTTTTTTGAGCTGTGCCCCGGATCTTTTGAGCTGCCCCAATTGCCATTTTTTTACATGTTCCCATTGATTTGCATTGGAAAAGAGAAACGGCCATAACTTTTTTAGTTTATAAGACAAATATATGAAATTTAAAGACTCCATAGCCCCTATGGAGGTGATTGAACCTGCCCAATTTCAGACAGTTAGGCTTAGCAGCTTTTGTGCTAGCCACAGGTAAAATTTGCTATTTTCAAGAAAGTCTGTCAAAGCAAAGAGCTGTACTTTTTTTGTGCTTCCACAGAAATTCATGGAATTTGGGGACCTGGCAACCCTTACGGAGCTGACTGAACTTGCCAAATTTCAGACAGTTAGGTCTAGTGGCTTTTGTGCTAGCCATGCGTAAAGTTTCCTTTTCTCAAAGACTTAAACAAAAGGTAAAAACTGTCAAGCCACACAGGATTAGAGATCCTAATCAGAAGGTGTTTAAGGTGACCATTAGGAGGTCACCATCCCTAATCTCTAGTGTAGGGTGTTTTTCGTTTGTCTGTTTTGTTTTGCTTTTTGAGGTGCAAAAAACCCCTCTCCCCCTACTTTTCTGCTTTTACATGCCCACTGTTGGAAGCTTGCTTGCAATGAAATGTTGAAGAAGGAGAAGGAAGGGAAGAAAGAGCTCCATGTGAAATACTTTTACACTGCATCTGATTTTACTGCCCCAAACTGGAACCTTTGGCTTCTGCAGAAGTTTAGTAGCTTCAGTACAGCAAAGGATTCAATCAGTCTCCACAAACTTATTTCTCCCCCTCCACTTTAATTTCTCCTAAATAGCTGTAGGACTCAAATTATTCCAAAAGGAGGGTTAGGACTATGTGGGGTCATGATTGAAGAACTGCTGAAGCTTTTAAATAGGTTCTACAGTTTTTAAAAAAGCTAGAAAAAGCCTTTCAGCCGCCTCACCTCATAAAGTTAATCTAAATACGTGCAATCCTAACAAACCCTCCACAGCCTCCCAAATTCCTCTGAAATACTACCTCTGAAAGGAGCCACTTGGCTCTTTTTTCTCTACCCCCTGCCCCAACGCATTTCCAATCACCATTCTTCTTTTCTTCTTCCTCCCCCTATCCTGTTCTTTCTTTCTCTTCTTTATTCCACCCACAGCATATCTTGGCGAATTCTGAAAGAGAATTCTCTTCAGTGGGCAAGAGAAGTTCTTAACGGTATATGACTTTATACAAACAGACAACAGGGTTAGTTTTTCTCCTTCTCACTCAAGTCTTTGAGAAAAGTGGGTTCACACGGTTGCAGAGAAACAAATCTGGGGTTGTTTTGCTTGTCAGTTGCCATTATCCAGCAACAGGAAGGGCTGTAGCTCAGTGGTACAGCACATGCTTGGGATGTAGAAGGTCCCATCTTCAATCCCCAGCATCTCCAGGTAGGGCTAGGAAAGAATCCTGCCTGAAACTCTGGAAAGCCGCTGCTGCCATTTAGTGTCAACGATACTGGGCTAGATGGATCCAGGGTCTGACTCAGTATAAGGCAGCTTCCTATGTTCCTATGAACAGAAAACTAATAAAAATAGGAGTTTTTTGGTTTGTTTTTTAAGTGGAGGGAGATAAATACTGCTCATGTATGCAATATTGAATGTGTTCAAATCTCCAGGGCCAGATGAACTGCATCCTAGAGTAATAAAGGAACTGGCTGGAAAGAACCACTGTCTATTATCTTTGAGAAATCATGGAGGATGGGTGAAGTGCCAGATGACTGGAGGAGGGCTAATGTTGTCCCTGTCTTCAAAAACGGTAAAAAGGAGGAACCTGGGAAGTACAGACCAGTCAGTCTGACATCAATCCCTGGGAAAATTCTGGAGCAGATGATAAAGCAATCCATCTGTAAGCACCTTGAAAACAATGCAGTGAGTACTCAAAGTCAACATGGATTTGTCAAGAACAAGTACTGCCAGACTAATCTGATCTCATTTTTTGATCAGGTAACCTCCCTTGTGGACTGTGAGAATGCTGTGGACATCATATACCTCAACTTCAGCAAAGCATTCAACAAAGTGCCCCATGATACCCCGATTAGCAAAATAGCTCAAAGTGGGCTAGATTAAACAACTATCAAGTGGATCCACAGTTGGCTACTGAATATGCTTATTAATGGGATCTTCTCAAACGGGGGAGAAGTAACGAGCGGGGTACCGTAGGGCTCAGTCCTGGGCCCAGCACTCATCAACATTTTTATTAATTACTTGGAGGTGCCGGGAATGCTTATCAAATTTGCAGATGACACAAAATCGGGCAGGATAGCTAATACTTTGGAAGACAGAAACAAAATCCTAAGTGATCTGGATAGTTTGGAGCACTGGGTAGAAAACAACAGAATGAAATTTAATAGGGATAAATGCCAAGTTCTGCACCTAGGAAAAAGAAACCAAATGCACAGTTACAAGATGGTGGATACTTGGCTCAACAATACTACAAGCGAGAAAGATCTCGGAATTGTTGTAGATCACAAGCTGAATATAAGCCAACAATGTGATGTGGCTGCAAAAAAGGCAAAGGCTATTTTGGGCTGCATTAATAGAAGTATACTTCCAAATCACATGAAGTACTAGTTCCCCTTTACTCAGCACTGGTTAGGCCTCATTTCAAGTACTGCGTCCAGTTCTGGGCACCACACTTTAAGAAGGATGCAGACAAACTGGAGGGGGTTCAGAGGATAGCAACAAAGATGGTCAGGGGACTGGAAACAAAGCCCTATGAAGACAGACAGAAAGAACTGGGCATGTTTAGCATTGAGAAGAGAAGACTAAGGGGAGACAGGATAGCGCCCCTCAAGTACCTGAAAGGCTGTCACAGAGAGGAAGGCCAGGATCACTTCTCAATCATCCCAGAATGCAGGACATAGAATAATGGGCTCAAGTTACAGGAAGCCATATTCCGGCTGAACATCAGGAAAAACTTCCCGACTGTTAGAGCAATATGACAATGGAACCAATTACCTAGGGAGGTAGTGGGCTCTCCCACACTGGAGGCATTCAGGATGAAGCTGGACAGCCGTCTGTCAGGGATGCTTTGACCTGCATTGAGCAGGGGGTTGAACTCAATGGTCTTTTGGCCCCTTCCAACCCTACTCTTCTATGATTCTACTCAGAAGCCCCATTATGTTTAATGAGGCTTACCCTCAGGAAAGTGTGCATAGGATTCCAGCACAAGTTACTTTGCAGGGAGGTTTGCACCTTGATGTTCTGCATGTTTACTCAGAAATAAGTCCTGAGTTGTGAACATGGTACTGCAGGCTTAATACAGTGCCTACCCAATTCCGTCTCATGAACTGACTACCCTTTCAGCTCAGTCCTATGCATGTTTTGTCATTTGTGAGTGTGTATGTGTGGGGGGGTTGCATGAACTCTGGCTTCAGTGGCGAGGGAAAGGCACGTAGTACATGCTCAGAGTTTCTCCATAACTTAGCCCTAGTTTTGAAAACAGACCCATTGGCTGAATCCTGGTGAAGTCTTGGCACAAATGAAGTCATGGGGAGGAAGATACAATGAGAGTTTGTGTATAACAAGGAGGAGGTAGAGGAGAGTTGCACAGAACAAGACATCTGTTTTTATGAAAAGTTGCTGGAACATGGTAGGATGAGGAGGGATGGTTGCATGGAGGCGAACAGAACTGGTAGGGGGAGAATTGTTGTTGTTGTTGTTGTTATTATTAATTACATTTATATACCGCCCAATAGCTGGAGCTCTCTGGGCAGTTTACAAACATTAAAAATATTAAAAATACAATACACAGAGATTAAAAACCATTTACATAAAAAAACACATGAGCAGACAATATACACAAAATTTATTTATTTATGTGGGGTGTTTTTACCCCACTCTTCAGCCGAAAAAGGCTCCCAGAGTGGCTTACAAAGATGAATATTAAGACAGTCCCTGCCCTCAGGCTTACCATCTAAAAGACATGACACAAAAGGAAAAGGGATTGGAAGGAAGGAGGGGAAGGAAAGTAAATACACCAATGACTGATGTATAGGACCAGGTTGGTCTCCCCCCCCTGCGATGATGTCCATCCTGGGAGGCAGGAGGTACAGCCCCCCAGTGGCCCTCGGTTCTCTAGCCGATGGATGAGGCCAGAGTCTGCAGTCCCAAGGAACTGTCAGTTGGAGCTGCGTGTTCTTTCTAGCAGCATAAAAACATATATCTAAAACAACTTCAAACAACAATCTCAAAAACAAATAACCATAACCATAAGACATTCCAGGATCAATTAAACACTTATCATACACTGCCGAATGCCTGAAGAATGCAAGCACTTGCCATTTAACACAGCACACCTGTGTTAATGCAAGTGCTTAGTGGTGAAAGAAAAGCGTTCTGCATATGCTCAAAGGCACTCTATATTTAAGAACATGATAGTCGCCATGCTGCATCAGACCATGGTCCATCTAGACCAGCATTCTGTTCACACAGTGGCCAACCAGATGCCCACGGGAAACCCACAAGCAGGACATGAGTGCAATAGCACCTTCCCACCCATGTTCCCCCTGCTGCTAACATTGGTGAAATGTAAATAAATTCTAGTAATTCTAAATTTGCATGCATGTATATCCTTCAGAAACTCTGCAGGTTTCTTGCCTGGGCGGCACTTCTAATGACCTCTGCATTTTCATAAAAATTTACCCAAAAACTATTGGGGAAGGGGGGAAAGGAAGGGAAAGTAAATCACTCCCTCCCGCAAATTGGAGAACCCCCCTTCCACATGAACTGCTGCACGTATCCTTCTGAAACTTTGCTGGTTTCTTACTTAGTGACAACTCTAGGCTGTCTGTAATTTTCAGAACAATGGTCCACAAGGAAAATAGGGAGACAAGTATATCCTCTTTTGGAGACATTTGAAATGTCAAGGCCACCCTTGCACCAAAACCTTTGTGGTTATCATTCTGAAATTTGGCAAACATGATCTCCTCTGATGGGGCAAAGAATCCTGAAATTTGTATCCAATTCTTCTAAGGAATAAAAATGTTATTGGCAATTCTCTTTAAAAGAAAATCAAAATATAAACCCTGCACCTATTTTTTTTCTGACGTTTGGCAGGTGTAATCCCCTTTTGGGAGGCTACTATGCCTGCAATTATCATCCAGTTCTGACCAAGAGAAAAGAGTTACAGTTTTTCTCTAATTTCCCATGGTAGACAGCAGGAAGCATAAAGGCCCATTTTTCCAAACCTTGACTCAGGTCTGGTGGTGAGCTGAAGTGGTCTGACTACAAATTGGCCTGAGCAGAAGCGGGATGTTTTCCAAAACGGGGTCTGAGTTAAAGTGGGGTGGGGGATCAGTGCAAACTTCTTATGTACGTATGTAAGTAATCTATACACACATGCAAGCACACCACACACACACACAATATGAGGTGCGCTTAGACTCGGATATCTATATGTTATGGGCCTATGTCCTGGATATTTTAAGAACCTAGCAACACCCCTGCTCAAGACATCACTCACGCACACATATACAAACAAATCCAGCAGCCTATGTATATCCAAATATGGGAAAGGCCATCTGGTAAAGAAGGGTCTTCAGTGCCCCCTGAAAACTGACAGGAGATCACCTGGTGAAGGTGGGTGCCAGAGCAGAGAAGACTCTGGTTTACCATACATAGTTATAGTAAGAATTATTAAGATAGCATAAGTTTTGATCACCCAACAAAAGCTATATATTAAATGCTATTACTGCTACTGCTACACAGGGATTTTGCCTGCTTGGTCTATCAGGGGATGGGGGAGGAGTTCTATTTGCAGTTTCAAGCCATACTGGTGAATGAATCAAGGTTATAAAAATGACCATGAATAATATATGCACTCCGTGACCATTATCCGCCTATTTGAAAAAACAATCTTGCAGGCCAATTTGGACTTTATGATACATTTTACCAGAATCTGCTACATTTTTAACTAGGGAATGGTTCATTATAGTCAGAGCTCTGAAGTATTATTTTACAAGGAGAAATAGTAAGCAACTGCATATGCCTTACAAACCCAAAATAAAATAGCAATAGGGAAGGAGAGAAAATCCATGCAAAATGTTCCTAGGGTACTTCTGGGGCAATCACCCTCATTCATGGAATTTTACAGAGGAAGAGCACCTACATGATGCAATTTTCTATTTGTAACCCTCCTATATTTTCCCACTGCTTCTTCCACCGTTTTTATTTCCACAAAAAAATCAATTGAGGAGGGAAAGATGGAAAGCTGCACAATATGTTTTGATTGGTAGTACTAGAAGCCATCTGCCAGCAAGTACCCATAGTCACATTTGATTACTGAAGATTATTTCTACAAAATAATTCCCAGACCTTACATCGTGTAACTTGAAAGTGAACCTGTGAATGAGAGAGGGCATTACTGTTCTCCAGTTTACAAATGGGGATAATGAGGTTGTGTAGCCTTGGGCAAGTCACTCTCAATTAATCCATGGCTTAAGTTATTATAAGAAGCTTAAGATTTACCAGGACTGAGGGCCTATCTCATACAATAGCTTCAGCATATGCTAGCCACAGGAAATACCTGCACATGCTGGCTGCCAGCATGTTCATGTACCACCACACACAGGTATCAGTTTTTAGAGCAACACAGAAGGTGTCTGAGAGACACCACCACTGGTGGTGTGGTAGAAGCTGGTAGAAATAAAAGTTTAAGGGTGCAAACCTATGCATGTTTAGACAGAAGAAAGTCCTACAACTCCCAGCATAGCTGGCTGGGGAATGATGGGAGTTGTAGGACTTTCTTCTGCCGGAACATGCACAGAATTGCGCTCTAAAATGCTTTCCCCTCAGCTACCCTCAATGGTTGTGAAAATACATTCCCAAATCTAACCCATTAACTACTGAACTACACAGGCTCTCTGATCAGAGTGTTAAATATCGTTATCTGTCCTGAGCCTTTGAGGGATAGGTTGAGTTCAATTCCTAAAATCAAAAAATACCATCACAGTTGCAAAATCTAATCTGGGCTTCTGGATTGCTCCGAAATGCACCGACCCACTTCGTGCCACCTCAGCCTCACCTCGGAAGCAGCCTGAAGCACCCCGCTTCGGCTCGGAGTTCAGGCTTCCGGCCAAAGCAGTGCACAGTCCTAAATATCACCCATCCTTCCCTCCACAAACTTTGGTGCTCCCTTAGGGGCCTCTAATTCACAAACATTCATCTCTTTCCCTCCTCTAGAGTACTGCCTAAGTTTATAGGGATGTATACTAGATGAGTTGGGGGAGCAGAGAGTGTTCAAATCTGCAAAAACCTGTGTAAAGGAGGCAGTTTACATCTTTGGCAGTTACATTTCAGACATCATTCCATGGCAAGAGGAAAGGGCATCTCTGGGGGAATGTTTCTCCAAGGTGGGGGCTGCAGAATTGCAGATGCTCAGGCTGGGAAGGGGATGCCCCCTTTAGCACTCACAGTTGGGTTGGTTATCAATGAGAAAAGGATGGATTTTCCTATTCCCGCAGGGCCAAACAGACATTACTTTAGATGTGTGTCGGGCAGCTATGTCTTCTTTTCATTTTTACTCTAGAGTAGGCACATGGAAAAAAAGGCATAGCTGCTAGACAGAACATTTAACATTATGTCTGCTTTGGCCCTGCGTGAAACAGAACAAGGATTGGACTCCATGTTTAGAAAGAAGCCCTTCATGAAATGGAATTTCAAATAACTGCTGTGGGAACATAATGGCTGCACACTCTTTTTCCTTCTACCACTCTTTATCAGTGTGAATGACAATGACAGGATGGTAAAAGGGCACTAGGGAGTAGCTAGCCTACATTAGGTAAGCTGAGGCTTAGGGTGAACAAATGTTTTTTAAAAAAAAGGAAGACATTTTAGTAGTTGTCTCGTAATTCCGCCTTCTTCCCCACAAATTTCACTTGCTTTGCTTAGCTCACAAAGTTTGCTTTACCGTTACCCCTCTTCAGACCTGTTTTCTTCCCAGAATTTATTCTGAGAATTAAGGAAACAGTAAGGGGGCAGTGGGTGATGAGGAAAGCCAGAGGATGATTTAGCCCACCACATAATTTTCTTAAGAGTCACACTCCACAGATCAAAGTATCTCAAACGGGAGACTAAGCAATTGTTCAGATTCAGCCAAGGGAAAGGGGGAGAGCTTAACTCCTCCAGTACTGACTGCACAAAAAGCTAACCAGCAACTTGGGCCTCTGTTATTTTCTTCACGCAGCATGCAAAATTGGGAACGAAGGAGACCGTCCAGAATGGGAACGAAGGAGACCGTCCAGAAACAATAAAGCAGAGCCAGGACATTGTGATCTTAATGCGTCACTTTCTCTGCATAAGAACAGTCATCACCAACGAAAAAAAAGTCAAGCCTTTAGGAATAATCTATTTAAATCAGGCGTGTTAAAAAGAAATTTAGGAGGGCTCCACACGGAGAAACTGGAGGAGTATGAGGGAAAAGTTAGTTGAGTCAGAGCCAATTCCCCCATTGGACTGATGAAGAATTGGTCCCTAATGGCAACCTTAAAGGCTGTGCCAAACTCAAAGCTTGCCAGAGATTTCCTGACACATTTCCGCTGGGCTGTCCTTGACCATGCTGCTGACTGCCAGGATGCATTTTCAGCCGCAGTCAACCATTTTGTTAGCTCCAGGGAAGCAGTAAACCGAGTTCTAGTTGCTAGGCAACCACAGAGCCACTTCTCCTCAAGGAAAAGCAGAATCCCAGTAATGGAGAGGGGATCATGACCACGTTGGGCTCCGGATAGAAGGAAATGAAGCCTGTAGGAGATGTGAACGCTTGCAGGGAGGGAGCGGTTACCGTCATAGTTTATTTGAATCTGATTTTAAACGGCAATTTTGATAATGGTTTTTGTATTTCATTTTAATTTGGAAGGCACTTTGGGTATCTTCTTGTAAGATTGAAAGGAGGGGTAGAATTGTGCTAAATATAAATAAATAAATAAATAAATAAAGAAAGAAAGAAAGAGATACAGAGCAAGGTCCTACTCAAGGCACACACACAAATGTGCTGTTAGACTCCCTCAACGTCACAATACTGAAATACAGAGATGATCTCTTGGTTCTGAAAAGGGGCTCTACTTGCCTAACATAGCAAAAACACCTCAAACTTTTTAATTCTTACAATCCATACTAAAAACTATTCAGCCATCCTCCCACTGGCTATCTTGCCCTGTATCCATGCTCAAATTATAAGGGGGGGGGGCTGCCCCTTTTTTTTTGTGCTGGCCCTCCAGCTACTATTTTTACAAAGCTATGGGGGACACAGTTTGGTTAATGGTGGGGGGGGAGTCAAAGGATGGGGCTTATGGATTTCATTAACAGGCCCCTACCTCCCCTACCATAATTCAAGCACTGTGCTGTTGTGTTGTGTTTTAATGCACTAGAGATCTGTAGACGCACACACAAAACCTCCTTGTCAGGGTGGAAACTGAGCCCATAGAGCCCCAGAGCAGTTCTGATTCTGAGGAAGAACAGCAATCCATGGGAGAGGAGCTCACTCATCTCTCACGAGCACAGCAGCTGGCAGAGATTCCTCCTGCCAGCATTCCTGGGAGAGATAGTGACCCTGGCAGCAAGACAGCGCTGGAGGGGGGCTTGCTGGACACTCGGCACAGACACAGGGAGCGGCGACAGATGGAGGGTGCCAAAAGGAGGGGCTCTGCTCGTCTGACGCTAAAACAACAGTCGCGTCCCAAAGACCCAAGGGTAAGAGGGAGGATCTCTCCATAGCCCATACGTTCAGAGTCTTCCCGCACTTCTCCTTCAAACGGGGACCAACTGCCTTACCTGGAGCTTAGGCTACTCTGCTATCTACCCCAGTGCAGTTCCTTGCTTAGTCACTAGTGATTAGTATCTGTTAAGAGTCATTAAGTAATAAAGGAATAAAGCCTTGGAAAGAATCCTTGTCGTCTGTGTCTTGAGTTGGCTATTGGAGGGGACTGTAAGAGGCAGCTAGGGCGCTCCTGACGCTCATTAGTTCAAATTAGTATGTACAGTTCATCTTCCTTCAGCTCCCTGGCCCATACTCTGCTAGTTTCCAAAGCTCCCTTGCCTGAACAAACTCTCTACGGATGAGGATTTTCCCCAATCTACAGGTACCTCATCTTTTCAACTGTTTACCTCTTAAAAGGAAAAGGAGCTCATTAAGAGAAAGGGTTAACCCTAAATATATTTCACACACACAAATATGCATATATATATATATACAATGAAGCTGCCAACCTGCACTTAATTACACACACTGAAGTCCCATTGAGTTCAACAAGATTAATGCACACGTAAACCAAATACAGGGTCACCCCCCCCCAAGCAAACATAAATATATTCCTAAAATAAAATAGCAAGCCTTTTGATAGAAAACCTTGTGAATTCACAAATAATTCGGAGAGAATAAAAGCCTTGTGGTCAAGCAAGCAGAGGGCAATTCAAGAGTCAGGAATTTGATTTCAAACTTCCTCTCTGACCTTGGAGCCTAAATCTCTCTGTTGTTCTATTACTTTTCTTGAGAACTTCAGTGGCACAAAGAGAGGCTTCAAGGGTCCATTTATTAACGCATGCAAAGCATTATTAGAGCACAGATGGGTGCAGAGAGAAAGGGAAGGCAGTATTCCAAATAATTTCTCAAGGCATTATGGGAATCCCTCTACGGGTTGCAAGCTTATAATGGGAACTTAATTTTTTTAAAAAAGATTAAAAGAGGCCTCTTTCCCAGTAGCTAAAGAAATTATATTTAATCTGTGTAAAAGAAAATTCAAAACACAAAAAAAACATGCATGCACCTGGGTTAGTCACAAGAAGGTTGTGAAAATGGCTCTTTACAATACCTAAAAATAGCTTGGTGTTTCTCCTTTTTGGTAAAGCTCCACCAGATGCCCCTGTTACCTTCTGGAAAGAAAGAAAAAGGGGAGAGATAAAAAAGAAGCAGCAGCAGAAGAAAGGTTACTAGCTCATGTCACTACAAGAAAAAATTGCTCTCACATGCTCAGAAAAAATAAGGGACCAACACAGAATTAGCCTGGGTATGGATACTCTGCTTTAAAATGTGTGCTGTTATACCCAGTGTGTGGATCTGGAACTGGATTCTATCCCACCTTCCAAGGCTATTGTAAAGGCAACTTTAAAGTGTTAATAACATCATAATTAATCCTACTTGACAGTACAGCCAAGGATATTTTCAATGGTGTGTAGACGCAAGGGAGTTTGGAGCTTTAACACATAGTTAGAAGAGGAAATTTCAACAGCTGCAGGATCTCGTCCAAATAAGCTGCACCTGCTAACATTCTCTCTTCTTCCCACCTGTTCTTAGAGGTACCAGAGCCTTTTTCTCCTTTGCATCTAATCACTCTAGATATCAGAAAAGGCTGATGCAATTAGCACCAGACCTTGGATTGAGCTGTTGACTAGAGTGTTCATTTCAGGGAAATCACAGAGCATATCTATACTATAAACCAGCCTTCCCCCACCTGGTGCTTCTATAGTAGCTAGGAATGATGGGAGTTGCAGTCAACACATCTGGAGGGCACCAGGTTGGGGAGGGCTCCCATAGACTTTGTAACTGGTTTAATAGTAATTCGCTCTTCCCAAGAAAACACAGTAAGTATAGTTCTCTTAGTTGGGCTAAAGATCTCTAACAGATAAAACTTAGTACTCTCACCAAACTATATACTGTGAGGGAAATCTATGACAGATGAACTGGTATAAAAAATGTATATTTGTAGTGTTGACATGATCAACATCTCTTGAAGCATAAGTCATGGATGCCAATCCTCCAATACAGTGACTCTCGCAGGGCATCACACTTTTGTTGTCAGAAACCCAAGTGTTTTGTTACAATCCTTCCAAAAGCTCAGGAGGGCTGCAGTCTAAACCTTCTAGCAAACCTGCATTGATAGACATGATGGCAACTGGCACATTTTCAAAAGAAAGATATGCACACAAAACCAGCAATAACAAAACTGTAGTGTACAATGTTTGGCATTGAAAGATGCTCCCCACCTTTAACAACTAAGTCACATGTGTGTCTCTGCAACGCTACACAGCTATCATATATAGGTATTCAAAGAAGTGAAGTTCTATTTGAGGTTAGCTCTGCACCTTGTGATTAAGCAAAAGCACTTGAACAGTTACTCAAAAACAATACATGCACATGTATATGCAAGTCATGGGGAGAAAAAATAGTACAAAAATCCAAACTAAGAGGCAAGCCCCTAAAACCCTGTTCAGGCATTCTATACCTGAATAGGGCAAACACGCAACAAGAAGAAGACTCCATCCCCAGCCTTATCCTTCATTGAATCCACTGCCCTCTATTTGTGGAGGGCAACTGTCTGAAGAGGATGCTCTCCATGCAAGTCAGAATACTGGAAAATGAACTGACACTTTTTAGTAATACATAATACTCAAAAGGGTCATAGTCTGGGGTATAAGATTCACACCTTTTGCCAACTAGGGCCCAAGGGCTCAAACTGACCAGAAAAGTTCCAGAATATACTGAAATAATTTGAGGGGGAAATCACTGAAAAGATGCAAAACAGACAGTGGGAAATCTGTAAATCCTGCATGAAAAAAAAAATCTTTGTTTTTTTATTTCACTTATGGATAAAATTGAGGCTGAGATTTGGTCTGTCTTCTCCATATTATACACCAACATTTTTGTCATGAAGTCTGTTATCTAACACTGATTACTGATTGATCATCTCTCTATTCCTGGTGTAAACAATACTCCCCCTCACCATTATCTGTCAGCACAGTTCTTTGCAAATACAGGCATATTTAAATAAATGTGTCTTTTAAATCAGGTTTAAGTTATTTGGGGGGAGAAAGCTGCTCATTACTGACAGTCATCATGGGTAATAATTTTACAAGGGTCATAGGCTATCCCCCCCCCCCCACACACACACACACACATACAAAGGGTACTAGTTTAATCCCTCAAGATGGTACTGACCACCTCATTGTTTTTACACAATTAAGGTGAAACCTACTCATTACCAAGTCACCATGACTAATAATTATACTATGATCATAGGCTTAAAAAAAAGCTACCCTGTTTAATCCCTCAGTATGCTCCTGACCACCTCATTTGAACAGACAATGCCATCTTCCATTTGTAACCCTCCAGTGTTTTCACACCACTTCTGTCTTTTTTCTTACCACAGAAAACCTGTTGAGAAGGAAAAAAAAGACAGAATAGTTGCACCATATCTTTTTCTTAGGAGCCCTCCGCCTGGAAGCACTCTAAACCGAGGCTTTCTTTATCAAGATACTGGGGTTTCCTGTTGTAATTCTACCCTGACACAGCAACTCCAAAAAAGGAATTCCAGCTACACATACCTCAGCAACTCTCCTGAGTTATTCCCAAGTTATTGTGTTTTGTGATGGAACACTGTTGCTGGAAGTAACTTCCCTTCCATTCTTTTCAGAGTCACTTTTCCCACGATAAAAAAGGGGGGGGTCAAGTGCCCCCATTTATTTCTGACTCGCCTTCAACCTCCAATTTACATCTTGAACATGCAAACGAACAAATTGGGGCTGCTTGCATCACGCATAGGGCTAAATTGGGGCTGGGACATGTGCAAGCATGTACGTCCCAGCCCCAGGTGTCCTGCACGACCAACTAGCTCAGAGACTTTTGCGCATTGAGTGCCAACAACATCTTTTCACTCTCAACTGAAGAGGGGGGGGACGCATGTATTCAAACATGTTGCTCAAGAGTCTCCATCCATCACAGCTCCCATGTGCTTATCTTTAGCCTGTTTGCATAAAGATGGCTCCCTTCTAAAATGGCAGAATAGATGTTGCCACAACACTATAGTAACGCAAGGATACATCATTTCTGCAAAGTATGAAGTGACCCTCAAAATCTGACACAGGTTCAGTAGTAGATGTTACCACAGGACAACTGACTGCATAAACAAACACTCCATATAGACTGACAATTGGCATGCTAGTTACAGAGAACAAGGCATACAAGGAAGGCAAAAGGCCATGTGGATCAACTTCTGTTAGGGCAGAAATATGCAATGTTTCAAGTTACATAAACTCATTGTAAGGCAGGCTGGGATCCCAGTAAAAGTTTAGCTAGACAGAGAGCAAAGGCAATAACAGACGCATTTTTTTTTCATTAATTCAAATAGATGATGGTCTAGTCACAAAACCGTAAGTAAATTAAAAACAAGGATCTGTTATTCCACACAAATTTGTTCAATGGAGATCTTCATTTATGGCCCACTGTACTTTTTTGTAGTGGCTCACAAAACCAAGATTAAGCACAATTGTGAAAAGTAAGCAATTTATATACATCTGATAAATCCGTGTTATTTATTTCAAATGGTGGTAGAGAGCAAGAATCAGGGATCTACGGCATGCAAACAGCTCTGTTCATGTAACCTACTGGGTAGCAGAGAAGAACACGAATCATAACAGTTGAACCAACTTTAATCTAACATCATTGGGACAGTAGTTACATGACTCTCCATTGTCAGAGAGGGCTGGAGAGTGTACATATTCTTGGTAGTTCCTGCTGACATGTTAACAGTCCCCAACCTAAGCCTATTGGTACATATCTTTGCAACCTGCTGGAAAGATTTCCATGAAACAAGAAAGGCTAGTGCCAAAACCCTAAAGCAGCACTCTTCTCCTCCCAACCTATTCCCCCCCACCTACCCCCCCCCCACACACATACTAATTTCTACCCTCTGCCAGAACACTCATAGGGTATCTCTTGTTGTTGTTGTTGTTGTTGTTGTTCAGTCGTTCAGTCGTGTCCGACTCTTCGTGACCCCATGGACCATAGCACGCCAGGCCTTCCTGTCCTGCGCTCTCTCCCGGAGTGTGCTCAAGTTCATATTCATTGCATCGGTGATGCTATCTAGCCATCTCATCCTCTGTCGTCCCCTTCTCCTTTTGCCTTCAGTCTTTCCCAGCATCAGGGTCTTTTCCAGAGAGTTTTCTATTCGCATTAGGTGGCCAAAATATTTTGGCTGTCTTTGCACAAAACGTTCCCTTGAGATCTCCGATTTTCTTGAAGAGATCTATAGTCTTTCCCATTCTGTTGTTTTCCTTGATTTCTTTGCATTGTTCATTTAAGAAGGCCTTCTTGTCTCTCCTTGCTATTCTCTGGAACTCTGCATTCAGTTGGATATATCTTCCCCTTTCTCCCTTGCTTTTCACTTCCCTTCTTTCCTCAGCTACTTGTAAAGCCTCATCAGACAGCCACTTGGCTTTCTTGCATTTCTTTTTCTTTGGGATGGATTTCGTTGCTGCCTCCTGAACAATGTTACGGACCTCCATCCATAGTTCCTCAGGCGCTCTGTCTATCAGGTCTAATCCCTGAAATCTATTCCTCACCTCCACTGTATATTCATAAGAGATATGATTGAGGTCATACCTGAATGGTTTAGTGGTTTTCCCTACGTTCTTCAATTTAAGCTGAAATTTTGCAACAAGAAGCTCATGATCTGAGCCACAGTCAGCTCCAGGTCTTGTTTTGACTGACTGTATAGAGCTTCTCCATCTTTGGCTGCAAAGGACATAATCAATCTGATTTCGATATTGACCATCTGGTGATGTCCATGTGCAGAGTCGCTTCTTGTGCTGTTGGAAAAGAGTGTTTGCTATGATCAGCGTGTTCTCTTGGCAAAACTCTATTAGCTTTTGTCCTGCTTCATTTTGTACACCAAGACCATGCCTGCCTGTTATCCCGGTGATTTCTTGACTTCCTACTTTAGCATCCCAATCCCCTATGATGAAGAGGACATCTTTTTTCGGTGTTAGTTCTAGAAGGTGTTGTAGGTCTTCATAGAACCGATCAACCTCAGCTTCTTCAGCATCAGTGGTTGGGGCATAGACTTGAATTACTGTGATGTTGAATGGTTTGCCTTGGATTCGTACTGAGATCATTCTATCGTTTTTAAGATTGTACCCCAGTACTGTTTTTCCCACCCTTTTGTTGACTATGAGTGCGACTCCATTTCTTCTAAGGGATTCTTGCCCACAGTAGTAGATATGATGGTCACCTGAATTAAATTCGCCCATGCCTGTCCATTTTAGTTCGCTGATTCCCAAGATGTCAATGTTCAATCTTGCCATCTCATGTTTGACCACCTCCAGCTTACCTTGATTCATTGATCTGACATTCCAGGTTCCTAAACAATATTGTTCTTTACAGCATTGGATTTTCTTTTCACCACAAGACACATCCACAGCTGAGTGTCCTTTCGGCTTTGGCCCAGCCGCTTCACTCTTTCTGGCACTACTTGGAAATACCCTCTGCTCTTCCCCAGTAGTATATTGGACACCTTCCGACCTGAGGGGCTCATCTTCCGGCGTCATATCTCTTAGCCTTCTGATACGTTCCATGGGGTTTTCTTGGCAAGAATACTGGAGTGGGTTGCCATTTCCTTCTTCAGTGGACCACATTTTGTCAGAACTCTCTGCCATGACCTGTCCGTCTTGGGTGGCCCTGCACGGCATAGCTTATGGCTTCACTGAGTTACGCAAGCCCCTTCGCCACAACAACGCAGCGATCCATGAAGGGGAGGGTATCTCTACACCAGCCTCAAATCCTACATGTAAAATGGGGCTTTCTGCTTCCCTTTTAAATGCAGGATCACAACTGACTCCTTTTACATGCACTTCCTTTCGGTCCTCCCCTTCCCTCCTCCCCATATCTGAGCCTTCCATTATCTTTCATAGATCTCGCTCGTCTTCTTGCAGCTTTTCCTCTTTGCATGGAGGAAACTGAAGCCACACCGAACCCAATGGGGTAATCTGATAGCTCATTATCTGCAATCTATTTAAAAACAGAACAAAGGGCATTTAGTGTAGGAGATGCCCTGGAGGGTCATGGCATCATGTAAAGAGCCAGCAAATTTCTGTGAAGGAGCAATCTCAATCCCAGGATAAAAGCTCAGTGTGAAGGAGCCCATGGTTTTATCTTAGCCAGTTAAAGTCAGGATTGGCGGCCCCCATTAACACTGCTCTGTATTTCCAAAAATACAGCATTGTAGTAGTTGCTCCATTTCTGGTGAAAGTGGGGCAGGAAGCTGTCACAGTGCTACTCTGCTTTCTCAAGAGGAAAAAGAGCACAGTGCTGTAGTGGCTGTATATACAAATTACCTCTTTTGCTTGGCCTTAACATGATACTTGGCCCTTGCAAACAAGAAACATAGTCCCGCTTTTTTAAACGGCCAGAAAAAGGGACTCACAAGAGCATCACTACAACAGCAACAGAAGCTATTTTATGGTGTGGATGTGGAGGCGCAAATTGCAACTAGGCTGCTTGCCAAAGGGTAATTACGACTCTAGAAAGGTAAGCAGGCGAGAGGGCAAGTGGCAAACAACAACCAAAACAATAAAAACAACACTAAAAATATCAAAATATTAAAACACTGAAAATATTGACGAGGCAGCAGTAAAGTTAATAATCTGAGCTACAGATTAGAAGTTAAATGCCTGCTGAAAGAAGATGGTGTTAATCTGGCATCTAAATATATACAGTGACGTTGCCAGGTGGATCTCCTTAGGAAGGGCATTCCACAGACAGGGGACCACTACAGAAAAGGCTCTTTCCCTGGCAACCACCCATTGCACCATTGTGGGCACCCAGAGAAGAGTATCTGAAGATGCTTTTAGCAAACAGGCAGGGACACATGGGGAAAACTGGGATGCCCCCAGTCCCACCCTTAACACTGGGTTTAGCACACTTCCAGGCTGCTGACAAGTGACCAAATATTGCATTAACTAGAGAAGAGAGAAATAACTGCAGCAACTATGGAGAACTGCCAGTTCGGCCCAGCTCATCTGGGACACATCTCACTCTCTTAGGCGAATGGGCTGGAGGGCAGAGCTGCCGCAGGAAGACCAAGAGACATGCAGAGGGCAAGCCCCAGAGCAGAAGAAGGAAGGGTAAATGTCTTATTTGGCAGGGAGAACAGCCATGGGGAGCTAAGTTCCCATCAGCACTCAACGCGCACTGTTCAACTCTCTTTTCTCTGCCCCTGCAAAGCAACATGAAGGAACAAAAGACAGCCACCTTGAATCGTCATATGTGGAGAAATGAGAGTGAACAGGAGGACACGTACATCCACTTCCTGCTCTCAAAAAATAAGAGGGAAACAAGGACAGTGAAGTTATCTCACTCATCCAAAGCAGCATTATTTTAAACACAAAACCATGTACATATTTTCTTAATTTTGGCTGTGCATGTGTTTTTTTTTTAAAAAGAGTGGAAGGGTGGAAAGGTAGGACCTGGGCAGAGAATTCAGGAGCAAGATGATTCTGGAACTTCTGAGCAAAGATCCCAGGACAAAAAGGCAGGGGTCTGTTCTGTTGACCAAGCAAGGACCATAGAGGTATTTATAGGTAAGTATTTTTACCTAACTTGGCCAATCCAAAGACCTCTTACTCTTCATCTATAAATAAAATAATGTGAACATTGACCACGGTATTCTTTTGGATAGTCTCTGAGAGTCGGGAACTGGAGGCACTGTGCTATAGTACTTCCTCTCCGACTTGCAAGGATTGTGCCTCAGCTCCCTGGCAATTATGCTGTGGGGTGCTGCCAGGTACCATCTTGTCCCTCATGCTATTTAACCTCTATATGAAGCCACTGGGGGCAATCATTAGGAGAGATAGGGCAAGGTGTCATAGAGCTGATGACACCGAGCTCTGCTTCTCTGTAACATCTGAATCAAGAGAGGCTGTGCATGTTCCAAACCAGTGCCTGGATGCAGTGATGGGTTGGATAAGAACCAACAAACTGAGATTGAATCCTACAAGACAGTGGGCGGGTGGTTCCCAGGGACAGGAATTTGGGAATTTACCTGTTCTAAACAGGATTGCATACCCTCAGAAAGAATGGGTATGTAGTTTGGGGGTGCGCCTGGACTCATCATTGTCATTAGAGGCCCAAGAGACTTCGGTGGCCTATTACCAACTCTGGTTGCTATATCAACTATTCCCTTTCCTGGAAAGGGATAGCCTGGCCATTGTAGTCCATGCACTGGTAACCTCATGTTTACATGACTATAATGCGCTTTATGCCCCTTCATGGATCACTGCCTTGTTGTGGCGAAGGGGCTTGCATAACTCAATGAAGCCATAAGCTATGCCGTGCAGGGCCACCCAAGACGGACAGATCATAGTAGAGAGTTCTGACAAAATGTGGTCCACTGGAGAAGGAAATGGCAACCCACTCCAGTATTCCTGCCAAGAAAACCCCATGGAACGTATCACAAGGCTAAAAGAGATGACGCCAGAAGATGAGCCCCTCAGGTTGGAAGGTGTCCAATATACTACTGGGGAAGAGCAGAGGGAATTTCCAAGTAGCGCCAGAAAGAGTGAAGCGGCTGGGCCAAAGCCAAAAGGACACTCAGCTGTGGATGTGTCTGGTGGGGAAAAGAAAATCCAATGCTGTAAAGAACAATATTGTTTAGGAACCTGGAATGTCAGATCAATGAATCAAGGTAAGCTGGAGGTGGTCAAACATGAGATGGCAAGATTGAACATTGACATCTTGGGAATCAGCGAACTAAAATGGACAAGCATGGGCGAATTTAATTCAGGTGGCCATTATATCTACTACTGTGGGCAAGAATCCCTTAGAAGAAATGAAGTAGCACTCATAGTCAACAAAAGGGTGGGAAAAGCAGTACTGTGGTACAATCTCAAAAACAATAGAATGATCTCAGTACGAATCCAAGGCAAACCATTCAACATCACAGTAATTCAAGTCTATGCCCCAACCACTGATGCTGAAGAAGCTGAGGTTGATCGGTTCTATGAAGACCTACAACACCTTCTAGAACTAACACCAAAAAAAGATCTCCTCTTCATCATAGGGGACTGGAATGCTAAAGTAGGAAGTCAAGAAATCACCGGGATAACAGGCAGGCATGGTCTTGGTGTACAAAATGAAGCAGGACAAAGGCTAATAGAGTTTTGCCAAGAGAACACGCTGATCATAGCAAACACTCTTTTCCAACAGCACAAGAAGCGACTCTGCACATGGACATCACCAGATGGTCAATATTGAAATCAGATTGATTATGTACTTTGTAGCCAAAGATGGAAAAGCTCTATACAGTCAGTCAAAACAAGACCTGGAGCTGACTGTGGCTCAGATCATGAGCTTCTTGTTGCAAAATTTCAGCTTAAATTGAAGAACGTAGGGAAAACCACTAAACCATTCAGGTATGTCCTAAATCATATGCCTTATGAATATACAGTGGAGGTGACGAATAGATTTCAGGGATTAGACCTGATAGACAGAGTGCCTGAGGAACTATGGACGGAGGTCCGTAACACTGTTCAGGAGGCAGCAACTCAATCCATCCCAAACAAAAAGAAATGCAAGAAAGCCAAGTGGCTGTCTGATGAGGCTTTACAAGTAGCTCACAAAAGAAGGGAAGCGAAAAGCAAGGGAGAAAGGGGAAGATATACCCAACTGAATGCAGAGTTCCAGAGAATAGCAAGGAGAGACAAGAAGGCCTTCTTAAATGAACAATGCAAAGAAATCAAGGAAAACAACAGAATGGGAAAGACTATAGATCTCTTCAAGAAAATCGGAGATCTCAAGGGAACGTTTTGTGCAAAGACGGGCATGATAAAGGACAAAGAAGGCAGGGATTAAGAAGAGGTGGAAAGAATAGACAGAAGAACTATACAGGAAAGATCTTAATGTCCCTGATAGCCAGGATAGTGCGGTCACTGAACTTGAGCCGGACATCCTAGAGAGTGAAGTCAAGTGGGCCTTAGGAAGCATTAGTAACAACAAAGCTAGCGGAGATGACAGTATTCCAGCTGAGCTATTTAAGATCCTAAAAGATGATGCTGTTAAAGTGCTGCACTCAATATGCCAACACATTTGGAACACTCAACAGCGGCCACAAGACTGGAAAAGGTCAGTTTACATTCCAATTCCAAAGAAGGGCAATGCCAAAGAGTGTTCAAACTACCGCACAGTTGCGCTCATTTCACATGCCAGCAAGGTGATGCTCAAAATCCTACAAGCTAGGCTTCAGCAGTATGTGAACTGAGAACTACCGGAAGTACAAGCTGGGTTTCGAAGAGGCAGGGGAACTACAGATCAAATCGCCAACATTCACTGGATCATGGAGAAAGCAAGAGAATTCCAGAAAAATGTCTATTTCTGCTTCACTGACTATGCTAAAGCCTTTGATTGTGTGGATCACAACAAACTCTGGCAAATTCTTAAAAGAGATGGGAGTACCAGACCACCTTACCTGTCTCCTGAGAAATCTGTACGAGGGTCAAGAAGCAACAGTGAAAACCGGACATGGAACAACCGATTGGTTCAAAATTGGGAAAGGAGTACGACAAGGCTGCATATTGTCGCCCTGCTTATTTAATTTATATGCAAAGTACATCATGAGAAATGCCGGGTTGGATGAATCACAGGTCGGAATTAAGATTGCCGGGAGAATTATCAACAACCTCAGATACGCAGATGATACCACCCTAATGGCAGAAAGCGAAGAGGATCTAAAGGGCCTCTTGTTGAGGGTGAAAGTGGAGAGTGCAAAAGCTGGTTTGAAACTCAACATTAAAAAAACTAAAATCATGGCATCTGGCCCCATCACTTCCTGGCATATAGAAGGGGAAGAAATGGAAGCAGTGACAGGTTTTATTTTCTTGGGCTCCAAGATCACTGCAGACGGTGACTGTAGCCATGAAATTAAAAGACGCTTGCTCCTTGGGAGGAAAGCTATGGCAAACCTAGACAGCATAGTAAGAAGCAGAGACATCACCTTGCCGACCAAGGTTCGTATAATCAAAGCTATGGTTTTCCCAGTAGCAACGTATGGCTGTGAGAGCTGGACTATAAGGAAGGCTAAGCGCCGAAGAATTGATGCTTTCGAACTGTGGTGCTGGAGAAGACTCTTACGAGTCCCCTGGACTGCAAGGAGTTCACATCAGTCCATTCTAAAGGAAATAAACCCTGAGTGCTCATTGGAAGGACAGATCCTGAAGCTGAAGCTCAAATATTCTGGCCACCTAATGCGAAGAGAAAAGTCACTGGAAATGACCCTGATGCTGGGAAAGATTGAAGGCAAAAGGAGAAGGGGACGGCAGAGGATGAGATGGCTGGATAGCATCACCAATGCAATGAATATGGACTTGAGCACACTGCAGGAGAGAGCGCATGACTGGAAAGCCTGGCGTGCTATGGTCCATGGGGTCACGAAGAGTCGGACATGACTGAACGACTGAACAACAACAGCAGCAGCAACAACAACAACAATTGCGCTTTATGTGGGACTATCCTTGTGCTTGGTCCGGAAGCTGCAGCTGGTACAGAATGCGACAGCCACGATGCTAAGCGGGGCGCCTGGCCATGCACATATTACACTAGTGTTGAAGCAACTGTACCAGGTACCTATTAGCTACTGAGCCAAGTCCAAGTTGAGCACGCTCCGGGAGAGAGCGCAGGACAGGAAGGCCTGGCGTGCTATGGTCCATGGGGTCACGAAGAGTCGGACACGACTGAACAACAACAACAAGTCCAAGTTCTGGCTGTTGGTATATAAAGCCCTGAACAGCTTGGGACCAGGTTACCTGACAGATTGCCTTCCCCAATACAGACCTGTGAGATCATTAAGATCATCAGAGGAGGCCTTAGTGGTTGCACCACAACCTGCAGATTGCCATCTTGCAGCAACACAGAAGCAGGCCTTTTCTGTGGTGGCACCCACCTTATGGAATTACCTCCCCCCTGCTATTTAGGAGGCACCAACTGTAGTATGCTTCAGGCGCCAATTAAAGACCCATCTCTTCACCCAGGCCTTCCCTTAGTGACTGTGCTGCGGAATTTGCTAATTATAGTGTTGTATTGGTTTTAATGTTTTTAATGTTTTTGTCAATGTTTTATATATATATATATTTAGCAGGTATTATATATTTTAATTGTATTTTAATGTATATTACTATGTATTTTAATGTATTTTAATTCTCTTGTAAATCGCTTAGAAATGTTCTTTTAAATATGGGAAGCAGTATATACATCTATTAAATAAAACAGCAACATTGGGAATCCCTGTTCATGTCTGGGCCTGAAAACAGAGGGGCCATAGCTTGGTGGTATAGACCACCAAGACCTTGTAAGAACTGCTTCTAAGCTAACCAGACAATCCTGGGCTAGATGAAACAGTAATCCAACTTGGTATAAGGCAGCTTCATCTGTTTATATTTATCCAAAATGGTGCAGACCTCTCTTTGGATCCCTGGTCAGAATACTATCAGCAGTTCCCTTGCCTTTGATTTGGTTGGGCCCCACAGAAAGTGGCTATGCCCCCCTACTCCAGAGTTTATTTATTTTACTTACAATTATTTTTAGGCTGCCTTTAAGAATAGAACCCAAAGTTCCCTGTATGTAATGGTAAGCATATTGCATGCATTTGGTATGTATGCATGTATGTGTGTATTTGATTTATTAGCTGCCCATCTGGCCTGCTACCCAGCCACTCTAGGTGGCATACAATACTAATAACACGAAATACAACAAATTTACATAATCAACTGAACAAAAACAACATAACAAAACAACACTGCTCTAAAAAACCCTAACCAACCCCAAATGCCCGCCTGAACAGCCAGGTTTTTAAAGCCCAGCAGAAACTCATAAAAGAATCTCAGCTTACTTTTTAAACCAAGTTACAAGTCCTTATGACACTGGGGCTACTCTTGAAAACTGTGGGCAGCATCTTATGCAGTCTCAGAATCCTGAGGGTAGGAGAGCAGGACCTTCAGCATTCAGGAGAGTAGGGCTTCTGTGTACTCCAAGGACAGGGATCGTGTGGCCCTCCAGATGTTGTTCGTCTGCATCTCCCATCAGCCCTAGCCAGCAGGATCAATGGGGAGGGATGCTTGCAGTTGCAGTCCAGCAACATCTGGACAGCCTCACATTCCCCAACCCTGGTGTATTTCCTTAGCAACACTAATAGCAAATTATGCACCAACAAGCTTCTCTCCAAGCCAATGCTTACAAGCGTTCCAAAGGAAACCCTTGGGGTGGGTGTGGTATGCACCCTCTAACCATGACCTGACATGGCCTAGTCCTGACAAATTTAGCAAGTGCCTGGCCACAAGCCCACAAAAAGGAAGGCAGAATTTCTCTGCTGGCCAGGGATGCCTCTTCTATTTTTATCTGTCAGGGCTAGTAATTGCTACTATTTAACTATACCTTCATGGACTTGTGGACTCATTTTTAAGCCATCCAAGCTAGTACCATCATATCTTGATAAGGGAACAGCCACCACATTTGATATGCATCACAGCAGGAAAGTAAATATTACACCTTCTGTGCACCAGAGAGTTTGCAGATAACTTCACTGTAGCCAGAATCTTAAGCCACAGCATTCTTTGCTTAACAGTTAATTCAGTCCACTCCCAGACACCCAAGACTTGAGAACCAAAATAGAATTAAAGGGACTGTTCACACAACATGCTAACCCACACTCAGTGGTTGAGTGTAGGTTGTTTTGAACCATGGGTTGTTTGTTGAACCATGGGTTAGCGTGTTGTCTGAACGCAACCAGGGTGACTTGTTAATCACACAGAGTGGCTTATTGTCTTGAACGAGCCTCTTTGAGAGCCCATGGTTTGTTGTTGGGTTGTTCAGGCTGTTTAACAAGCCACATTGCATTGTTAACAAGCCACCCTGGCTGCGTTCAGACAACACAATAACTGTTGTGTAAAACATGCTGCATTCACATTAACCCATGATTCAACAAACAACACAGGGTTCAAAACAACCCACACTCAACCACTGTGGGTTAGCATGTTGTGTGAACTGCCCCACTATCTCAGGTTGGATCTAAAGGGCTTCACAGTGACCTGGTTCACACAATCGCAGGGTGGTTAACAAGCCAACATGGCTTGTTAACCATGCTGTGCATAGTAGTTGCATGCCAGATGAATTTGCATAATTATCCTCACTGGTGCAGCTTCTCATGTCATGCGAAGCTGGTGCGGGCGGCTTGTTGGGGTGGGTAACAAACCACCCAGAACCCATAGGCTGTTCTAAGGCTGAGAGGTGGTTTGTTACCCAGCCCAAAAAGCCACCCTCACTGGGTTTGCACAACACCAGAAGCCGCGCCAGTGAGGGTAATTATGCAAACACAGCCGGCACGCAACCGGCACGTGTAGGGTGGTTAACAAGCCACAGTGGCTTGTTAACAACCCTGCGACTGTGCGGATCATTCAAAGCTTGCTACTAAAATATGATGGTTTACCTACAAATAATCCTTATCCTAAGCAGGATTGAGACTGTCTATGAAGTAAGTCACACTTTCAATAGCCTTTGTAACCCCTTGAGCCATCTTTAGTGGAGGTCTAACTCAAAACGTACGTGTACCATGATACGCCAAGCACACCTTCTTAATACCTGCAATGTATAACCAGTGGCTCTGCTAGGACTGGACTTTGGGGTGCCAGACCAGCCCCCCAAAAAAACTGCCAGAGGAGACCGTGGCAGCAGATGATGAGGGGTGTCAGGAAAGAGGTGCCATGTCAGCACATAGCATGCACAGCCACATACAGGGCTGGTGCCTATCATCACACAACATCCTTTTTTCCTTTTTAGAAATTTTGTCAGGCAGGCACACCATGCAGCAAGTGGATACAGTGTTGTCAGGAGGTGCTTTGCTGCACAGCACACCTGCCTGACTGAATGAGAAAGACTTGATAAACTGGGATGGGGGAAGAGAGTGGAGCGCTCAGGACACCAAGGGAGAGGGTGGAGGAACATGGGGGGAGAAAGAGAGGAGGCAGTGGCGGAGCATGGGGGGAGAAGGGGGGAGGGGCTCAGACCCAGCAGAGTCACTGTGTAGAACTCCTTTTACTACATATCTTTCTATTTGGCTGGTCCACACACAGTTCCTATGATTTAGAGCAGGAATAGGCAACCTTTTGGGGCCTATGGGCAAATTTAGCAATTTGAGAAACTGTCTGGGGCACCACCACAAAATGAACATGCTGCAGATGAAAGCATTGGCCTGCAGCCACCCACCATCTTCAATTGGCTTAAGGTTGTCTCTGAGCCCATTTGGCTTAAGGTTGTCTCTGAGCCCAAGGCGTTCATGGGGGTTGGGGGGACAGGAAAGATAGGAGCAGTTAGAGGGCCTCATTTTGCTTTGAAGTGATCCCAGTTGCCAGTAAGAAAGTTTTTTTAAAAAAAAAGAATAGGAGGGGTAGGGCACCTTGGGGTGTCTAAGGGTACAAGGAAGGTGTCTAAGGTACACTGGTGCTTATGGGCGCCATGCTGCCTATCCCTATTTTAGAGTCTCTGCACAATGGAGGACCAGGGTCTCACCCCGCCTGAGACTCCATCTGACATTCACATGTTGGCCGCAACACTGGAATAGGGCCTACACATATAGAGTATGGGGGTTAATTAATAAAGTTTATTTCTTTAACCAAGTCCTATGCCTTCTTGAATCATAGAATAGTAGGGTTGGAAGGGGTGTACAAGACCATCGAGTCCAACCCCTTGCTCAATGCAGGAATCCAAGTCAAAGCATCCCTGAGCCCTGACAGATGTCTAATCTTGGATATGTAAGGGGAAGGTAATAAAGGAATAATATAGGAAACAATACAGGTGATACTATAAACAAGTGTGTCCTCACAGATAGAGAACTGAGTGTGGGTTGGACCTGAGCCTTAAAGGTCCTGGTGGCAACGTGATTGTGTGTGGGCGTTTCCTGCTTGGAAGGATTAGGCCTACGCCGACTGGCCTCTGTGAATGTGGGTACCAAGCAGACCTGGAGGTGAGACTGGCATGGCTGATGGGCAAAGCACAATCCTGCTCTTCTACCATGTGAGGATCAGTGAAAGGATCACACACACCCCTGAGGGGCATCATTGGGCCCCCAAGTTATCAGGGGCAAAAAAGGGATGTGAAGAACTGGTATTCGTAGTAATGCAATCTGGCAACTGGTCTTCACCCATACAATCCGACTCTTTCCTCAGAGGGGGCCCACTAGCAAAACTAGTTGCCGACAAGAATATACTGTTGGAGCCTCAGGGAAAGTGCCCCATTGAACAACACAGAAAATTTTCTGAAAGTAAAATAAATATATTCACACCTTCCAAAACTACTCATCAGCCATTTGAGTTTTTATCATTATTTTGCCTTGTCCTCAGTGTGAGCATGGGGGAGGGTGCACAGGTGGTGAGATTCTTGTGTTATTTGGAGAAAGTAAAGTGCTGGGCTGTAGGGATCAGGGAGACCTGAGGAGTAGAGAGGAACAGGAGATAATCAGGTCAGGGGACAGCAGAGAAGGACATAGGAATAGAACCACTGAAGTTAAGTCAAAAGGAATGCCATGTGAAAGTACAGGAAATCAAGGGAAAATAAGCAAGTGAACCTATTGGCACCTCTGCATACTAAATTTGTGGTTTTCTAAACTATCTACCTTTTGCAAGTCTAACATTCTTCTAAAGAACTCTGGCATGCCTCCTGCACAGCCCCTGCACATTTTCCCCAGATTTCAGTTTTTTTCCAAAGCCACTCAGAAAAAAAACAGGCTTTTCCCCAAGGCTTCAAAATTTCCAGAAATTGTATATCTTTAGCCACATACCTTATGTGACAACAAAATCAAGGACTGCTATACACGTCACACCTCACATTGAGGGGAATGTGCATCAACACAGTGTGTGAATGAAGGAATTGCTGCTGGCAGCACTTCCACAAAACACACTCATAATGCCATTCATCACTTACATTTTTCAGACAAATTTTAATTCTTATGTAGGAAAAAATAACTGTCATAACAGCCCTCAAGCGCCTTGCCTACACCAGTACTTACCTCCTTCATGTGCCGTTTCAAATGCATATACACACATTGTCCTGTCTTCCGATAATGCCTTTCCACATGTTCCCTTCCAAATCCAAGGAAAGTGTTCATGCAGACATAGAGGCCTCCTTCAGAATCCTGAAGAGAACCAGAGAGAACAATTATATATAAGATAAACCTGATGGAATCCTTCAACATAGCAAGTTAGGCCTTTATCAATTGTCTTCTTGCCTATGGCAGCATATTAAAAAAAAACAGACTGTGTAGAAACAGAGCATTTTTTCCCTTGCACCCTTGGAACAACGCTTGCAATATTGTTGTACAATTGCTACCTGATCACTGTGAATTCAGCTATTACTGTCGGTTTGCCATAAAGCAATGGTGAGACCTTTCTGGAATGTTTTCAATGGAAAAAAAAGGATGGTGGGACACCTTTTCTGAGCTGCCTTGATTTAGGAGAGGGGCTGATAAAATGGTATGTGTGTGTAAAACAAATCACAGTTAGCTTGGATGCCGTCACAAAATGATATGCTAGAATCCCCCTTTACCGTACATGAGCAAGTGTGATGGTGCTCCCTGCCAAATCAGTCCTGCCAGAGGGAGCATCTTCAGTGATCAGGAACTCACCAGCAAGAAAAAGATTGGAGTTACATCCAAACCCAGCTCTTGACTCGTTGCTCCCTGTAACATATGCCTATTATAGTAATGTATGTGTTTTCATTGCTAAATGTGACCCGGGTAACCGTTTGGAAGTGACTGAAAGGTGGGAGGGGCTTGTACATGTGTGAGGATTCTGAGGTTATAAAAGGAATGAACTGGCAGTGAGTTGGTTAGACAGGGTTTATGGACTGAAAAAGCAACATCTAGGTAGTGGGGTTTGTGTGTGTGATTTTAGGAGGGGTAGAGTAGGTAGGGAAGTCATGAACAAGCATTGATTAATAATAATAACTTATAACTTTTCATGTTTCAAATAAATCTTTGTTTTTAAAAATCCAAATTCCCACAGGTTGATTGATTTTTACACTACCTTTATTATATCTGTTTCCTGGTGACTTCTCCTGTAGCGGGTTGAGAGAACCATTTGAGCATACTGAGTTTCTCCGGAACCCAGAGAGAGTGAAAGGGCTGAAACTTGTGGAACGGTGGGTACAGCTGTCCCAAAGTGAAAGCAGGCGTTCCTGAGGAGTTTGGATCTCAGTTTCGGAGGAGGAGGCTGGGGAAAGGTGGAACCTCAGGTGGGAACGTCACACTCCCAAACAAGCCAAGAATTGTAAGCAGGCTTCCAACTCTAGCTTCAGACTCTGTTTTGCTAGGGGAGTGACAAGCCAGGAGCTGGGTCAGATGTAACACTAAGCCTTTCCTTGCTTTTGAGTTCTTTGTTACTGAAACCATTCTCACTGGCAGGAAGAGCCAAGTGGGAGCAATCAGGCATCATGCACCAGCATGCCGGCTTGTGAACAGTAAGCCAGGATTCTCTTGAATTCTGGCTTATTTTATGTGAACCCAGCCAGAGAGAACTAAGGGCAGTGGATCTGCTGCTGATAGGAGTGTTAAGTTGTGTTCCTCCACCTTTTCTCACCTTGTATTTATTTTAAAAACCTTCTGAAGTCTCCAGTAGCGCCTCCTTCAAACCCAGGTAAGCTCTGACTCAAAGCTCAGGCATGTGAGATGCATGTAACGGTATGAAGGTTGGACATGTTAAACATTGTGTGTGCCAATAATTTTTCTGGGCTTATTTGGAAGCCTAGTGTTCATGTTCCTATGCATGAAGTGCCTTTTCTATAAAGGCTTGCTGGAGTGCCCAAACCATCCAATCACCTTACTAAATCCTGCAAAGAATTTCATGCTATTCATCGAAGCCAGCCAAGACACATCTAGAGCCAACAATTCAAGATTCAAGTACTGATGCCTGTTTAACCCATTAATGTGGAACATCTAATATTTGAGAAAACATTATGACCAAATATGCTGAAGGCACACTGCAAAAATAACCTTTCAAAAGGAAGGAAGTGTGAGGGAGAGATACCTGTGTAATTCTGGAAGAATCCTTCCCACCCCCTTTTTAAGCAGTGTGTTCCTCCAAAACACAAAGAGGTCAAAATGGTATTGTTCAGTAGATAACAAGCCTCAAGAAGGGTCTGAAGAAAAAAAAATAATCTCAGTAGCCATATTTGAGAAGCACACCTACAATGGAAATGCTTGTTTCTGGAAAGGGCAGGTCACAGGACCCCTGTTAGATCCTACCCCTAGGCCCCTCCTCTAGAATTCCACCAAACATCAGAGCCTCGGTGCTTTCTAGAACAGCCTTCCCAGCCTGGGGCCCTCCAGATATTTTGGACTACAGCTCCCAGCATTCCTGACCACTGACCATGCTGGCTGGGGATGATGAGAGTTGAAGTCCATAACTTCTGAAGGGCAGGGGAAAGCTGTTCTAGAAATACTGTGTCTTTTTTAAGCTGGCTTTTATCAACCTGGGGTAAGAGATTTGATAGAATTGCAATAAATGTCATACATACCACAGAGATGGTATGGTTAAGATGAACTAGTTTTTATAACTCACAATCCAGGCCAACAACTTGTCTGTTTGGGGGGAAGACCACTGTGGTAAAATTAATGCATGTATGTATGTTATTCTTGGAACGTATTTCCTGCTTCCTTCTCACCAAGGTCTTAAGGCAGCTACAACTTAAACAATAAAACAGAAAGAAACAATTCCTTCTTTAAAAATCAGCAACACCTTTATACGGAGCACAGAAGACTCCAGATTGTCATTACATAAAATTCTGATCCAAGAAGGAGGAACTTTTCTCCTCTCCACCGTACATGCATGGCAGCTAGTACCCTTGTATCAAACATCAACCTTGGCAATACTAGAATACCTCGCCCTTTCTCCATTGACAAGTTGGACAGTCCTTGGTTCCGAACATATCCATAGGGTTGGTAATGAAGTCCCCACTATCTCTCCCCTCTACACCAAGTTGTACAGCATATTCTAGGCAGTCAACACAATTTTGACCAGCTCACCCATGAAAAGTTAACAATTTGGCATAATCCAGAACTCAAAATTGCTGATAATTTCTCAAGTTGGACCAGTTAAAATAATTTTCTTCTTTTTTCTTACTTCCAAAAAACATATGAACTACCTGACCCCTCCAAGTGGCAGTAGGTACAACTGAAACATGTGCTAGTTTCTAAATTGGGTCCTCTTGCCCTTCGTGCTTCTGAACTGCCCCGATATTAGAGAACCTACTCTGCTTACCAGCACTACCCAAGCCAGTTGGCTTATAGCTAGAACTAAATTTGATATAATACCTGCTCGGGCAGAATGGAACAGGGAACTGAAGAATCAAATCTTCCCAACCCAATGGAAGGGTCACCTTCTTCAGTTAAAACCTCAACTACAGATTTGAGACTACACCTTATAAATTGTTGTATAGGATATACTGTCCACTTTACATTTTTCAAAAGAAAATATGCTGCCCTCCTGCAGTTGTTACAAAATGCAACAAATAAATAAATAATCATTGGCAGTGCAATGACAGAAGGTTCATAAACACACAAGATGTGGTACTCTCCTGTTGTTTCTCAGTTCTGAACAGAGGTCCAGACCATCTCAACCTAGTCCTGGAATCAGAGCTAAAATTCACGAAAAGAATATTGATAGGATACCTCCCAATGGTATGAAACATTACCACATGCCGGCAAAAATGGATTAGTTGTCTCCGGCTGGTCACCAAATGTTATAGCAAAAGTAAACACACCCAATCCACCAATGGACATAAGACCCATCTTCACTCACGATACGCACACTAGCTACATATCTTTGATTGCAGGAATTAAATGCCAACCAAACTGTATGGCAAGCCTATACCGAACTATAGCTCTCACTGAAGGTCAGGGCTGGCATCAAAGGTACATCTTCAAGAGTAGTCATGTTTAGGCACCTGCAAAGGGTCCACAGCACAGCAGGGGCCCACTGACAAGAGCCTTCCGGAGCTGCTCTTCCTCTCTACCATTGCAACCTGCTTGTCCACCTGTCTTTCAATCTGGCCTAGACGACGGCGGTGGTGAGAAGGAGGAGCAGTAGATGCCACTGCCTACTTGCTCACTGGCTCTCTGCCTGCCAAGCAAGCAAGTGGCAGCAAGGATGAGAAAGAGAGATGAGGAGCAGTAGCAGCTGAATGGCAAGGGCAGTGAGAAGGAAAACTCACTGAGGGAGGGGGCCCATTGAGGGTGTCTTGCCCAAGGGCCTTCAAAAACCTGGAGCCAACACCGCTGAAGGTAAAGACACTTGTTTGTGACACTCCCAAAAACTGAACCTCAGGAAAGGAGCAAAACCCATAAAATCATTACACCCCTTCCCCTCTCCTCTCTTCCCTTCTCTACCAGCTTTTTGGTTCTATTTTAGTTTGCCTTTTTGTGGCATGGTTGTGTTTGCAATGGTGTTGTAAACTAAAAACAAAACTCAATAAAAATCTTAGTTTAAAACAAAACAAAACAACTAACAACAGCACACAAAGAAATAAGAAGCCAGTAATAAAAATCAGTTCCAAGTTGAGGCAGGGGGATGATGGGAGAAGATGACAAAGAATATAAAAACAATTTTGTTGTTCAGTCGTTCAGTCGTGTCCGACTCTTCGTGACCCCATGGACCATAGCACGCCAGGCCTTCCTGTCCTGCGCTCTCTCCCGGAGTGTGCTCAAGTTCATATTCATTGCATCGGTGATGCTATCTAGCCATCTCATCCTCTGCTGTCCCCTTCTCCTTTTGCCTTCAGTCTTTCCCAGCATCAGGGTCTTTTCCAGAGAGTTTTCTCTTCGCATTAGGTGGCCAAAATATTTGAAAAATTAAATGCCATTAAAAGCTTAAGAGAACAGGACAGATTTTGCCTCCTGCCTGAAAGATAGTAATGAAGGTGTCAGGTGAACACACCTTCAGAGGGAATTCCAAAATTTGGCCTCTTTAAGCCCCTAACAGCCTATAATAAGCATCCTGGGGTGGGATTAGGATTGAAGTGATTTTAAACAATCCCCTCCCTGCACTATACAGCGATGTATCCTGGAAGAGGTGGGAATATACTGCAACGCTTTGTTGCAGGTCACACTAATTTTTATAGGATTACTGGATCTTGTCACACTGTGGTGCAACTAAAGGACAGAACTTGGGGATGGGGAAGATGAGCTGACCAGAGGAGTGAGGGAGGATGTGCTGCAGCAGGGAGGTGGCTTTGTTTTCAGTGGCTCCCACCAGGTTCTATGGGGCAATGTAAACAGGGTGCAATCTGGGATAAAACCCATTCTTCACTCAAGAAAATGAGGTCACCTGGGGCACAGGAAAGGTTCCATCCCTAAAGGTGTCCCCAAGTCCATGACTTTATAGCCCTCTCTGTCACGGGGCGCATGCACACCAATTGGCCCACATATACATCTCATGGTGCCCACCAGGCTCCCAGCTTCTCCTGCTTTTTATTTTCTTTCTTAAGGTTTTAAATTATTTTTAATAACTTGGAGGCCCGCACACACTTCAAATTGAGGTGCCATCCATCACCATCTTTATTTGGGTTCAAAAGAGTGGTTTTGTGTTCTGAAGCTCAGACCACATCTCTGCCTTGTCCTTAGGTTCTTGGACAAGTTCCTTTTCTTTCAGCTTCACCAGCTTGCCTTCTGGGAAATTAGTGTTTTGTGACTGGCCATACCTGCCATGGTAGCCATTTTATGAATGGTCAAGCTCCTCCATGGCAGCCATTTTGTGAAACCCATGACTTCCTCAAAATTCCAGATGTGCCCACCAACCCCCAAAGCAGCCACTAGTCACAAACTGTTCCACTTAACATTGCTGTGGGGTGGGGGGGAAGAGGGGACAACCTAGAACCAAACACAGGGTGCCAACTTCTCCCAACAGGGATCCAGCTGTGATGGTGTAATGCACACAGAGAGTACCAAGATGCCCCATGCCCCACTAGAAGTCTGCATCATATGCACCCCCCATGCCTCATCCACACTGCCCATCATAATGACGTACATTTTGCTTATGTTCAAATATAGGCCCTATGAAATTACTGGATCGTAGAATCATAGAACAGTAGGGTTGGAAGGGGCCTACAAGACCATCGAGTCCAACCCCCTGCTCAATACAGGAATCCAAGTCAGAGCATCCCTGACAGATGGCTGTCCAGCCTCGCCTTGAAAGCCTCCATGGGAACAAATTAGAGGAAGTTGTCTTAGCAAAGTTTTGGCCTCCTAATAAGCTTTTAGTAACAGAGGAGTTCCTCCAGCTGGTCTACCTTATTTAAATCTATAACATTGTTTTGGAATTTTCTTTGGCCTTTCTAATCAGTGAGGCTCTCTGTTCATCCGAGAGAGCTGCGGGGTGACACTTGAGATCTGAAGTGTGTGGGTTATAAAAATAACCCATCTTCCAACGAGAGATGACCAACACTAGGCAGCCGAGTCACTTTTGAATCCTATATAGATTCTTGATCAAAACATAAAAACAAAATGGAAAAAGGACAATTGAACGTCTCAAAGTCAGAAGTTCCCTGAAATATGTACAAAATATGTAAAATGAAAATACATGTTTATTGCCAAAAGCACCAGGAGGAGGGGAGACAACACTTTCTTTACATTTTTCACTTTATGTTTTTGTATTTGTCTGTGTTCTCAGGACAGTTTCACATGGCCATGTTTTATTTATTCACTTACTTCCTACATTTATATGGGACCAGGATGCCTAGCAGTCTGCCTCCCCTTATACATATCCATGCGACCTTTAAGATTACCAGAGGAGGCCTTGCTGGTCATTCCGAAACTAAGGGAATTTCGTCATGCAATACCCCAATGGCAGGTCTTCTCGGTAGTGGCACCCACCCTTTGGAAAACCCTCCCTCATGCACTTCAGGAGGCAGAAAATGTGGCATCTTTCAAACACCTCCTGAAAACACACTTGTTCACCCAGGCTTTCCCTGGGCTCTAATTAAATTAATCATGCTAATTCATCTTATTGTTCCTTGAATTGCTTTTACTGTTAATTGGAATTGTTTTTAATATTGTGTTTTTAATATTGGTTTTTAAATGCGATTTTAATATTTATATGTAAACCACTCAGGGCGCAATCCTATCTAGATAGGCGGCCGCCTCCGAACTCAGAGCAAGGCAGGAGAGGCACAGAGGGATCATTTCCTCCACGCCTCTCCTGCCCTGCTATTTTCCTCTAGACAGCCGTTTTCGGCTGTCCAGCCACAGCGAGGGGGGCGATTGGGAAAGGAGGCTTCTGTATGACACACTGGATGTGTCGTACACACAGCTCCGCTCTCCCTGCCCCAGAACACCCCCTGGAATGCCCCTTTTCAGTCGCTCCGCACTCCTCTTCCGAGCACAGAGGACAGGGCTTCTCCGCGCTGCCTCAGAGGCAGCGTGGACATGTGGGGAGGTCAGTTTTCCAGGAATCGACCTCAGAGCATGGACTCTGAGGTTGGTTCCGTCATATCCTATGACCCTCTAGACAGTGTCTAGTGGCCATAGGATTGCTCCCTCCAGGATATTATATTTAGCAGCATATAAATATCGCAAATACATACATACATAAATATTCCGCCTTTCTCCCAGTGCTCCCAATTTTACAATTTAAAATAACAGCCTACAATCTAATAGGCATGATCTAAAAAAAGGAAGGAGGGACAGGGAAGGAAGAGGAAAATAAGCAAGTTCAGATAACATGACTGTGAGCTGGTGTCAAGGGCTCCTTGGAGGGCTCTCTCAGTCTAATCCAGTAGCTAAGTCCAGACACAGACAAAGGGATTCCTTTCAAAGCTTTATTCTTCTTTTACAACTTAACAACTATACCGTTTGCAACTAGATCTGAGCAGCACAGTACCTATGCCTTAAGTTGGAACAGTTGGTCCCCGTTTGAAAGGGAATTATTGGCAGACCCCTGAACTTAAGGACTAGGGAGAGTCCCTCCCCTTTTCCCTTGGAGCCGCTGGGCGCAGCTGTTGTTTGCGTGCCAGCCTGGCACTTTGCCTCCTTTCCGCGCCCTCCATCTGGCGCCACTCTCTGCGTCTGCGTCGCGCATCCACCAAGTCTGCTATCTGTGCCTGGTCACTCCCTGGACTGCTAACTAAACTAGGAATGCTGGTGGGAGGAATCTCCGTCAGCTGTTGGTCCTGGGAAAGAGGAGCACACTCCTCTCCCAGGAGCGACTGCTCTTCCTCAGAATCAGAACTACTCTGGGATTCTATGGGCTCAGTGTCCACCCTGACATCTGGCTGTTGTGCAAGCGGTCATTCCTCCTGGCACAATACAATCAGCGGGAGCGCAGCGGTCCCGTTCAATACTGCCTATAGCCAGCACCCAACCAGTTTAACCCCCTTCAGCAGCAGACCAGCTTATATGTCAAAGGCCTGCCTGCACGAGAACACTTTTGCCTGCCAGCAGACGGACCCCACCTCTTCCCTAAGATGCAGCTGGGTGGAATGGCCACCAATGGAGGCTGTTCTAGGAGAAAAGGAACCAAATTAACAGCCTGGTCAACACAAGTCTGTCTTACGGGGGAGATTTTTGACATGGTGAAGCAGTCCGCGTTCACGGATACACGTTCAGATCGCCGAAACCAAGCTCTCTCAAATGCGGCCACATGGTCATGTTCCCATCTAAGATATCAAGAACAAGGCTGGGGCAAAGACCCTTGTCCCAGCACTGTGCATTTTGTCTCTAGCCCTAGCATTCTAAATATCATTAATGTTGTAAATATGCATTTCAACTTGCAAAATCTCTCACTCATAGCTCAGCAAACTATACAAAAATATTAAGTTTAGTATAGCCTGGTGAACTACAGAATTACAGGTAAGGTTTTTTGATAGCTACTGTCCAAGCCATTGGAATATCCATCACATCCCACCTGCCTAGGTAGGGATAAAAAGAACATCCCCACCCCCAATTTGTTAGGCAAGAAAACAAGTTTTGTGTTCAGAGCTAGACGGAGAAGATTCTGGCTGAACCGACTTCTGACTGGCAGAAACAACTTCTAGGACAGTCTTCTTCAACCTGGAGTCCTCCAGATGTGTTGGACTACAACTCCCAGCAATGGGATGCTGCGAGTTGTAGTCCAGCGCATCTGCCAACTGTCTTCACAAGCAATTTAGCGCAAAATTAGAGCTGTATGAATTCTTTGCGACAGGAGCCATTGTCACTGCCAACCAGGCACTTCCCTCTTGAAATGCTGCATTTTCTGAAACTCCTTTTACTCCAAGTCTTTTACTGAAAGCAGCTACCTGGCAGTTTTGCCACAGTGTACCATGTCCCGTCCCGCGCATTAAATCCTGGGCGTGCCTCTGTGACCTAGCAGTGATGTGGTCAAGGAGGTGGGATGCCCCATTCCCTCTTGTTTCCCCAGTGGAAGTAGTTTTCCCATTTAGAAAATCCCTGCGAGTGCAGCAGCACATTACCGCAGCAGTGGGGACACTCATTCACTTTAGCTAGCCTGCTTTTAATCTTTAACATATCCCCCCTTCTGTGCATGTTTACTCAGAAGTAAGAAATAAATCTCGCTCCCCTGCAGTGAAAGGGTTAAAGGCTGACTTTAGTAACTGGCCCTAAAGCACTCTTTCACTTCTCCGATGCTCTCTTAAATCACTATTGCGATGTTGTGTTTCTTTGATGTTCTGTAGTTTCTCCAATGTAAAGTCATTTCTCTGTTATTATGTACAGTCCCTTCTCACTTTATCACAGTAATGTTCCTCCGGGTTTATGGGAGCTTCTCATTGCTAGCAGGGAGAAGGAGAAAGGGAGAAAGGTGGGTTGGAAGCAATAACTCTGTGGCAAAGTGCTGGAATAGGGCAAAATTGGGGGGCTGGGCTGCTCTCAGGGGGATCTTTCAGAAGCTGCACTCGAGAATCAGGGGTTTGGCTTCTCAAGGCAAAAGTGTGCATATGGGGAAAAATGGGGTGGGAGCAATAACTCCGTGGCAGACTGCTGGAATGGGCAGAATTTGGGTTGGGGGGAAGCTCTCAGGAGGAGCCTTCAGATGCTGCACTCAAGAACTGGGGATTTTGGCTTCTTCAGGGAAATCTGCACACATGGGGAAAATTAGTTGCTCTCCATTCATAATAATGTAGTAGCAGGAGAGAGCCTGGACAGGGGTGGGAAACAAGCCTCTCTCATTGGTTGAGCAGCCCCTGCCAGTTTGGTGATGTTCAGTTCTACTCCCCACTGGAAGTATGCTCCTTTCAGCACTGTGTGACCACTGAAAATCAGATTTTAAAGGTATGGTACCCTCTGTTTATCTTGCTTCGTGTATCCCTGACAGACCAAAGCCGATTCCATGAAAATCTGGGTAATACTCCAACACGCTTCTCATTCCATTGTCATGAAGATTCCCCCCCTGGACGGCACCAGGTTGGGGAAGACTGCTCTAGGATACTGGGGTAATACGATGATGTTACTTTGGGACTAGTGCTGCCTGTGCACATGGTTTTGCTTCCCACCTACTTAACCTGTACATTTGAAAATAAACATGTATGCCAATATTACAAAACAGGCATCTCCAGTTCTTTTTTCTCATGTGGAAGCTGACCCCATAAAGTTGCCCTTGACACTTCCTAACACTTGGCGAAATAGCAGTGAAAGGGGCAAAGCTTAGATGTCTCTCTATATTAGCTTTCCCAAACATGGTGCACTCCAGGTGTGTTGGACTAAAACTCTTATCATCCCCAGCCTGATGTCCAACACAATTGGGGTGCATCACCTTGGGGAAGGCTGCCTTACTTTAGACTTGAAAGATTAGAGAGAATGTCTGCAACTTGTTGACTGTCAACGTTCACACGAGAAAACCAACAATCTGAGATGAATTTTGTGAATGTTCAAAACTTAAAGAGATATATCAGTGAACGCTGATTTGCAAATGTAGATGACTCTTAACATTCACCAATGTATGCCTCAAAAGTGGGGCAATGATAGGTTTATTTGGGGGCACATGCCAAATTCATGCAGAATTATCAGTATTCACATGTGAATGTTGCTATTCACCAACACGAATATAAACCACTACCCTTCCCGACAAGGCAAAGTGTCAGCAAGTGGCATATCCAGGCAATTGCTGAGGCACCAACTTCTCAGCAGGGCCCACGGCTGTGCAGTTGCCTGCCTTGGGGCCCCTATGCAAGGTGGCTGGGTCTTCCAAGGGCCCACACCCTAACAGGGGCCTACTGAAAACAGCCCCTTGGAGTTGGTCCTCCTCATCACCGTGGCAACCTGCTTGTCCGCCTGCCTCTTGCTCTGGCCCAGTCAATGGTGATGGTGACGAGGAGGAGAAGCAGCAGATGCCATGCCTACTTGCTCACTGGCTCTCTGCCTGTCAGGCAAGTAAGTGGTAGCAATAATGAGAAAGGAGAAAGAGCAACAGCACATGGTGACAATGGCGGTGAGAAGGTAGACTCGCTAATGGAGGGGGCCTATTGAGGGTGTCTTGCCCAAGGGCCCACAAAAACCTGAAACCAGTAGTGGTCTCAGCTGCCATTTTAATTGCCCACAATGCCTACTATGAGCAACACTATGTTGAGGCATTGTGGGAAATTGAAACAATGGTACAGATCCTGCTGCCCACTACCACCAGGTAGCCATGTCAGATTCCATCAGCATAGGGCATCAGAGGATCCCCTGAAACTTGGAACTGGCCAGTCACACATTATCAACATACACAAAAACCTATGGAACTGCAGACATTGGATCAGCCTCAGTTCTTAATACGCTGGGGGCATCAGAGGTCTAAAGCCATTCCAATGGTGCCCTTGAGCGAATCCTTTTTTCCTTCACTATTCCTTCTGAATAGTGACTGTTCACTCTTCCAAGAGAATAGGCCAGCCCATGTTGCTGCCTGAGGCAAAAGACAGGAAGGCACCCCCTCCCATTCCATGTACAAAAGCTGACTATACTGGCAGATGGTTCTGTCTTAACAATGATGATAAGACAGCATCCTTTACTGTTCCTGAAGGCAGCATTAAATTAGGCCAGAGTAGATCACATGGCACACAGGTCTCTCCACCAATACCTTGCTGCCACCTCCCAGCATCTGCCACTTGAGGCAACTGCTTCACTCTGTGTAATGGTAGGGCCAGCCCTGCTCAGAGTTACTACTGAAGTCAGGACAAAACCTGCCCTCTATCCCCAGGGCTTGGTGACCTAGCTGTCACCCACAGCTATCACACAAGAGGAGTAATGTGTCTTTTGGTCAGAGAGTTCACAGAAGCGCGCTGCATCCCAAAGAATCCTTCAAAACACAACTTCTCCCTCCACACACTCCAGATGCATCACCCCATGATAGCCGAAATTGAGAGGCATGTTCAGTGTGCATGGGACATCTGAACAAATAGCCCATGACTTCACTGAAATACCACAATGTGGTGTGTTGCCATCTCACACCTCAAGGGGTTGTTTACAAAGCTGTATCAGAACAATGGATGCTTTTGCTAAGCCAAGCAGGATCCTAACATATCATTGACCCATTTTAACGATGCTGTCACCCTCCTCTTCCATCTTTACAAACACCAACTCAGTTTAGAAACACTAGATCAGGAATAAGCATGCATGGCAGGGCAGGAAAACAATCCACTCCTTTTAGCCAGTCTAAATTAACGTCTATTCAAATGTGCCAAAAATGACAGAAACTACAGCCATTCTTCCTGACATGCTAGCTTTCCATATCCAAGGATGTTATTTTAGTTCATGGAGGAGCATTAAAAAATGTGATCTTCCTCCTGGAGGACTAAACCATTTTTTTTCTCTGTAAACTGTGTTGTGGGATAACTATCATGCATAGAGCAACTTAGGGAGCAATCCTATAGCCGCTAGACAGCGGCTAGACGGCCATAGGATATGTTGTTTTCCGGAAACCAACCTCCCCCCACTTCCGCGCTGCCTCAGAGGCAGCACGGAACAGCCCCATCCTCTGCACTCGCAAGAGGAGCGTGGGGCAACCGGAAAGGAGGTGTTCCGGGGCAGGGAGAGCTTAACTGCCTGTGTGTCCTATGTGTCGTACAGCAGCCTCCTTCCCCGCTCCATCCTCCCACAGCTAGACAGCTGCAATCGGCTGTCTAGCCAAAAAAGCAGGGCAGGAGAAGCATGGAGGGAACGATCCCCTCCATGCTTCTCCTGTCCTGCTTTGGATAGGCGGTCGCCTCCGAGTTTGGAGGCGGCTGCCTATCTAGATAGGATTGCTCCCTTAATGGCCCGGTTTGCATGTAACTACAACCCATGGGCTGTTTAAACCATGGGTTGTCAGGGCTGAGCACAAGCGAACGCGCTGCCTCCCACACGCTCACCACTTCCGAACCTGGCATTCTGGTTACTAAGGGAGAAATAACCCAGCCATTAATCTATGGCTTATTGTTAGGTTAGAACTCTGTTGTTTCACCCTCAATAACCCAGAGCACCGGGTTCAGATGTCACAACTAACAACCTAGGAACGGGACGTTCCTGGGTTGTTCAGCAAAGCGGATGCAACGTGGAAGTGGTAAGCAAGTGGGTGGGAGGCAGCACACTGGCTCTTTCCCACGAGGCCTTGCCAATGCATGGATTGTTTAACCCATGAATTGGCGTTACATGCAGGTCAATCCCAGCATCATACTTGAGATTGTGCAGGCAGCTGACCCTTTGTTGGGCCTGCTGTTATCTCCAGCTGCTATGCAGACCAATAGAGAAACACAGCTGGCTCAAGACCTGTAAACATATACTGAATAAGGACAACCAGTCCCCAAAGCTAGTATGGGACAAATATGCAAGTACGGTACAGCTAGATTATAACTTTGAACTCATGATCACTTAATACAGAAGGAGCCATCCTTTCCACACCTTCTAAACAGTCTTTTGTACATGCAGTCAGGATGAGTAAAGCAGGGGTAGGCAGAAGGTAGGTTGGGATCTATTGGTCAATCTCTGGCTGATCTGCAGTAGATTGCCAAGGATTTGGGGCTCCCAATTGTTTCACAATAGCAACAATGAAATTACTCCACCTGTCCTAAATTGTACTGCTGAAATGAAGAAAGCTTGAGGTAACTAGGAGTGGATTTTTGTATGGATGGACTGTGCACACCATTCAACACTCGTACTCAAACTAAAAAATTCCTGGGCTCAGCATTCTTTAATTCTAATTATATATCTCTTGCACCAAGCACTGGTTTGGTGGAACTTGGGGCTCTAGGGGGGAAAATAGATCCCGAAAACCTGAAGCCTTCCTATCCCTGGTGTAAAGAACAGTATCAACTGGGTAAGGAGGCAGGAGGCTTATTTTTATAGTAGGCTCTAATGCAAAATAGAATTGGGGGTAGGGGGGAGAGAGAGAATTATACATTACACAGAAAAACCATGATTGGCTCTCCAGGCATATTTATTTTCACATAAAAGAAGCTGCATCCTTGCCCCAAACTAGATCAAAGCAGGGGGCCATGAGGTATGGGTTGTTTAATCCTTTTCCCTCGATCAAAATCATTCTTGCAAGCTGCTGTTTATTTTTATTTTTTTTCATTTCTATACCACCTAATAGCCGAAGCTCTCTGGGAGGTTCACAAAAATTAAAACCAAACAGCACACAATAAAACAATTTAAAATATATAGAACATTAAAACCACAATATAACAATACAACCACAATAAAACCTAGCAGCAGTGCAAGAGTTTAAAATACAGACTTAAAACAGCAAAGCTAAAAGTTTAGAAAGCTAAAATGCTAAAATGCCTGGGAAAATAAAAAGTTCCTCACCTGGCACCGAAAGGAATACAATGTAGGTGCCAGGCAAACCTCACTAGGGAGCTCATTCCAGAGCCGGGGTGCCACAGCAGAAAAAGCCCTCCTCCTAGTAGCCACCCGCCTCACTTCTTCTCATGGAGAAGGGCCGCTGACGATGATCTTAAGGTCCGGGCAGGCATGTATGGGAGGAGGCGATCCTTCAGATAACCTGGCCCCAAGCCGTTAAGGGCTTTAAATGTTAATACCAGCACTTTAATCGAGCCCGGAAATGGACTGGCAGCCAGGGCAGCTGGAAAAGTACTGGCGTAATATGAGCTCGCAGGCCAGTCCCTGTTAACAATCTTGCTGCCCCATTTTGGACCAGCTGAAGTTTCCGGACCATTTCAAAGGCAGCCCCACGTATAACACATTGCAGTAATCCAGACAAGAAGTTATCAGAGCATGGATAACTGTAGCTAGGCTATCTCTGTCCAGATAAGGGCGTAGTTGGTATACCAGCCTAAGCTGATAAAAAGTGCTCCGTGCCACTGAGTTCACCTGTGCCTCAAGTGACAGTTCTGGATCCAAGAGCACCCCCAAACTACGAACCTGATCCTTTAGGGGGAGTGCAACCCCCTCCAGAACAGGTTGAATATCACCTAGCCGGGCAGACGAACCATCCACTAACAGTACCTCCGTCTTGTCTGGATTGAGTCTCAGTTTATTGGCCCTCATCCAGTCCATTACCATGCCCAGGCACTGATTCAGAACAGCCACCGCCTCACCTGGTTTTGATGAGAAAGAGAGGTAGAGCTGGGTGTCATCTGCATATTGATGGCACCTCAGCCCTCACCTCCGGATAACCTCCCCCAGCGGTTTCATGTAGATGTTAAACAGCATAGGGGATAAAATAGAGCCCTGTGGAACCCCATGGCACAAGTGCCATGGCACATAGCATTAATCCCCCAGCACCACCTTCTGGAATCGGCCACCCAAGTAGGAGCGGAACCACTGTAGTGCAGTGCCTCCAACTCCCAACCCAGACAACCTATTCAAAAGGATACCATGGTCGATGGTATCGAAAGCCACTGAGAGGTCGAGAAGAATCAACAGGGTCACACTCCCCCTGTCCCTCTCCTGGCAGAGGTTATCCCACAGGGTGACCAAGGCAGTTTCCGTTCCAAAACCAGGCCTGAAGCCCGATTGAAATGGATCTAGATAATCCGTTTCATTCAACAGTGCCTGGAGCTGTCCTACAACCACCCGCTCAAGCACCTTGCCCAGGAAGGGGATGTTGGCCACTGGCCTATAACTGTTAACATCCTCTGGGTCCAGGTGAGGCTTTTTCAGGAGTGGTCTAATTACCGCCTCTTTTAAAGTGGCAGGCACCACTCCCTCTCTCAAGGAGGAATTTACAACCTCCTGGACCCAGCCGGACATCCCCTCCTTGTTTGATTTAATAAGCCATGAAGGGCAAGGGTCAAGCACACAAGTGGTCGATAGGACTTAGCCAAGCACCTTGTCCACATCCTCTGGCCTCAGTAACTGAAACTCATCCAATAAAACTGGACCAGACGGTGCTCTGAACCCCTCTACCAATGGAACTTCATTAATCGTGGTGTCCAATTCATGACGAATCTGAGCGACTTTATCTTCAAAGTGCCTTGCAAACTTATCACAGCGTGCCACTGAGGGTTCCAGCATCTCTCTCCCTGGCCCAGAATGTAACAGGCCGTGAACCACTCAGAAAATCTCCACTGGACGACACTGAGAAGATGCAGTGCTGGTGGAAAAGAACTGTCTCTTTTCCACCCTCACCGCCACAGAGTAGGCTCGATAGTGGGCTCTTACCTGTGTTCGGTCAGACTCAGCACGAGTTTTCCTCCACCTGCGTTCTAGCCATCTCCCCTCTTGCTTCATTGCCCTCCGCTCAGGTATATACCAAGGAACTGGCTGGGCTCTGCTCAGAGGGAGAGGGCGCTTGGGCGCGAACGTGTCAACCGCCCGAGTCATCTCTGCATTCCTCAGAGCGACCTGGGCTTCGACAGGAGCACCAGCCATACCAGCAGGAAAATCCCCCAGAGCCCTCTGGAATCCATCGGAATCCATTAATCTCTGGGGGCGGACCATTTTAATAGGTCCCCCACCCTTGCAGAGTGGGAAGGCTGCCAGGAGTCTAAACCTCAGCAGGAAGTGATCTGACCATGACAAAAGGACAGATGTTAACTCCTCCACTTTCAGATCACCATCCTCCTGCCCAGTTGAGAAAACCAGATCAAGCATGTGTCCTTTTATATGCATTGGGCCGATGACATGTTGGGACAGCCCCATGGTTGTCATGGCGGCCATGAAGTCCTGAGCCACCCCGGATACAGCGGCCTCGGCATGGAAGTTGAGATCCCCCAGGACCATCATCCTAGGGGTCCTCAGCACCAAGTCCAAGACCATCTCCATCAGCTCAGGCAGGGACTCTGATGGGCAGCAGGGTGGGCAGTATACCAACAGAATCCCTAATCTGTCCTGGGTACCCAACACAAGGTACAAACACTCAAGATCTGCACTCGAATGAGCAGGAAGCCTGGAGAGGGAGATTGAATTCCTATAGACCATGGCAACCCCCCCTCCCCAACCCTCAAGTCGGTGTTGGTGCTGCACTGAGTACCCAGGAGGGCACAGCTGGGAGACAGTGACCCCTCCCAGTTCCCCCACCCAGGTCTCAGTAATACATACCAGGCCAGCCCCCTTATCCACAATCAAATCATGGATAAGGGAGATTTTATTTTGGGCCGACCTGGCATTCAGCAGCAGCACCACCAGACCTGAGGGCAGACTGGTAAGGCTGCCAGGAACCATGTATATCTTCGAGTGGGAAAAAAAGTCTGTATGTGCTGTAAAGTGAGGAACCCAGGCAGTAATGAAATGGAATCACAGATGGATGAAAAAGGAATACTAACACTATGATCTTGGGTATGTATCTGTGTTTTTATCAATTCAAATTATATTAGGCCTGTGAACCGCCCCATTCACTCTAGAAATGTGAAAGTAAGTGCTATGCAAAATTACTCTGCCAAGTCACAGAGGGCCAGGCCAAAGCGTAGCAAGTTGGGGGGGGGGAATCTGTGACTAATTAATTCTTCCAATTAACATAGGGTCCACACGTGCTCACTTCTATTCAGCTGCGATAGATCAGCTGTAAATTGAGATTTTGGAGTAAGAACGGTAATACCACACTTTGGAGGGCACAAGGCCTTGGGAAACCTGATTTTACAGAGGAGTAACCCCTTTCATATCCACTTTGCAGACTTTGGTTTCAGCTGCCCTGGAAAAGGAAGGCTGGTTCAAGCTAATTTTAAAAGAAGTCACACCTTTGCCCCCTACAATTCCAAGCCACTTGTACATTGCAATGTGCTGAATGGTGGGGAGGCAGGAAATCCCAGCCGGCAGTTGCACATCACCCCCTCCCAAAATACAAACACTTCTATGTTGCTAATTTCAGCAACTCCTTAAATACTCCCTCTCTTTCTCTCTCTCTCACACACACACACCCCTCCAAGCAGCCTGGAAGCAGTTTTGCCACTGGGAAAACTGGGATGGGATGGGAGCTTATATCCTGCTTGGAGAAGAGTGTCAGAGCCATTTAAAGCATGACAATATTTCCAGCAATCACACACGTACGTATCCTGTAGCAGGCAGGTGTACACAGCAAACATGCACTCATCACATGCAACACCCTATGTGTAGATTTGCATGCCATTCCCTGCACAGAACGGTTTTCCAGCAAAGAATCTCATCCAACGTGATGCAGCCCTGCAGGGGCAGCAGCAACAGAAGAGAAATAATAACTTGGGCAAAGAGGAAGAGAGGGGTTCAAAGACATCTAGAATGATTTGTTAGGGCAGGTGGGAAGGGCGTTCAAGCTTATACATCTGTAAGGCCATCAGCTTCAGCTGGTACACCAGCTACAGCCATTCCTAGACCATGAAAGCTTAGCCACGGTGGCAGGCACTGGTAACCTCAAGATTGGATAACTGTTACGTGCTTTGTAAGAACATGAAAAGAGCCCTACTGGATCAGACCAAGGGCCCATCTAGTCCAGCATTCTGTTCACACAGTGGCCAACCAGCTGTCAACCAGGAACCCACAAGCAGGGCATGAGCGCAGCAGCACCCTCCCACCCATGTTCCCCAGCAACTGGTGTACATAGGCTCAGTGCCTCTGGTACTGGAGGTAGCACATAGCCATCAAGACTAGTAGCCATTGATAGCCTTTTCCTCCAGGAATTTGTCTAACCCCCTTTTAAAGCCATCCAAACTGGTGGCCATCACTATATCCTGTGGTAGCAAGTTCCATAGTTTAACTATGCACTGTGTGAAGAAGTACTTCCTTTTATCTGTCCTGAATCTCCCACCAGTCAGCTTCATGGGATGACTGAGGGTTCCAGTATTTTGAGAGAGGGAGAAAAAATGTCTCCCTATCCACATTCTCCACACCATGCATAATTTTGTACACCTCTATCATGTCTCCTCTGACCCTCCTTTTTTCCAAGCTAAACAATCCCAGCTGTTGTAACCTTCCCTCATAGGGGAGATGCTCCAGCCCCTTGATCAATTTAGTTGCCCTTTTCTGCACTTCTTCCAGCTCTACAATATCTTTTTTTTAGGTGAGGCAACCAGAACTGTACACCGTATTCCAGGTGTGGTCACACCATAGATTTGTATACGGGCAGTAAGATATTGGCAGTTTTATGCTCAATTCCTTTTCTAATTATGCCTTACATGGAGCTGGTCTTTTTTCACAGCAGCTGAGTAGACATTTTCATCGAGCGGTCCACCACAACCCCATGTGGTGCTATCCTTGGTCCGGAAGCTGCGAACTGGGGCCGCCCTTGCTAAAAGAACTGCACAGGCTGCTGTTCAGTTACCAGGCCAAGTTAAAGGTGTTGTTAACATAAAAAGGTAAAGGTAAAGGTGTCCCCAACCAGTCGTGTCCGACTCTAGGGTGCGGTGCTCATCCCCGTTTCTAAGCCGAAGAGCCAGCACTGTCCGAAGACGCTTCCGTGGTCATGTGGCCGGCATGGCTGAACACCGAGGTGCAAGAAACGCTGTTACCTTTCCCGCCGAGGCGTTACCTATTTATCTACTTGCAATTTCTTGCTTTCGAACTGCTAGGTTGGCAGAAGCTGGGAGTGAAGACGGGAGCTCACTCCGTCACGCGGCACTCGGGTCTCGAACTGCTGACCTTCCAGTCTGCAGTTCAGCGTCTTAACCACTAAGCCACCACGGCCCTTGTTGTTAACATATATAGCCCTAAACAACTGGGGATCAGGTTACATTAGGGAGCACCTCACCCCTTAGGTCCCTGCCTGATCTCTGTGATCATCAGAGGGAGCACTTCTGAGGGTACCACAGGTTCCTGGGGTCTGCCTCAGGAGCACTTGCAAGACAGTGCTCAGCAGCGCAGCACCCACCTTCTGGAACACTTTACCAATTGACATCAGGCAAGCCCCCGTAGTTCGGACGTTCATACGCCTTCCTAAAACCCATCTCTTCACATCCTCCTGTGAGGCCTTGGCAAGGCACTTTGCAGATAAAATTGATCAGATTAGGTGTGTTACTCTGCACGCTGTGGATACAGTTAGTGAGCAAGAGGCGGCCTGTGGCAAACCGGTTTTGTGGGATCGGTTCCAGCTTCTTCCTCCTGATGAAGTGGACAAGGTGCTTTCATCGGTACGGCCGACCACCTGCTTACTTGATCCTTGCCCATCTTGGCTCATTATGAGCTGCAGAGAGAGACTGGGTGAGGGGATCAAGGCGGTGGTGAACGCCTCCCTTGAGGAGGGAGTGATGCCATCAGCCCTCAAGGAGGCAGTGATAAGACCGCTCTTAAAGAAGCCCTCCTTGGATCCTCAAGTTCTGGACAACTTTCGCCCAGTCTCAAATCTGCCATTTTTGGGCAAGGTGATTGAGCGGGTGGTGGCGGTGCAGTTGAAGGCACACTTGGAAGAAACTGATTATCTAGACCCATTTCAGTCGGGCTTCAGGCCTGGGCATGGGACAGAAACGGCCTTGGTCGCCTTGGTAGATGATATGAGGAGGGCTCTGGATAGGGGTGAATGCTCCTTCCTTGTTCTCCTCGACCTCTCAGCGGCTTTCGATACTGTTGACCACGGTATCCTCCTGGACTGCCTGGAGTGGTTGGGCATTGGGGACACCGTATTGCGTTGGTTCCGGTCCTTCCTCTCTGGCAGGTACCAGAGGGTAGCACTGGGAGAGGAGGTTTCAGACCCGTGGCCACTTACTTGTGGGGTGCCACAGGGGTCCATCCTCTCCCCGATGCTATTTAACATCTATGTGAAGCTGCTGGGGGCTATCATCAGGAGGTTTGGGGTGCAGTGTCATCAATATGCGGATGACACGCAGCTCTACCTCTCGTTTAAATCTTCACCAAGGTTGGCCGTAGAATCCCTGTCCAAATGTCTGGAGACGGTGAGTGGCTGGATGGGGAGGAATAGGCTGAAGCTGAACCCTGACAAGACCGAGGTACTTTTGGTGGGAGACAAGAGGAGGCTGGGGGATGTTGACCTGGTGTTGAATGGGGTACGGCTACCCTTGAAAGACCAGGTCCGCAGCCTGGGGGTCATTTTGGACTCCCAGCTGTCCATGGAGGCTCAGGTGTCAGCTGTGAGCCGGACAGCGCTGTATCATCTCCATCTGATACGGCGGCTGCGCCCCTTTCTTCCCGACCATCTGCTCCCATCGGTAGTACATGCCCTGGTCTCCTCTCGTTTAGACTACTGTAATGCGCTCTATGTGGGGTTACCCTTGAAGACGGTTCGGAAGCTGCAGCTGGTACAGAACGCGGCGGCTCGCCTGATTAAAGGCAGCCGCCGGCGAGATCACATCACTCCAGTGCTGAAGGAGTTGCACTGGTTACCAGTTGTTTTCCGGGCCAAATTCAAGGTGTTGGTTTTGACCTTTAAAACCCTATATGGTTCCGGCCCAGCCTATCTTAAGGAGCGCCTCCAGCAACACCAGACAGGCCACTTAACAAGATCAGCCTCAGATGGCCTTCTCTCTGTCCCATCAGCCAGGACAACTAGACTGGTGGGGACGAGGGAGAGGGCCTTCTCTGTGGTGGCCCCCACTCTGTGGAACTCCCTCCCTAGGGAACTCCGTCATGCCCCCTCTTTAATGAGCTTCCATCGTGCATTAAAAACGTGGTTGTTCAGGCAGGCATTTGGGGTGGGTTAGGGTATTTTAAAAAAAAAAAATTATGGTAAAATTTTATTGTTTTAAATTGTTTTATGGTGGGTTGTACATCGCCCAGAGTGGCTGGGTGACCAGTCAGATGGGCGATTAATAAATTTAATTAATAAATAAATAAATAAATAAATCAGGATTTCCCTGAAGTGTGGCCCAGCCACCTACGGTTTGCAGCACACAGTAGAGTCTGCAGTTTTACTGCCGATTAATTCTGTATTGTGGGTTTTATTGTTATATTTTATCATTCTGATGCCATTGCATTTGATGTTCACTGCTTTGGTACCTCTGTGGAAAGTGGTATACAAATATGAGAAATAAATAAAATAAGTAAATAAACAGTATGGGCTAAATCAGGCATGGGCAACTTGAGCCTAAGAATTTGTCATCAGAACTGAAGTGAGCCCATAGTCCTTCAACACAAAAATCCACTCCCAATTACCCCACCGCCAGGCTTTGTTCATTTTAGCGGGGGGGGGGGGGGTAATTTTGTTGTTGCTCTTGGTAAACAATTAAGTCAGAAAGCCTTGCCAATCAATCTACTGCAAATCAACCAGAGATAAACCAGTAGATTCCAATCTACCTTCTGACCACCCCTGAGATACAGGCCCTTCTTGGTCTGGAGCGCCTGCACTGAGTAGCAACCATGGACTCTAACAGGGAACCCTATACCACTAGGGTTCCCTGTGATAACCTAGGCACTAGGAACAGGGGAAGAACAGGTGATGGGGCCACTCTAAGGAGTTTGGAAGGGATAGGCTGGCTGGCTGCCACCAAAAACACCCTCTGTATCCTGGGGGGGATCTTCACGACAACGAAATGAGAAGCACGTTGGAGTATTACCCACATTCTCATGGAATTTGCTTTGGTCCGTCAGGGACACAGGAAACAAGATAAGCCTCACCTTTAAAATCCGGTTTTCAGGGGTCACAAAGCACTTGAAAGAAACATACTTTGGGGGGGGGGCAGGAGAACTAAACATCATCAGACTGGCAGGGGTTGCTCAACCAAAAGAGGTTTGTTTCCTGCCCCTGTCCAAGCTTCCCACTGCTACTACATCATGGATGGAGAGCAACTAATTTTCCCTGCATGTGCAGATTTCCCTGAAAAAATCAAAATCCCTAGTTCTCCAGTGCAGCATCTGAAGGCTCCTGAGAGCTCCCCACCCCACCCCAGTTTTGCCGCATCCCAGCAATCTGCTGCAGAGTTATTGCTCCCACCCCATTTTCCTCCATGTGTGCACTTTTGCCTATTGTTTCCAACCCCCCCCCCAAGCCCCCTTTCTCCTTCTCCCTACTTGCAATGAGAAGCTCCGGAAAACACAAAATTTCCTTACTGCAATAAAGCGGAGAAGGGATTTTACATCACAGAGAAACTACAGAACATCAAAGAAGCACAACATCACAATATTGAATTAAGAGAGCATCATCGGAGATGCGAAAGAGCACTTTAGGGTGAGTTACTAAAGTTAGCCTTTAACCCTTTCACTGCAGGGGAGTGAGATTTATTTCCTACTTCTGAGTAAACATACACAGAAGCGGGGGAATATGTTAAAGATTAAAAGCAGGCTACCTAAGTGTCCCCAGTACTGCGGTAATGTGAGAGCTCGCTGCTGGACTCCTGGGGATTTTCTCAATGGGAATAGGAAAAACTACTTCCATTGGGGAAACAAGAGGGAATGGGGCATCCCACCTCCTTGAGCACCTCATTGCCACGTCACAGAGGCACGCCCAGTATTTAATGCAGGGGGGACATGGCACACTGTGGTAAAATCGCCCGGGAGCTGCTTTCGGTAAAAAACGTTGGAGTAAAAGGAGTTTCAGAAAATGCGGCTTTTCAAGAGGGAAGCGGCTGGTTGGCAGCGGATTGGTGATGACGTCGTCTGTCACAAAGGAACTCAGACTGCTCTAACTTTGCACTAAATCAGTTATGAAGACAACCTCCAAGTAGATGCTGAGAGGCACTGGTTGAACCCCATAAGAGTTCAAAAACTGGTCATCTGTGTGGTTGTTGGGAAATACAGAGTGTTTTGCAATTTAGGCAGTTAGGATGTGATGGGGTGGGGACATAATGTATGCTGGCTGAGAATGATGGGAGTTGCCATCCAGCAAATCTGGAGGGCAACATGTTGGGGAAGGCTAGTATAAGGCTAAGCAGGCTACGGAAGGAAAGGTTTTTTTTTGGGGGGGTGCGTCCTTGACTCTGTTATTGGGGGACTCTCATCTAAGCCCTGTAACAGTTTGTAGTTGAGCCCGGAATCAGCTGCTTAACATCCATGGGGCTGATGGAAAGACCCCCAAGCGGCTGGGAAGCCAAAAGGGAGCCTGGGCAGTAACAGGGGAACACTATAGGACCAGCGTGGGCTGCTGCTGAGAGATCCATGGCACATGGGGGCAGCTGGCCTACTAGCATGAGAAAGATACTAAGGAATTGGAGAGAAAGCCATCAGCCTGGATAGTGATGTGCGAATCGGGAGAAAGTTGGGAGGGGGGTGATATCCTATGGGAAAGCTACAGCTGGACAGCCCCCAAAAGGCTGAGGAACTCACTCAGAACATTAGCTGGGGGAGCGGGGGGGAGCCCGTGGGGCAGACAGAGAAAAGAGACTTGCTCAGGCCCGGTTGGCAGCATGAGGACCCCAGTGGCAACACCTCCAAAACTTGGGGAACAAACGGGTACAACACACCCTACGGCCCTGTGTACCGATTCCAAGGGGGAGCAGCTTAGAGCCTGAGGAGCAATACAGGCCCTGGCGGGGAGAGGCAGCCTTTGAAGCAGAAAAGCCGAGGGTGGCGATGGGATGGGGAGGAGGACAGGGCATCCCCTTTGGGGCTAGCTAGCGCTGGCACCCAGTGGGGCGCCCTAAGGGGGGCAGCCTGGCTGGTGAACCAGTGCAGGGGGGGAAAGTACTCCATGGGCCTGACTGAGGCGGGGGGGGGGGACATCCTACAGTCATGGTGGGCCGTGGGGGCAGCCTATGGGAAGAGGGGCGCTGGCGGAGGAGCCCAGCGAAGTGGGCAGGGGGCACCCTAGAAGGCCGTGCAGACGATAGGGGAGCAGTATGGGGAGGGCTGGGCATTTAGCGGGGAGGGCGAGCTCCAGGGTGGGCCGGGGGGCGGCGAGGCATCCTGACATGCAAGCCGCGGCCACTTACGGGCGAGTCGTAGGAGAAGGCACACTCGGTCTTGTAGACGCGGTCGCCGGTCTTGGGCACCCGGATGGTGGGCATGTAAGGGACCAAGAGCTCGCCCACGTCCCCCGCGGCCATCCGCGCCTGCCGGCCGCTCCCGAACAACGCGGCCCGCTCCATGCTCCGCGCCACCGGCCGGTCGGACAGGGCGGCGGCGGCGGCGGCGGTATCGGCAGCCCTCGCTCGCAAGGAGGGCGGGACGGAGGGCGGCTGGGCGGGCAGGAGGCGAAGGCGCACGGACGGCCCGGCCCGCCCGGAGGGGAGGAGAGAAGGGAGATGCTATTTCCAATCCAATGGCAGCGAGAGATGCAGCGGCGGCGGCAGCTGCTGCTAAGAGAGAGAACCGCCGCCCCCCACTCGCCCCGGGGATCTCTTCCAAGAGAGGTGCCGGGGCTCAAGCCCGCCACGAAGCCACGCCCAGGGATTGCTTGAGGATCCCGCCTCCTGAATCCAAGAGGAAGGGCGGGGGGGGGGCACTCTGCACATGCTCAGAGGCACCCTGTGGTGTGTGTTTTCGTTTAGGGTTGTGTTACATCTTTCCGCGCTCCACCATCGCGGCTGGCTGAATTCGCGGTCGGGGGTGGGGGAGAAGACCAAAAAAATGGGAGCTTGGGGGAATCGGAGGGGAAGGGCCGGGATTAGAGAGGTGTAATTTGGGGAAGGGGGAATCCAGGGTTAGTTAAGTATATGGGAGGGGTAAATGAGGGAGAGGGCAAAAGGGCGAGGGAATCGGGGTTCCCGAACAAGGTGTGAAATAATGGGGGGAAGATGAGAATGAGTAAAAAATGTCTTTCCATAGTGGAGGGCAAGAGGGAGGGATTCCCTTGGAGAGAGGAGATTGCGGCTGTGTTGCCCCTTTCAATTTGATTTTTAAAATATATATTTTAAAAAGCAGCAAATTCTGAGTCACATTTTGTGGATCCAACACAGTAAAAGCACCTTTTCTCGCAAGGCTCAGATTTATGCTTCTCTGAGACACCCTAGCCCGCTGTAATCTACCTAATCGCTGGACCTTTTGCTAGGCTATCAGAAATAATAATTACACATATGCATACGGTAATTTGGGCATATAGCTGAACACTCAGAAACTAATGCTATACACATTGATCTGGGAGAAAGCCCCAGTGAACTCTTGAGTATTCACTTACTTACTTCTGAGGGGCTTATTTCTAAGTGGACATGTATAGGATGGAACTGTTAATGCAGATTAAATGGTTATATGTTGTGTGTATTGGCCCTTTGGACTGTTGCATGCTGCTTGCTTGCTTGCTTGCTTGATTTGTTTGTTACCTGTCCTCCAAGGAGCCCAAGGCAGTGTACATGATCCGCCTCCTCTCCATTTTATCCTCACAACAACCTTGTGAGGTAGGTTAGGTTGAGAGTCAATGACTGGCCCACAGTCACCCAGTGAGTTTCATGGCCAAGTGGGGAGTAGAACCCAGATCTCCCAGCTCCCAGTCCAACACTCTAACCACTATACCACACTGGCTCTTCAGTCAACCAGGGGTCATTCTTCACCAATGTGTAAGCTGGAAATTTTCTACCTGTATATGTGATGGCTCATAAACACTTAAGCAAGTCACTTGCTGTTACAGTCAACACACATGTACCAGAGAGCCAGTGTGGTGTAGTGGTGAGAGTGTTGGACTGGGAGCTGGGAGATCTGGTTTTATTCGGGTTGTATTGTTATACTGTGGTTTTAATGTTTTATATATTTTACATTGTTTTATTATGTGCTCTTTGGTTTTAATTTCTGTGAACTGCCCAGAGAGCTTCAGCTATTGGGTGGTATAGAAATGAAATAAATACATAAATTAAAAATCTGGGTTCTAGTTCCCACTCGGCCATAGAAGTTCATTGGGTGAGTTTGGGCCAGTCACAGACTCTCAGCCCAACCTACCTCACAGGGTTGTTGTGAGGATAAAATGGAGAGGAGGAGGATAATGTAAGCCACCTTGAGTTCCTTGCAAGAGGAAAAAAGTGTGATATAAATGCAATAAATAAATAAAATGTACAAACTGACCCCTAGTTGTACCTCCTAAGAAGCTGGTTTCTTGAGTGGGAGATTCACATCTGATTGACATGTTCTATTTTGAACAGTAATAAAGTTAGTTTGCACAATAGGAAAATAAAGGACTCTCTAGTCCAGCACTCCGTTCACACTGTAACCAACCAGTTGAGAAGCCCACAAGCAGGACATGAGCGCAATTATAGCACCCTCCCATTCAGGTTCCCTAGCCACTGGTACTGAGACAAATATTAGCTCTGCTCCTGGAAACAATAGCCTTCATGACTAGTAGTAGCCACTGTTTGCCTTATCCTCCATGAAATTGTTTGAATGCACCTTCACACAGGGAGAACTAGTATCTACCACATAATAAATACATAAATATAATCAGAGAAAATCAGTAGCAAATAGGGTTCATGCAGGTGGGGTCAAGTAGTCATTCTCATCACGCTGATATGAATTCAAACAAAATCAACCACATACAAAACTGATAATATTCATTCCATGTTGGCTTTAGCACATCTAAAATTAATGCGAACTAGGCCTCAGTCTGAGATGTTTGAGAAATTCTGGCCTAAACGATAATAAGATTTAGAGCAAGAGTGGCCAAGCTGTGGCTCCCAGGAAGTCCAAGAGAGAACTTCCTGTCTGTTGTATGCCAGACTGAGCTGACAGATGGGTGGGATATAAATGCCAAAAATTACATATGTACATAAATTCCCTCAGTCTCTGGCCACACCTTTCCCACTGCCCCATATTAGTTCTGCAATCATTCCTTATCGCCTGGCCTGTAGTGTTTTGGGGTGTTTTGTTTATATCAAGGGTGATGAACCTCTGGTCAAATCCAGCCCTCCAGGGTTCTCCAAACGGCCATGCTCCTTCCCATCTCCCCTCTCTCCCAACTGCCAATTGTTTGGTGTCTCCCAGTTTCTGCAGTTTTTTTCTCATTCTAGAAATGCCTCTCCTTACTGGCAATAAGAATTTAAAGCTAAAATATGCTGGTATTTAGTGTCCCACCCTATTTTCTTTGTCCCCACCAACCATGGAGCGTCTCTGAAAGAGGTTCCACACCCCTGTACCAACTTGAAAGGTTGTCACAGAGAGGAAGGCCAGGATCTCTTCTTGATCATCCCAGAGTGCAGGACACAGAATAATGGGCTCAAGTTACAGGAAGCCTGATTCCGGCTGAACATCAGAAAAAAACTTCCTGTTAGAGCAATATGACAATGGAACCCATTCCCTAGGGAGGTGGTGGGCTCTCCCATGCTGGAGGCATTCAAGATGAAGCTGGACAGCCATCTGTCAGGGATGCTTTGACTTGGATTCCTGCACTGAGCAGGGGTTGGACTCAATGGTCTTATAGACCCCTTCCAACCCTACTATTCTATGATTCTATCAAAGAAGTACTGGACTTGGCCTGAGGGGGTTGTGCTTCCTGGGAGAAACCAAGATGTGGTTGAGAGCAACACCCAGTGCTTCTGGCCTCAGAAGAGAGAGGCCACTGCCTGTGGGAGCTCAGTGGAAAGGCTTTGTTTAAATAAAACTTGGGTTTGTGTGGAAGGCAGAGTCTGTGGGGTGCACTCCACCAACTTTGAAACAACCCCCAGTTTATATGAAAGTAGGTCTGTAAAAGGATGCTGTGTATTACTGTACAGGCACTTAAAATTCCCACCCCAAAACAACCCGTATTTTCAGGTAATTTCAAGCAAATACTGCCTGGTCTTTGGCAGCAGACACAGAAGTCTTCTCAGTGCAGCCATAACCAACTTCAGATCTCCACCTTTTGTACAGAAAGAATATAGTGGCCAATAGGTTTGTAATAGCAAATGTGTTTTTGTTTACTTTGGTTGCCCGTGTCCTGGGAGATCATACCAAACAGCAATTACACCAGACGCTATACGCCTATGGTCAGTCATTTTACAACACATCTCTGACGTTTACAGTAAAACTCCTTCTCACTTAGATTATACAGGTGACTAAGTAAACCTGGCTCACAGTGGGGTAGGTCATTGCAATAGGCTCTCGGACAGGTACTGACACAGAATCATAGAATAGTAGGGTTGGAAGGGGCCTACAAGGCCATCATATTACATACTAACAAGCTTTAAATAGAGATGGGATCAGTACAGTATATTGCCTTCTGCACATGTCTATTTTTTATGTTGCATGCCTGTATCTGGTCAGTGTTTTTCTTGCTGGTTTTCATAGCACTTGAAGCTGTATCTTATAAAAGCCAAAACAAGCCCACAGATTCACAACCAATTCTGATGTAATAGATATGTGTACATATTTATAAGATTTATGTTTTCAATTTCCATGTATATACTCCATTGTGGCAGTATATATAATTTCTCTGTCCCCACAATTTTATCACAACAAGCCTGTCAGCTTCTGAGTGATGAGCTAAGTAATTTTAGACCCTGGGCTTAATGATCTTGCTGGCGGGTGGGCGGGGGAGGCCTTTAGATAGCAATGTATTTACTTGTGAAGCACAAAACTGTTTGTCTTCTATCCTCCCCTTTGCATTTTAAACTCACTTAATTCATGGCACCATCATTACTACAGGAATAAAATGGAAGTTCGCTTCTGCTGGACTGATGCTAAACACATTTACTTGGGAATAAGGACCATTTTGTTGTAGGAAAGGATAATATATTTTAAAGTAAAAATAGTAACATGAGCATCTGTAACCATATACATGCTCAGTCAGAAGCCACCTAACTCTAAAATGTTTAAAATAAGAAGGAGGCTGCAACAAGCGGCATCAACCCTGGTGGGGTGCTGGCCCAGGTGCTGACACTGCACCTGTTGCCCTCTGGATGGTCATTTGGAGGACCTTGGCCCTGAAGTCCAGCCCTTCTTGCACTACTGCCAGTGAGGTAGGCTAGGCCAAGAGACAGCAGTTGTCCCAAGGTTACCTGACTAAGCGTAGACCTGAACCTAAACAAAACCCTCTTCCCACTCTGCCCCATTGGCTTTCCTGCTTGCCTGTCTGGAGTATGTTTGTTTTGGTACGTGCTTATCCACACAAGGAGAATGGGTGGTGGAAAGAGGCAGCAAAAGCCAAGGCATGCATAGTTTGGGAGAAACAATTGCAGCAGAATTTGGAAGGGATGCTACAGCTCTGGGAGCTGCTGTGGAGAAGAAGTGGATGGCAGAGGCTATGGCTCTCAACCACATGAGGAGTCATATATAGCTCTTGGTATTAGGCACTTTGGCCACTCTGCAATGTAGGGATGGACAAACAAGCGATGTTCACGATCACCCAGATTCTCCGAGCATCAATTTGAAGCTGGCCTCTCCTTGTTTCCCGCATAAATTTGCACTTTTTTCATTTGTGCATATTTCAAATGGGGAAAATGTGCATTAAAAAAAAAAGAGTATCAAAAATGTGCACTTCCTCCCATAAAGTGTGAAAATGCACATTTTTAAAATGCACATTTTTTTTTAACACAAACACAAATTCGGGAATTTGCAAACATTTTTGGAGAACGAGCTCTCCTGCTTGTGGCTGCGTTTGGGGCTGTGAACTGGGCATGTTCACATAATTTGTGAACACAAACAAAACTCTCATACACCCCTACCGCAATGGTGGTCTGAGATCCTGAGGAAGTGATGCCCTCTAGTGGTTCTAATAACTGCTGGTGCGTCTAAACTGCCAATCCACGTGCAGGCCCAATTCAAAGTGCTGGTATTAACATTTAAAGCCCTAAATGGCTTGGGGCCAGGTTATCTGAAGGATTGCCTCCTCCCATATGTACCTGCCCAGACCCTAAGATCATCTTCAGAGGTCCTTCTCTGGGAGCCCATGTCAAAGGAAGTGAGGGAGGTGGCTAGCAGGAAGAGGTCTTTTCTGCTGTAGCAACCCAGTTGTGGAATGAGCTCCCTAGGGAGGTTCACCTAGCACCTATGTTGTACTCTGTCCAGCGCCAGGTGAAGACCTTATTTTCCCACGAATTTTAGCATTCTAGTCTTTTAGCTCTGCTGTTTTATATTTGTTGTTGTTGTTCAGTCGTTCAGTCATGTCCGACTCTTCATGACCCCATGGACCAGAGCACGCCAGGCCTTCCTGTCCTCCACTCTCTCCCGGAGTGTGCTCAAGTTCATATTCATTGCATCGGTGATGCTATCTAGCCATCTCATCCCCTGCCATCCCCTTCTCCTTTTGCCTTCAATCTTTCCCAGCATCAGGGTCTTTTCCAGGGAGTTTTTCTTCGCATTAGGTGGCCAAAATATTTGAGCTTCAGCTTCAGTATCTGTCCTTCCAATGAGCACTCAGGGTTGATTTAGGATGGACTGATTTGACCTCCTTGCAGTCCAGGGGACTCGTAAGAGTCTCCTCCAGCACCACAGTTCGAAAGCATCAATTCTTGGGCGCTCAGCCTTCCTTATAGTCCAGCTCTCACAGCCATACGTTGCTACGGGGAAAACCATAGCTTTGATTAGACGGACCTTTGTTGTCAAAGTGATGTCTCTACTTCTTACTACGCTGTCTATGTTTGCCATAGCTTTCCTCCCAAGGAGCAAGCGTCTTTTAATTTCATGGCTACAGTCACCGTCTGCGGTGATCTTGGAGCCCAAGAAAATAAAATCTGTCACTGCTTCCATTTCTTGCCCTTCTATATGCCAGGAAGTGATGGGGCCAGATGCCATGATCTTAGTTTTTTTAATGTTGAGTTTCAAACCAGCTTTTGCACTCTCCACTTTCACCCTCAACAAGAGGCTCTTTAGATCTTCTTCGCTTTCTGCCATTAGGGTGGTATCGTCTGCGTATCTGAGGTTCTTGATAATTCTCCCGGCAATCTGAATTCCGACCTGTGATTCATCCAACCCAGCATTTCTCATGATGTACTCTGCATATCAGTTAAATAAGCAGGGCGACAATATGCAGCCTTGTCATACTCCTTTTCCAATTTTGAACCAATCGGTTGTTCCATGTCTGGTTCTTACTGTTGCTTCTTGACCCTAGTACAGGTTTCTCAGGAGACAGGGAAGGTGGTCTGGTACTCCCATCACTTTAAGAATTTGCCACAGTTTGTTGTGATCCACACAATCAAAGGCTTTAGAGTAGTCAATAAAGCAGAAATAGACATTACTGTATTTTAAATCTTTGCATTGCTGCTAGGTTTCATTCTGTTCGTACTTTATGCTGTAGTTTTTAGTGTTTATATTTTATATTGTTTTTATGCTGTACCTGTAGTTTTAATTTTTGTGAATTGCCCAGAGAGCTTCGGTTATTGGGCAGTATAGAAATGTAATAGATAGATGCACCAAACAGTTATTAGAACCACTAGATTCTAAACATAGAAGCAAGCCAGTCTACTCATTACACCGAATGCAATAGAATTTTTGACTTTAGACTGAAGGTGGGGGTGCATTTTTGAATGCTGCCTCTCATAAAAAAATAACTGAAATCTTTCTGCATATAGTGAACTAGCACATTTAGGGAGCAATCCTACGGCCGCTAGTCAGCGGCTAGATGGCCATAAGATATGTCGGTTCCAGTGTGGAACAGCCCCGTGCTCCACACTCGGAAGAGGAGTGCAGAGTGGTGAAAACGGGGCATTCCGGGGCGGGGAAGGCAGAAACCAGCACATCCAACATGTCATCCGGCAGCTGCTTCCCCACTTTGCCTTCCCGCAGCTAGACAGCCAAAATCAGCTGTCTAGCCACAAATGCAGGGCAGCTGAAGTGCGGAGGGGACAATTCCCTCCAAGCTTCTCCTGCCCTGCATTGGATAGGCTGTCGCCTCTTGAGTTCAGAGGCAGCCACCTACCCCAATAGGATTGCTCCCTAAAGGATTTAATGTAGATCTCTCCCTGATTGTACTATATGCTTTTGCAGCAAGGTTTTTTTGTAGCGCACAGTTCAAACATATGATACACCTTCATCCCTGGAAACTGAAGTATATTTAGGATGTAATCCCATGGGTTGTACCCTCACAAGAAAGAAGCCCCCAAACTCAGAGGCTTCGGTGTATCCAGTGCTGAAGCCAGCACGGCGGGAGGAGCAACGGAGGCGACCTTCACCTCCCCATCCTCTGATCGGTGGGATTTTTGCTAGACAAGCTTTTTGTCCCGTCTAGCAATGGCACTTCAAAGGGGCAGGGAAGGAGGCTGGAAGAGGCTCAGGATAGCTCTATCCTGGCCTCTCCAGTTTCCTCCCCTCCCATCAAAATGCCCCCTTTTCCCCCTCTCCATAGTAGATTTTCCAGCCTCAGAGGCCAGCCAGCACAATTCATTGCACACCACCTGCAAGGGGTCGGGGGAGGGGGGGGGTCGCTGTCTCCAACCTCAGCAGGGGGAATCCCACTTCTTCTGCCTAATGTATGCCAACCTTTTTTGAGCCAGTGTGGAAACAGTGACAGATTTTATTTTCTTGGGCTCCAAGATCACCGCAGACGGTGACTGTAGCCATGAAATTAAAAGACGCTTGCTCCTTGGGAGGAAAGCTATGGCAAACCTAGACAGCATAGTAAGAAGCAGAGACATCACCTTGCCAACAAAGGTTCGTATAATCAAAGCTATGGTTTTCCCAGTAGCAACGTATGGCTGTGAGAGCTGGACTGTAAGGAAGGCTGAGCGCCAATGAATCGATGCTTTCGAACTGTGGTACTGGAGAAGACTCTTACGAGTCCCCTGGACTGCAAGGAAGTCAAATCAGTCCATCCTTAAGGAAATCAACCCTGACTGCTCATTGGAAGGACAGATACTGAAACTGAAGCTCAAATATTTTGGCCATCTAATGCGAAGAGAAAAGTCACTGGAAAAGACCCTGATGCTGGGGAAGATTGAAGGCAAAAGGAGAAAGGGACAGCAGAGGATGAGATGGCTAGATAGCATCACCGATGCAATGAATACGGACTTGAGCACACTCCGGGAGAGAGCGGAGGACAAGAAGGCCTGGCGTGCTCTGGTCCATGGGGTCATGAAGAGTCGGACATGACTTAACGACTGAACAACAACAACAACACATTTTCAGAGAAGTGGAAGCACTCTTGCTGTATTCAGATACACACATTTGTTTTGTTTGTGGACTCAGTCACTGGTAACATTTTGTAACATTTCAAGAGGCAGCAACTAATATCCAAAACTTCCCCTTAGAAGCACCAACCAGCATTCTTTCGAACATATTTTGCTGCAACTGTTGTGGGCATACTAACACCATGGTCTCTTAACAGAAGGCATCCTCTCTCTAGATCTACCCCCCACAATCTAGTTTTAGAACTATTACAGGCTCTGTGTGTATAATTATATACCCAAAAATAATTCCCTACAGGCTGGACATTTAATCCACTTTCAGCCACACCTATGTTAGCTGAACCTGAGTTTGTACACCTGCTCAATAATGGATCAGTCCAATATCCACTAGTCCAGCATTCTTTGGAAACATTTTGGCAGGCATGATGTCACTACTGGAAACTGGCCACATAGACCACAGCCTGCCTTCTGCCCTCCTAAGGTCAGAGTAGCCTTCTGCCATGGATTTGTGCTGGAAAGTATTTCTTGGACTCATATCTCCATCTAGACATGGGGAGCAATGATTACCTACCTTCAGAGGGGTGCTTTGTGAAGCCACTTACACATTTTAAAATCTTATACAAATAGTTATTAAGGTCCTCCAGCCACTATTTTTTTCAATGTCCCCTATGTATGTTTTTTTTTAAGGATTTTTCTTTTACAAAACAAATTACAGTTGTAATCGTATACCCACTTACCTGGTAGTAAGCCCCATTGATCTTAACGGGATTTACTTTTGTTGAGTAGACGTGCGCACAATTGCACCATAAATCGAAAAGTATTTGAATCATCAAGTTATGGAATTTGGAATTTTTATTTGATTTACCATCGGATATATATATATTATATATACATTTTACATAATTTGGTTGCTCTTTGTGGGTGCGCACTTGATACAGGAAGCTAACAAGCCTAATTGTCAGGTGTTGATTTAGAGGAATAATCAATCATGCTCGTGCTGGGTGTTCCAATGTGAAACCACGGCCCATCCCCCCTTTGTCGCATCAGTCGACGTACTTCCTTCTGTTGGGCCCTATTAAAGGAAAAGAGAGGCAAGGAGGAGAAAAAGGAAAGCAAGATGTTATTAAATAATTTTATAATATTCTCCATCGTTCAAGCCAAATAAAGCCAGTCCAGCTAACTTTTAAAATGGCAGAGTGAGTGGGTGGTAGCAAATTTGGCAGGCTGAGAGTGCAGCCCATCTGTACTTAATATCCATGTGTGCTCACACTTAAGTGATCCAAATTAAGTCAATTAAGGCCAGTTCACGATGCCAAAGTCCTCTCCACATGACCCCAGATGTCAGGAGTGGGCAACTTTGGGAGATCCGGGGGCCATTTTTGCCCCCTGGATACTCCCCCCTTCACTGGGCCACATTTATGCTGCCAACACTGACACTCCAAGGAATTTCATGGGGTGGCAGCAAAAAGAATTACCAGTTTTTGGTGGCAAACTGCTATGGAACACTACAACAGCCAAAATTAGCTTGAAAACATTTGGCAGTGTGTGTGCGTGTGCCACAGTGTGGCGGCTGCACCAGGTGGGTGGTAGGACCACGTATGCAGCCCACGGCCACATGCTACCCACCCCTGCAGTCCATAGTAGTATGGGAAGAAAGGTAGCATGCACAAGAACGAAAGCCATCTCCCAAGTCATGGCTGATAGTGGAAACAATTCAGCCACAAGTGATTGTGGAAGTGGTTGTCGATTCCCTGTGCACATGAGCCCCGTTGGTGCTAGCCTTTCCCCATGTGTTTACTGAGTATCTCCACCCATGACTGCGCAGAGGAATTTGGCCATATCAGCATAAAGAACAGAAGGAACAACTGTTTTATTCATCAGGGTCAGAAGCATCACTTTGAATTAGAGGGAGATCAACTGAAGCCCAGTCCTAAAGCTGTCTCAGGCTAAGCCAGCTTTCCCCAACCCTCCAGATGTGTCAGACTACAACTCCCATCATCTGGCTCAGGTTGGGGAAAGCTGGCCATGGGCAACTGAAATTCCCACTCACTCCACACTGAATCCACCCACATTAGCCAACCTCAAGTCACAGGCGCCAGCCCAGACTGGCTTTACCACTGCAAACATCCAAACACCCCAGTGGCAAACCAAAACCCAGCTCGGGCTAAATTGGGCATGTGCCACAGAAGGAGAGGTCATGTGGATAGGACCTTCAAGGAAAGATTCACAGGTTCTTTCTAACCTGACCAAACTGTTCAGAAAAGGGCTGCTCAGAGCAAGGGTGGAATCTCCAGGTTGGGAGGTTTTCAGAATGATATATTAGGCAAGCATCAGTTGAGGGGACATTGGGTACAGGATGGTCCTCTCTCAGGGCAAGGAACTGGATGGGATGATCTTTCAGGTGCCATTCCAACCCAACAATATGAAAGTGGTTTGCAGATGGTGGCCATAGGTCTTGTCAAAGAAACTGCACATCTAAAGCATCACCAAAACAGAAAAAAGTGGAATATGCAATTACAATGTGATTTCCTTTTTTTTACTGTATTAAAAGACCAGAGGAAAACAAACCACTCATTATCGGGAAGCCAAGACCCAGGATGGGGATAAGAAGCAAAAAGCAAAAATGTTTCCAAGTAATTGTGGCATTTTTCAGGTCTGCCTGTAGATTCTCCTACCTTAACTTAGCTTTCTCGGTTTCAATATAAAGCAAAGCCATTCCCTTTTCATAATCCTTTGCAGGGGGGTCGAGCATGTAGCGAGTAATCCACCTTGTTATAGGATGCTGGAGGGGGAGGGGGGAGAAGGTGTTACTAAGGAATGGCAAAACTCTCTGCCGTATTGTGGTTGCAGCAGTGACACCTCAGACACAGATTGGCTGAGCTGGTGTGACAGCATAGAACCCTCCATCTGCTCAGGGAACAAAACGGTCAAAGTGAAAAGGTTCCTGGGCCACATTCTGTGAAAAGGGAAGATTCAGAGAAGCTTCTAATTTGGCTGTGGTTAAAACTTCACATGAGCCCTGAGGAAAGAGGAGCTGTGCGTGGCAGGCTAAAGATGGAAAAGTGACTGGGAGGAGGGCCCAAAAGGTGGCAAGCCTAAAGGGACGAGGCAGGCAATGGAGTGAGATACATGACTCTGAGAGAGAGTGTCAGATGTAAAAATCAAAATGGGAGGGACCATTTTGTTGGTTTTCCTGAGGGGTGGGCCCCAAGGCCAAATTCCTTCACCTGGGAGAGCACACCTGCTGCCACACCATGAAATTTCAATGGTGCAGTTGCAGGAAAGCAATCATTTTAAAGTTAAATTTATCTCTTTTGAGCCCCCATTGTATCACCATTCAATGTTTTTCCACTGCTACCACCATGGCTGCATGCTGCCCAACCCTGGTGTTCCTGGTTCAATCCTTGGCATCTCCACGTATGTGTTTTTAAAGCAGGACAGGGAAAGAGTCCTGTCTGAGACCTTGGAGAGTTCCGGCAACTCAAATGAGATAGTACTGGGCTAAGAAGGATTTCCCCCTCACCTGTTCAATGGATTTCCACATTTTAGAATTCAAAATCTGCATATTCTCTGTGAAAAACAAGTCTATCCCAGGGTACCAAGGGGTGGGCGAAAAGTTCTCAGCCAGAAGTAGAAAAGAACTGGGTTCTGACTTGAGCCAAGGACTTTGAGAGGAAAGACCACAGCTTGGTGGGCAGAAGGTCCTGGTTTCAACCCCTGGCAACTCCAGTTTAAACAGGAACAGGTAGCCAATGATGGAAAAGACCCTTCTCTCCTGAGACCCTGACGAGGTGCTGCTAGTCAGAGTAGATAATACTGGGTTAGATGGACAACTAGTCCAAGCTGGTAGAAAGCAGCTCCCTACGGTCCCTAACTTTTTAACCATCCCTCATTAACTCAAATTCTGCCCAAAGAAAAATGGAATCCTGCAACAGGTTTCCTTCAACCATCCTGCCTCTGAGGGCTCCCTGCCCCTTACTCAAGGGGAGGGGTAAGGAGGCATGACCCCACCTTTGGCTTCCAAGATTTCACCAGGCCTTTCCCATATGTTTTTGAACCTACCCTCAAAGTCATGAGGGCTAAGCACCTGGCTTTTCTTGAATGAAAGCCAAGATTCTCGGAAAGCTCACTCAAGTTCAAACATGATACATAATTCAACTTCCTGCATTTTCCTGCACTTTTGAAGGATCATAAAATACACATAATCCTCTGTAAAATAGTCCCAACAGTGGGCTGAGCAAACAGGTGAATAAAAATAAATTGGTTTAATTTCTAATTGGTTTACTCTTCCAGTTGCTCAATCTCCCACTCAATTAAAATTTCAAGGGCTTTCTCCACAAGACTGGTTTACGTTAATCACCATTTATTCCCTCAGTCCTGTACTCACTTTATAGTATTCCCAGTGCTCTGGGACATAATCTTCTGGTATTTCAGCCAGTTCAGCTTCACCTGGTGGGAGGCAAAGAAGTGACATTGAAGTGCAATTGGCCTATAAAAACTGATCGTTGGAAAGAACAACAAGAACTCAGCATATGTTGCTAGTCATAACATATTACCTTCAAACAATGCTGAATCCAAAATTTGCAGCCCCAACCAATGTATGTTTAATGAAAGGTAAATCCTGCTACGTTCAATGTGATTTACACCTAAGCAAGCATGCACAGAATAGCAAGACTACTGAAAAATATGCAGAAAACCACATATATGCAAAACACCTTCTACTTCACACAGCAAAGAACGAAGTTGCAATTTTGCAGTTTTACTGAAATATATTCACTCTCTTTTCCCAGTTTGGCCATGCTCTCCTATCTTTCTCTCTCTCTTAATTCTCTAGCAGCTTTTATATTATCCAGGACCAGCAAGCAACCCAGATTCAGTGTCACCAGAGTAGCAGCTCTTCAAAAGAGATGCATTTACTTGTTTCATTAATTTCTTACATTAGCTGTTCTTCATACTTCAAAACATAATGTATATTCCAACCTGCAGAACTACTCACCAATAAAGATATTGACAAGCATTATAAATACGGCTACCGGGATTCCAGTTAGCAAAACATAGAACCTCTGTTTAGAAAGAGAAAGATGGGAGAAAGCAAGATCATTATCTGGAAAAATATACAGTACCTTAACATGTCATCAGGCCTCAGTAATTTTAGAACCTTTTCTTACACAAATACTATAATCTGGACTATTATAACATTTTCCCACCCTCATAAATATGGTCACTTGAGAAGAGTCCAAATACTACTTGTATTGTTAAGTTACATTTGTGAAAAAAGAACACCTATCCTTCATTCATCTGCACTTCTCTTTCCGAAAGATCTTTCGATCTCTTTATAGCAAGCCAAGAATCCAAAGAAACAATAAGTGGACAGAGGTATTCGGTGTGAGAAGAGTGGATTTCATATATTGTTTCTGCTGGAGCAAGTCCAACTACTGAAGAGACAAGCCTCTTTTTAACGTGAGCAGTGGCGTATCACTTGAGCAATAAAGGGCTGCAGCAAAAACAAATGAATCCCCAACTTCATAGAGGAGTCTTTGCTGAAAGCACGTTTGATTTGTTTGGATCCCAAGCTAGACATTTTAACCCTGATCCAATTGTTCTGCTGGTGGGATTCACAAATGGCAACCTGGCATTGCTACTGGGCTCAGAGCCAACCCTGTCACAACCACAGTCATCAGAACTCCTGCACTGAAGCTGTCCCCGCCCTCACCGCACTGTAACAAAATTGTGCTGTGCAAGGGGCTTTATGAAGCTCTAATGAATATGATTAAATTTAGGAACCCTTACAATAGCTTCCTCCAACCTGGTGCCCTCCAGATATGATGGACCACAGTTCCCAGCATGGGAGTTATAGTCCATGCTGGGAGTTGTAGTTCAACAGATGTGGAGGACACCAGAATGGGGAAGAGTGCCTTACAAATTCAGATTGTTAGATATAATCAAAATGTAGCAGACAGCAACGTCATACGAGACAATGCCACCCCAAAAAGAACGTAAACTCACCAGCAAGTGCAGGAATCGCTTATCGTAAAACTTGGTTGGCTTGATGATAAATAATTGTTTCCCACCACTGCCATAGCGTACTGGAGCTGCAAAAATAAGGTGACGTGTTGGCATCAGTCCATTTCTGCAACCCGTTCAGAATACAAAGAGCTCTGCAACTGAATTCTCATTCGTCCTCCACAACAAACTCATGCAGCTTTTTTACAAGGAGGAAACTGAGGCTGAGAGATAGTGACCCAGCAAAGACAGCTTCCTTAATTATGATTCTTATTATCATTATCATAATCAATTACATTTAAGATCAGTCCCTTCCTCCAAGGAGCCCAGAACAGCCCTCAAAGAAGGACTGTAGCTTAGTGGTAGAGAACATGCTTTGGATGCAGAAGATCCCAGGTATCTCCAGACACAGCTGGCAAAGCAAACAAGTGGGCAGCAGGGGGCTGCAAACCTTACTGAAATCCATGCATCCTGCCCTGTGGCCCCTCCTATGAAACGTAGAAGAGCTGCACCTGCTTGTAATGTTAGTCAGTATTGTGGAAATCCCTTCTTTACGATTGTTCTGCACATTCCAAAGTTGAACACTTGGCACTGAAAACAGAGACCAATACAAAGCCCTGGTGTCACTCAAAGTAATCAGTGCCAGGCAGACTAAAATAATAGTAGCCAGGACCCTCCCCTTCATGGATCACTGCCTTGTTGTGGCGAAGGGGCTTGCGTAACTCAGTGAAGCCATAAGCTATGCCGTGCAGGGCCACCCAAGACGGACAGGTCATGGCAGAGAGTTCTGACAAAATGTGGTCCACTGGAGAAGGAAATGGCAACCCACTCCAGTATTCTTGCCAAGAAAACCCCATGGAACGTATCACAAGGCTAAAAGAGATGACGCCGGAAGATGAGCCCCTCAGGTCGGAAGGTGTCCAATATGCTACTGGGGAAGAGCAGAGGGTATTTCCAAGTAGCGCCAGAAAGAGTGAAGCGGCTGGGCCAAAGCCGAAAGGACACTCAGCTGTGGATGTGTCTGGCGGTGAAAGGAAAATCCGATGCTGTAAAGAACAATATTGTTTAGGAACCTGGAATGTCAGATCAATGAATCAAGGTAAGCTGGAGGTGGTCAAACATGAGATGGCAAGATTGAACATTGACATCTTGGGAATCAGCGAACTAAAATGGACAGGCATGGGCGAATTTAATTCAGGTGACCATCATATCTACTATTGTGGGCAAGAATCCCTTAGAAGAAATGGAGTAGCACTCATAGTCAACAAAAGGGTGGGAAAAGCAGTACTGGGGTACAATCTTAAAAATGATAGAATGATCTCGGTACGAATCCAAGGCAAACCATTCAACATCACAGTAATTCAAGTCTATGCCCCAACCACTGAGGCCGAAGAAGCTGAGGTTGATCGGTTCTATGAAGACCTACAACACCTTCTAGAACTAACACCAAAAAAAGATGTCCTCTTTATCATAGGGGATTGGAATGCTAAAGTAGGAAGTCAAGAAATCACGGGGATAACAGGCAGGCATGGCCTTGGTGTACAAAATGAAGCAGGACAAAAGCTAATAGAGTTTTGCCAAGAGAACATGCTGATCATAGCAAACACTCTTTTCCAACAGCACAAGAGGCGACTCTACACATGGATGTCACCAGATGGTCAATATCGAAATCAGATTGATTACGTCCTTTGCAGCCAAAGATGGAGAAGCTCCATACAGTCAGTAAAAACAAGACCTGGAGCTGACTGTGGCTCAGATCATGAGCTGCTTCTTGCAAAATTTCGGCTTAAATTGAAGAACGTCGGGAAAACCACTAAACCGTTCAGGTATGACCTAAATCATATCCCTGATGAATATACAGTGGAGGTGAGGAATAGATTTCAGGGATTAGACCTGATAGACAGAGTGCCTGAGGAACTATGGACGGAGGTCCGTAACATTGTTCAGGAGGCAGCAACGAAATCCGTCCCAAAGAAAAAGAAATGCAAGAAAGCCAAGTGGCTGTCTGATGAGGCTTTACAAGTAGCTGAAGAAAGAAGGGAAGCGAAAAGCAAGGGAGAAAGGGGAAGATATACCCAACTGAATGCAGAGTTCCAGAGAATAGCAAGGAGAGACAAGAAGGCCTTCTTAAATGAACAATGCAAAGAAATCGAGGAAAACAACAGAATGGGAAAGACTAGAGATCTCTTCAAGAAAATTGGAGATCTCAAGGGAACGTTTTGTGCAAAGACGGGCATGATAAAGGACAAAGAAGGCAGGGACCTAACAGACGCAGAGGAGATTAAGAAGAGGTGGCAAGAATACACAGAAGAACTATACAGGAAAGATCTGAATGTCCCTGATAGCCATGATAGTGCGGTCACTGAACTTGAGCCGGACATCCTAGAGAGTGAAGTCAAGTGGGCCTTAGGAAGCATTAGTAACAACAAAGCTAGCAGAGATGACAGTCTTCCAGCCGAGTTATTTAAAATCCTAAAAGATGATGCTGTTAAAGTGCTGCATTCAATATGCCAACAAATCTGGAACACTCAACAGTGGCCACAAGACTGGAAAAGGTCAGTTTACATTCCAATTCCAAAGAAGGGCAACGCCAAAGAGTGTTCAAACTACCGCACAATTGCGCTCATTTCACATGCCAGCAAGGTGATGCTCAAAATCCTACAGGCTAGGCTTCAGCAGTATGCGAACCGAGAACTACCGGAAGTACAAGCTGGGTTTCGAAGAGGCAGAGGAACTAGAGATCAAATCGCCAACATTCGCTGCATCATGGAGAAAGCAAGAGAATTCCAGAAAAACGTCTATTTCTGCTTCATTGACTATGCTAAAGCCTTTGATTGTGTGGATCACAACAAACTGTGGCAAATTCTTAAAGTGATGGGAGTACCAGACCACCTTACCTGTCTCCTGAGAAACCTGTACGAGGGTCAAGAAGCAACAGTAAGAACCAGACATGGAACAACCGATTGGTTCAAAATTGGGAAAGGAGTACGACAAGGCTGCATATTGTCACCCTGCTTATTTAACTTATATGCAGAGTACATCATGAGAAATGCCGGGTTGGATGAATCAGAGGTCGGAATTAAGATTGCCGGGAGAATTATCAAGAACCTCCGATATGCAGACGATACCACCCTAATGGCAGAAAGCGAAGAGGATCTCAAGAGCCTCTTGTTGAGGGTGAAAGAGGAGAGTGCAAAAGCTGGTTTGAAACTCAACATTAAAAAAACTAAAATCATGTCATCTGGCCCTATCACTTCCTGGCATATAGAAGGGGAAGAAATGGAAGCAGTGACAGATTTTACTTTCTTGGGCTCCAAGATCACCGCAGATGGTGACTGTAGCCATGAAATTAAAAGACGCTTGCTCCTTGGGAGGAAAGCTATGGCAAACCTAGACAGCATAGTAAGAAGCAGAGACATCACCTTGCCGACAAAGGTCCGTATAATCAAAGCTATGGTTTTCCCAGTAGTAATGTATGGCTGTGAGAGCTGGACTATAAGGAAGGCTGAGCGCCGAAGAATTGATGCTTTCGAACTGTGGTGCTGGAGAAGACTCTTACGAGTCCCCTGGACTGCAAGGAGGTCAAATCAGTCCATCCTAAAGGAAATCAACCCTGCCTGCTCATTGGAAGGACAGATAATGAAGCTGAAGCTCCAATATTTTGGCCACCTAATGCGAAGAGAAAACTCCCTGGAAAAGACCCTGATGCTGGGAAAGACTGAAGGCAAAAGGAGAAGGGGACGGCAGAGGATGAGATGGCTAGATAGCATCACGGATGCAATGAATATGAACTTGAGCACGCTCCGGGAGAGAACGCAGGACAGGAAGGCCTGGCGTGCTATGGTCCATGGGGTCACGAAGAGTCGGACACGACTGAACAACAACAACAACAACAACAAGCCAGGACCCTATGAGAAGCAGCCAACAGGCAAACCTCAAAGCAACTTTTGTTTTACTTAGTTGATGAACATAACCTGCCTTTCCAAATGGTCATCCAAGGTGCTTTCCAAGACACCTAGAATCCATAACACTATCAAAAGCACATCCAACAAAATCAACTAAAATAAGACCAATTCAGAAAGGCGGTTCTCAGAGTGCAATCCTATGCACGTTTAGACAGATGAAAGTCCTACAACTCCCAGCATTCTAAGCAATGCTGGGAGTTCTAGGACTTTGTCTGTCTAAACAAGCATAGGATTATGCCTTACTCAACAAGACAGTGCACTATAATTAGTTGTTGTTGTTCAGTCGTTAAGTCATGTCCAACTCTTCGTGACCCCATGGACCGCAGCACACCAGGCCTTCCTGTCCTACTATAATTAGTAATCAGTTAATATTAATATGGTAGTAACAATTAAATATTTAATTCAACTGAAAACTGTTTGGTAAAAATTTCCAAGCCTTAAAAATTCCCACTGTGAGAACAAATCCATGGACAAATCCATGGAGAGCTGTTCCAACTCTCCAGTTCAACTGAACCATCACTTCCAAGTTTCCCTTCTAACCAGCCGTATCCCAACCCAGTGCCCTCCAGATGTGTTGGCCTGTGTCAGAATGATGGGAACTGCAGTCCATCACATCTGGAGGGCACCAGGTTGGGGTACAGCTGTTTCTAACTCATTCCAGCTAAATCTAAGACATTCCCTACTTTTCATTTCTTCACCATCGCATCCTAAAGCACAGCACTGACACAGTTTGCCAGAGCGGGGCACGATGCATCCAAGCACGTTGCGAAACCTTGGCTTTTGTGCAAATAGAGAGTTGCCACCTTTTGTTGTCGCAAGGCTTCTGTACTTTTTCCTCGTCGCAGCTGCACAGCAGGCAGAAACCCAGCAGGTAAAGCTCCTCCAGGCATGGGGAGGAGATTGAAGCAGAGCTGTAGCTCAGTGCTAGAGCACCTGCTTTACATGCAGAAGGCCCCAGGTTAAATCTCCATCATCTCCAGGTGGGGCTAGGAAAAGCTCCAGCCTGAAATCCTGGAAAGCCGCTGCCAGTCAGTGTCAACAGTGCTGCGCTAGATGGACCAACGGTCTGACCGAGTATAAGGCAGCTTCCGACGTTCCTATGGACGCTTCACCTGTTGACTTTCTGCCTGTGCCATCGCTGTTAAAGGAAGAGGAGCGCTGCCAAAAAGGAAAGTGGCGTTTCTCTGCCAGCCTGTCCTCGCCGTCCTCAAGGTCAACCGGCGGGGAAGCCCCCGAGGTCCTGCCCCACCCGCCAACCCCCTACCGATGGCTCCAGGGCGGCCGACAGCCCGTCGCAGCAAGGGGAAGCGGCCCAAGAGCGCGGAGCTGGCCACGGTCCGTCGGGCCCCCAAGACAGCCGCAGCCCGTAGCAGGAGGCTCATGGCCGCCATGTCTGGGTCTGGCAAGCTTCCGCGGCAGAACGCGTCCAAGGTTACTTTCATGCAAGCAAGGAGTAGGACTGAAGCCGCGCCGCCGCCATCTTTGGAATGGGCTCTGGTTTCCAGCGGAGCTGAGCGCGGGGCACATAGACTGCAGGGTAGACTACAACACATAGGAATAGTTTCCGGTTTCGATTCCCCCCCCCTTTCTTGGAGGACGCGAGCGTTACCATACAAATCAATGGAGAAATGCAGCATTTTTTAACCATACCCGATTGGGTAGCAGTGCGTTTCTCTTCTCTCCTGCCCCCGCCTCCAGCATCCCAGAAAAAAACAGACAGCAGTAAAGAAGGGAATTCCTGCTCTTTCTAATTTATTACATGTAAAAACTTGATTTTTTGTTTTTAGACATTTAAAAAGCATAACTGTATGCAGTTCAACGGAGTCGGGTAGCAGTGTGTTTCTCTTCTCTCCTGCCCCCACCTCCAGCATCCCAGAAAAAAACAGACAGCAGTAAAGAAGGGAATTCCTGCTCTTTCTAATTTATTACATGTAAAAACTTGATTTTTTGTTTTTAGACATTTAAAAAGCATAACTGTATGCAGTTCAACGGAGTCGGGTAGCAGTGTGTTTCTCTTCTCTCCTGCCCCCGCCTCCAGCATCCCAGAAAAAAACAGACAGCAGTAAAGAAGGGAATTCCTGCTCTTTCTAATTTATTACATGTAAAAACTTGATTTTTTGTTTTTAGACATTTAAAAAGCATAACTGTATGCAGTTCAACGGAGTCGGGTAGCAGTGTGTTTCTCTTCTCTCCTGCCCCCACCTCCAGCATCCCAGGAAAAAACGAAGACAGCAGTAAAGAAAGGAATTCCTGCTCTTTCTAATTTATTACATGTAAAAACTTGATTTTTTTGTTTTTAGACATTTAAAAAGCATAATTGTATGCAGTTCAATGGAGTCCAAGGCGTCTGTGTGCAACTGAGCATTGAATTTGGGCTGGGAGCGGGGTTGAGGGGGCAACTTAAGGATACTGGCCTTTGATGCAATCTGAAGGGTTTGCGGGGAGGGGAACGTTTGGCTGAGAATCCAAACCGGCTTCATCCCTCCCTTGTAATGTACAATATTGGAGTGGCAGGGCTGTTTTAAGCCACAGGGACGGTGTAAAAGCTGAACGGAACGAGCCGGGATGGCCCCTTCATTAAAAACAAACACACACACACCAAACACAGTGACGTGTGTTAGAGACACCTGAGAACAATATTTTTGGACAGAAATAATACATCCAGAACAGAATGGAGTGGCCCAGAACAGTCACTTCCAAAACACCCAAATCAACCAATTTCACCAGTCACACATGACATAACTACATGGTGTTAGATAAAAAGTCCTTGCTTTCGGTTTAGAAGAAAAGAATGCCAGGCAGGCAGCAGTGGATCCAACGCTATTTTATTGAACGTTTTGCAAAACGGGTGCAGAGCAGTCTGGACCCCGAGACACGTGTGCAAAAGCCCTTTATATCATATCGCTTCTATTGTTCTTTGTTGTTGTTGTTGTTGTTCAGTCGTTCAGTCGTGTCCGACTCTTCGTGACCCCATGGACCATAGCACGCCAGGCCTTCCTGTCCTGCGCTCTCTCCCGGAGTGTGCTCAAGTTCATATTCATTGCATCCGTGATGCTATCTAGCCATCTCATCCTCTGCCGTCCCCTTCTCCTTTTGCCTTCAGTCTTTCCCAGCATCAGGGTCTTTTCCAGAGAGTTTTCTCTTCGCATTAGATGGCCAAAATATTTGAGCATCAGCTTCAGTATCTGTCCTTCCAATGAGCAGTCAGGGTTGATTTCCTTTAGGATTGACCGATTTGACCTCCTTGCAGTCCAGGGGACTCGTAAGAGTCTTCTCCAGCACCACAGTTCGAAAGCATCAATTCTTCGGCGCTCAGCCTTCCTTATAGTCCAGCTCTCACAGCCATACATTACTACTGGGAAAACCATAGCTTTGATTAGACGGACCTTTGTCGGCAAGGTGATGTCTCTGCTTCTTACTATGCTGTCTAGGTTGGCCATAGCTTTCCTCCCAAGGAGCAAGCGTCTTTTAATTTCATGGCTACAGTCACCGTCTGCGGTGAACTTGGAGCCCAAGAAAGTAAAATCTGTCACTGCTTCCATTTCTTCCCCTTCTATATGCCAGGAAGTGATGGGGCCAGATGCCATGATCTTCGTTTTTTTAATGTTGAGTTTCAAACCAGCTTTTGCACTCTCCTCTTTCACCCTCAACAAGAGGCTCTTTAGATCCTCTTCGCTTTCTGCCATTAGGGTGGTATCGTCTGCATATCGGAGGTTGTTGATAATTCTCCCAGCAATCTTAATTCCGACCTCTGATTCATCCAACCCGGCATTTCTCATGATGTACTCTGCATATAAGTTAAATAAGCAGGGTGACAATATGCAGCCTTGTCGTACTCCTTTCCCAATTTTGAACCAATTGGTTGTTCCATGTCTGGTTCTTACTGTTGCTTCTTGACCCTCGTACAGGTTTCTCAGGAGACAGGTAAGGTGGTCTGGTACTCCCATCACTTTAAGAATTTGCCACAGTTTGTTGTGATCCACACAATCAAAGGCTTTAGCGTAGTCAATGAAGCAGAAATAGACGTTTTTCTGGAATTCTCTTGCTTTCTCCATGATGCAGCGAATGTTGGCGATTTGATCTCTAGTTCCTCTGCCTCTTCTAAACCCAGCTTGTACTTCCAGTAGTTCTCGGTTCGCATACTGCTGAAGCCTAGCTTGTAGGATTTTGAGCATCACCTTGCTGGCATGTGAAATGAGCGCAATTGTGCGGTAGTTTGAACACTCTTTGGCGTTGCCCTTCTTTGGAATTGGAATGTAAACTGACCTTTTCCAGTCTTGTGGCCACTGTTGAGTGTTCCAGATTTGTTGGCATATTGAATGCAGCACTTTAACAGCATCATCTTTTAGGATTTTAAATAGCTCGGCTGGAATACTGTCATCTCCGCTAGCTTTGTTGTTACTAATGCTTCCTAAGGCCCACTTGACTTCACTCTCGAGGATGTCCGGCTCAAGTTCAGTGACCGCACTATCATGGCTATCAGGGACATTCAGATCTTTCCTGTATAGTTCTTCTGTGTATTCTTGCCACCTCTTCTTAGTCTCCTCTGCTTCTGTTAGGTCCCTGCCTTCTTTGTCCTTTATCATGCCCGTCTTTGCACAAAACGTTCCCTTGAGATCTCCAATTTTCTTGAAGAGATCTCTAGTCTTTCCCATTCTGTTGTTTTCCTCGATTTCTTTGCATTGTTCATTTAAGAAGGCCTTCTTGTCTCTCCTTGCTATTCTCTGGAACTCTGCATTCAGTTGGGTATGTCTTCCCTTTTCTCCCTTGCTTTTCGCTTCCCTTCTTTCCTCAGCTACTTGTAAAGCCTCATCAGACAGCCACTTGGCTTTCTTGCATTTCTTTTTCTTTGGGATGGATTTCGTTGCTGCCTCCTGAACAATGTTACGGACCTCCGTCCATAGTTCCTCAGGCACTCTGTCTATCAGGTCTAATCCCTGAAATCTATTCCTCACCTCCACTGTATATTCATCAGGGATATGATTTAGGTCATACCTGAACGGTTTAGTGGTTTTCCCGACGTTCTTCAATTTAAGCCGAAATTTTGCAAGAAGCAGCTCATGATCTGAGCCACAGTCAGCTCCAGGTCTTGTTTTGACTGACTGTATGGAGCTTCTCCATCTTTGGCTGCAAAGGACATAATCAATCTGATTTCGATATTGACCATCTGGTGATGTCCATGTGTAGAGTCGCCTCTTGTGCTGTTGGAAAAGAGTGTTTGCTATGATCAGCATGTTCTCTTGGCAAAACTCTGTTAGCTTTTGTCCTGCTTCATTTTGTACACCAAGGCCATGCCTGCCTGTTATCCCGGTGATTTCTTGACTTCCTACTTTAGCATTCCAATCCCCTATGATGAAGAGGACATCTTTTTTTGGTGTTATTTCTAGAAGGTGTTGTAGGTCTTCATAGAACCGATCAACCTCAGCTTCTTCGGCCTCCGTGGTTGGGGCATAGACTTGAATTACTGTGATGTTGAATGGTTTGCCTTGGATTCGTACTGAGATCATTCTATCATTTTTAAGATTGTACCCCAGTACTGCTTTTCCCACCCTTTTGTTGACTATGAGTGCTACTCCATTTCTTCTAAGGGATTCTTGCCCACAATAGTAGATATGATAGTCACCTGAATTAAATTCGCCCATGCCTATCCATTTTAGTTCGCTGATTCCCAAGATGTCGATGTTCAATCTTGCCATCTCATGTTTGACCACCTCCAGCTTACCTTGATTCATTGATCTGACATTCCAGGTTCCTAAACAATATTGTTCTTTACAGCATCGGATTTTCTTTTCACCACCAGACACATCCACAGCTGAGTGTCCTTTCGGCTTTGGCCCAGCCGCTTCACTCTTTCTGGCGCTACTTGGAAATACCCTCTGCTCTTCCCCAGTAGCATATTGGACACCTTCCGACCTGAGGGGCTCATCTTCCGGCGTCATATCTTTTAGCCTTGTGATACGTTCCATGGGGTTTTCTTGGCAAGAATACTGGAGTGGGTTGCCATTTCCTTCTCCAGTGGACCACATTTTGTCAGAACTCTCTGCCATGACCTGTCCGTCTTGGGTGGCCCTGCACGGCATAGCTTATGACTTCACTGAGTTACGCAAGCCCCTTCGCCACAACAAGGCAGTGATCCATGAAGGGGTCTATTGTTCTTACCAGTAACCAATGAAACAGTTAGTACATCGGCTCACTAAGTTAATATCCAATAAACAGTCACTATCAGCTTACCAAGCCGTTAGTCATGAGCGCGTCAGTATGATTCCCTTTTTGCTCCGCCTATATTTTCCCGCCACTCGGGCTCTTACGTAACTTGAGATGCCAATGGTTATGGAGTCTCCTTTTTCTAACAATGGGAAGCCACAAAACTTCCACAGAAACCACGTTCAGGTACCTGTTCCAGACAACAGTCCATATTCTTGAAAAATGTTCCAAAAAGACCACTTCCAAGTGAGCCAAATCAACCAAACTCAGCAGTCATGGCTGTATGGGAGGGATGCAATAAGCCACAAAATTTTTACTGTTGCCCAGAACGGAAACTTCCACAAGAGCCAACTCAACCAAATTCTCCGATCACACATAACTACATAGGAGGCATACAATAAGCCACAAAATGTCCACAGAAATCATGTTCAGATACCTGTTCCAGGCAATAGTCCATATTCCAGAAAACAGTCCAGAATGGTCCAAATCAACCAGATTTATCCGCCAGACATAACTGCATGGGAGTGATATAATAAGCTACAAAACTGCCATAAAACCATGTTCCAGTACCTGTTTCAGGCAAAAGTCTGTATTTTGTAAAATGGCCCAGAACTCAAAACTTCCAAGTGAGCCAAATCAACCAAGCTCACTAGTTACACACAATTAGATGGGAGTGATACAATAAGCCATAAACAAACACTACCACCCAATATTAGAATTTAAAACCATCGGTAATGTATATTACAATAATATAACAGAATCAAACCACCTCATAAATTATCAAAGCATGTCTTTAACTTTTAGCCCTACCAAGTAACATTTGTCATCATCAAATTACATTTGTCTATTGTTAAACCAGCGTAATTTATATTCAATGGTTTTTTAAAAGCCGGCTGGTTTAAGACCACAGTTAAAGCTATCGCACATTTTCTCAAGGTCCACAAATCCAGGAAAATGGAAGCAAAGTCTGGTGCCCAACTGACCTGCCCCATGATCAGTGATGAACAATGTCATGAATTATGCTTGCTTACAACTTACCCTCCATGCATTCACATTTCTCCAAGGTCTTTCAGGCCCAAATTCACACGAGGAGAATGGAGTGTCTGGGGTGAACAAAGATGCCCCATGCTGTCCAGGGCCTGTATTGCCTTAAGAAGCATCTGAGCCTCACTCTATTGCTAGAGGAACCCTCCTGTGAGTTGAGCCAGGCCCCTTTGTTAGTTACATCAGTAGCTGGCAGGATGGGTTAAACATGAGAGGGAGACCTCTTCTAGCAACAACACTAGATGCTTCATAAAGCAATATAGGACCAAGGCAACATGGGGCATCTCTGCTACCCAAGGAAAAGTGTGGGTGTGTGAAGTGAAATGAAATGAAATGGGCATACTTAGAGCATGAATGCATGTTCAGTGTAACTTGAATCTAGTGTGAGATATGATCCTTGCATGTCTTTTCCCCATCACACAAAGTAAGAGCAAGGATTGGGGCCCTTGTACTGCATTTCTGCTTTCAGAAATATGGTATGAGGTCCTGATCCTTTGGCTCCCCATATCTGTGCATTCCATCCCCACCCATCCCAAATTATCTGAGAATCAAACTTACTGTAAAGGTGTAGCTAGGTTGTCTTTCTTTTGTACTCAAAAGTAAGCTCATGGGACCTTATATGGATCAGGACCCTAGACTGGAAGGGAGGGAGCTTTAACCCTTTTCCCAATGCCTGCGATTTACATTGCAACTGCATGCCTTTGGGGCAATGTAAATGGGAGGCATGGGTAAGAATTTTCTTAAATCCATTCTGTCTGTGTTTCATGGATTGTCAGCAGTCCTTTGTTTTGTTGTCCACTCATTGACAGAATTGAATCTTCTACAAGAATTTCATTCATTTACAAATGCACATTAGTGCACTTGCATGCATGCATACGTGTACAAGTGCACATTTGCACAAATCCCCCGCAAAACTTTAAAAAAAAAAAACTAGACTGTAAGTCTGGTTGTTGGAAATTTGTTTTTGTGGAGGTTTTGTGGCTCATTGGATCATTCCCATCCAGTTACATGTGAGAGGTGAATTTGGTTGATTTGGCTTATTTTGAAGTTGCCCTTCTGGGCCATTTTCCAGAATATGGACTATTGCCTGAAATGGATATTAGAACATGGTTTCTGTAGAAGATTTGTGGCTTATTTGGGGCTTATTTGCCCCAGATTTGGGGCATCTGTCCCATGTAGTTATGTGGAACAGGAGATTTTGGTTGATTTGTCTCACTTGGAAGTTGCCATTCTGGGCCGTTTTTCCAGAATATGGACTGTTGCCTGGAATGGGTATCTGAATGTGCCTTTTGTGGACGCTTTGTGGCTGATTGTATGCCTCCCATGTATTTATGTGTGACTGGTAAATTTGGTTGATTTGGCTCACGTGGAAGTTGCTGTTCCGGGACATTTTTCAAGAATGTCTGTTGCCCAGAATGGATATCAGAACATGTTTTTTTTCTGGTAGTTCTATGGCTCAATGTGTCCCTCCCATACAGCCTTATGGGAAAAGTCAATCTGGCTCACTTTGAAGTTGCCGTTCTGGGCCATTTTCCAGAATATGGACTTTTGCCTGCTCTGGACATTTTGTGGCATATAGCATCCATCCCATATAGGTATGACTGACTGGTTGATTTGATTCACATGGAATTTGCCATTCCGGGCTATTTTTTGAGAATGTGGACTAGTGGGTTACTGCATGCCTCCCATGTAGTTATTCCATGGCTCCCACGCCCACCTGCTTACAAGGAGATAATGGACAGTATTTGCACTGGGATTTGCATTGGCAGGGCTAATTCTTGTATAAAATCTAAATAAATTAAAATCTAAATAAAAATTTAAAATCTAAATAAAATTGTTGCAGAACTCAGAGTCAGAGAGACCACGGAGTGAAGGAAAAAGAGTTTTTATTTAACGCACGGACTTAAGGCTGGAATCATTTCTAAAGAGCCAGAAGCCCCAATTTACATCAGCATATTGTTTTTATAGATATTGTGACACATAGGAAACGGCTCCTCCTCTCCCTCCCGTGTGGGGTTGCAGTCCTCAACATTTCCTCTCCTAGCATCATTGTTTATAATACAAGAAATGGGTTATAGGGTAGCTATGATAAGCAGAGAACAGAAGAGAACAGCAGAGAACAAGATATACATATCACCATGACCTTAGCCTTTGTTGACAAGGTAAGAAATTCCTGTGTCTCGTCAGCTTACAAACATATATTTCAGAGAGCAAGAGCTCAGCAAGAACATGAAGCATGAGACTGCATGAGGCTACTTAGTCTGACCCCCGATATGGCTGCTACAAAATAATGTTCTACCCTACTTGGGGTGGGGAAAGAAGTATCTGCTGTTGTATAACAGCTACGGTAAAATCCCGGGTTTCTCCGCTGATTTGTTTCATTGCTCTCACTTCTGCTGCAGGGGAAATTTAAAAGTGCTTTCCAATGTCTGACATCTTCCGTCTCCAGACGACGAGACATGTTATTCTAACGTTCTTATCTCTGCGGTCGAAAGCCAGGTGGAATGAGAAGCATTGTGGGAAACGAACGTAATTTCTACCTCTATGGTTATCATAGAGGTAGAACCGGTATAGAGTTACTCTCTTGGTACTTCCGGTCTCAAATCCCACAGGGTTTTCCGTCTGACTTCCAGCTCAAGTTCTAACGGCGCTTTTACCATAGAGCGCAAAATCATAGAGCGGCAATACGCGACCTCCGTAGAGACTTTTACGTCTGTACCGCCGCTCCTAATATCGCGGCCTCCCCGAACATGGCCAATGATCGCAGGCCGCTGCCGCAGAGCATTCTGGGACATAGAAGGTGTCATGGCGACGGCGGCGGCGCTTGGCCGGCGGTTCTCGGAGATCTTTAGGTTGGCCGGAGGAGCGACTTGGGGGCCGCCAGTGGCTTCGTGCTCGAGGTGGGCAAGGACCGCACGGGAACCAGGACACGGGGGGTGCCCGGTGTGGTCTGAGGGGCTAGAAGAGGCGCCTTTCAGGACAGGGGGAGGGGGACTTCGCCCCATAGAAAGGGCGACAAGGACTCCTGTAGCTTCACAAGAGGAAAATTCCCTCATCTGGGAGAAGCGGCACTTCCCGAAATTCCCTCCCCTGCCCGGCTACTAAGGAGACGAGCGCCCCCTTCTCCTTCGCGTTGCGGGGAGGCAGCCCCAGGGCTGCCCTGGCCTCTGGAGACTCAGACACGTTTAAGACTGCTTCAGACGTGATTTTAAAAAATCCCGCTCGAGGGAGCAGGAGCAAGAGAGAGGAAAGGGCAATTTCACCTTCAGTTTGTTGTTTATTCGGTCAGTCGCTCCCGACTCTTCGTGACTTCATGGACCAGCCCACACCAGAGCTTCCTGTCAGCCGTCGCCACCCCCAGCGCCCCCAAGGTCGAGCCCGTCACTTCCAGAATATCATCCAATCACCTTCAATAGGTGTGTAGAAAAGGGAAGCAGGTTATGAGAGGTCCACTTTGGCCCCAGCCAAAAGCCCCCCTTCTGCACAGTTGTTCAAAGTACAAGAGTTGCATTGGTTTATGAAGAGTCTGCAGTTGCATTGGTTTATCCTAATTGCTGCATGCACTCGAAAAGCAGTAGGAAATAGTGTGCAGTCCATATGTAGATTATCATGCGGTACTATGATTGCACACATGTTGTAATGCATGTGTATGTACATTGGGATGTGCCCTTAGTGCTGCTCCAGGGGATTTTACACAGACAATACATAGGTCTGATAAAAAGCATGAAAGCCACATGCAGATTGTAATGCATGATTACCTTTTTTCTTTTGGGGCCATCAGTTTGGCAAGCATGGCTAGTAGACATTTTTATGGATTTATCTGTAGGTCATTTTGTAAGTATAGAGAGCATTCTTGTGTGCAGAATATTGCATAGTGTCACTAAAAGGAAGCCAACTCAATACCTTTTGGGAATCATTTGGAGGACCAGGATACTTGTGCAGCACAATCCAATGTATGTTTATCTGGAAGTAAGTCATACTGCTTTCAGGGAGATTTATTTGCAGGTAGGTGTACATTGTACAATTGCAGCCTTCTCTCTGGAAAATAGGGCTTCCATGGTGTAGATCAGCCTTCCCCAACTTGGTGCCTTCCAGATGTTTTGGACCTCAGCTCCCATCAGACCCAGCATTGCCAGAGGTTAGAAATTCTGGGTGTGTGGTCCAAAACATCTGGAGCGCATCAGGTTTGGGAAAGCTGGTGTAGATCTTGTATAGACACTAACTTGCTAGTAGTCCAGCAGATAAGTGAAACAATTGTGCCTTTGATGGTAAAAGCATGAAATACGGCACACTTTTAAATCATACCATATTGAATATCTTTTGCTATAGGGTCATCTCTGATTTGCCCTGTAACAAAATTGGTAACCATTTTGAAATATGGCCACCAATCGCAGTTACAATTCCTCAATTTTGGGAGAATCATGCATATTATAGGGTTTATGAGAGCTGATTAATTTGCATTATAACTATAGAAGTGTTAAAAAGCCATATGGGAGTTAATGACCAAAAAAACCCTTAAGGTTCTATAATAGAACCTCATAGACCTATGCAATTGTTTTTAAAGCTAAGCACTGGAAAAAAATAACTTAAGGAACAGAATGATTGTTGTTTATTTCATGTAAATACAGCATGGCTGGCGAATTCGGGGAGTTGTAGGACTTCTTTCTGTCTAAACATGCATAGGATTGCGCCCTAAATTATTATTTTTTAAGTCGAATACATTTGGATACTGTTGCAACCCCCACACACAACTTATTAGTCAGTACGAAGTGCACCACAAAGACAAATAGCAGTACTCTGTAGAGCAGCCTTGTGACACTCGCAATGTGCTCTACAGCCTTTCTTGCAGCCACATCATATAAGTTCCCTATAAGCTTGTGTAGCCACTGGTAGGGTTGTCCAGCATATTTCCCATCCACCCCCATCCTTCTTCTTCCACCCCCAATCACTCAGCAAGGGAAACTCTGGTGCTGTGATCATCATTTGGGCCCAGCATTGACCAGCCTGGTAGACAGCCCTTTTGATATGCTGAATGAGCGCATCCTGTGTAGGAGGTAGACTGCCAATTGCTCTACCTTTCTGCAAGAACAGCTGCTTCCTTGCATCATTAACATGCTCTTCACTGCTGGTACAGTCATATCGGGAAAACTACAAATCTCCCTAGTGGCTTCAGCTGTTCTTCTACTGCCTGCTGTCTTGGCCTATCAGCCAAGGTACGGAATGCTGAGGTAATATCTCCATATGCATTCCAGGTGTTCCATGCAGTCCTTTTGCTCCTCCCTCCAAAAAAGGACACAGTATCACATGCAGTAATTGCGTGGAACATTGGCAAGGCGATACATCCATCAGAACCAAGAGGTCTTGCTAAACTAACGAGCAGCAAGGAACTGGAAGTTCTTCCCAACTCCAAGTGCCACCCATAGTTCATTAATGTTCAGGTGCTGTGCCAGTGTTATGGCCAGAACTACATTGTCGGTGTCAACGGTGCGTATTAGGGCTTTATTGTACCATTGCTGCACAGCATCACTTAAGTGGAGTAGGATGCGAGTGTCAGCCTCTTGGTGTGACCACAGAGCCAGTCCCAAGACATCTTGATGATTTACACAAAGCACATTGGTCTTGTTCGTAGTAATCACGTGTTTGTTAGTGTCAGTGCCTGCTGGCATCACTGCCAAGAAGGAGAACAACTCAGTCTTGTTGCCATCAATGCGGAGAAACTTTTGCCAGGTTTTGGGGACTGGACTTTATGGCTAGTCATGTTTCCGAATACCTTTTCCCCTTTTGCTGCATGTGTCACTCTTGAAGCGTTCAGGCCTATACACATCCTAGATGAGGTCTAATCTTGTTACATACTGAAGCTGTGATTTGATATAGGAAAGGAAAACATCAGTGGCATAATCCTGGAATGTTTTTGCAAGCCATGGTCACAGCATGTTGATGATGGCAGCACCATCAAGAATGGTCACTATAGGATTGGAGATTTTTTTTTTCACAGGTTTGAGCTCATCCAAACAGTGCAACAAATCAGACTTTGTTCCTGTTCTCAGACTCCCCATTTTGACAGTGCTGGGGGATAGGCTTGATTCTCATGGCGAAAGAAGTCATCTAGATCACCATTGCATATCTGGGATGCAATGTAAAGTCTAGAGAAGAATGAGCAGTCATTCTTTATGGATATCCGTTGCAGCTGTTTACTTGACTTTTCTCTGACTGGAGGATGGCTGAAGATATGGAGGTTGTTCCATTTGATAGGTCTGTGATAGCTTTGTCTTAGTTGACAAGCCTCTCACTGACGTATGTTTCATATTGGGCAACTCCAAGTTACTTAGTCTTGAGTAGTGTGTCTGCCACTGCTGGATCTACAATGTTTATGTTGTCAAGTACAATAAGATCACAGCTGTTTTCACCAAATGGGTTTCCTATATCTTCTATAGCCTGAGTGAGAGACTTAACAGATCTTACAAATGCCATCTGTGAGTGCTTTTTGGCCTCATTGTGATGCTCATCTGTGTCCCATCTCTTATTACTTCAATTCTCAAATTCTTCAGCTACATGGGCCATCTTGGGACTAGACACCATCCAGTGACACAGAGCTGCTGGGTTTTCTGTGAGGCCTATGGCTCCACTATCACCTTTTACAGATGCATTATTCTGCTTGTGGGCCTGGTCAATGGCAATAGCAGAGAAGGCACATTTTGATATTGTGACAAATTTCCCCTCCGGGAATTCTTCATAGATGTTACAATGGCACTGTTTAAGTGAAACCATATCACGTAAGTGTACAGAGATTCATCTTGCATAGTGGGTATAGTCCAAAGCAAAGAATCAGGGAACCATCTTGGACAGGGCCTCAATACAGAGCTGGAAGTCTCGCTCTCGTATCGCTCTCACATATGTCATCAAGACAAGCTCCAACTGTAGAATGATGTACCAGAATCAGAACTGGGGACGTACATTACTTCTTTCATTCCACCAGCCTTCCAGCAACAAGAAGTGGCTTCTAAGTCTTGGCTGTCCTCATTCCAGGACTGCTGGAGAAGTACATGGAGGCTACTGGCTGTGATGTGATGAGCCCTACGGGTGCGTGTCACATGGGACGCTTGTAGAAATGAATCAGCTTTTCCTGCTGTGATAACACCAGCCTCAGCAAGCGCTCCAGTCCACCTGCTTTCATCCAGAAGATCTCCAAGTCCCTTGAGAACTAGCATCTCAATATGGAGCCCACCAAACATTACAAATTATAAGCAGTAATTTATGATGTTATAAAGCATTATAAATAAGGTTATATTATTTTCCTTAACTCCATTTTGCATGTGCATGCACGCATGTGTGTGTATGCTCCTGTGCTTCTGCATATGAGTGTGTATGGAAGATGTCTGCACATGTATTTACACACCAAATTCAAGCAAAATCACATTCATTTTGACCCACAGAGCATCAAACATACAATAGGGCAGATTGAAAAGTTTCTTAGGAGGCCATTTTGAAAAGTGTCTGCCATTGCTGTTAGGGGGAATGGCCCTATAACTAAAATCTTCCTGAGAATATGTCGTACCTGTGCCCCATCACATGCTTTTATCATCAAAAGCACAATTTGGCCACATATTGCACCTAGCTGCTGGACTATAGAGAGAGTGCATAAAAATATCAATGTCATAATCTAGAGTCCTTCAGAGGTCTAAAGAAGTACTTGCTTTCCCTGAAAAAAGATCTTTCTGTAAAGCCACTCTTAAAACACCTCCCTGAGTGTTCACTTTTAACTAGGTAAAATAGATTAATGTAGTTTGGCAGACAAATATTGAGGCTTTGAATTGTTTTTGTTATAGAAAATATTTTAACAACCCTGTTGAAAGTGTGTGCTTAGGAAAAGAAATAAGCTACACTTGTGTGGGTGGATGCTGTTTTTTGTGCATTTTTACAATTGTTTTTTCCTATTTTATTGTCCTTCAGATTAATCCTCGGTGATCTACACAAGAATGCAACAAAAGTACAGATGCGCCCTCCCTGTATGTTACTTCATACCTCCTTGCCTCGAAATGGGCTGGATGAATTTTTTGATGATCCTCAAAACTGGGGAAAGACAGAAATCAAATCTGGTAAGATAATTTGAATCTGTTTATTTTTATTGCTGTGCTGGCCTCCCACTATGTGAATATGCAAGCTGGGCAGCTTTGTAAGGGGTTCAATAACAACGAATTATACGCTGGGTTGGGTGTTTCCCATGTGTCTTCCAAATCACTGTTGCACTGTACAATCTGCCTTTTTCAGGATTTGACACCTCAATTGTCAATGTTTGTGTTTAGGGATATAATTCTTTCAAGCAATGTGTTAAAATTACTGGCATTTAATTTTGCTTGTTTTTAAATATTTGGCTATACATGACAATAAAGCTGAGTAAGAGAGCAATCCTAAGGCCCTTAGACAGCGTCTGGGGCACCATAGGATGCTACAGAGCTCTTCCTCAATGTCTGTAGACAGAGCTACAAGCACAGAGGATGAGATCTGATCACAAAAGTGGCTTCATAAGAGAAGTTGAAGAGGGAGAAAACGAGATGTGATAGGCAGGGAGAGGCCGGGTTGTGCAGTATCCTGTGATCTCTCCAGTCTCTCCGTCTAGCTGCATTTTGTATTTTAATGTGAGGAAAGGAGGTGAAATCAGCTCCGTCCTCCTCTTGCTCTGCCTGGCTCTTGTCAGCAGGGCATAGGATAAGCCAAGGGCTCCAACCTGAGAGCCATCTGTTTATTGGGAGTGCAACTCATCTGGTTGTGTCCTAAAGCATTTTGTATTATGTTGTATTGCATTGGCTTTTTCCCCTCATTTCCAGATTTCCTGTCTGTTTTTTAAAGCTCTCACGAGAGCAAAAGGACCGTTTGGAAATGCTTTTTGTGGGGGTGGGGGTCTGGTGAAATTTGAGAACTTGGTAGTGGACGGGCAGAGGTTGCAGTGGATAGCAAATGGGGTAGAAATTATTTAAAATAAATAATGTTCCTGGGGTCATGGCTTGAGAGCATGTGATGCAGCACACCTGCTGAAACTAAGCAAGTTTGGGTCTGGTCAGTACCTGGACGGAAGACCTCCTGGGAATCCTGTGTGTGCCATCTGAGTTCCATGGTGAAAGAAAGGCTGGATATACAAAAGTAAGTAAATAAATACTTTTATGCCGCCCTTCAATAAACATCCAGGGCATCTTACAAGAAAGCAACAACACTCACACAGTGAGGAGGATAACAGAAGTTACGGTGATAATAAACGGTAATCAGATAAATAAAACAGTAAAAAGCAGCAGTTTAAAGCAGCCCATAGAATTCAGTGGAACAACTGAGCATAGAATTTGGTGTTCAGTGGTCTCCAGTTTGGATTTTATTGGGATACAAAAGACAGGTATCCACTGAAGCATAGATTTCACAGAACACAACATACAAGCAAAAGCCTTTGAATGGCTCCTCAAATAGCTGCTTTTGCATCAGTATGGAAAATGAATTGCCACTTTCACTTGAAAAACACACCCTAGGCCTCCAGAAAGGTGCTCACACTTCTCTTGTGCTTTTTGGCTTCCACAGGGGATGCGTGGACAATAGAGCAGCTCCGTGGCAAGAGCAGTGAAGATTTGCACAAACTGTGGTGAGTATCTTTCAGTGTCCCGTTAAGATGACATACTTCAAGAACTGCTTGTGCTTGGTAAAAAATTTGAGATCTGTATGGTATTGCTCTTGTGGCACTAAAGCTTTGCCACTGGTTGGCTGAGCTCCTTCCGTGAGAGAAAAGAAAGTTATCAGTTTGGCTGTGACTTAAACCTTACATAGGGCCAGACAAAAGTTCCAGAAGGCAGAGGAACGAAGGGGCAAGGAGGCTAAGGGAAGGTGGAGAGAAGGAAATTGATTGAGAAAAGTACTTGAAGGAAAGGTAGGTGGGAAATAAAGCTTGAGGGAAAGGGCAGAGGACAGGCACACAGGAAACTGAGGAAAGAGCCAGGGCCTGCAGGAGAGGCCACCACCACCACCGGGGAAGAGGCGCGCCTGCTGCTGCTGGGCCTGCTGCTGCTGCCGCCACCGCTGCCGCCACTGCCACCACCACCAGGCCTTCCCTGGAGACTTCTGCCTGGCAGACCGCCAGTCCCTGCAGGACCAGGCCCCCAGGTACCGAGCCAGCTGTGCTGCTCCACCTGCCCTCCCTGGAGGGGCTACATAAGCTGGCTGGCTGAGGTGGCCTGGGAGAGCCAGGGCCTGCAGGAGAGGCCACCACCGGGGAAGAGGCGCGCCTGCTGCTGCTGGGCCTGCGGCGGCGGTGGCAGCAGCTGCTGCCGCCACCACCACCACCACCTGGCCTTCCCTGTGGACTCCGGCCTGGCATTATTTTTAAGGGGATTTTTAATTGTCTTTTTTAATTGTTTTGTTGTTGTTTTGTTTTTTTAATTTCTGGGGGATTTTGTTGTGTTTTTAGGGATGGGTAGCCTGCCTGATAGGCGGGAGCGAGGGGGCATGTGTCCACCTGATGGAGGCAGTGGGGGGAGTGTTGGGGGGCAGAGCATACCGAGGCTGGGCGGCAGGCGCTGGCGGAGCGCTAGGGGCAGGCCATGCCAGGTAAGGGGAACAAGGGAGAGATGTGTAGTATCTGTCCCCTGCTCCAGGCCTGTCCAGAGCCAAAGGATGGCTGGGGGAGGCGTGACCCCATCTTCTGGCCTTCGTTTGCTGCCCTGCAATGCCAGGTCTGTTACCCAGAAAACCTCCCTCATCCATGACATGATCCTGGACGAGGGTGCAGACCTGGCATGTATTATGGAGACCTGGCTGGCCGAGGCTGCTGCTCCAACCCTTGCAGCCATGTGTCCAGCTGGATTTTCGTATGCACAGCAGCCGAGGGCTGGGGATCGGGGAGGGGGAGTGGCTGTTATCTACCGAGAGTCCTTGGTCTTCACCAGACCCCCTCTCCGGGAGACCAAGGTTGCTGAGTGCATGTAATGGAGGTTGGGCCCGAAGGGCAGTCTGGGGATTCTGCTCGTGTACCATCCCCCCCACTGCACGACTGACTCCCTGGCCGAGGTGCTTGAGGTGGTCTCTGATGTGCGTGTACAGTCCCCTAACTTACTGGTGTTGGGGGACTTCAACGTACATTCGGAGGCCATCCTCACAGGAGCACGTCGGGACTTCATGGAGACCATGGCTTCCTGGGAGCTGCATCATATTCTAACTGGGCCCACCCATGTAGCCGGTCACGCACTAGACCTTGTGTTTGTTTCTGGAGAAGTGGGGAGTGATCTGGAAGTCGGGGGTATATCCACCACCCCCTTGTCATGGTCAGAGCACTATCTGGTGATGTTAGACTTCTCGGTTCCACAACCCCTCCGCAGGGGTGGAGGACCCATTAAAATGGTCCGCCCCAGGCGTCTTATGGATCCAAATGGATTCCTGAACGCGCTTGGAGATTCTCTGGGGCATGCCAACGGCCACTCGGTCGAGACCCTGGTGGGTGGCTGGAATGCTGCAATCACTGGGGCATTCGATCAGGTGGCTCCGAAACGCCCTCTCCCCCTGAACAGGGCTCGGACTGCACCATGGTTCAATCCGCGTTTATGAGCTCTGAAACAGGAGGTGAGACGGCTAGAGCGCCGGTGGCAGAAGTCTCGCTCCAAAGACGATCAGACACGGGCTAGAGCTGTATCTTCAGCCTATCACGTGGCGGTGAAGGCAGCAAAAAAAGAATATTATGCTGCCTCCATCACGTCTGCAGAGTGCTGTCCCAGGAGGCTGTTCCAAGTGGTCCGGAGCCTGGTCGGTCCTGTGGCTCCGGAACCACTGGAGCATTCTAAGGCCTCCTGTGAGGCCTTGGCAAGGCACTTTGCAGATAAAATTGATCAGATTAGGAGTGTTACTCCGCATGCTGTGGATACAGTTAGTGAGCAAGAGGCGGCCTGTGGCAAACCGGTTTTGTGGGATCGGTTCCAGCTTCTTCCTCCTGATGAAGTGGACAAGGTGCTTTCATCTGTAAGGCCGACCACCTGCTTACTTGATCCTTGCCCATCTTGGCTTATTATGAGCTGCAGAGAGAGACTGGGTGAGGGGATCAAGGCGGTGGTGAATGCCTCCCTTGGGGAGGGAGTGATGCCATCACCCCTCAAGGAGGCAGTGATAAGACCGCTCTTAAAGAAGCCCTCCTTGGATCCTCAAGTTCTGAACAACTTTCACCCAGTCTCAAATCTGCCATTTTTGGGCAAGGTGATTGAGCGGGTGGTGGCGGTGCAGTTGAAGGCACACTTGGAAGAAACTGATTATCTAGACCCATTTCAGTCGGGCTTCAGGCCTGGGCATGGGACAGAAACGGCCTTGGTCGCCTTGGTAGATGATATGAGGAGGGCTCTGGATAGGGGTGAATGCTCCTTCCTTGTTCTCCTCGACCTCTCAGCGGCTTTCGATACTGTTGACCACGGTATCCTCCTGGACTGCCTGGAGGGGTTGGGCATTGGGGACACCGTATTGCGTTGGTTCTGGTCCTTCCTCTCTGGCAGGTACCAGAGGGTAGCACTGGGAGAGGAGGTTTCAGACCCGTGGCCACTTACTTGTGGGGTGCCACAGGGTTCCATCCTCTCCCCGATGCTATTTAACATCTATGTGAAGCTGCTGGGGGCTATCATCAGGAGGTTTGGGGTGCAGTGTCATCAATATGCGGATGACACGCAGCTCTACCTCTCGTTTAAATCTTCACCAAGGTTGGCCGTAGAATCCCTGTCCAAATGTCTGGAGACGGTGAGTGGCTGGATGGGGAGGAATAGGCTGAAGCTGAACCTTGACAAGACCGAGGTACTTTTGGTGGGAGACAAGAGGAGGCTGGGGGATGTTGACCTGGTGTTGAATGGGGTACAGCTACCCTTGAAAGACCAGGTCCGCAGCCTGGGGGTCATTTTGGACTCCCAGCTGTCCATGGAGGCTCAGGTGTCAGCTGTGAGCCGGACAGCGCTGTATCATCTCCATCTGCTACGGCGGCTGCGCCCCTTCCTTCCCGACCATCTGCTCCCATCGGTAGTACATGCCCTGGTCTCCTCTCGTTTAGACTACTGTAATGTGCTCTATGTGGGGTTACCCTTGAAGACGGTTCGGAAACTGCAGCTGGTACAGAACGCGGCGGCTCGCCTGATTAAAGGCAGCCGCCGGCGAGATCACATCACTCCAGTGCTGAAGGAGTTGCACTGGTTACCAGTTGTTTTCCGGGCCAAATTCAAGGTGTTGGGTTTGACCTTTAAAACCCTATATGGTTCCGGCCCAGCCTATCTTAAGGAGCGTCTCCAGCAACACCAGACAGGCCACTTAACAAGATCAGCCTCGGATGGCCTTCTCTCTGTCCCATCAGCCAGGACAGCTAGACTGGTGGGGATGAGGGAGAGGGCCTTTTCTGTGGTGGCCCCCACTCTGTGGAACTCCCTCCCTAGGGAACTCCGTCATGCCCCCTCTTTAATGAGCTTCCGTCGTGCATTAAAAACGTTGTTGTTCAGGCAGGCATTTGGGGTGGATTAGGGTATTTTAGAAAATGTTTTTATTGTAGACTTTTATTGTTTTAAACTGTTTTTATTGTATGTTGTACATCGCCCAGAGTGGCTGGGTGACCAGCCAGATGGGCGATTAATAAATTTAATAATAAATAAATAATCAAGGAGAACACCAAAGGAGGGGCTGGATGCTATGGGGCGGATGGCGACTCTGCGGATGTCTAGATCATCCTTCCCCCAGCCTGGTGCCCTTCCGATGTTTTGGACTACAGCTCCCAGCATTCCTGTCCACTGGCCATGCTGGCTGGGGCTGGTGGGTGTTGAAATCCATAACGTCTGGAATGCACCACGTTGGGGGAGAGCTGCTCTGTTTAACTCCACCTCCCATCAGTCCCAGCCAGCATAGCTAGTGGCCAAGGATGATGGGAGATGTAGTCTAACATCTGGAGGGCCAGATGTTATGGGAAGAGAGACGTGCCAAGGAGGCTTATCAAGAGATGGGATAGCTAAAGGAAGAGGTGTCAAATTAGGTAGTGGCCTGGAGCAAGATTCTGAGAGAAATGATGGGTGATAAAGGCATGAAACTGAAGAAAGGGGACCCAAAGTGAAACTGAAGGAAAACGACATACAGGGCTTAGAGGTGGGAAGGGCTGGGCACTATTAGTAGGAGGGAAGAGGAAAGGCAAGGAAGGAAGCCAAGGGGAGCATAGGGCTGGTAGGTCTGAAATGTAGACCTGACAGGGGAATTCTGCTAGTTGTGGCTTCTAGTGTTCCTGTATTGTTGTGAATTAGCAACTCAAAGAGGCTGTGATTGCAGGGGGTTGGGATGGCTGGGCAGAGTTCCACACGTTGCTTTGAACGTACCAGAATTATTTACCTGCTGGATTTCTAATAACACCTGACTACTAAGCCTACAAATCTGTCATATTGTAAAATAGGCAATCCATTTTACTTGCATAGCTCACTAACTAAGGTGTAGCTCACTGAAAATGCTTTATAATGAATCCAGCTAAAAATTCTAATGTTTCTTACCAATATGTTCTGTAATTTAGGTTTATCCTGCTAAAAGAACGAAACATGCTTTTAACGTTGGAGCAAGAAGCAAAGCGGCAGAGGCTGCCTATGCCAAGCCCAGAGCGCCTAGAAAAGGTACCTTATTACTGTAGTGACTGGCAATCATATTTTCTTTGTGAAGGTTTCAGTATTTGTGTTCTGCCATAGCACCTGATGTAGGAAGTTCTTCTGGGCTCAGCCTCTTCAGTGCACCATGAAGGTGTCAGAGCTGAAACTTACCTTTTGTACTCTTCAGGTGAAAGATTCTATGGAAAGAATGGATCTTGTCATTCAGGAAAGGGAAGATGCTTTGCGGCTCTTGCAGACAGGCCAGGAGAAGGAGAGACCTGGAGAATGGAGACATGACTTCTTGGGCCGTACCTTTTGGTATGCTGGTGTTTCAGAGCTGTGGCCTGTTTGTGTACTGAGCATAGCTCCATGATAGAATGCTTTGCTCAGGGTCCCCGGTTCAATCCTCAGCACCTCCTGTTAAGTGGTTTGAGGAGTTAGAGCTGGGAAAGACCTCTGCCTGAGAGCTGCTGCCAGTCAGAGTAGGCAAAGCAAGTGGGATCTGCAACAAAATGTTGCAGTGCAGGATGCTTCTGTTCAGTGTTCTAGTCTTTCGCTCATTCCCTCCTCCATGATATTCTACTCCATTCCCCCTCACCAGTTTTCAGGGTGGGGTGAGGTGATTTTTCAGCAGTCAGTCAGCATCTTAAGGGTTTTATTTACTTCTACAAACCTGGAGCAATTCCCCTGAGAGCAAGGGTTGCAACATCTGGGATTGTTTAGCTTAGAAAAATGGTGAGTAAAGGGAGACATGATAGAGCTGTACAAAATTATGCATGGTGTGGAGAAAGTGGATAGGGAGACATTTCTTTCCCTCTCATAATACTAGGACCTGGGGTCATCCCATGAAGCCAATGGGTGGGAAATTCAGGACAGATAAAAGGACGGACTTCTTCACACAGCGCATACTGAAATTCACTACAAGATATAATGATGGCCACCAGTTTGGATGGCTTTAAAAGGGGATTGGACGAATTCCTGGAGAAGGCTATCAATGGCACCTCCTGTATCAAATGCAGTATGCTTATGTACGCTGGTTGCTGGGGAACCTGAATGGGAGGGTGCTGTTGTACTCATGTCCTGCTTGTGGATTTCCCGTGGGCAGCTGGATGGCCACTGTGTGCAATTTCACAATGCTGGACTAGATAGACCCTTGGTCTGATCCAGCATAGCTCTAATGTTCTTATACTCTCCTCTAAAACATGAAAATGGAAGGAATGATTGGAGTAAATGGACCAATAATCTGATACAGTACAAGGCACTTTCACGCATTCAAAAAAAGTAGCTTGTGGGGACACCTGCCCCCCCCCCTTTGTTTTAACCAAGACCAATTTTAAAATACCCTATCATTTGAGTTTCATAGCCTAGGTCAGGGGTGAGCCTACTGGGCATCTTTCTTGGTGCCTACCAAGAAAGCTGGGATTGCTTCAAAGCCAAGTGAAGGCCTCCAGCAGCTCCCATCTTCATTTCCCATGAATACTTCTGGGTCCCATATAGACCTCAGAGACATCCTTAGGAAATTAAGATGGCAGGCCACTACTTTCCTTTGCAGCACACCCAGCCACCAAAATAAAGAAGGGGAAAAGGGGACTCCTATCACTTCTGTCTAGTAGGCTTGTGGGGAGGGGGCGCTAAAGAGAGCAGTGGTGGTGGGGCTAGGAAAACCAGCAGCAAGCTAGCTGCAGGAGGGTCAGGGAAACCATGGGGCTGGGAGGGCAGCAAGAAGCCACTGGGGGTACCAGAGGCTAGAGTGTGGGGAAGGTGGTGTGCTTTTATGTCTGAATGGACAGTAGTTGCATGCTCACGAGAAAGGCAAAGGATTTAGGGGAGATTTTGGAGGGAGCCTGAAAAAAAAAAATTGGAGCCGTTTTTTGTGTGCTTGAAGTGAGAACGGAGGGGTATGTGTGTCTATGGGTGGTGATCCATATTGAGAGAGGAATGAGTTGGCTTGCAGCAACGAGAGAAAAGTTTGCCTTCTGTGAAATAGGTCTCTGTAAGCACTAAAAACTGGGTTCAAAGGCCCAGACCCCACCTCTGCCTTATGCCCAGTCATCTCACCTGCACTTGTGGAGAGAGAAAAAATTATCAAGAGATGTGCTACTGCTGGTTCACAACAGCCCATCTTTACAAGCATTTGCAATTATCTGACGAAAGCATCAGCTCATTTGCTTCAAGAGGAGCTGTATTTGGCTAGTCAGGGCAGATCAGCTGCTATTATAGCTATCAGGGGACATATGCTTATATATATTTTAAAGCTCTTTCCCCCTAAAATGTTGGAATGAATCCTGAAATTTTTTTGCACAGGGGAGAGGCGGCCAGTAACCTTGATTTGTGTGGAAAGCTGTCTACCCTTTATCCCCAAAAAGGTGTTGGTTGTGATTTGTATTCCACAAAGAGAGGCCATGTCACATGTTTACAATTGCTGTCATCGCCAGGCACACTTTCAGGGAATGGCCAATCCCCTGGCATTTGAATGCAAAGCACCTCAGGAGACGATTTTACTATTTGCCACACGTCAACCATTTTATCAGGTAAGACAGTGAGTTTTTAAAACATGACATTCTGATCTCTCACGTTTGTCATGGAGAAGAAATAGTTTCAGTCATTTGTAACTTCTGGTGGTTGATTCCCTCCTGTAGGCTGAGATATGAAAAATATTTCCGCAGTGAAGTCAAGAGGAGAAATTTGCAGAAACAGAGAGAGAAAAGATTACAGAAGAAATTCCCTCATCTTGCCACACAGTCTCAGAGTTAATATGGAGTTGAAAGTGTTCCACATTTGAGAAGACTGGCAGGAAGAAGTCTGTCACACTAGAGATGAGACATAAATACTCTGCCCCCAGTCACTGGGTATAAATGGACAAAAGTGAGACAGAATTTAAAAGAAAACTTTTTTCTTACCAAAATAAAGTTGCTCCACCCCTGTTGTAAGTATTGTTCATTCACAGACATGTTTCTATTACATAATCATTTAACTACTTGTCAGCTTTGTGTCATCTATTAAAATCAGGGCTGTGTATATTCTACAGTCCTGTGATTACACCCATACAAACATGTACTGGAGTATTTCTTTAGCATCCTGAGAATTTTCATATTTTAAAAAGCAAGCTTCTAGTCTTTATTGGGGATTGCCCATTAACATCTTAGAGGGAAGGAAGTGGAGGCTTCAAGAGTCATATACAGTTCTTTAGTCCTCTTGATGTAGCTGGACTAGAAGGTGTTGATTCCCTGTGCTACAGTGCAGGTGGCACTGGCTCCAGAGAAGGAAAAAGTTAAGTGACTGCTTTACTAATTCCAGGCCCATCCTCCAGCACAAGCAAATGGAAGAGCACACAGTCAACATATCCTCTAGGTGTTCATCTGTGGATAGGGTCAGAGGTCTGCTTTGTCCAACAGACACACACTAAGAGTGTACCAAAGAAGTGATTACCAAAGTTCACACCTGCTATGTAAGAGTGATTTACCACAGCCACATGTCTATTAAGTTACACAGCAAGACATGAGTTTGCCAGACCATGTTCAAAATGTTGGAGGTCTCTCAAGTCAGCCACGTTACTGCAGGTCTAGTAAACAGCACCATTAGAACTCTCCCAGTAGACAGATTAAGCTAACCTGGAGACGAAGTCATCCATTCTCCCCTCTCCCTTAATGGGCTAAGATGTATGTGTGTGAACCTAGAGAAACAGATTAATGGAAATCCAGAATTACTAAGAAATAAATGCAGCCTGTGGAAGTGCTTAATTGTAGAATAAAGCCTACTAATGAATGACTGCTATAAAACAAAGGAGCCTCTATGACAAACTAGAGGAATTTATTAAGGCCAACATAACAAGGAAGACTAGTCCGAAAGTAGACACATTTCTCAGAAATGTCATTGAAAGGCAAGAAAGTACATCCACAGTTTGCAGCTTAGTCGATTTTCAGGAAAAAAAGATTTTTGCAGAAAATAGATATTTATACAAAAATTATTTAAAAAGTTTGTATAAGTTATTGCATTTTATAAAGGATGCAGACATCCATTTGCTGTGACAGAACCAGTTTGGCCTTTTAAAATACCTATGGTTTGTTAAAAATTGAAATGAGAGAATGCACAAAAAAGTATACTTCCTACAAAAGAGACAAAACTTCCATTCCTGAGTATGCTAAAGCTATCAAATATTAAAAGCGCTGGGGAAGGCAGAATTTCTTATAGCACAAGGGTTATGGGCATTTCCTTTCTACACATTGCTTTCCTCCTTCTTCATACTCTTGCTTGGAGATCCACATCTGTTGGAAAGTACCCTGTAAAAGACAACCCAGAGATGGTTATCACATCTCAAAAAGGGTGTTTTAGAGCTGGAAAGGTGCCCAAAAGGGCAACTAAAACGATCAGGGGATAGAATAACCCCCTATGAGGAAAGATTATAATGTTTGGAGCTTTTTAGTTTCGAAAAGACATGGAAAACAGGACAATACACAACAGTTTTGTGAAGTTACACATGGTGTGGAGAAGGTGCAGAGAGAAGCTTTTCTCCCTCATAATATTAGAACCCAATATGGTCATCCAATGAAGCTAATTAGTGGGACAGACAAAAGGAAGGACTTCCTCACACAGCACATAATTAAAGTGCCGAATTCACTACCACAAGATATGGTGACAGCCTCCGAGTTAGATAGCTTTAAAGGGGGACTGGACAAATTCATGAAGAATAAGGCTATCAATGGCAATTACTCATAACTATCACCAGGATCAGAGGCAGCATGCTTCTGAATATTACCAGCTGGGGAACAACTATCACCCTCATGTCCTCTTTGTGGGCTTCCCAAGGGTGTCCTGTAGGAAACAGGATACTAGACAACTTAGGCTTTTGGTCAAGTCCAGCCAGACTTATGTTCTGACTCCATCTTCTAAATACCAGAAAGCAGTGAGAGGGGCAAATTCAGGAATTGTGATAGGTTTGAGTCTTTGCTCCGTATGCCCTTCTAATAGCTGTTTGGCATTCCTGTGTGCTGGTTCCAACCCTGTGACTTAGAGCCATTTAGTAGTACCCTTGCTATAGAACTTTTTCTATAGATCTTTCTATAGAACTTTCATAGATCTTCCTGCCTCTTCTGTCTGGCCCATAGTCACATTTCCTTACCAATGCATTCCTGTTGCCCGTGTTTGCCCATGCCTCTCCTGCTGTCACACCACCACGACTTCATTAAATTACACCCTTTGTCATGCTGGATGTAAGGTTTCCTAGGGTAAATTGGAAATTTTCAGGATGCAGTGTGAATAACAATAGTGACTTTTGTTTGAAGACTGGATAGCCACACAAGTGGTTGAAAATACATTAGGGGTAGGCAGCCTGGTGCCCTCCAGAGATACTGAACTAGAATTCCCATCATCCTTGACATTGACCAAGCTGGTGGGGCTTATGGCAGTTGTAGTTCAAAACACATGAAGACAACCTGTGTTTTAACAGTAAGGAAATGTGACTATGGGCCAGACAGAAGAGGCAGGAAGATCTATGGAAGTTCTCACCCATGAACCATGTAGAATGATTTGGTTTTGTTTTTACAGACAGATTTGCTTAGGCTTATTTTGATTGTCTGTGAGAGGCACTTGCCCACAGGATATGTAAAGGATAGCTTCAAAAGAACAATGGTTGGAGAAACAAACCGAGGAAGGGGCATGAAAAAAGAAGAGGAACTGAATGGACTTTGTGGCATGCAGAATAGGAAACTGGCCCTGGGTTTAAAGTTGGGACTGCAGTTGGTCTAAGGCAGTATGGCTAGAACAGGAATTTAACACATGATGGCTAGTGAACCCAAAATAGGGCTGATATCTAATCACAGTTAAAACAGCATGAGCAGACCATGAGGTCACTCGCTTCCCTGCTTCCACCTTTACTGTTACAGCACTGATCATAGCTATGACTAAAGCAAACTAAGTTCCCTTCTTACTCAGCTTCAAATCCTGGTTAAGTGGTGAGGGTTATGGGAAGAGTACATAATCCTGCAGCCTGCCCCTAATTTCTTAACTGGATTTAAGGGACTGGTCCCATTATGCCTGCAGAGACCCATGTGATGACAACTATTAAATGAGGACTCCCTACATTTCCCAGGAACATGTGACCATTCACTGCAGAGGCAGGAAACACTGGCCTTGGAGAAGGACTAAGAGGTGCCTCATGTCCCAGTCCCCACCTGACTCTTCTGCCTCTTAGTAGGCAGAGGAGATCACCCTCCCGTGACTAGGTCACTAGAGAAGGGGAAGCAGGGAGAACAGGAAGTTCAGTTCTGTATCCAGCACCCATGATTTCTCATCAAGAGGCTATCTATTATGAAGGAAAGGTTCCTCCTGTGCAAGCACCGGGTCATTACTGACCCCTAGAGGGACGCTGCTTTCACTGGCGTTTTCATGGCAGACTATAGCGGGATGGTTTGCCGTTGCCTTCCCCAGTCGGGCTACCTTTCCCCCAGCAAGCTGGGTACTCATTTTACTGACCTCGGAAGGATGGAAGGCTGAGTTGACCTGAGCCGGCTACCTAGGACCCAGCTTCCGCTAGGATCCAACTCAGGTCGTGGGGAGAGTTTCGGTTGCAATACTGCCGCCTACCACTCTGCACCACAACAGGCTCAATCTGTTATGCAACTGTCATAAATAAAATATAGGAATTTTATTTATTAGATTAGCCGCCCAATTGGCCAGCTACCTGGCCACTCTAGGCGGCGTACAATACAAATAACACAAAATGCAACATAATCAACTAAACAACATTGCTCTAAAAAACTAATCCACCCCATGGCACTTTTCAGTGGACAAATTGCTTTACCATTCTTATTATATATACAGTGCTCCATCAGATTTCTCCCCTTTATCAAACTCTTCCATCTCACCCAAATTCTCATGGATAACCCAAGCACCTTTCTGAGCAGCACCCCCCTGCCCCCCGCCAAACCAGTCAGTTTACTAACCAGAGAAGCCAAAATGGAGCCTCCAATCCAGGAACTAAACCTTCGCTCCACTGTTGTATTATTTGCTATCAGCTTCAGCCGCATGCTCTGAAATCAGAAAAGATTGTTGATTGGGGATGGAAGGGGAAATGGAGCAAGTTCCCTAGATGACTGACAGCAACATTTGCTTAAAGACTTCAGGACACGAAGTTTCTTTAAGTTTCTAAAATGTATATTCCTCTTTTCCTTCAAGGACACAGATCAGAATAGCAGAATATGCCCGTAAAGTACAAACAAAATTCTTCCTCCCACACTGGAGATGCAAGCAAGAGTTTTTATTTGAAATCCCCAAACCAACTAAAAAAGTACAAAAACTGATCATCAGAAGCCTTGCAGGGGTTTTACTACTACAGTAGTTCAGTGAGCCAATGAAGCTGTAGCTTTAAGGTGGGCTAGATCCAAAGAGCTACTTGAGGGAAGTCCAAGGACTTGCACGTGTCTAGCAGGATTATTTTTTCCTGCTGAATAGCAGCAGGTTCCATTCTCACCCCCCACCAATACTGTGTTTCAAATCACTTGTGAAATGCCTCTCCGTTTCAAAAGCGGCTTGCTACATGGCTCCTGTTTGCAAGTCCGGAGTAGGGAGAGTCACTCCTAAGTCCAAAACCTCCTTGGGCGCATAGAACTAACATGGTTCTTTTGATCATGGCGATTAACCTGGTGAAAACCCTTAATGGGCCATTCGTACCAACATCTCCTGTGCCTGCATACACTGTAGTTTGGAGCCCTGGTTGGTAAGAAGTTCTTAAATCAGTTTCCTGGTTTGGATTTCACGGAGAAACCAAGAAGTGTCCTCTGAAGTCAGGAGTGCAAGAGGAAAAGGCAGGAATGAGCTCAAGTGCTCCAACCATACTTCATTGGACTGAGACTAGGTTATACCTGAACCCAGTCTGTGTCTGAAAGAGCAACACCTGTGGATTCCTCCCCAACACACCCACGAGCTGCAAACCTGAGTACAAATTCTTGCAGTTCATAGGCTCATCACTGACATTAAACACATGGATTTGAGAAGTACAAGGAGAATGTTACTACCAAACTGCAAACTTACTGGAGGGGTTTTCTGAGAGAGTTCTCTATTCAGCCTGTCCGTAAAGCTCTGTAATAGTGTATTGCCTCCTGCTACAATCACACTACCATAGAGGCCCTGGAGAAAGAAGACAGAAATCTTCAAAATTCACTAAAATTGTACTGGGGTTTGCAATCTGCCAACATCCAGAGGGCCGCATGTTGCCCACCTCAATTTTAGCTAAGGGAAAAGAGTCCCCCCGCCCCCCAGTCTATGTTCTATTAAGCCCATCATGCCTAACTAATACCTACTGGCCTGATGTCTATATCGCACATTCCGACACTCGTAGTGACCACGTGGCTCACACCAAGCATTGTGTTACCAGATAAACCCTGAAGGGAGAAAAACATGTACTGTTACTGCAGAAGAACTAGAACAACATGATAGAACATTCCTTGTTTACAATCTACCCAGGACCACAACCCAGAGTGGGGTCGGGTATATAAACAACATGGGGGGCAAGGTTTGTGGGGGGCAAGGTTTGTGGGGGGCGCCCCCACCTGTACATGAGCTTTTTTAAACATGTGGAGAGCCCACACAATCTCTTGAAAAAATGGAGGTGGAGTACAAATTCTGTAGTAGAACCAAAAACAAACCTGCTAGTAGCCCCTGAGTGTAGCACATTCCCCATTCACTGTCCTAAATGAAGAAAACCCTTCTCACCGATCAATGCACACTATTCTTCCTTACCTATCACTCAGCTTAGAACTGCTAATAAAATTATTTTCTTTCAATGTAAGATAGACAGAGCTTCTCCTTTCCATTCAAGCAGGTCTGAGCCTGCTAAAATAGCGTTTTAAAGTAGGGGAAATATTAATTGCTTGGGTTTGTGTGGGAAAGAATAGGACAGGGTTGGATGGCCCAATTTCAAGTCAAATGAAACCCACCACCCAAGTCCTGTGGCCTGCCAGGCTCTCAGCTCCCTGATTTGCAGTCCCAGGCAGCCAGCAAAAACCACAGATTTATCAATGCCCTAGTGAGCTGCTCTACACAGCTGGCAGATGGGCTGTGTTGTGCTAGATAGAGGACAGTAGACAAAAGGATGGCCACTGGTGGGAGAGCATGCCAGTCTGTGCGTGCATGCATGCTTAGTGAGAACAGAGGAGGGGACCAGGGCAGACCTCCCAATCAGCTTTTTTCTTAATGTAGTTTGAGAGGGCAACTTCAAGGGGCCCGGGGTCCATTTTCACCCCCGCTGGAGTCCGCCCACTGGCGCCCCATGGAATTCCATCAGATGCTGCCAGTGGCAGCAGAAAGCCCAGCTATTTACCGCTATGGAGTGGTAACTAGATAAAGTTTAGTTTGAGGGCAAGCTAAATTTGCCCTATTTGCCACTCTGAGGTGGTACTCAGGTAATTTTTTCAGCAACACCGGGGGGGGGGGGCGTTGGGGGGATTGCATGCAGCCCACAAACCACATATTGCCCACCCCGATGTACACGCTAGCTTAGACTGCAATTCCTTTAAGAATAGTCTCCAAATAAAATTGCAAAAAATAGCCCACCCCAAGGCTTTGGTGTTAGACAGGCCAATTTCACACAAGCTCACAAGACCTCACCCTTATCCAAAGTTATTTTAAACTCCTTGTTATTCATGCTTTGTCCCTCATTTAATGCTACGACATATTTGTTTACAACAACATTTCTATACCACCCATTGGCAAAATGCTCTTCGGGCAGTTCACAAATAAAAGTTAAAACCGTGAAGCATAAAAAGACAAGAGACATAAAATCTTAAACTGAGGTGGGCAACTTGCCGCCCGCCGAATGTTGGTGGACCACAACTTCCATCAGCTCTAGCCAGAATAGCCAATGGCGAGGCATGAAGTGCAATCCAATAACATCTGGAGAACCAGAAGCTGCCCGACCCTGTTTTAAACAACTTGAACAGCATCAGAAGAAAACCAGCAACAGAAGACAACAATAATGTAAAGAACCAAAAAAGCACTAAAACTAAACAAGCCTGATAAAATATTAAGATCTTCACCACTGCCCAAAAGACCACAAGCAGGTGTCAGGCAAGCCTCTTATGTCAAATGGAGAGAGAGGGAGAGAAATAGGAAGGGAGAGCGTGTGTGTAACAGCCGTACAGGACTCACCGGACCAAGTCGTCTTTCTTTTGCTGAAAACATCCAGGCAGAGAGGCAGCTAGGTCTGAGTATAAAGCTAAAAGGGAGCACTGCTTGGGGATGGCTGATAAGTGTACTGCAGTACAGCTGTGGGGGAGTGAAGCCTCAGCAGCAACAGCTGGGCCTCATCAAGATATAAAGATATAAAGCAACTGCTATAAGGGACTCCCCCTCCACCACCACCCCCCCCCCCCGCTAACTGCCATCCATGGAAGAAGGAGCAAGGGAGCAGGCAAAAGGAACATCAGGGCCTGCTCCAGTTGGACTGCCCCTCCCTTGGGAGATGAGAGGGGGGAACAGGGCCATCCCACCAGCCCTGCTGACAGTCTACCTAATTCTTTTTTCTCCCCTCCCCATTGCCTTTTCCTTGTGCACTGTATCTTTTTTAGATTGTAAGCCTGCGGGCAGGGACTGTCTTCTTTGTTCATTGGTTGTAAGCTGCTCCAGGAGCCTTTTTTGGCTGAGGAGCGGGATAAAAACACAATCAATCAATCAGTCAATCAATCACACGATCCTATGCATGGTTACAGAGAAAAGGCCTACACCTCCCAGCATTCCCCAGCCAGCAAGGAAGAAAAGGTGCAGGAGGGTGGTGCACAGAGCAAAAGGGAAGACGGGCTGGTGAGAATTGCTTGCGAGAGGACAGACACTTTCTGCCAAGGCAGTTGCTGGAGAACGGCATCACCTGCAACCACCACCCAGGGCTTCTGTTGCTGGGAGACTTGGAAATTACCAGTTGGCATCCACCAGAAGACCTCAGGCATATCCAAGCTGGGGCTTAGCATCCTTCTCTGAGGCACCTGAAGCTTGGTCTGGAGAGCTACTTCCCTAGGAATGGACAACCACTAGTGAAGAAAAACTGTGAAGGGTGGCCACCTGAAAGGCCAGTACTTCAAAAAGGGAGAGCTGAACACTTTTGTAATTTAAGGCCAGGGAGCAGGGGAGGAAGGCATAATTCCTTTCCCTGAGTTGGAAGTCTATAGGCTGACTTGGCCTCAGTGCTGTAACTGGAGGCAAAGACTTACAAATAAAAGCTTCCTGCACTTACTGGTGGACTCTTGTAATTATGGAGGCTATGGGAGAGGGTGGGTGTAATGTACCCCTTCCAGAGGACTTGCACACAGAGCACAAGAGTCAGACAGACATTCACACAACACACAGGGCACTCTGGCTCTTCTGAAAACTATTTCGGGATTCCAGGACAACTCTTTTCCCCAATTCTTATTTGCTTCCATAATATAGCTAAATGTATGAGCACAAAGGACAGTTTTATATACCATTTAACTTAGTTTTACCTTTACATTGGAAGGGTCAAACAAGCCTTCAGGAATTTTTAGCCGCTCAGCACCAAAGTCACAGTTGTAACCGTTGGGGAACTCATAATGTACAGTTGGCATCTGTGCAGCCACCCTGAAGGCAGAAACCACTCATTTTTAGGAAAAACAACAGAACCTTGTGGCACCTTAAGAGACTAACAAATTTCTTCTGAAATAGGCTTTCATGCATGCTACCCACTTCATCAGATCCATTCACTTTTAGGAGGCATTAAACAGTTGCTACATATCTCTTTCCCACTGCTCATGCACAAAACATGAACTGCATTTCTAATCATATTTTTCTTTACAACAATCCTGAGAAATAGCGACTTGACTAGGGCCACCCAGAGAGCTTTGTGACACTAAAGGAAGTGGAACTGCCCCCCACCATCCAAACACAATTTTCCTTTAGACATCCCAATTTGCCCTCATGAAGCAAAGGAGAAAATGAAAAACAAATTATTTGCTTAATATGATCCCTTTTGCTTCCTTAGAGGGGTATCTTGATACCTTGGGAAGAGGATCTGTAATGGCAGTAAGTTTTCCAAAAAGACAGCTTGCCCCTTAAAATGTGAAGTTCCAGGCCAGGCACACATTCAATCCACAGTGAGGAATGGCGATACCCCAAAAGCCTGGCAAGCACCCTGTATAGCTCCAGGGTTCACCCCAGAATTTCCAGCAATGCATAGAAGCTCTATGACAGATGCTCACAGCTGCCTTGGCAGAGGAGTCAATAGGGTAAATGCTCCCCTTCCTTGCCTTGAGCCCCTAAACCCCAAAAGCCCTCCATGAGGTTAGAGGCTTCCATCATTTTAGTGAACTGGGATCTTGGTTGGTTTTGAGCTGTTTTTACTTGCTGTAATTGCCTCTCGTTGTTATGTTTTTAGTTTTTTTTATTTTGTGATTGATCTAAGCTGCCCTAAGCATGGTGATGGCAGTAGATATGGTAGTATGTTTTCTTAATAAATCATTACAAAGGCTAGCTAGCCCAACCAAAAGGTAGGGCTCACTCAGTTTGAAGCTCAGCCTAAATTAGCCTACTCAGCCAAGGTCGCATTCAATACACAGGCTGCATTTGGGTATGGGTTCGTGCAGGTATGGGCAACAGCCCCCCAAAATTGTAAAAAAACCCCAACCCTTTATTTTAAAGGCATCCAGAGCAGCCTTTTAGACCATTTCAGTGTTCTGTAGCTATTATGGAGTGCCAAAAGGGGAAACATTAGCTTGCAAACAAGCTAATTTTGACCTTTTTGGTGCTCTGTAGCTGCTCAGAATGCCATTTTAAAATGGTTATTATTGTTGTTGTTGGCACCGTAGGGAGGAGGAGAGGTGGGGGATGGTCCCTGGACCACCTAAAGTTGGCCACCCATGGTTTAGCGTAATGAAAACAAGCCAAGGCTCCTGCTAGACTTCTGCCCTCCTCTCACCATCACCGGCACAGTTGCAAGACCTGAAGCTTGTGCATTCATTTTAGATCAACTGCAGTTTAGCATGTCATCTGAACTCTAAATGACAGTCAATCCTAAGTCTCCTTAGTGAAAGCAAGCCAGCTTCATAAACTGAGGTTTAAAGTTAACCTTGGTTAGCAGAAACAGGCTAAGATTAACCACAGTTTGTCCGGATTTGGGCAAGCTACAATTAATCAAAAATGGAAGTGAAAGCTTCCAGACTCCTCCTCGCAGCCATGCTGGAGGAGTCGGGGGGGCGGGATGCGCATGCCTGGGAGAAGGCTAGGCTCATTCCTCTAATATTATGCTCTGATTTAGCATTGCATCTGAATCCCCCCAAAACCTCAGATTGGAAAAATCCTAAATTCAGTTTCTTTGTTAGCCATTGTGAAGCTCACATTACATTCAGAAAGACATACTGTTCGTCATACGTTGAATCAGACACTTGTAGGACAGAAGCTTGGAAGTCCTGAATGACGCACTGTGGGGGGAAAAATGTTTTTTAAAAGCTGGGATCCGACACTTCCTATTCAAAACATTTTGTTACCTTTATTTGACTACATAGAAAGCAAGGCCCCTAACTAGACACCATAGGACTCCATGTTCCCCCTGCCAGCAATGGCAGATGGAACACCCGAGTGGGAAATAGCACTGAAAGAGACCAAAGAGGCCAGATACTCTGAAATGTACAGGAGGATCCCAGGTGGGCAGGAGCAATGAAATATATCTGTAATATCACATCAAGTCAGAATGGATGACTCAGTGAGAGCAGAGAGTCCCCAGTAAGATTCGTGGAAGGGCAGGTCCAGTTTAGGATTACAAAAGGGAAGATCTTACGAGAGAAAAACATTCAGTAGCCACATATCAAATGCCACACAGTTTCCCCCACAAATATCAGTACTTCCTTCTTCAAAATTAAGGCCATTCTTAGCAAGGCTCCAACCTGAATCCACCAGGCACACTGAAGTGCATCTAAAAAATGCAGGTCGCACACCCAGGCGATAAACTCTGCTCAACAATAAAGCCATGATGTCCTGCAATTCTCAGTTTACAGATTGCTTTAAGTGGGAACTCCAGAATGATAAATGGTTTTAATTTAAAACAAAATTGATTAAAAACAAAACAAAGATTCCTTCACATCTTGTAAAACAAAAGCTAATAAAAGTTATTTTTATATCATTATTAGTCTCCTCTTTTCTCTCCCACTGACCTGCCTTTCCACAGACCTTTTAGCACTGCTCCTACAGTTGCAATCTTGAACACATTCACACTAAAGTTTATACAGGGTGTACCTTACTGCCTGTAGTGGAAGAATCCTATTTAAGTCAATGGAGCTACCTGTCAAAGTGGCAATTCACTCACAGCTTTAGGAGTGCAATATACATTATACATTAACACGGGGTGGGAGGTGGTATGTCCCTGTCCCTCACACAAAATCCTTCATGACTTCAAATTAACAAACCAACTCCTTTGCATCTTCACTTACTGCCAAGAAATACTTCTACAGTTAATTTCTTTGTAGGTCCAGGAGAACACACTCACATTGCACATGTAATTGTGCCAAGTCCTTGTGACCTGCGGCAATTTCTCTTTTCTCTTCCAGTTTGCTGGAGAACCCTCACGAACTGCTTCCTGGAAGAGCAAATCAAGGTCATTCCAAAGTTTCCACATCCAAACATGTTATCCAAGATAGATGGCACCTGATATCAGGGGCAGGGAACCTCTTTCAGTCCAAGGGCCAAATCCAATATTGGAGAAGCCGTCAGGGGCCGCGTTCCAGGGGCAGGCAGGGCCAGAGGCAAAAGGCGTGGAGCCAAAAATGCCAGCATATTTTAGCATAGAGCTCTTACTGCCAGTAGCTAGACCTTTTTGAGGGGACAGGGGAACTGCACTGAAGCATTCAAACCAGCAAATGACTTCTGGTTGGCAGAAAGGGCATGGCTATGTGGGGAACTCTGGAGGGCCAGTTTTTGTCCCCAGCTCTGAGGAACCTCACCACTGCCTTAGGCAGTCAGATCAATGGCCTACCAAGCACCATCAAGCTTGACAGGCAGTGCATTTAAGCCCAGGAACCCAGGGAGACGTTTCAACCTTACTTATCCAAGGGGAGGCTCACAGTCATTTGAGCTCTCATTACTCTAATGTCTGTAAAAACATAAGAACAGCCCTGCTGTATCAGACCAAAGGCCTCTCTAGTCCAGCATTCTGTTCCACAGTGGCCAACCAGATGCCTATGAAACGCCCCAAAGTAGGACATGAGAGCAACAGCACCTTCCCACTCGTTTTTCCCAGTAACTGGCCTAGAGAGGCACGCTGCCTCCAATATTGGAGGCAATATATAGCCGTTGTGACTAGTAGCCATTGATAGCCATCTCTCCATGAATTTGTTGAATCCGCTTTTAAAGCCATCCAAGTTGGTGGCTGTCACTACATCTTGTGGTAGTGAACTCCATAGTTTAACTATGCGCTGTGTGAAGAAGTTCTTGCTTTTATCTGTCCTGAATCTCCCACCAATCAGCTACATGGGATGAACCTGGGTTCTAGTATTATTAGAGAGGGAGAAAAATATCTCCCTGTCCACTTCCTCCACACCAAGCGTAATTTCATACATCTCCCTCATGTCCCCTTTACTTACGTTTTTTTTCAAAGCTAAAAAGCTCCAAACATTGTAATTTTTCCTCAAAGGGGAGTTGCTCCAGCCTTTTTATCATGTTGGTTGCCTTTTTCTGTCCCTTTTCCAGCTCTACCACATCCCTTTTGAGATGCGGTGATCAGAACTGTACAGAGTATTCCAAGTGTGGTCGCACAATAGATTTGTATACGGGCAACATGAGTCGACGTTTTCATCAAACTATCCACCACAACCCCAAGATGCCTTTCCTGGTCAGTCACCACCAGCACAAACTCCATCCGTGAAGTCAGGATTTTTTGCCCCGTGTATCACTTCACACTTGCTTACATTGAGCCACATTTGCTATTTTAATGCCCCACCCCCCACCCCATTTATTTTAGAACCCTCCACTCTCTCTTGCTGTTTTAATCACACTGTCCCTCAGACAAATGTGTCAATTCTCCCCACAGAAAAGTATTGTGCTTGAGTTAATATAGCATGGGGTGAGGTGAACGCAAACTCAGGCCTGGGACCAAATTCGGCTCTCCTGGAGTCCCAATCCGTCCCTCTGGCGTTCCCCACATGGCCATGCCCCCTTCCCCTGGCCCCAATCCCTGTCACCTGACCACTGATTGTTTGGTGGTTTCCTGGCTTTTGTTCAGCATTCCCCCCCCCCCACACACACCATTCTAAAAAGTTGAAATGCCTGTCCTCAGGCTTAGTTACCGGCAGCAGGAGCTTGAAGCTACAATATGCCCCCCAAAATTGTATTTTTGGGCCCACCCTTTTGGCCTTCAGCCCCACCTCCTTTGCCTACATCCCCACCTACGACTGGACTGTGGCCCCCAAAAGCTTCTCCAAAATTGAATTTGGCCCTCAAGCTGGAAGAGGTCCCCGCACGCACACCTGTAATAAAGGGTGATAAAGATTCCATCTGTTGCAATTAACCTGGGACAGCTCATTCACACATGGAGGTGCTATGCATCCATGAGAGATGAAACAGCCGTGGGCTGTTGGGAATCTACAAGACAGAGGAAGCTCAAGGGGGGCCAAGGTCTGCACATTTAAGGGTACCACCCTATGCAAGTTTAGACAGGAAAAAAAAAGTCCTACAACTCCTGCCATCCCTCAGTGAGCCATGCTGGCTGGAGGATGCTGGGAGCTGGAGGACTTTTTTCTGTCTAAACATGCACAGGATTGCACTTTAAGAAACCTTACTTGATCTGGTGGGGTTTCCGACATGGTGTCTATTGGCATCAGTGTGTCCACAGGCAACTCCCTTGGTGCCTCCCGGGGTCCCCGCCCCTCCTGATTTTCATTTTATTTCTTTAACAATTTAAATTGATTTTTTTAACCTGGGAGGTTCGCATGCTGCAAAGGGCAAGGCTGCCTTCCAGCACTGTCTTCATTTGTGTTAAAAAAAATGGTTTTGTGTTTTGGAGCTCAGACCCCAGCTCTGCCTCGTACCTAGGTTCTTGGGCATATTGCTTTTCCTTTTGACTTTTGACTCACCAGTTTGCCTGCTGGGAAATGAGTGTTTTATGACTGGCCATACCCACCATGGCAGCCATTTTGTGAGAGCACCCACAACACCCTCTTAAAATTTCAAATGAGCCACGCAACTCAAAAAGGTTGGGGACTCCTGATGTAAAGGCTCAAAGAGCAGCCAACACACACACACACACCGCACATCCTGCCACTCAGTTACAGCCCCTTTTGTTCTACCCAGTATATTCTCTTACCTTTGATGCAATCATATACGGAGGGATTATCTCGACATTCATTTCCTGAAACAGCTCCCGGCACTGCATCGAAATGAAATCTCCAGCCAGAGGTGATTTCACAATGCCTACAAACACAGGGCACAAGTGGGACTTTGGAAAACCTTACATCCCTCCAAAACCATGTTTTGCATGCAAGTACATTTTCCTGTTATGCATAAACCAGGCTGTTTCCTTAGCATCAGGCTAGCCAGCTTCTGTATTCTCAAAGGCCACTTTGTTCTCCAGACAAAATTGCTTCCGTTTAGCAAATAAGGCTCATATAAAATGTGCAAGAACCATGTATGTGTTTAATTTATTTATAAACTGACTTGCATGCTGCTTTTTAGGACATCATCCTCACAAGGCAGCTCACACAATAAACGATTTGAAAACGTAATACAATTTAACACCAAAACCACCAAACAAATTACAGCAGAATAAAAGAGACTACTTAACAGTAGAACACATATTATTTCAAAAAACAAATCAGTCTGTCCTCTATGACAAAGACTTTTTAAAAAGTGACCTATGCTAGTGACCATTGCCAAATCTTTTAGAAATAAATGCTCAATGGGGACTTACTCCTGAGTAGACACATAAGATTGCACTGTTAGTTTATTTAGGGCACAGTCCTATGGGTTGTGCCCAGGGTACTTGTAAGACCCCGAACTTGGGAGGCTTACGAGTATCCTGTGCAGAGATGGGAGGTGCCTCGTGTGCTGCATTTTCACTAGATAAGCGATTTTGCCTGTCTAGAGGAGGCTTGGGGAGGGGGAGGAACCTGGGGCAGCAATAGGAAAAGGTGTAAACCACCCCAGGCCTCATCCCCACCCCGCCCCCAAGAATGCCTCCTTTCCCATCTCAACACTCCGCTTACTGAACACGGAGAGGCAGACAGCATGATTCTCTCTGCGCCAGCTATGAGGGGAAGGGGGTGGGGAGCACGGTTTCCTGGCTCCACGCTCGGAGCCATGTCTAAGAGCATGAAGCCAGGAAAACGAAAAATCCTATGTCTCCCAGACGCTGTCTAGAGGACACAGGATTGCTCCCTCCATCTTGTGTTGCAAGAAGGAATCCTCTCATTTGTTTTGAACCTAACTTCTTAATGTGACTGCCCACATTACTATCAACCCCTCTGGAAGAATTCTCACCTTGTTGGAGCACATAGCCATCATGCACGGGAATTGCAGTGGTGTGGGTCGCTCCGCTGTCCAAGATCAAGCCTGTGGATCTGCCGTTAGCAAAGCTAGTCGAAGGAGTTATGGAAGACAATGGGACTTGTGCATGATAGGAACACAATAGCGTGCACTGTGGTTTAGTTTGCTTTTGCAAACTGTGCGTGCTTACAGTTGCGGTATGATATGCCCTTGTTAATTACCTGCAGCTTTGGGGGAAGGCAGCTTAGAAAAATGAATAAGCTAAGGCTGCAATTCTACCGACAGTTCTACCCATGGGAGGGTGTGGTAAGCCCCACTGTAGTGGGACTTACTTCCAAGGAAACATGTGTAGTGGGGGTGCAGAACCTCAGGTCTGTGGCCAAATCCAGCCCTCCTGGGGCCAAATCCAGCCCTCCTGGGGCCAAATCCAGCCCTCCTGGGGCCAAATCCAGCCCTCCTGGGGCCAAATCCAGCCCCCCACCCAGGGTCTCCAGATGGCCACAACTCCTTCCCTTGGCTCCCAATCGTTTGGTGGTTTCCCAGTTTTTGTGCAGTTTCATCCCCATTCTAAAAGGTTGAAATGCCTCCCCTAAAACATAATTACTGGCACCCAGAGCTTTAAGCTAAAATGTGCTGGTATTTTTGGTATTTTGGCCCTGCCCCTTTTGCCATGCCCACCCCTGGAATGTGGGCCCCGAGAGCTTTTCTAAAATGGAATTCGGCCCTTGGGCTGAAAAAGGTCCAACATCCCTGATGGGATGGATAGGATCAGTGGCATAATCACTTGAAACCTGAGTCCCAATTCCTGTTTCTGGGCAGATTCATATTGACTGTAGTTCTTCTTGCACAGCCTGAACGGGCAATTCCTTCTTTCCCCTCCAAGTACTATTTATATACTTCAAAAAGCTTTCTCAGGGCTGCTTTAAATATATAGACAGACAGACAGACACAATAAGCAGCCAGCTTAGTTTATACAAACTCCATCCTTGGCTTGTCTCCCTCTTGATTCCTGTATATGGAGAATATAAATACCTTCCCATCTTTGGAACTAGTACAGCCACAACATCTTGGTTAAATAGTCATACAAACTTAATTTTAGGTTTGATGTGTTTTGTTTTTAAGAGCAGGAACTTTATAATACTGCCCATTTATTCATTAACATTTCTGGGATACGCTGTAAGTACTGCAGTTTTGCACAAGAAGAAAGCTGGGATATTGTAATGCTCAAACATCAGTTCCGTCAGTTTCTCACGCTTCGCTCTGGTGTTCCACTATAAGAGCAAATAGAAAAGATAAAAAATACATTCTCACCTACAACCCAAACAGAAACATGCCGCATTTATTTATTTATTTAATTTCTATGCCGCCCAATAGCTGAAGCTCTCTGGGCGGTTTACAAAAATTAAAACCAAACAACACACAATAAAACAATTTAAAATATATAGAACATTAAAACCACAATATAACAATACAACCACAATAAAATCTAGCAGCAGTGCAGGAGTTTAAAATACAGATTTAAAACAGCAAAGATAAAAATTTAGAAAGCTAAAATGCCTGGGAAAATAAAAAGGTCTTCACCTGGCGCCGAAAGGAATACAATGTAGGCGCCAGGCGAACCTCACTAGGGAGCTCATTCCAGAGCCGGGGTGCCACAGCAGAAAAAGCCCTCCTCCTAGTAGCCACCCACCTCACTTCCTCTGGCAGGGGCTCACGGAGAAGGGCCGCTGACGATGACCTTAAGGTCCGGGCAGGCACATATGGGAGGAGGCGATCCTTCAGGTAACCTGGCCCCAGGCCGTTAAGGGCTTTGAATGTTAACACCAGCACTTTGAATCAGGCCCGGAAATGGACTGGCAGCCAGTGCAGCTGGAAAAGTACTGGCATAATATGAACTCGCAGGCCAGTCCCTGTTAACAATCTTGCTGCCCTATTTTGGACCAGCTGAAGTTTCCGGACCGTTTTCAAAGGCAGCCCCACATATAACGCATTGCAGTAATCCAGACGAGAAGTTATCAGAGCATGGATAACTGTAGCAAGGCTATCTCTGTCCAGATAAGGGCGTAGTTGGTATACCAGCCTAAGCTGATAAAAAGTGCTCCGTGCCACTGAGTTCACCTGTGCCTCAAGTGACAGTTCTGGATCCAAGAGCACCCCCAAACTACGAACCTGATCCTTTAGGGGGAGTGCAACCCCCTCCACAACAGGTTGAATACCACCTAGCCGGGCAGAAGAACCACCCGCTAACAGTACCTCCGTCTTGTCTGGATTGAGTTTCAGTTTATTAGCCCTCATCCAGTCCATTACCATGCCCAGGCACTGATTCAGAACAGCCACTGACTCACCTGGTTTTGATGAGAAAGAGAGGTAGAGCTGGGTGTCATCCACATATTGATGGCACCTCAGCCCACACCTCCGGATAACCTCCCCCAATTCAAAATATTCACAGTGAAAAAGACTACAGGAACGTCTGAGTTACTTCCTGTCTAAAAAGGCAGCGGCTGTTCATCATTTGGGTCTAGTGCAGACAAAACATTGGCTCCCTGAAAACCATGGTTTGCCAATTGGAAGCCAGTCTGTTCAGCCTGGAATGCAAGCTCACTCCCACTCCTTCTCTAAAGTAACTTTCTCCCTTCCCTTCAGATTAAACCACAGTTGCATATTATATGTGTACCCATGGAAAACATGAATCATAAATAACAAATTAAAAACATTGTTTGTAGTGGCTTTGCAAACTGCGGTTAGGAACCTGGTTTGCGTTAGGGCACGCTTAAACACAAAACTATGGATAGTGACAGGAAAAAAGCAGACATTTGAGAAGAGGAAGTGCACATTCAAAAGGCCAACTCCAGGGTTGGCCCACCCATGGAGAAACTAGGCAACAGTCTGGGGTGCCAAGATCCCGAGGGTGACTGCCTTAGCTATACAAGTGTCTTGAAGAGAAATCCACTCTGCACTCTTAAAGGATGAGCACAGAAGCAGCTTAGCCAATCAGTCATCTGGGCAATATGCCTTGCATTGAAGGGAATGCAAAGGAAAAAAGGAAAAAAGAGCTATCTGCCTTGAGAACAGCATTACAGCTGAAACAGGAAACAAGCAAGTGGCAATTCGTATAGGCTAACAACTGTCTCAAGCTAACCAACAAACACAGCAAACACAGCGTGTTCTCCATCATGAAGCAATCATCAGAGCAAATACAAATATATAAACTATCTCTCTAAAATTACAATTATGTTGCGATAGTCCAGTCATATATATGCAATTTGAACGTAGTAGGCGCTTTTCAAAGCCCTGGCTTTACATTACTCAGTTCCTCCACCACCACCAAATGTTTTAGTTTCACAGTTCTTAAACTGCCAGATATCTACACATCAGAATCAACTGGCCACTACTAAGGCAAAAAAATGGATTTTTACTCACTGGTGCTTCAGACATTAGAACAGGATGCAAAGCAGCTTCAGATTTAATGTGCATTTTGTAGGTGTGATCCAAAATTGCTTGGAAGCCATCCCAGTCTTCAACTACAACAGGAAATAAAATTAAAGCTGCTTTTGTCAGAGGTCCTGCTTTGTTTGAGGCATGAAGCACATCATCAATGCAAGCTTCAAATGAGTCAAATGTGGGCAGGGAGGGGGCACAGCAGGAGCAAGATGAGGGACTGGCAACATGGAGCACAGTCCTAGCCATGCTGACCAAACTGAGAACGACTCTTGCACCGGTGAAACAGTGACCAAAGAACCCACGTATGCAGCATTCAAGGCCAGATCCTAAACAGCTCCACAGTCCTAAAAGATCACATGATGTTAACTACATTGCAAGCACTGGTGCAGCAATCACCCTGTGTATAGGCAGCTGTATGAACAGGTTATTAAAAAGACGTATGAGACAAGCTCCTTACTAACCGACAAGCTTCCAAACGTAAGCATGCTGGTCATCTGCGCACATAATACTTAATCATGATTTGTTATCCTTAGCTATGGTCAAGGCTTATCTCTCACTATCTGATATCTAAAGATTGTCTGCAAAACAGGATGTGAAACCAGTTTGAAGTGGGTTTGCAAACAATGGTTTGCATAAGCCATGGTTAAACATTACATCTGTATTGAGCACATTCAAGGCACATTCCGCATCTCTCTGGTTTGTGCTTGCAAATGTCTCACTGGTATCTTCCTGAACACAGTCTTTGGGGGGCATGGCTCAGCCGGGCAAGCTAAACAATGCTTTCAGTGTACATTTATGATCTTATTCGGGGCTAGCGCAACAAACCCATGGTTATTGCTAACCATGGTTAAGCATTATCTCTGTACTGGACTGCTGTCCCTCAAAAGAAACAGAATAGAGAATACTTGTGGAGAAGGGAGAACAAATGCAACTAGACAGGACAGGGATATGCTTTTGAAAACGTGCAGCCATTTAAACAGTTACATCCTTCCCATAAGCACCCTTAGAAATTAAATAAAAGGTTCATTAATTTCTCATTAAAAAGGCCTACTTCAGAGCAACCAACACGTGTTACAACTCACTAAACAGGAGAAGACAAAGAAAATATCCACAGCTCATGCAAGGAGCTAGCAATTTTTAAAATCTTGGCTCAAACATCAGAACCAAATTCTTTTCACCTCCAGACCACAAGCGTTCTCACAAGCAGGATAATACCCTTGTTCAAGGAACAGGGCTAACTCTTTCTGCAGTGTGTGAAATCAACCACCAGGGTTTAAGAACAAAAACAGAAAAAAGCAGAACACCATACTCATTCCATTTTTCAAAGGTGAAATGGCCTCCATGTTCTCCCTCGGAACTCGCAAAGCATTTGTGTCTATGTAGTAAGTTGGGCCCCCTTGTTTGCTTTTGTCGCCATCGATCTCCATCATGGAACTTCCATCATCCCGGTCCAGTACCACGCCAATAGCAGTGGGGAAGTCAACCTACAGTGGAAGATTTGGAAACAATACATGCAAGGTTACGTGATGAGAGTCAAGGGTCTAGTCTATTCTATATGGGGAAAAGAAAGGAGCTGCTGAATGCGAGGGGGGGATTGGGAACACAGCTGTGCCTTCAGGCACATCGGATTTTGCATACCTGTGACTCATCTATATAACATGTACATTATTTTCAGAAACATGATAGTAGCTTGTTGCACTCCCTTCATTTTTCAAGTTAATCAATGTCTGGAATTGCATTTTTATGGAAGCTTTTAATCTTAAGTTGCAAAAAATCATGGGCCAGTTAAACAACGAAGTCTTGACACCAGCGTGGGAATCAAGAGAATCTGAGAAACCGAAGTTCGAGCTTCTTTCTACTCGTGGGCCCAAGCAGCCTCTGTCTCCTGACCTACCAGGATCTGTCCTAACCCTTGCCCAAGTGCCAGAATTTTATTTTACTTCAACAGTTGGCAACATGAGCCAAGACAGAGTGACACAGCCAAAACTACTCAAGAGAGCTTCCCAGTTGAGTGGGGATTTGCACTTTGGTTTCCTACATTTATTCACCACTTTGGGCCTTTTTTACTACAACATTCTCCACTCGAGTCATGCCTAGTCCTTACTTTTAGAGAGCCCCACACCTCCATCAATATATATCACCCCCAAAAAAGATGAAGCTGAGCAAACACTGAGCTAGAGCCAAAATATTAGGTGTCCTATGAGGAGTTTCTAGTGGGGCACATCAAGTGTAGGTAATTTATTCAAAAGGGATGAAGAGATGAGGGGTGAAGATTAGAAGCTGGAAGGAAGACAGAAGATAAACGCAGGAATGTGGTCCTTAAAGGGCAAAGGCTCCACCTACAATGTGAGAAAGACAACCAAATAGCCTCTGTGACCCTCTCCTTGGCAGAAGGTCTTAGCTGACTAGATTTGTTAGTGTAAAGTTTGTACATGACCAGAATGTTCCATATTTTATTGGGATTTTGCGGGTTGTTGTTGGGTACTCAGCGTACCCATCATTGGGTACTTAGAGGATTTCCAGCTCATCACTATATAAAGTTTTAGTGCAATATACAACAGCTTCAGGAGTTCTTTAAGTAGGAAACCTAAGCCCTCCTGTTCAATCTAAAATCTCACTTTTGTTCTTACCTTTGGGCAGTCCTCCCCAGCATAGCCAGCTCTCACTGTATAGGAACCAATATCAAACACCAGTGCACCAACTTCATCTGCAGGCACAGATTTACAAAGTAAATAACTTTAAAAAGAAATCTAAGCCTTATGATATACGCTATGTATTTACTGGCATGAGGTTATAATAGAGGACAGAATCAACTGCCATTCAGGAACACATGGGGCTGTAATTCTAATGACACTTAGTAAGTTCCAGTGAATTCACAGGGACTTGCTTCCAATTATTGATACACAGAATTAGTCTGCAAACATTCTGTAGGCTTCTGTAGATTCTTAAGAGTTCCAAACATCCCACACATGGCTTCAGGACTGTAGACTATGAACATTTTCATCAGAAAAACCAAGGCAGAAAAATCTCAGTTAATCATCCACATTTGGCAACCTGCAATCCCATTCTAGACACATTTACTTGAAAGAAAATTCCACCAACTTCTAGAAAACCGGTAACTCAGTGATAAGAGCATATGCAGAAGGCTCTAGATTCAATCTCATGTGTCTCCAACTAAAAAGGATCTCAGCTAAGAAGTTAAAGATTGCACCCGAAAGTAGTTATCCATAAGAGAAATGCCTTCTCCAGGAAGCGTATGGAACTCCAGTGTGACTCAGAGTCAAAAGGCAAGAAACCACACAGAAAAGCTGTGTCAGAGAAAACACCATGTAAGATAGAATTGAGATGCCCCCCCAACTGACCCCCCACCAAAAAACCTGTGTGGATTGTTCCTGTTCATGATTCCAGCCAGACATGCACTTTTCCTCAATACTCCATTCTATTCCCACCCACCCCAGTTTTCCATTCCCCCATCACAAGAGGCACACAAAATTATGTGACCACTGAGTATGTTGAGTCCTCATTGTGCTGTCTCGGGGTTTGCTCCCCTTTAGGTGGCCAAGTGAGGAGGCCACATTTGCCAATAATACCAAATTACTTAGGGTAGTTAAAACAAACAGTTATTGCAAAGAGCTCCAAAACCGGGAGAATGAACATTAAAGTGGCAACTGTGGCTCAATATAAGAAAGTGTAAAGTGTTGCAGGTTGGGGGGAAAAAATCCCGACTTCATGCATATGCTGTTGGGATCTGAGCTCCCTGTGACTGATCAAGAAAGAGATCTTGGGGTTGTGGTGGAGAGCTCCATATGTGAAAAGAATCTAAAATAAAACTGTCAATATCATAGAATCATAGAATAGTAGGGTTGGAAGAGGCCTATAAGACCATCGAGTCCAACCCCCTGCTAAGTGCAGGAATCATACTGCCCTTGTATAAATCTATTGTGCAACCACACTGGGCATACTGTGTACAGTTCTGGTCACCTCACCAAAAAAAGAATATTGTAGAGTCAGCAACAGTGCAAAAAAGGGCAACCAAAATGATCAGGGGGCTGGAGCAGCTCCCCTACAAGGAAGGCTTACAACATCCCGGACTGTTTAGCCTAGAAAAAAAGCAAGTAATGGGAGACATAGTACATACACACAAAATTATACACACTGTGGAGAAAGTAGATAAGGAGACATTTTTCTCCCTCGCTCAAAATACTAGAACCCGTGGACATCCCATGAAGCTGATTGGTGGGGGATTCAGGACAATTAAAAGGAAATAGTTCTTCACACAGTGCATAGTTAAACTAAGGAACTCGCTACCACAAAATGTAGTGATGGCAACCAGTCTGGATGGCTTTAAAAGGGGATTAGGGCCGCAGTGGCTTAGCGGTTAAGACGCTGAACTGCAGACTGGAAGGTCGGCAGGTCAGCAGTTCGAGACCCGAGTGCTGCGTGACGGAGTGAGCTCCCGTCTTCAGTCCCAGCTTCTGCCAACCTAGCAGTTCGAAAGCAAGAAATTGCAAGTAGATAAATAGGTATCGCCTCGGCAGGAAAGGTAACAGCATTCCGTGCACCTTGGTGTTCAGTCATGCCGGCCAAATGACCACGGAAGCGTCTTCGGACAGCGCTGGCTCTTCGGCTTAGAAACGGGGATGAGCACCGCACCCTAGAGTCGGACACGACTGGTTGGGGACACCTTTACCTTTTTAGACCAATTCATGGACGATATGGCTATCAATGGCTAGTAATCATTAAGGCTCTATGCTGCCTCCAGTATCAGAGGCAGTATGCCTATGTACACCAGTTGCTGGGCAACACAACTTGGAGGATGCTGTTGAGAATGGATTTCCCACAGGCAGCTGGTTGGCCACTGTGTGAACAGAGCGCTGGACTAGATGAACCCTTGGTCTGATCCAGCAGGGCTCTTTTTATGTTCTTAGGGATTCCCTCCACCTCAAAGCTTTATTTGTACTTCCGCAAACCTTGGATGTCGGTCCCCGTCCCCAAGCCTACTGCACCCTTCTGTGGGGGCTGTGCTGTTTCGGCTTCATATAGAGCGGCTTTCAGAGAATTGGTTCACTTTTAGCACACAGGATGAGTAAGAGGCCACAAATACAGAGGGTTCAGCAAAAGCCTGTAGTACTTGCTGGGGGCCAAGATCAGAAACCTGGGGCGGCAGCGGCCGTCACTGCAAGCGGAGCAGCACAGGGGGCTTTCCATCAAGCAGGCGCTCTGGGAAAGGGAAGAGGCGGCAGCAGCAACTCACTTCAGGCCGGGGCCGGCACCCCTGTGCGCAGAGCGATGCCCCGAGCGCGGCGAGTCAGAGAGCGGCGGCGTCCGCGCGCCTTACACGCCCGCTGAGCGCGGACTTTGAAGGCAGCCCGCGCAACGCTTTCCTCGCGCAACCCAAGGCGACTTTTCCCCTGAGCGCGCTGGTGCGAGGGGAGAAGGTGCACAGCGCGGAGTTCTCCCTCCTGCGCCCGCCTTAAAGGCACAGGAGCCCTTCTCGGGGTCTGTCGGCGCCTTCCCCCCACCTCAGAAAAGAGCGTGAGTCGGCGGAAGGCGCACCCCTGGCGGGCCGGGGTGAGGCAGCCCCTCCCCAGGGCACTTACCTCCTCCGTACACGCCGCCACTCATGGCCGCGGCCGACGTCCCTCTGGACCGGCACCAGCGAAATAACAGAGGCTGGAGGCGCTCGACTCGCTCACGCCCGGCCGGCCGCTCGACCTACCTTGCTCTTGCCCGTCCCCCGAGCCAATTGGGAGCGAGCCTCTCGCGGCGCAGAAGAACGAGCCAATCGCGAGCGCCGCTTGCGAGGGCGCGACGGTGATAGGCTTCCCTTTGGCTCGCTCAGACCTTGTTGCAGGTCGCGCGGCTCCTGGCGGGCTGCTCCATCCTCCTCCCCCCCCCGCCCACACCGAGGCTGCAAGGAACCAAGGTTGGTTGCAGTGTACGGAGGCCCTGCGGCCGGAGAGGCGGCTGGGCGGAGGAGGACCTGATCCTGAGCACGTTTTACTCGGGAGTAAGTTCGATGGGACTTGCTCCTCAAACCCACAAAGAGTCTTGTGGCACCTTGAAGACTAACAAATTGATTCATTCTGGCATGAGCTTTGGGGCCGCTGTCCACTTCATTACAGGCATCCCAAGTAACTGCAAAGGTGTGCAGTGTTGCAGCGTGTTTACTCGGAAGTAAATCCCACTGTGTTCAGAGGGACTTACCTTCCGAGTACAGCCTCCCCCAACCTGAGGCCCTCCCATAATCCCACAGCCAGCGGCGCTACAGGAACTGTAGTCCAACACAATTGGAGAGCCTGCAATCCTAAACACGTTGACTAGGGAGGAAGCCCCATTGGACACAAATGGCACTTACTTCCAAGTAAGCACGCAGAGGATTGCCCCGTTAAACTTCTATTTTACAATAGTGCCTGTTTGCTGGTAGCGCCTCTGAAAATGCATCCTTCATACATGGAGAGGTGGAGTGTTGCTGTTGCTGTAATGTGCATTCTGAAAGGGGTTCCACACTTAAAGTTTGCCTAAAAACAATTTTAGATAGATCGATGAATGTTCTAATTGGACAGGCCGCACTGGGTAGCCGCATGCAAGAACACGCACACCACACCTTTAACCCTGGATGAATTTGGCTACAGTCGTCTGCCTAGAGCCCATTGTTCCAAGACTTCTGAGCACTGAAGTATGCAGCCCGATCTTATGCATGTTTAGAAGGGAGCAAATTCCACTGTGCGGTGGATAGTTAGCATGTTGGGCTTGGACTGGGGAGACCCAGGTTGAAGCCCACACTCGGCCATGATGCTCACTGGGTGTCTTTCAGCCAGTCACTGACTCCGAGCCTAACCTACCTCACGGGGTTGTTGTAAGGATAAAATAGAGAGGAGGAAGATCGTGTACCCCACCTTGTAGGAAAAGCCAGGATAAAAATGTAGCAATTAAATAAACTAAGGCTGCAATCCTATAACCACTTACCTGGGAGTAAGCCCCACTGAACATCTGAGTAGACATGCATAGGACTGTAGTGCAAGGGTGCATAGGATGGCAGCCTTAGGGCACAATCCTATGTATGTTTAGACAGAAAAAAAGCCCTGCAATTCCCAGCATTGCTGACTAGGGCATGCTGGGAGTTGTAGGACTTTTTTTCTGTCTATGCATGCATAGGATTGCGCCCTTAGACTACCATCCTATACACACTTGTTGTTGTTGTTGTTCAGTCGTTAAATCGTGTCCGACTCTTCGTGCCCCCATGGACCATAGCACGCCAGGCCTTCCTGTCCTCTGCTCTCTCCCGGAGTGTGCTCAAGTTCATATTCATAGCATCGGTGATGCTATCCAGCCATCTCATCCTCTGCCGTCCCCTTCTCCTTTTGCCTTTCATCTTTCCCAGCATCAGGGTCTTTTCCAGTGACTTTTCTCTTCGCATTAGGTGGCCAAAATATTTCAGCTTCGGTACCTGTCCTTCCAATGAGCAGTCAGGGTTGATCTCCTTTAGGATGGACTGATTTGACCTCCTTGCAGTCCAGGGGACTCGTAAGAGCCTTCTCCAGCACCACAGTTCGAAAGCATCAATTCTTACGGACCTCTGTCGGCAAGGTGATGTCTCTGCTTCTGACTATGCTGTCTAGCTTTGCCGTAGCTTTCCTCCCATGGAGCAAGTGTCTTTTAATTTCATGGCTACAGTCACCGTCTGCAGTGATCTTGGAGCCCAAGAAAATAAAGGCACCTAAGAGAGTTGGAACAGTTCACCATCACGACTAGGTCGATAGAAATAGAGGAGGAAGCTGCTCTTCCACCCTCCACCCGGCAGGGGCCGCTGCCGCTCTTTTCCCTCCCTCCTACGTTTATGTAACGCCCGACCAAACGGAAGTGACGAGACCGACTTTCCGGTTCCTGGCGTGCGCACGCCGTGTGGGGCGGGATAAAGACGTTCCCGTTCCCCGCACCACGATGGCGGCGCCCGCAGCAGACGCGACGGAGCTCAAAGCGACCCCATCGGCGCCGCTCCTTTCTCTAGAGCCGGAGCGGCAGCGCGAGTTCCAGGCGAAGGTGCATCGCGTGCGCAAGGCGGCCGCTAAGGTGAATTCGGAAGAAGAGCGGCTGGTGTCACGTGAGAGGGAGCCGCTTTGTCCCTCCCCCGCTGTGCGCCCCCCCCATACATCTCGGGCGCCTGTTGCCTTGGTAACGGGGGCCTAGTTTTCAGGCCGGCCTTTCCCCCACCCGGCGCCCTCCAGATGTGCTGGACTGCAACTCCCATCGTTCCCAGCCGGGAACGATGGGAGTTGCAGCCCGGCACATCTGGAGGGCGCCGGGTGGGGGGAAGGCTACTTTAGAAGTTTCCCACAGTGAGGTGGTAGAGTCCTGACTTGGCGGAAAGGACTGTACCACATCAGACTGCGGGTGAGCAGTGCCATTTCTGAATGTTTGACCGTTTAAGAACTTCGAGCAAAGGGCATGGGAAAGCACCTTTCTCCTTGCTGTGCTTGGTTTTTGTTTGTGGGAAGGGAGGTTTAATACCTGGAGCATTGAAAAGTGACATCCCTTTCTACCAGTTCCACATACGGTTACCGCATTCTGCTGCATGTGTAGACCAGTTAGCCTGGAGTGGGCCATGTGCAAACGAGGGCGATTGTTTTCTGCCTCATGGGCATGATGGTAGCCCTTTCCTTGTGCCCTCAGATCAGCTGCTGTGCTCTTAGGGTGGGTAGCCATCAAGTTGGACTACACTTGAAACATGCTGCTTAGTCTGGACTTGGAAGCTTTATTTTATGTTGCCTGAGCATAAAATCATATTTGCAGATGTGTTATTATTGATCACATGAAATAAAAGAACGAGGACTCCCTTCTTGGGTTCTACCTTCAGAGTGTGGAGAATTATGGTAAGTTTTGAGGGCGGGATTGCCGCCCTCCCAGTTGCACTGACAAAAATTGTTCCATCCGCAGAACATCTTCATTGGATTTCATCCATTGTCTGGAAGTGAGACTTCTTGGTTACTTTTGATGTGACTCTTTCTGTTCCGTGATGTAAAAAAAATAATGTCAAAGTAACCAGAAAGTTCTGCCACCATGGAATGGAATTCTGTATTTCATCCAACTCCTTGTAGTTACCTCCGCACCCATTAAAAGGGTGAGGATAGTACGACGCTTTTGCTACTCTTCAGTCATTCTTGTTGTTAGATCAGGCCAGTAAGTACCACTGGCTGAGGGGAGTTTGGGCAGGAAGGATTGGTCCGCCGTAATGGTTTGAATGATCAGACATGATCACAGTGACATAGGACAGCCTCAGCAAAGCATTTCCTGCACCACCATTGCAATGACATGAAGATGCCTGGTACAGCTAAGGACTGTTTTACTTTTTGAGTGTGCACTCCTGATGGCCATGTATGTACATTTCCTTGAGGAAATAGAAACTGAAATGAAAGGTTCTTGTGTATTGTCCATGCAGAATGGTTCCAATGCTGTGGATGCAACCACAGTAAATGGGTGAGGAAGTCCCATTTACTAACCTGGAACATCATTGGTTATTGCCACTGTGTTGTAACTGCTGAGTTTATATTACTTATTACATTGATATCCTGCTTTTCTTCTATTGTGGAATTGAAGGCAGCATACATAGGTTCCTAGGTGGTCTTCTCTCCAGGCACTGACCAGACCCAGGGCTACAGTATCAGCAAGTTTGCTGCATCACATAGTTTCAGACTAGGCCCTGGAACATCTTGCTTTCTCCCCACAACCCCTCCATAGGGAGATCATCAAACATCTGAAGCAACCCTAAGGTGAAACAGTTTAACAGAGAGTGTAACTTTAAATTACGGTCTCATTTTATATTACAGAACGAGAAGCTGAAACCTGGTGTCATTTACTTGGGTCATATCCCAAAGGGTCTTTATGAACCACAGCTCAAAGAATACTTCAGTCAATTTGGGGCAGTCACAAGGCTTCGACTTTCAAGGAGTAAAAAGGTAACACTTTGAAATGTTGGTTTTCCTAACAGTTTGAAGACAATGCTTTTGTTTGATATTGTTCATTTCATAGGCTTTCTCTACTGAAACATTTTATTTGGTTCCTTTCCATGCATTCTTGAAGCCAACACTTCTTAAAATGGTTCAGCTGAATTCCTTCCTCCACAGGTCCTCTCAGTTTTTACACACCACAGCTCCAGTCTCTTAATTCATGTTGGCCTTCAGGACAATCTTGGTGTATGCAGTTTAACCTAAGTGTCTCCCCATGGTTGTCAAATTAATGGATGCATCCAGTTTTTTTTAATGAAAACAATACACCAAGTGTAAAGTATATATATCAAGAATCCCTGTCTTATTTTAAGAAACATTTGTGAGAAGTAAAAACAGTTCATTGGCACTTGTAATCATTTTATAGCTCAGAAGCCCCTTTTTGTATTCAGATCCTTCAACCAAGAAAAAATAGTATTCAGTAGCTTGGCATGAAAATGTATTTTTATAATTCACTTAAATATATTTAACCTTTCATTTAAATGTATTTAACAGACTGGAGGCAGCAAAGGTTATGCATTTGTGGAATTTGAATATGATGAAGTTGCTAAGATCGTTGCAGATACCATGAACAACTATCTCTTTGGTGAACGGCTTTTGAAGTGTGAGTACACGTGAGTTTGTTGCCCAGATGGAAACTTGAATGTGGCAGTTCCATGGCAATGCCCATCATCCCTCACCCTTGGCTATGTTGACTAGGGCTGATGGGATTTGCAGTGCACCAGCATCTGTAGGGATACAGATTGCCCACTCCTACTGTTGAATTTTAAGTTGAATTCTGGAAAAGGGAATGTTCAGTACTCTCCAAACCTACCTGTCTCACTCAGTCTTTTCTCCCATCCAGGTCCTGATTGTCTCCCCTTTTCCTAGTTTGTCTTTCCCTCTCAGTACTTGCAGATGCCCTTTCTGGCATGCCTTACATTAAGATTAGGTCTGGGCTGTAGTCATGTTCCCCAGAAAACTGCCTGCTTTGGGGGTCTAAACCAAACCCTCAATGACATGAAATTGTGTACTGCTTAGTAGGACTTTCCTCCTTATGCTTGCCACAATTGTGTATTAAAGTGAAGCAGATCCACCTAAATTGGATTTGCCATCAAAATATACTCATATAATTGGGGAACATACTACTAAAGTAAAGATTTTCATGTTTTGGTATTGCTCCATTTTTCATGGTTTTCACATTGATTCTTGTTGCAACATGCGTACAGGCCAGTTTATGCCACCTGAAAAAGTGCATGAAAACCTCTTCAAAGGCAGTGAGAGAATATTCAGCAAGACATCGTATCCGGCAGTGAAGCGCTATAATCGGAGGCGAACAATGCAAGAGAAAGCAAAGATGACACAGCGGTTGTTGAAGAAAGAAAGGCAACTGCGGAAAAGACTAGCAGAGAAGGGAATAGATTATGATTTTCCTGGCTTTGTAAGTGAATGTCCTTTTTTCTGGGTAATATTCAGGAGGAGGAGGAGAAAGGGTGTGATACAAAGGTGGTTATTAAGATGTGCTACTTGCAGATTATGTGCCTTAGGCAGGAATTAAGAAAGACATACAGTCATTGAACAAATAGAGTCTCAGGGCCATTTCACATGTGACATACAGGCAAATCTCTGTCATCATATGTGCACTCAACAAAAATTTGCAGCCCATTACAGCTTCCTGAAGAGGGTACCTACATGATGCATGTGTTTGAAAAACACATTTCTTGCCTTCACTCTTTGCATCTTTAGGTGTTCACTTAAAACAACTTAAATCAGGCTTGCAAACAGCCACTTACCTGATCTCCCACGGTGAGTAAAGATAACCTCCAGGTGAACAGACAAGAAAGCTTTTGTAAAATACAGCATTGATTCTCTTTTTCTATTAGGTTTTTGATGTGCCGCAAAACACCAACATTGCCATATGTAGGAAGGCAATTTAGCAACTTGTGGGCTTACTTACAAGGTTGTCTTGGATGACCTGCTCAAAAATAATCTGTGAAGTGGCCTCATCATAGGAAGGCAGTTTGCATGTGATGATTAAATAATCCATGATTTACAGGGCTGCATGTGAACCACTTCCAGTTTGCATAAACAACCTATGATTCATAGGTTGTTAGTGTGATGTCTGAACCCGTACAATCTGGGTTGTTTATGGGTTAAACATCCCAGAGTTAACTTAACAATTAATCGTAAGTTAACTCTGGGTCGTTTAACTCATAAATACCCCAGAGTGTCTGGGTTTTGTTTTCATGCTAACAACTTGCAAACTGAAAGCGGCTTGCCTTGCATACTGTGCTTGTCCCACAAATTGTGGGTTAATTAACCCATGATTTGCAGCCATGATGTGCAAAGCAGGTCAGTGACAGATCCCACCTGACAAAGTTGGAGTCGAAATTGGGTTTTGTCACTATTTACCTTTTTTTTTTTTTTTTTTTTTTAAGGACACCACTATAACACATTATTTTAATCTCATTTTGATTGTAAGGCCCTTGATACTTCTTTGTATAATTACATTGGGGTTTCATGTTCCCAAGTCAGACTTGGGGTATTAGTTAAGTATAGTTGGTCCAGAAAGGAATATTTAGTTGTAAGGGCAAGTTACAAGGGGATCTTGTTAATGCCGAGACTTTTTCCATAGGCCGCTCAGATCCCTGCAACAAAGAAAAAGAAGCTTTCAGAATTAGACTCCAGCATGAATGTGTCTTTGAACAGTGAGGTAAGTTTTAAGTTGCTGATCTACCCAATGGGTATTGGTAGGAAAGGGTTTGGTTTTTTAAGTCTTCTGAATTATTGTCATGGGCCCATCTCTGGGTGCCAGTTTGTGTGCGCGCGCATGGCAGCGGCGGTATAGGAACAAAATTCTGTGGATTAACGGAAATTTGTCTGAATGGAAGGTCTTTAAGTTGGCCTTCCTTCACGCCCTCTTGAAATGGCACCTTTGAATACTTTTTGTGCCTTCCCTGTGCATTCACAGATCAGTGTTGGTGTGAGTTTGGCAGACTGCTTGCCTCACTTTGTTTGATTATCATTACCCCCTTCCTCTTCCTGCTGTGACATCTCCAAGCTGGATGGGTAGTACTTACTGACTTGGACATGCAGATAATGGTAACATTGCAATGTAGAAGTCCATTCAAAATTCTCACAGTGGCAAATTGTCTCAATGTTCTCCCTAGAAAATGATTGGAGATGGATCATCAAACTTCCATTTTGAGTGGTCAGGGTAGGAGTAAGCTTTTCCAGCTACAACTGTTACCACCCAGTTTCTTAGAAATTATTTCAGCTTCTTGTACGCACTCAGATTTTAATAATTAGAATCATAGACTCATAGAATAGTAGGGTTGGAAGGGGCCTCCAAGACCATCGAGTCCAACCCCCTGCTCCATGCAGGAATCCTACTAGGGGCCGTCCGACATAATTTTGCAACATCCTTCTCTATCCTGTCCAGGAACTTACTCCAGTGTGTACGCCAACAATTCTCGAACGCAGAAAATCTCAGCCAGAAGACAGTGAAGACAAAGAAATAACGTTTAGACTCCCACCTGCAAGTATAAAGATTGATACACAAAAACCCAAACCAGCAAAGTTACGGAGAAAAACAACTGGCAAGAAACATAAATGTAAAACTTAAGTATTCCTTTGCCCGAGAAGACTTCGAGTACATACAGCATTTCCCAGCAGTCCTGATTTTTAAAGCAGGCAGTTTCACTACATGACCACCTTCACTCTATTATCAAATCTGCATTTCATCAGTAAACTAGCCAAGGCTCCAGTATTGCAAGAAAAGATATCTTCAGATGCTGCCACTTCAGAATTATTTTTGCCCTAGAGAAAAACGCAATTGTGCTACTTGCTTTCAGCTTTTTACCATCAAAAATATTGCCACAGACATTCGCAGAAAAACTTTGTACAATGGGTAAATATGCATATGATAGCAGAAACAGGATACTGAGGAACACTCAATCTTCTCTTTAACTATGACTCGACTTCAAATAAATTTTAAATTAAAAAAAACATGAATGATGTGGTCATTATTGGAATAATATGGTAATTATTGAATACAGAAGTGACCAGCCTTTTTTTCAAGCGTTCAACAAGTTGTGTCCAAAGCATTAGATTAATGTCAGTCTAGTGTATGATGCAGTACGTTGGCAGCTCTGTGCCTTCAACCACTCTTTGCCTTTAGTTTAGTGAGCTCGGGAGCAGGCAGCAATGCAGCACAGGAAAGGCTGTCAGGAGTTCAGTACTGACTGTGTTGGTCTCTCCTACTCCTAATGCAGATGTATCACTAAGCACTACAGCAGGGATGGGGAACCTCTGGCTGTGGAAGCTTGTGCTCCCTTTGCAAGCCCTCACCAAGTCCCCATTCCCTGAAGGCTAACGGAGAAGAATTCCCACTGTTACCTCCGTTCACTGACAGCAGGGATGTTGAGCGGTGCGCTATGTACTTCCTTGGCTAGGGAGGCTTTGGTGCACGTGGGGAACATGATGATGAAGTGAAGCCACCTCAGTTCCCTTCACTCCATTGCCTTCTGATGGAGGGGCAAAGCGAACTGAGCTAGCTTGGCTTCATGCTGCATGGGCTTTCCCTAGCCAGGACAAAGCTGGACCTGTCCTCTGACATCATCCAGCCCACGGGTAGATCTGGAAGGTAACTGGGACCCCCAACAGGTCCCCATCCTTCTTCCTTGTGCTGTTTGGGGTGCCTGTACCACAGAGTGGCCTCTTGTGGCTTAGTAATTGAAATGTTGTGATGTTCAGTAACAAATGTTACAAAGCACCCATAAATGCTGCTGTTTGGGGAGTGGTAGCCTGCATTTGGGAAAGAGAGACTTTATTCCGGCCTTGGAAAACGCACAGGACAAACTTCGATTATGACAAACTCAGGCCATGCAAGTAGGGATGTACGAAAGTCACTTACCTGTAACGAAATTTGATTCGCGGTGGGGGGAGGTGCTCCGTCCCTCCCCCCCCCCGAAATTCTGGCCCGGGGGGGAGGTGCTCCATCCCTCCCCCCCTGAAATTCTGGCCGGGGGGGAGGCGCTCTGTCCCTCCCCCCCTGAAATTCTGGCCGGACCACAAATGGCGGCGGCCATCCGCCACCGTTTGCGTCCCTGCAGTCAGCCGTGATAGGCTACGTAAAAGTTTATGTAGCCTATCACGGCTGAGTAAAAAAAACCCGCACATATGCAAATGGCGGCGCCCATGGGCGCCGCCATTTGTGTTCCTTATTTTGGCACGTCTAGTCTACGTAAACATTTACGTAGACTACGGCGAAAATAAGGGGAACGCAAATAGCGTAGAGGCTACGCTATTTGCGTTCCCCTTATTTTCACCGTAGTCTACATAAATGTTTACATAGACGTGCCAAAATAAGGAACGCAAAAAATTGTGTATGCGCGGGTTTGTTTGTTTTTACTCAGCTGTGATAGGCTGCGTAAACATTTACATAGCCTATCACGGTATTTTTTTAAAATCTAGCCGTGATAGGCTATGTAAATCTTTACGTAGCCTATCACGTTTTTTTTTTGTTTTTGTTTTTTTACTGGAAATGGCGGCGGCAGCTGGTCAGAAGACCGGCCGGAGCTGCCGCCGCCAGGAGGAATCGCCCAAGGTAAGTGCCGTCCCAGGGGGGGCGAGGGGGCAGACCGTTTCGCCACCAATTTCGGGGGGCCAAATGCGCTGGCATTTGGCCTCCCCGAGATTCGTGGGAAATTCTCTGACATCCCTACATGCAAGTCCCCAGCAGAACTGTGACCTCTTGCAAGCACCCTTTTGCTGAGCCTATTCCTCCCTTGTTAACACTTGGAAATTGCAACTCTTGCCTCAGGGCACAGAAATACCCACCAAGTAATGTTCCGATTTTGGTGTTTAGCCTTCCTGCCAGATGGAAGGAAAAAATAAAAGTCAGTTTTACGTAGTTAACTTTTAAACTTTTTTTTACACCTTTTAAGGCTATCAAACCCCAATATTGTGTCTGAACTGAATTAGAAGTGGGGGGGAAGACAATTTCTGCTTCCAAAAAATGACCCAGGGAAGAGTCTGCCATGCAAAAATAGTTCAAGCCTATGACTGGATACTGTCACCTCAGTGAGGTCCTTTGTTTAATCACTAAGAAATCCCCCTGTCTATCTCAGATGACTGAAAATGTGCCCCAGGCTATGGCCAGAGATACTAATGCAAATATCCACTTCCTTCTCCTTGCACCAGGAAAGCAAAGCGATTTTTCTCTTTCTCTGACAGTTTAAAGCCAGGAGTAGGCAACCTGGTGCCCTCCAGATCTTTGACTACAACTCCCATCAGCCCCAGCCAGCATGGTCAATGGTAAGGGATTGTGGAATTCGTAGTCCAAAACGTCGGACAGCACCAGGTTGCTGACCCCTGCTAAAACCAATCTCCCAAATCTGATAAGCCACCTTGAAGTGAGACCTTAGTTTTGTTTTATTTACTAAATCCTGAGAGGAACACCCCAAGTATCTGGTTTTTAGGATTCTTTCAGTCCTGGAAGGTCTCTCCCTCCCAGCCAAGAAGCAACCTCCTCTTGATCCCCACTTTCTCATCCTTGAAGAAGCTCAGCAAGCAGAGCTTCCAGCACACCCAAGCCGGTAGATAAAGACAGGCAAACCTTTGTACTATTTTTCTCTTCTATTTGATCCATGTCAATTTGCTTCTTTTTTGTTTTTCCTAACAGTTCACCCCAAAACCTGCATTTCTTCACACAGAACAGAAGCTTTTCTTTGTGTGTGTTTCTCTCCCCAATAATTTTCCCTTTTTGCTCCCTCCCTTAGCTTTTTATACCTCTTTTTATACAACCCCCATTCCCATTGCCTCCTCCAAAATGTTCTCAGAATTCCAAAAAATCTATTCCCCATTCAGATCCCAGGATCCAAAATCACTGAAATTTATTTTCCCTTGCTTTCTCCCCACTTTCCCACCCTTCTCCATAGTTAGCCATGTGCACCCTTTTCTAGGGGAAGGCACGTATACCCACAGACTTTTTTTTCCTGTAGCATTTTGAGCTGGCATTTGCTCCCCACCTTTAAGGGCTAATTTCCACTTACGCTGTTTTAAACATGATGTTAAGATTCATTTTTCTTTATGTGCCATACCTCGATCACTTCCTTCCTAGAGTCAGTCTCTCTCATTCTCCTATGTATCTCGTATCTACCTGATTTTTAAATGCCTGTTTATTTATTTTTTACATTAATATACCTCCCGATAGCTGAAATTTTCTGGGTGGTTCACAAAAAATACAATATAAAAATTTAAAACTACAGTATAAAGTAAAAACAGTAACCAAATAGAACCTAGCAGAAGTCCAAAGATTTAAAATACACTACCAGATTTAAAACAGAAACTGAAAGACTAAAATGCCTGGGAAAATGTCTTCACCTGGCGCCAAAAAGAGCACAACATAGGCACCAGGCAAGCCTCTCTGGGAACCTCATTCCACAACCAGGGTGCCACAACAGAAAAGGCCCTCTTCTTAGTAGCCCCCCAACTCACTATTGGCTGGGGGCTCCCGGAGAAGGACCGCTGAAAGCTATCTTTGGGTCCAGGCAGGCATATATGGGAGGAGATTTATTTTTTAACCTTCCCTGTTGGGTGTATGATTCCATTTCCCCTGATGCGTGATTTAAATTCACTTCAATTCTTTATTAAACAGTTACTTCCAGGACCTTGTCTGTGGCCTCTGACGTCCTCAGCCTTTTGGGTGCCAGTTTTCCTTCACACCCAGAGTTCAATGCCAAAATTGCTTTTGTATGCATGCTAAATTTACAGACCTGTACGGTGCATGCAGAAGTCTGAATGGATAGAATCCCATAATTCAAAAACAGGGGTGTTGAACGTCAGACCTATAGGCCAAATCCAGCCTGCCTGTGGTCCCAATCCTGCCCTCTGCAGTCCTCCAGATGACCATGCCCCCTCCCCCTGGTCCTACCCCCTGTTTCCCAACTGCCAAGCATTTGGTAGTTTCCTGACTTTAACATATTTTTTCCCCATTTTAAAAGGTTGAAATGGCTCTCCTAAGTTACTGGCAGTAAGAGTTTTAATTAATTAATTAATTAATTTCATTTCATTTCTATACCGCCCAATAGCCGAAGCTCTCTGGGCGGTTCACAAAAATTAAATCCAAGCAACACACAATAAAACAATTTAAAATATACAGAACATTAAAACCACAATATAATAATACAACCACAATAAAACCTAGCAGCAGTGCAGGAGTTTAAAATACAGATTTAAAACAGCAAAGATAAAAATTTAGAAAGCTAAAATGCCTGGGAAAATAAAAAGGTCTTCACCTGGCGCCGAAAGGAATACAATGTAGGTGCCAGGCGAACCTCACTAGGGAGCTCATTCCAGAGCCGGGGTGCCACAGCAGAAAAAGCCCTCCTCCTAGTAGCCACCCGCCTCACTTCCTTTGGCAGGGGCTCACGGAGAAGGGCCGCTGATGATGATCTTAAGGTCCGGGCAGGCACATATGGGAGGAGGCGATCCTTCAGGTAACCTGGCCCCAAGCCGTTAAGGGCTTTGAATGTTAACACCAGCACTTTGAATCGGGCCCCGAAATGGACTGGCAGCCAGTGCAGCTGGAAAAGTACTGGTGTAATATGAGCTCGCAGGCCAGTCCCTGTTAACAATCTTGCTGCCCTATTTTGGATCAGCTGAAGTTTCCGGACCGTTTTCAAAGGCAACCCCACGTATAACGCATTGCAGTAATCCAGACGAGAAGTTATCAGAGCATGGATAACTGTAGCAAGGCTATCTCTGTCCAGATAAGGGCGTAGTTGGTATACCAGCCTAAGCTGATAAAACGTGCTCCGTGCCACTGAGTTCACCTGTGCCTCAAGTGACAGTTCTGGATCCAAGAGCACCCCCAAACTATGAACCTGATCCTTTAGGGGGAGTGCAACCCCCTCCACAACAGGTTGAATATCACCTAGCCGGGCTGACGAACCACCCACTAACAGTACCTCCGTCTTGTCTGGATTGAGTTTCAGTTTATTAGCCCTCATCCAGTCCATTACCGTGCCCAGGCACTGATTCAGAACAGTCACTGCCTCACCTGGTTTTGATGTAAAAGAGAGGTAGAGCTGGGTGTCATCTGCATATTGATGGCACCTCAGCCCACACCTCCGGATAACCTCCCCCAGCGGTTTCATGTAGATGTTAAACAGCATGGGGGATAAAATAGAGCCCTGTGGAACCCCATGGCACAATTGCCATGGCACAGAGCAGTAATCCCCGAGCACCACCTTCTGGAATCGGCCATCCAAGTAGGAGCGGAACCACTGTAGTGCAGTGCCTCCTACTCCCAACCCAGACAACCTATCCAGAAGGATACCATGGTCGATGGTATCGAAAGCCGCTGAGAGGTCCAGGAGAATCAACAGGGTCGCACTCCTCCTGTCCCTCTCCCGGCAGAGGTCATCCCACAGGGCGACCAAGGCAAGTTTCCGTTCCAAAACCAGGCCTGAAGCCCGATTGAAATGGATCTAGATAATCCGTTTCATTCAACAGTGCCTGGAGCTGTCCTACAACCACCCGCTCAAGCACCTTGCCCAGGAAGGGGATGTTGGCCACTGGCCTATAATTGTTAACATCCTCTGGGTCCAGGTGAGGCTTTTTCAGGAGTGTTCTAATTACTGCCTCTTTTAAAGCGGCAGGTAACACTCCCTCTCTCAAGGAGGAATTTACAACCTCCTGGACCCAGCCGGACAACCCCTCCTCGTTTGATTTAATAAGCCATGAAGGGCAAGGGTGAAGCACACAAGTGGTCGATCGGACTTGGCCAAGCACCTTGTCCGTATCCTCAGGCCTCAGTAACTGAAACTCATCCAATAAAACTGGACCAGACGGTGCTCTGAACGCCTCTACCAATGGAACTGCATTAATGGTGGTGTCCAATTCATGACGAATCTGAGCAACTTTATCCTCAAAGTGCCGTGCAAACTCGTCACAGCGTGCTACCGAGGGTTCCAGCGTCTCTCACCCTGGCCCAGAATGTAACAGGCCGCGAACCACTTGGAAAAGCTCTGCTGGACGATACTGAGAAGATGCAATGCTGGTGGAAAAGAACTGTCTCTTTGCCACCCTCACCGCCACAGAGTAGGCTCGATAGTGGGCTCTTACCTGTGTTCGGTCAGACTCAGCACGAGTTTTCCTCCACCTGCGTTCTAGCCGTCTCCCCTCTTGCTTCATTGCCCTCAGCTCAGGTGTATACCAAGGAGCTGGCCGGGCTCTGTTCAGAGGGAGAGGGCGCTTGGGCGCGATCGTGTCAACCGCCCGAGTCATCTCTGCATTCCACAGAGTGACCTGGGCTTCAACAGGAGCACCAGCCATACCAGCAGGAAAATCCCCCAGAGCCCTCTGGAATCCATAGGAATCCATTAATCTCCGGGGGCGGACCATTTTAATAGGTCCCCCACCCTTGCAGAGGGGAAAGGCCGCCAGGAGTCTAAACCTCAGCAGGAAGTGATCTGACCATGACAAAGGGACAGATGTTCCTCCACTTTCAGATCACCATCCTCCTGCCCAGTCGAGAAAACCAGATCAAGCGTGTGTCCTTTTGTATGCGTTGGGCCGATGACATGTTGGGACAGCCCCATGGTTGTCATGGCGGCCATGAAGTCCTGAGCCACCCCGGATACAGCGGCCTCGGCATGGAAGTTGAGATCCCCCAGGACCATCATCCTAGGGGTCCTCAACACCAAGTCCGAGACCACCTCCGTCAGCTCAGGCAGGGAGTCTGATGGGCAGCGGGGTGGGCGGTACACCAACAGAATCCCCAATCTGTCCCGGGTTCCCAACACAAGGTACAAACACTCAAGATCTGCGCTCGAATGAGCAGGAAGCCTGGAGAGGGAGATTGAATTCCTATAGACCATGGCAACCGCCCCTCCCCGACCCTCAAGTCGGTGTTGGTGCTGCACCGAGTACCCAGGAGGGCACAGCTGGGAGAGAGTGACCCCCCCCAGTTCCCCCACCCAGGTCTCAAGCTAAAGTATGCCAGTATGTTGGCACCACCCCTTTTACATTTGGCTGCACCCAGCACTGGAATGCAGCTCCCAAGAGCTTCTCTGAAACTGAATTTAGCCCTTGAGCTGAAAGAGGTTGGACATGCCCATTCCAAAGGAACATATATTTACTACTGCATAACAGCCAAATAATAACATTGCTACTATCTTCTGCTATAGCCTTTTTAGTCTCATTACCTTCTTGATAATATCTGGGAATGGTAAAATTATACAATCAATTTGCCTTTATATCTTCATGGATAAAGAAAAGTAATCAGCTTTTTGTATTTACTGCATCTTTTGCATTTCAGACAGTGGCTCTTCATATGTACGCTGGGATTGCAAGGAAGTAACACCAAAGGTTTTAAAAACTATGTTTCTTGGTTTGCCTGTTATGTGAGTGTGTTATGCTGTGCAGTCATGAACATTTATACCCCCAAACCTAATGCATGGGGCTATATCTTTTCCCCACTTCCCACACATCAGTATGTGCTATATAATAATTTTATTAATTAGTACATTTTTTAAAGTTGCTTTTCTAAAACACTTTTGGTTTAATCATGACATAACAGCATTTTGAAATGAAGGTAACATGCAATACATACATTTTTCACAATAAGATAGAGACATTGAATTTTTCTTTCTTCTGCAAAAACTGGCCACATAAATCAGGAATGGCTTTGATGTTTAGATGGAAGATGTTTGACACTAGGGGGCAGGATTTCTCAGGAAACAAGAATTTTCCCCCTGCATTCATGAATGGAGCTTCTGCTGTTGTGCTCAGGGAGGTTTAAGCAGTGACAGATTCATGAGAAGAAACTGAAAGAAGCAAAGGTTTCTGGGTGAGAGAGAAATTAAGAAAAAATTAAAATCATTCCTGATGGCAAAAGAACATTGCTTAGGTTGCAGTCCTAAGCATGGAATCATGAGATCTGCAGCATTGGGACCAACATATTGCTTTTTTGGTAGTATTAACATGTTTATATCTGTAGCCTTAAATTGATTTTACTGTGAAAGCCTGACAAAGGCAGGTTGCTTCTGAATTGATTTCACTGACTTGAATTCCCCCAAGGCTCCTAGTTTGTTTGTTTTTTGAAGGTGCAGAAACCTTTGAACCTATAACTTCATGGAGGGAAACCATGGTGGTTAAGTGCAGGGCCCTCAATGTTGTCCCCTCCCTGTCCCCTTCAAAAAATAGTTTTAAGAAAAACCTTGGAAAACGTTAGGGCAGTCTTTTTCTCTCCTTTTCTAGCCTCTCACCTTGCTCTTTCTTACCCCTGTACCCCTTTGCCTTGCTATTTCCCCCTCCCTCCCAGCCACTGTCACCATTTCTCTCCCCCTCCCGCTTTTAGCCCACTTTTGACTAGCCCCTCCCCTGGCGCTGCTCTGCGAACACTGACAGGGCTAAGCTCACGCACATTCTGGCATTCCAGAGGCTGAATAGCCCCAAACCCTTCCAGACGACTAGCTATAACCTACAAGGCCCACTGCAGTGCTGGAGATGGGCCCTGACAGCACCCCACAGATGTGTTGGACTGCAACTCCCATAATTCCCAGCTTGCATGGCTATACTGGCTGGGAATTATGGGAGTTCCAGTCCAACGCATCTGGGGGTGCTAGTTGGGGAAGGGTGGAATAGTCTAATTTGTTTGATAGATCAGGGCTGCTAGAATGGCTCGGTCTGGAAATGATCTTTAGTTCCATAAAACAATCACAACATCTTCTTGTCCCCCACATGGAGGGAGCAATCCTATGGCCTCTAGTCAGAGGCTAGACGGCCATAGGATATGTGGTTTTCCAGGAACCAACCTTGGAGCCCACACTCCGAGGTCAGTTCCTGCAGAACTGACCTTCCCCACTTTCCGCGCTGCCTTGTAGGCAACGCGGAATAGCCCCGCGCTCCAAAGAGGAGTGTGGAGTGGCCAAAACAGGGCATTCTGGGGGGCGTTCCAGGGTAGGGAAGGAGGAAATGCCGGTACAACACATCCTGTGTGTCGTCCAGCAGCCTCCTCCCCCGCTCCGTCTTCCCTCAGCTAGACAGCCAAAATTGGCTGTCTAACCGCAAATGCGGGGCAGGAGAAGCACGGAGGGAACAATCCCCTCCGTGCTTCTCCTGCCCTGCATTGGATAGGCGGTCACCTATCCCCATAGGATTGCGCCCTTAAGTTTCTTTAAAACAGAGGTGGGCAACTTGGGGGGGGGGAGTCCATGGGCAACCTCCCCCACAGGGTTTCAGTGGCAAACTGCTACAGAGGCACCTTCATAGTTGTTTGCTGCTGAAATTTGGTGGCAAACCACCTTTTTTTCTTTTTCTGTGCTGCCGCACCATCAGATTTCAGTGGCTTTGAGTCAGGGACCACACCAGAGGCCAGGACAGGCTGGCTGTATTGCCCACCCCACCTTTAAAATTTCGCCTCCTCTAGGATTAAGGCTACAGTCATTTACAATGGAGGGAACTCACTGATCTAGTTGAGATGACTTTGGCTTGCATAGCTAAGGGCTGCTGCTGAAGTGGCTCACAGGCTTTTAGTGCAGGAATTAATGTTCAGCGCTGATGTGCACAGCTAACACAAGGGCCTCCATTTCATTTCTCAGGAAAGATTAAATAGCAGAAGAAGTGACGTCATGAGCCCTCATTTCATCAAAGACTTGATTTATAGCTAAAAAATATACTAGAGTGCTTTGTTCAATAGTGTGATTATCAGTAATTAAAGCAGCACAACGCTTCCCGAATAGCACATCTGACTCAAATACAATTAAATGCTACATCATCCCTGCTTGCATTTTGTTTTGTGGATTTGCTAAATTGCCAAAACCAAGACAATGGCTTTTTCCCCCATTTATTTTTATCAGCACATTAGCGTAGTCAGCGGCTGTATGTTGCATGTGCTGTGCCTATATGCGGAAGTGGCAGTGCATTGCCCCCCATTAAAGAATTCTTCCCTTGTTATTTTGGGCAATAAGAGAGATTTGCAGACACCTCTATATTAAGAATCATGAAAATGAATGCGCTCAAGTAACTTTAAAGCCGTCGTTTGGGGTGGGGGCAGTGAAAGTGAGGAAAGCTATTTGGATTCTACTATAAGGAAGGCTGAGCGCCGAAGAACTGATGCTTTCGAACTGTGGTGCTGGAGAAGACTCTTACGAGTCCCCTGGACTGCAAGGAGGTCAAATCAGTCCATCCTAAAGAAAATCAACCCTGAGTGCTCATTGGAAGGACGGATACTGAAGCTGAAGCTCAAATATTTTGGCCACCTAATGCAAAGAGAAAACTCTCTGGAAAAGACCCTGATGCTGGGAAAGACTGGAGGCAAATGGAGATGGGGACGGCAGAGGATGAGATGGCTAGATAGCATCACCGATGCAATGAATATGGACTTGAGCACACTCCGGGAGAGAGCAGAGGACAGGAAGGCCTGGCATGCTCTGGTCCATGGGGTCCCGAAGAGTCGGACACGACTTAACGACTGAACAACAACAACAAAATAGTATGATAGGGAATGAACAAGCAAAGTGTTAAGGATGGACTTTCCTTCAAACATTTTGTAAGATATTTCACCCTTCCTTCAGTACCCTCTTTAAAGGCTCCTATATGATGTTTTTGTTGATATTTATTTTATTTGTACCCCGCCTTTCTACCCAAAAATGGCACTCAAGGCAGCAACTTCATTTAAATATAATGATATGCAACTATATTTAAATATAATAATTAGCCTGCTCAAAGGCAGGCAATTAAATAAAAGTTAATTTAGGCAGTGGAAAGGACAGAAATTCATCCCATGGGTTAGATGTAAACTGCTGAGAGACGGGAGTGGAACTCTTCTTTTCATGTCCTAATTTATGTGCGTTCTTGTTCCTTGTAGGTTTACTTTGTGGCCCACCAAGCCAAACACAGTGCACTAGCTCCATATTGTGACTTTTTGGGATATTGTAGTACTTCACAACTCCCTTGTTTTTGTAGTCACAGGCAGATACCAAAACTAGGTTCATTCATTCATTCATTCATTCATTCATTTATTAACAATATTAATAGCTGCCTTTCAGGGCAGGAGCCCTCCCAAGGCATCATACAACAATAAAATTCATCTAATTTTAAAAAATGCTGCTGTGATAAAAACAAATGTTCCAAAAAACAACAAACACCAGTATAAGACAGAACTGACAAACAATTATAGCTTTACCCCAATCTGATCAAACATAATCAGGGGAAGGACAGAGTACATAAATACTGGGTGTTTCAAAAAGATGGACCAGATTTGAAATCGCTATATCTCTGCAACCACAAACCGCCCATGAATGAAACTCTTCGCACTTGAAAAGTTGGGCATGGAGTTTCAAATGATTACCTCTAGATGCCTCTCTCGGCACACAAACAGCCCCTAGCCTCTCAGTCATTCGCAAGATGGCGACCCTCAACACTAGGCATTTTGCGTTCTGCAGTTCAGCAAGACTGAATCCGTAATTGCGGTGTAGCATGCGTTTCAATGGCGTTTTGGCATTGATCCGCCAATGCCAAAGAGCATTCCTCGTTGGTACTGACAATTTGAGGAAACAGGCTGTTTATGTAAGGGGAAGAGCACAGGGCGACCACGCACTTCAGAGGGTCTGACACTTTGAGTGGCATTTGGGACGAATTCAACTATCGTCTTGATATTGTCCGTACAGCAGGTGGAGGGCACATAGAGCATTTATAAAATGGTTGGTAAAGCTTGATAACTCATTAAACCATTTGTAACTTTTGGTGTAATTGTAACATGTTGCCATCGTGAAATATACTCCTTTGAAATTGGGTCCATCATTTTGAAACACACTACATCTTCAAGTCCTTCTTAAAAGCCTGCAATGATGGGACATGGCATACCCCTGATGGCTGTTGGAAAGTCTGGTGTGACTTACAGCAGAGTTGCCTTATGTAGAGAAAACATGGCAACATGGCATTTAGGACTGGAGACAATAAACACTGGCTACAGCCAGTTTAAAAGAAGTTCAAATCAACTTACTTTACTGATGCTTTTATACACATCATCAGAGAGGTGAAGGTGTGAGATATGGTTACATACAAATGCAACAGCGCCCTCCCACCCATGTTTCCCAGCAACTGGTGTACATAAGCATACTGCCTCTGCTACAGGAGGTAGAACATAGCCATTGATAGCTGCCTCCTTCAGGAATTTGTCTAACCCCCGTTTAAAGCCACCCAAATTGGTGGCCATCACTACATCTTGTGGCAGCAAACTTCATAGTTAACTGTGCGCTTTGTGAAGAAGACCTTCCTTTTATCTGTCCTGTATCTCCCACCAGTCAGCTTCACGGGATGACCCTGACTTCTAGTATTGTGAGAGAGGGAGAAAAATATCTCCCTATCCACATTTCCCACACCATGCATAATTCTGTACACTTCTGTCATGTCTCCCCTCACCCTCCTTTTTTCCAGGCGGAACAATCCCAGCTGTTGTAACCTGCTCTCATAGGAGAGATGTGTCAGCCTCTTGATCATTTTAGTTGCCCTTTTCTGCACTTTGTCCGGCCCTACAAAATCTTTTTTTAAGTGTGGTGACCAGAACTGGACACAGTTTTCCAAGTGTGGCCGTACCATAGATTTGTATAGGGGCAGTATGATACTGGCAATTTTATTCTCAATTCCTTTTCTAAGGGAAGTCCCCTGCATGTGGCAGGGGGCTCAGCTGGTGCTAAGGGGCCGCTCTCCTCACCAGTGGCCGAGTCTTCCTTTGTGCACCTCTCACCAACCAATGGAGACAGCAAGAGGTGTGCAAAGGAGGCAACCGACTCTGCCGATGCTGACCAAGGGCTCCTTCACATGAAGCTTTTAGCCTGCTGTTGAGATTTCTCACCCATGGAACTTTACAGGCCCTTTAGATGATGTTGTGAACCTCCAGGGCATCTCCTGCGCTAAATGACCTTTATTCCACTTTTAAATAGACCAGAGATAATGAGTGTAAAGCACATGCAAAGGGAGTCCGTTGTGATCCTGCATTTAAAACGGAAGCAGAAAGCCCCCTTTTAAATGCAGGGTTTTAGGCTGGTGTAGAGATGCTCCAAGTCTTCTTCTCTGTGCTGAGAGAGGCCCTAAGCTGCACACCTTAGAAAGGTAACGTGGACAGGGTGATGACATCAGTGCCAGTAGACACATCCACTGATGTCATCCAGCCCGCAGAGGGTCGGGTGGGGGACAGTTTGGGTCCCCACCTGAATCTGGTTCTGCAGCCCTGATTTACAGACTATCGGGTGGGCCACCCTTCATGGTCCAGGCTGCGTTTGACATGGTTGGGCCGGAAGCTGTTCAGGCCAATTTGCCTCCTGCAAGCCAAGTGGCACATTTGGTCTGTTATTCTCCGCAGTTGCTGCCACTTGTCTCACGGCGATGACGACGGCCTTTCAACATAGCGAAAAGGAATGAAATGTTTTCGGCCCTTCCAAGTTGGGGTCCAGCTACGGAACATCTGGCAGAACAGTATCAGCAGCCTTGGGAGGTGATGGTTTAGTCAGGCTGTTAAGTACCTTCCCATGACTACAGTGCCTGCATCAGAATGTCACTGAGCCTGCACACTTTGTGAGCCCCCAAGGTAAATGCAACATCGTTTGGAAAAAGAGAAAATGCCCCACACACACCCCGAAACAGGGAAAAGAGGGCACAGATTTGCATAACATTTGCATGTGCTGGCTTATATGTATACATGCAAATTTAGAAATGATTGCTAACATTTAAACAGAAATACAATGCATCTCACCCTAGTGGGAAAGGCTGTCACCAGATGAGCTGTGTACCTGCTCAAGCAGAGCACCTTCAAGGCCCTTGCTCTCCCTTCCGATGGTTCTTTAAGCTGGACTTAGACTGGGCAGGTGTTCAAATAGAGGACCCTTTCAAATAGAGAACTGTCCTCTGAAAAATAGGAGACACGGTCACCACATGCAGCCCACAGGAGGAGGCACGATAAACCTTCTGTTTTTGCCACCTGCCTAGAACTGCAAAAATGGGGAGGGAGGAGAGAACTCAGCATCCAGCAGGCTACAGTACAGGACTGATGGGCTCTGTTCTACTTAGCTGGTCCTGAGTGGTGACTGTATGCTTTAATTTCTTTTCCTCCTACCCCCTTTGCCCCAGATAGATCAGCTTTGGAGTAAAGTCACTGTGTGTGTGTGTGTGAGAGAGAGAGAGAGGGTGAGTGTGTGTGAGAGAGAAACAGAGAGAATACCACAGCAGGGGCAGAGGGGATTTTTAAGAAATGCGAAAACCAGCCAACTCTATCACATTAGCTCAGGGCTGTTCAGGTAACGGTTTTGCAAGAAGAGTTAAGCATTAAGACACGATGCCTACATTATTAACAGGAGATCCATTTTGCTGACATTAAATGCTTGATGATCTTTTCCCACCTTGCTTTTGTACAATAACAAAAACTGTTAGATTTTATTAGGAAAGTATTATTTGCCTCTGCATATTTGCAGAAATGGAAAGTCCCTCAGACTCATTTGAAGCCATATAGTGCGCATAGATGCTCAGGTTCTTAGGATTATCTATAATTCATAGTGCTTTTTCCTGCTTTCTTGACGTCAATTGCCATCGTGGCTGTTGCTGAGGAAATCGCCAATCATCTCTAACGAGCAGCCATATTGCATGAAACGGCAGACATTTTCTTGTCCTGCAGCATGCAGGACAGGGATGGGCAACATTCAGCGGAGAGGCAGCCAGCCATTGTTCTGGGCTCTTAGGACCCTGAGAGTTTCAAAATTTAAGGGAAAAAGTATCTAGTCCTTATGATTAAATGGCTGTTTAAGGAGACCTTGTACCACTGAAAATGTAAAGACTATTATATTCTTTGGCTACTACTCTTGATGACTGGCTATGTGCTCCCTCCAGTACCAGAGGCAGTGAGCCTGTGTACACCAGTTGCTGGGGAACATGGGTAGGAGGGTGCTGTTGCGCTCATGCCCTCCTTGTGGGTTCCTAGTCGACGGTTGGCTGCTGCATGAACAGAAAGCTGGACTAGGTAGACCTTTAGTATTATCCAGCATGGCTTTTCTTATGTTCTTATATTCACCTTGCAATTGGGGCCTACTAGAGTTAGGATGAATATAGACTTAGGACACAATCCTTTGCATGTTTAGACGGAAAGATGTCCTACAGTTCCCGGTATTACCCAGCTAGCATAGCTGGCTGGGGAATGGTGGGAGTTGAATGACATTTTTCTGCCTAAACAAGCATAGGATTGCGCTCTTAGTGTTGTTATGGGACTGGAGTTTGGTCTAAATGACCTCTCAGGATCCCTCCCAACTCTGCGATTGTAAGAAGGACAACTGCTGAAATGGGCCAAACTGGTTGGACACGTTTTAGCCTGGCAAATCCCCTTTTGTTAGGGGAGGAGAGCAGAAGCTTAGGCCTGGGTGCCAAATTGAGCTCACCTGGGGTCCCAATCCAGCACTCTCAGAGTTCCCTCAATGGCCACATGCCCTTTCCTCTGACCACCAATCATTTGGGCTTGTGGCTTTGGTGCAGGTTTTTCCCCCATTCTAAAAGACTGAAACGCCTCGCCTGTGGCTTGGTTCCTAGCGGTACAGTCTGTAAACTAAAATATGCAGGTTGGGGGGAGGGTGTTTTTGCCCTGCCCCTTTTGCCCGCCACATTTTGCATGTGGATCTGCTCGCCGCTGGAATACAGCTCTTGCGAACTTCTTGGAAATGGAATTCAGCCCTTGGGCTGAAAAAGGTTCAACGCACCGGTGTGTTACGGAGAACAGCAAGGATGGCTCAGAATGGCTGGCCGCCACATGCTCAAGGAAATGGCCAGAGACCAAAACAGGGCGTGTCTTTCTTCCAACACCTCCTCCACGCTCCCCTAAGGAAAGTGCTGGTAGGCAGAGAACTGTGTAACAGCGAGCAGCCTTTAGCTGTGGAGCGGTGAGACCAGGTCAGCCTGAGGAAGAGTCAGAGCTGGGAATCTTGGGAAGGCGGAAGCAGTAAACATTGCGATATTTGTTGGAGTGCTTTAAGCTGTAAACCTCCACCTATGCTCAACCTGTATTGTTGTTGTTGTTCAGTCATTAAGTCGTGTCCGACTCTTCGTGACCCCATGGACCAGAGCACGCCAGGCCTTCCTGTCCTCCGCTCTCTCCCGGAGTGTGCTCAAGTTCATATTCATTGCATTGGTGATGCTATCCAGCCATCTCATCCTCTGTCGTCCCCTTCTCCTTTTGCCTTCAGTCTTTCCCAGCATCAGGGTCTTTTCCAGTGACTTTTCTCTTCACATTAGGTGGCCAAAATATTTGAGCTTCAGCTTCAGTATCTGTCCTTCCAATGAGCAGTCAGGGTTGATTTCCTTTAGGTTGGACTGATTTTACCTCCTTGCAGTCCAGGGGACTTGTAAGGGAGGTACAAGTCCCCTGGACTTCTCCAGCACCACAGTTCGAAAGCATCATTTCTTTGGCGCTCAGCCTTCCTTATAGTCCAGCTCTCACAGCCATACATTACTACTGGGAAAAACATAGCTTTGATTAGACGGACCTTTGTCGGCAAGGTGATGTCTCTGCTTCTTACTATGCTGTCTAGGTTTGCCATAGCTTTCCTCCCAAGGAGCAAGCGTCTTTTAATTTCATGGCTACAGTCACCGTCTGCGGTGATCTTGGAGCCCAAGAAAATAAAATCTGTCACTGCTTCCATTTCTTCCCCTTCTATAAATGCAAATATTACGAGATGCTGGTAACCTCATTGTGCAGGAAACAGAACTCGGACAACTGTTGGAATCAGGGCCAGCATCAAGAGTAGGCATGGTTGGGCACTTCCTAAGGGCCCACAACCAAGAAGGGGGCCACTGACAAGAGCTCCCTGGACTTGCTCTTCTTCACCATGGCAACCTGCTTGATCACCTGCCTCTCACTCTGACCCAGTCAACAGTGGTAGTGAGAAGGAGGAGCAACTGGCAACTTGCCCACTGGCTCTCTGCTCAGCAAGCAAGCAAGCGTAACACTTTTCTTCAGTGTCTCTAAAGGGACTCACAGCAAAGGCCTTGTACAGGGACAATTAACATATATCAATTTAATTTCTTAATAAAAAGCAATGACAATGCACATGTAATAATTTTACATGCATAGCAATTCACTTATCACCAAAACAATAAAGCAGAGCACAGCCCTCCCAAAGTTCTGTCTTTATTTCAGCTTGAGTCCACAACAAAAATATAACTAAAACTTCTCTCTGAAGCTTGATTTTTCTGCTGGCTGAAGAAAGAAAATAGTCTCTACTCAGTTCACTCCAGCTCCACAGCAATCTTCTCAAAATGGACCAGGATCCAGCAACACAGGAACAACTTTGTCAACAGCCTTCTCTCAAGGGTTCAAGATCTTACAGAGAGGAGAAACCAAGCTTCTTCCACAGTGCAATTTCGGTAACTGCCTAAAATGGTGGCCACTCTCTATCTCACTCCTTTACTGAGCATGTGCAGGAATATTCCCACTCAGAATTCTTAAAGAAAAATATACCAGTGGGTTACATAAGCAACCAGCCACTGTTGCCTGAGCCAGAGTGAGAAGCAGGTGAACAAGCAGGGTGCAATAGTGAAGAGGAGGAGCATGTCCAGGGATCTATTGTCAGTGGGCCCCTGCTGGGGTGTGAGCCCTTGGCAGGTGCCTGTCCATGCCTACCAATTACACTGGCCCTTCAATCTTGCCCCTGCACTTTTCTTTAATTAATTAAAGAAAATTAAGGAGGAGCCATTAATTACCCTGGTGGCTCTGGCAGATGCCATCATTGCTCCTTCTCTAAAAGATGTCCTGGAAATGTGCTTCCTGTCTGCTACATAACTGCTGTCTAGGGAGAACTTACTTCTGAGTAAGCACACTTAGGTCTGAGTTGTAAGACTTTTCCTGGGCCATATAACACAGCTTTCTCCAACCTGGTATCCTCCAGACATTTGGGACTACAACTCCCAGGATTCCGGACCATTGGTTATGCTGGCTGGGGCTGATGGGATTTACAGTCCAGCAACACCTGGAAAGCACCAGCTCATGGGGAGGCTGATGTAACCTCTGTTTGATAGCAGTGATCAGGGTAGGCAACTTTTCAAGTGACCCTAGACTTGTCCATTTCACCCAGGGATGGGGAATGTATGATGCTCCAGATGTTGGCCACTGTGGAGCTGGGATTGTTTAGCTTGGAAAAAAGGAGGGTAAGGAGAGACATGACAGAGGTCTACAAAATTATGCATGGTGCAGAGAATGTGGATAGGGAGACATTTTTCTCCCTCACTCACAATATTAGAACCCGGGGTTATCCCATGAAGCTGATTGGTGGGAGAGTCAGGACAGATAAAAGAAGTACTTCTTCACACAGCGCATAGTCAAACTATGGAATTCACTACCACAAGACGTAGTGATGGCCACCAATTTGGATGGCTTTAAAAGGGGGTTGGACAAATTCCTGGAGGAAAATGGTTACTATCAATGGTTACTAGTCTTGATCACTATGGGCTACCTCCAGTACCAGAGGCAGTGAGCCTATGTACACCAGTTGCTGGGGAACATGGGTGGGAGGGTGCTGTTGCGCTCATGTCCTGCTTGTGGGTTCCCAGTTGACAGCTGGTTGACCACTGTGTGAACAGAATGCTGGACTAGATGGACCCTCGGTCTGATCCAGCATGGCTCTTCCTATGTTCTTATGTTTTTAACTACAACTCCCATCATCCCTCACCATTGGCTATGAAGGCTAGGCCTAATGGGAGCTGCAATCCTACAACATCTGGAGGGCCACATGTTCCCCTCCCCTCTTTTAACAGCAGTTTGATCTACAGGAGTTATCAGGTGATTATGTTTAGCACCATGCCATAAAATGTCTTCCCCACGGAGTCCTGCATATCAAACCTCTGTTCAAAGGAGAAGAGCAGGTTGGCAGGATTTATGTATGGCTTGTTGCTTATCTCTTGGCCGACTGGCAATTGTAGCTGTTATCCAAAATATTCTTAAGCTTTCCTGAGATGAAATTGCTGCATCTTTAGTGGAATCGAATTTGATCATGCAGAAGCCACGTCAGTTTGGTGTTGTAATGGGGTCTGAGTGATTCCCAGCAGCCATCATTCTCTCTTTCCCAGAAGCAGAAGTGGTGGTAAAGCACTTAGCAATCCAGGCTAGTTCCTGTTTCTGTGCTGCCATCTGTTTTTGCTACAGTTCTGCATCAGGGACGACTCTGGAGATTACAGTTAAGTTGCTCCCAGAGAAATGTGCATGTGCTATAATACCACAGTTAGGACTGCCAGCTGATCATCCTTTCTTAACTCTGAGGCAATTGTTGGGGGAAGGATGTGAGCTCAGAGATGGGCCCAGTTCAGATGATGCAACAATCCACAGTTAAACAAACTACGGGGCTGTTCACACAACGCTCTAATCCATACTCAGTGGATGAGTGTGGGTTGTTGTTGAACTGTGGGTTGTTTGTTGAACTGGGGATTAGTGTGTTGTCCCAGGGCATTTTCCACAGGGTGGATTGTTAACCATGCAGTGTGGCTTGTGAACCTCCCTGAACTGCCCTGAACAACCCAACAACAAACCATGGGTTCTCAAGATGGCTTGTTTGAGAGAAATAAGCCACCCTGTAGAAAATGTCCTGGGTTCAGACAACATGCTAACCCATGGTTCAACAAACAACCCAGCTGAGTGTGGGTTAATATGTTGTGTGAACCCAGTCTGTGGCTTGTTCAGGCGACAGCATGCTGGCTCCTGAGCACTCACTCACCCCCACTGCACTAAACAATCCAGGGGTGCTTCATCCCCGAGTTGTTTAGGGTGATGTGTGAACCCAGAATTGTTCCTGGTGGAACAACCCAGACTTGGAACCCATGTTGAAACCCTGGGTTCTTGTATTGTCTGAACGGGGTCAGACAGTGCACTGAAGGGCACCCTAATGTTGCAACCAATTTTCCCCTACCACCCACCCTGGGTTTGCTACAAGCAGAAAGGGGGCGAGTCAGGAACATTAGGAAGCTGCCTTCTTATCAGGTCGGATGGTTGATCTATCTAGCTCCATATTGTCTTCTGTGACTGGTAGCAATTCTCTAGGGTCTCAGGCAGAGAAGGGGCTGGTACTTGGTCCTTTTAACTAAAGGTGCATGCCAAGGATTGAACTGGGACTTCTGCATGAAAGCATCTGTTTGTCTACTGAGCTATGGATATCCTGTAAGCTATGACCAACCACCCTTCACCCTAGAAGCAACTATGAAGGATTTGTGGCTACTTGGCTGCTAGGGATATACCCAACCAATAGAAGGAAGTGCACATACACATAGTTGAGTTGGGTGGGAAAGGGTTGTTTTGAAGTCCCGCTCAGAATATTTTCCTGCAAGGGTGGAAGGTCTCTAGACCCACTTCACAAATTGGATGGATGGATAGCTACATAGTGGGTAAAATCCAACGTAAGTCCTATTTAGAGTAGACCTATTGAAATGAATGGGATTTAAGTTAAACATTCATTTCAATTTCAGTTGCATTCCTTTCAATGGGTCTCCTCTAAGTAGGACTTATGATGGATTTTACCCACTATGTAGCTACCAATATTTGCTCTGGCTAAAACTTGCAGATAAACGCACCTTGCTTTCACCAAGCCTGTATATAATGCATCAGCTGCAGCAAAAGAGTGCACAGCCAGACTGTAGGAATAGAAATGGGCCATTGATATGCAAAGAGCATTGCATCTCCCCGAGCTGACAAGCTATTTTTAGCCTCAGATGTAGCTTAATATAGCAACAGAGCTGCTCAGTCCCTTTCCCATCACACCCCCTAAAGCCTACAGTTAAACAAAAAACGCCACACTGTAATGATCGCAGATGGTGCCCGAAAGAAGGATAAAACTGGATAAAGGTCATGACTACACAGTGTGAAATGCTATTTGCTTGAAATCATGTGATTTGATTCCGTGTGTGTGTGTGTGTGTGTGTGTGTTTGTGTGTGTGCGTGCGTGCATGGGGGGAAGGGAAGTGTATGAGTACATTTTCTTCATAGGAGTAGAAATGTAATGTTTCTGAATGCTGATGGTTAAATATTTGTTACACTGGGAAAAAGCACATGAGTTGGAGACCGTGCTGGCTGCGGGTTTTTGAGGCAAAACACCCTCAATGGGGCCCTCCCTCAATGAGTCTACCTTCTCAGTTCTCAGTGCCATTGTCACCAGCTGCTATTGCTCCTCCTCTCTCTCTCTCTCTCTCTCTCTCTCTCTCATAGAATCATAGAATAGTAGGGCTGGAAGGGGCCTATAAGACCACTGAGTCCAACCCCCTGCTCAGTGCAGGAATTCAGGTCAAAACATCCCTGACAGATGGCTGTCCATTCTTGTCTTGAATGCCTCCAGAGTGGGAGAGCCCACCACCTCCCTAGGGAATTGGTTCCATTGTCGTATTGCTCTAACAGTCAGGAAGTTTTTCCTGATGTTCGGCCAGAATCTGGCTTCCTGTAACTTGAGGCCATTATTCCGTGTCCTGCACTCTGGGATGATCGAGAAGAGATGCTGGCCTTCCTCTCTGCGACAACCTTTCAAGTACTTGAAGAGTGCTATCATATCTCTCCGCTCAGTCTTCTCTTCTCAAGGCTAAACATGCCCAGTTCTTTCAGTCTCTCTTCATAGGGCTTTGTTTCCAGTCCCCTGATCATCTTCGTTGCCCTCCTCTGAACCCTCTCCAGTTTGTCTGCATCCTTCTCTCTCTCAATCTCTCTCTCTCACCATTGCTATCGCTTGCTTGACTGGCAGGGAGCAAGCAGGCAGCAGCGTCTCCTGTTCCTCCTTCACCACCATTGTCTGAGGCCGGTGAAGAAGCAGCTTGCAAGGGTGAAAAGGAGCAGCAACTCCAATGGGATCTTGTCAGTGGGCCCCTGCTGGGGTGTGGGCCTTTGGCAGGTGCCCAGCCAGGCCTGCCCTTCATGCTAGCCTGACTCAGAGACGTGATCAATCTATTCTTGTAAACATAAAGCAGCCATACCAAGGGGCCAAACTATGCATAGTTTGGTGGTGTGTGTGTGTAATAAAACCTTAAAGAGCAGCTATGAGGACTGCAGTTCACCGGGGGCGTGGGTGTTAACTGTTTCCACCCATGCCACCAGTCTCCATGAAAACCCTGCCTCTCTTTTGTGCATGTACACGCACACGCACAGCCCCGCCCCCCAACTCAGCACATGAAGATGGGGAGGAATTAACTTCCTTTCCAGTCACCATCACTTAGCAAGATGGTTGATGGAGGAGGTGACCAGAAAGGATGTGTGTTTTTAAAATGATTTTTAAACTAGCATTATAGTGCTAAACTCCTATAATGCTAATTCAAAAATCATTTAAAATGCCTTTCCAGTTACCACCATTAATGACGGTGCCAACATGGCAGTGACTCTGTGGCCAAGCTAAGGGTGTTACGAGTGATTGTGTTTACTGCTCAGCAGTGGAGGCTGGTGGCCCTGATGTCAGCGGAGCGGTGAACCCACTCCAGGTTTCAGTCAGAACTCTAAAGGAGCTATCCAAGATTAGCTCCTTTAGAGTTTTGACTGGTTCTGACTGAAATCTGGAGCGGACATACCGTCCCACAGACATTGGAGGCACCAGCCTCCACTACTGCCCAGGTCATCTCCCCACTCCACAAATCAACCAGGGCTTCTACAAGATCCCCAGATCTAGCGGCTGAAAGATCCCCAAAGCAGAGTAGGCACCCCCTTTTGGGACGTGGGCACATTTGGCAATTTGAGAAACTCTTGGGCACTGACACAAAATGGCTGCCATGGAAAGCATGGCAAAGGACCAGTCACCTGCCCTAAAGACGAAGTACAAGGCAGAGGGGCGACCTGAACTTTGAACCCACAGTTTTCTGCACCAACAGAAACCGATTTCACAGCAGCCCTAGCTGCTGGGAAGAAAATCAGTTAATTACAAACAAAAGTGGGAGTGGTAGGGCAGTTTGGCAGGTGCCAAGAATAGAGTCTGGGGGCACACAAAGAATATCAGAAGAGCCCTGCTAGATCAGAACAAGGGCCCATCTAGTCCAGCATTCTGTTCACACAGTGGCCAACCAGCTGCCCATGGGAAAGCCACAAGCAGGACATGAGTGGAACAGCACCCTCCCACCCATGTTCCCCAGCAACTGGTGTACATAGGCCCACTGCCTCTGGTACTGGAGGTAGCACATAGCCATCAGGACTAGTAGCCTTCTCCTCCATTAATTTGTCCAGTCTGTCTTTAAAGCCACCCAAATTGGTGGCCATCACTACGTCTTGTGGTAGCAAATTCCATACTTTAACTATGTGCTGGGTGAAGAAGTCCTTCTATTTATCTGTCCTGAATCACCCACCAATCAGCTTCATCGGATCACCCCATTGGGTTCTAGTACTATGAGAGAGGGCACCATGTCGCCTACGCCTGCCTCAGAGCATTCCTGAGTCCTTCTGGATCCATTAAAGGTGCCTTCCCCAATCTGGAGCCCTCCAGATGGGTTGGACTGCATCTCTCATAATTCCATTGGCCATGTTAGCTGGGAATTATGGGAGATGCAGCCCAGCACATCTGGAGGGCACCAGGTTGAGGAATGTTGCTTTAGGGCTCAATCTTATGCATATTTAGACAGAAAAATGCCTACAACTCCCAGCATGCCTCAGCCATGCTGGCTGGGGCATGCTGGGAGTTGAAGGCTTTTTTTTCTGTCTAAATATGCATAGAATTGCACCTTTATGGTGTTTTTGTTTGATAATCTTATTTTCCTTTTTTGTCAACCACCTTGGTTGGCTTCAGAAAGGCAGTATAGAAATACTGCAGAGGAGAACAGTGGACAGAAGTGCGAGATCTCTGACTACCTGGCCTTTATGCGCTGAAGTGAGTTGGGGTTGACCAAGGAGAAGCAGAGTGCCACCACATCTGACCCGCCATAGGCGAAGCACTGGTCCTTGTAGTGATCTCCACAGGAGTCCCAGAGCAGCAGAGAGATGCTGACTTTGCTCACCACCTCCTGTGAGCTCTTCAGCATGGGCCAGCTCTACCATGAGGCAGAGTGAGGCAACCACCCCAGGCAGCAGAGTTAGTGATTTAATTTGTTGTTATTGTATTTTTACTGCCAAGGATGAGGAGAGGCACTTGTGGGATTTTCTGCCTCATGTACCAAAAGTACTTGCCTGGCTTTGGGTATTATGCACCAGGGCCTGCTCCAGATTTTTGAGAGTCCTTGGGCAAGACACCCTCAATGGGACTCCTCCCTCAGTGAGGCTACCTTCTCACCACCCTTGTCACCAGCTGATATTGCCCCTCATCCTCTTTCTCATAATTATTAAGCCTCATTTTGTTTGATAGTTCTTGAAAGGCTGTCACGGATCTCTTCTCGATTATCCCAGAGTGCAGGACATGGAATAATGGGCTCAAGTTACAGGAAGCCAGATTCCGGCTGAACTTCAGGAAAAACTTCCTGACTGTCAGACCAATACAACAATGGAACCAATTCCCTAGGGAGGTAGTGGGCTCTCCCAAACTGGAGGCATTCAAGATGAAGCTGGACAGCCATCTGTCAGGGATGCTCTGACTTGGATTCCTGCACTGAGCAGGAGGTTGGACTCGACGGTCTTATAGGCCCTTTCCAACCCTACTATTCTATCATTCTGTGATTCTATGTCAGGCAGGGAGCTAGTGAGCAAGCAGGCAGCGACATCTACTGCTCTTCCTTCTCACCACCACCATTGTCTGGGCCAGGCCAAGAGGCAGGTGAACAAGCGGGTTGCAATGGTGAAGAGGAGGGGCAATTGTAGGGGGCTATTGTCAGTGGGCCCCTGCTGGGGTGTGGGCCCTCAACAGAAGCCCAACCATGCCTACCTTTGACACCAGACCTGCTATGCACCTTGACTTGGACTCAGGCAGCAAAACATCTTGGGCAGGCCCTGATTCCAGCACCTCCTGACAGATGCAGTACCGGTCAGTGGTCCAGATGGTGAGCACATGGTTGGCCACCAGCTGGTACAGGATGAATATGGCAATGCAGGCCTGCACACAGATGAGACAAGTCTTATCCACAGTATGCTATGTTCCTATGTTCCTAAATATTGTCCCTGACCACCATGCACTTGATGGCCTCGAAGCTGGAACACTCACAGGCCAGGTCAGTTCTAATAAATGTTGCACCATCCTCAAGTGTTCAAGGCATGCTTTGGTTGTGCCCTTTCCTTGTTGTTTTTATGTTCTTGTCTTTGATGGGGATGCAACACCATGCCAATTTCAAAATATGTTCTTCTTTTAAGTAATCCCCCTTGGTGAGTGAGCAGCATGCTTCCTTGCCCCTGGGGCCTGGATGATTTTGCACTGCCATTTATGCTTGCTACCCTCTCTTCTTCTGATGTGTCCTCCATCCGGGGTTGTTCCTAGCCTGTCGACCGTCCCAGACCACCCCTTTCCAACTGACCATTTGAAGTCAACGCAGCTTTGTGTGTGTGTGCTGGGGGGAGCATTTGTTATTTTTCATGTGACAGATAAAGGCAAGGCTTCCTGATATAGCTTATCAAAGGACAAGGGCAGAAACAATACAGTGGGCTCCTCACGGGGATGCTGTTTTTGATGGTTGAAAGGAACCTTTTCATCCACATGTTAATAGATGAAGAGGAGATACTGACGACTGTGTTTACATGGTTTTTGGGCCTTAGACAGAATGGCCATTTACACATCACCAAAATGAGGACAAAAGCAGACCAGTTTGGATAATGTTTGCATGGTGATTCATGTGCATAGCTGCACATTTAGAAATAACTATACTTTAAACAGAAATTCGATATACATCTTGCCCTAGTGGGGAAGACTGTGACCAGGTGACCTTTGTGTCTGCTCAGCCTGCTATGCAGGGGTACATCTAGACAAGCCTTTTACTCTGGGGCCGGTGCGAGTAGAAGTCCTTTTGATTAGATGATGCAGTCACCACTTTGCAGCCCATCGTAGTTTTCTCCCGGAAGATGCAGATTTCTGAGGAGGCGTTTTGCTCCGATGTTTTCTGCTGCTGCGGGTTCAGGGTGGGGGGCGCTGTCTATCCCTCCCTCGGATTGACACTGCAGTTTTCCGTGGGCTTGAGGTGGGCAGTATTACTGGTGTCACTGTGTAACGCCTCCTCACTGCTCCCCGCTCCTTTCTATTTCCTCGCAGCTGCGCAGTTACCAAGGCACAAAGAGCACGCACATGTTACGAACAAAGCTTCGCAGCTTTGTTTGTTCGTAATGGCTGCTTCCGAGTCAGTAGCCAAGGGTAGGGGTGTTTCGTGGAAACACAACGAGATAGTCGACCTGCTAGACATATGGGGGGAAGAGAAGGTGCAGCCACAGAAACTTTGGTCCAGCCACAGAAACATTGATTCCTATGAGCAGATCTCCTGAGATGCGAAAACAGGGGCACAACTGGGGCACAGTGGAATGCGGGACGAAAGCAAGGGCTCTCTGACTTGGATACCACCGGGTAGTGAACTCAGGTGTGAACTGTGGATGAGCAACTTCAAGGCCCTGTTCTTCCATTCTTATGGTTCTTTGACATTAAAGACTGTCCTCTAAAGTTTAGAGTGGAACAATTTGCACTGTATGACCAGGTTCACACTTAGGGCATCTCTTGTTAAGGTTCCTCCTGTGCAAGCACCGGGTCATTACTGACCCCTAGAGGGACGCCGCTTGTGCTGGCATTTTCATGGCAGACTGTAGCAGGGTGGTTTGCCATTGCCTTCCCCAGTCGTGACTACCTTTCCCCCAGCAAGCTGGGTACTCATTTTACCGACCTCGGAAGGATGGAAGGCTGAGTCGACCTGAGACGGCTATCCGAGACCCGGCTTCCGCTGAGATCGAACTCAGGTCGTGGGGAGAGTTTCGGTTGCAATACTGCCACCTACCACTCTGCGCCACACGAGGCTCTAGGGCATCTCTACACCAGCCTAAAATCCTGCATTTAAAACGGGACTTTCTGCTTCTGTTTTAAATGCAGGATCACCACCTTCTCCCCCCTTCTCCCCATATCTGCATCTTCCATTATCTTTCATTGATCTCGCTCCTCTTCTTGCCGCTTTTACTCTTTTCATGGAGGAAACTGAAGCAGAACACAACGGGGTAATTTGATAGCTCATTATCTGGAATCTATTTAAAAATGGAACAAAGGGCATTTAGTGCAGGAGGGTCACGGTAGGGTCACTGCATCCTGTAAACAGCCCACAAACGTCCATGAAGGAGCAATCTCAATCGCAGGATAAAAGCCCAGTGTGAAGGAGCCCTTAATGGCAGCAAATTGTGGGTTAATTAACCTACAATTTGCCAGGTTGCACATTGCACTCAAGGTGCTTCCACTTTGCATAATCAACCTCCGATTGGCCCAATTGTAAGTTGTTGCATGATGTGCGAACCTGGACACTTTGTGTTGTTCGGAGGTTAAACAACCCAACGTTAACCTACAATTTGTTCTTTGATTAACACAGGATTTGCCACCATTATATGCGAACAGCATTTATGGGTTAAGGGGAATGTGACATTTAATACGTGATCATAGCAGTATCGTCATCATCTGTGGTATCATCCTGGCCTCATAACTTGCCTTGCCCATGTGCACAGCAACAAGCTTATTCCCAGTTAAGGGGCAACCTGACCTTTTCTCCTTTGCAAAAGGCAGGTGGTCTGTTGTGTCTTTACAACATAAAAGCAGTGCATATAAATATTCATCTATATATTTATCTTTCACCTTTAGTTTAAAATAAAAAGGTATTCTTTTTTTTAATCTGCAAAACTGCTCCTGGATTGGGCTTTTTTGGGTTGGGTGGAAGCAGTGTTGGTGACGTGACAGACACTGACCAATTGGTGCCCTCCCTCACTGCAGCCTTCTTTTCCCCATTCAAATTGAACCATTCTAAAAAGGGCAGAATGGTGTTCCTTTCAGGGCCAGTGTCAAGGGTTGGCACTGTCAGACACATGTTGAGGCCAACACTTCACTAGGGGTCCACTTCTAATCCCTGGAGCCTCCTGGCTCTGTTCCTCTTCCTCTTCCTCTCCCCCACCCCTACCTCTCTGTTACTATGTCACCTGCTCTCTCTGAGCAGAGAGAGGAGAAAGAGCAGGAACCTCTGCATCCTCCTCTCTCTCTAGGAGGTGGTGCCAACTAGGGTGACCATGTGTCCTACTTTACAGAGGACAGTCCTCTATTTGTAGGCATCCTCTATTTGAAGCACTGTCCTGTCCAAGTCTTGGTTAGAGAGGAAAAAAAACCAAAAGAAGGGAGAGCCGAGAGGCCTTGAATTTGCTCATCAACACAAGCATCTGGACAGCAGACTGAGCAAGCACAGAGCTCACCTGCTCACATTCTTCCCCACTATGCTGAAATTTATAGTATTTCTATTTGAAATATAGTAATTCTTTCTAAATGTGCATCTATACATACAAGTTAATGTATGGAAATGTTATGCAAATCTGTGTTCTCTTTCGTGTGGATGCATTTACTCTTTTTTGGTGATGTGTATGTGCCAACTTAGCTCAGGGGGGTAGGGAAGAGAATGGGCAGTGGGAGGAGTGCTGAAGAGGAGGGGGACACACTCAGGGAGGGCGCCTGGAGAAAGCATCCATGCCCAAAGGCCACCTAGAAGCTGGGATTGTTTAGCTTAGAAAAAAGTTGAGTAAGGGTGTACAAAATTATGCATGTTATGGAGGAAATGGATAGGGAGACATTTTTCTCCCGCTCTCATAATACTAGACCCCAATGGGGTCATTCCATGAAGGTGATTGGTGGGAGATTCAGGACAGACAAAAGGAAGTACTTCACACAGTTTATAGTCAAACTATGGAATTCACTACCACAAGACGTAGTGATGGCTGCCAATTTGGATGGTTTTAAAAGGGGATTGGACAAATTCCTGGAGGAGAAGGGTATCAATGGCTACCAGCCCTGATGGCTATATACTACCTCCAGTATCAGATGCAGTATGCCTATGTACACCAGTTGCTGGAGAACATGGGTGGGAGGTGCTGTTGCACTCATGTCCTGCTTGTGGGTTTCCTGGGGGCAGCTGGTTGGCCACTGTGTGAACAGAAAGCTGGACTACAAGGAACCCTTGGTTCTGGTCCAGCATGGCTCTTCTGATGTTCTGGAACCAGTGCTGTTTTTTTTTACAGTTCATCCCAGGAGAGGAAAAGGTACATTGGGATGGATTGTGGTGAAGGGCCTTGCAATCTGCCCCTGCTGTGCCCCAGATGTTCTTTTTTATTTCTTTACCCAAATACTATGATTGATTCTAGGGCCCCTGAGGTGATTCGGCTAACCGCCCCAAGGGCACTGTTGGGCCATCTGGTGAGATATACATTTTGGAATAAACAGATGGATAAAGAACAAGTGTAAGTCCATAGGGAAGGGAAGGCAAATCTGTTCATCAACGACATCCCTGCCGGGAAACACACAACACCATCCTCAATTAAACCGCACAGATATTTCACGTACCATCCTATATTTATGTCGTTAAGCCAACCATTCACTATGGCAACCGTCGGAGTCTGCCTGCATACCCACCCACGCACCCACGCATACACACCCACCCACATGCACTTTCCTCTTGCAGGAAAAGGGCTGCATTGCAAAAATGTTGGCTTCCAAAGTTGAGAAGAATTAGGGCATTGTGTTGGTGGGCTCAGGAGACTGTGTCGGTGGGCAAGGGGTTAGGGAAGGGTGAAATAGGCCTCTCTAGGGGGTTGATCAGGCAAAACATTAATCAGAATTCACTAGGTCATAGCAGTGACACCCCTTGCTTTCATGTTCATTTTGTTTATCGCATTTCGATACCACCCAACAGCCAAAGCTCTCTGGGCAGTTTACAAAGATTAATTTATGGGCTGGTTTGCAAGTCATGGGGCTTCTTCATACGGAGCTTTTATCCTGCTATTGAGATTGCTCACTCATGGAAGTTTGAGGGCCCTTTAGATGACGTCATGAACCTCCAGGGTGTCTCCTGCACTAAATAACCTTTATTCCATTTTTAAATAGATCGGAAGTAATGAGGTATCAAATTACCCTGGTTGAGTTCCGCTTGAGTTCCCTCCGCAAAAATGGAAAAGCCACAAGAAGAGGAGCAAGATCAATGAAACATATGGAAGGCTCAGATAAGGGGGAGAAAAAGGGGGAAAGGGGAGGGGGGGAGGAAGCACGTGTAAAGGGAGTCCGTTGTGATCCTGCATTTAAAATGGAAGCAGAAAGCCCCCTTTAAATGCGGGATTTTAGACTGGTATAGAGATGCTCACGGTAAGGCAACATGGCTGAGAATTCTAGCTTATTGTGAATGAGAGAGCATGCTAGTGCACACTGTTCAATCACTCCTGCTTGGTTCCTCCCACCACTGGAAGTGGCTAAACAATCGGTGGGGAACCTCCAGGCCATTGCCCAAATCCAGCTCTTTGGGGTTCCCCAGGTCATGCCTTTTCCCCCAACCACCGATCATTTGGTGGTTTCCCAGCTTTCATGCAGTTTTTCCCCATTTGAAAAGGTAGATATGCCTCTCCTAAGGCTTATTTACTGGCAGTAAGAGCCATAAGCTAGAATATGCTGGTAGTTTTGGACCTACCCCTTTTCCCTTTGGACTTACCCCTTTGCCTTCGGCCTTGCCCTCCACTGGAATCCCCCCCCCCCGCTGCTGCTTGAGCTCCTCTGAAATTGAATTTGGCCCTCAGGCTGAAAGAGATTCCCCACTCCTGAGCTAAACCAGTCAAGCAACTCTGTCTGTGGTTTGTTTAGCATTACATCCGGACTGGTATCTCTGTCTTGTTGCTCTCCTAACAAGCCACAATCATAAGCCAGGGTATGTTCTTGGCTTATTATTCTGGCTTGTTAGGAGAGCCACAAACCAGGGATTCTAGAGTTCTACCACTGAGAAGCACCCCTCCCTTGTTTCAGTCTTCCAAATCTCCCTCAGATGAGGGCCTCAGATGATAATCGTAGGGTGTGGGTAGGTTCATACCGGGAGAGGCACTCCGTCAGGTAGTGTGGTTCTGAGCCATGTAAGGCTTTATAGGTCAAAACCAGCACTCTGAATTGGGCTGGGGAATATACAGGCAGCTAGCGCAGGTGGGCCAGAACTGGCATTATCTATTCAGAACTTCTGGTTCCCACTGTCAATCTGGCTGCCGCATTTTGCACAAGGTGAAGCTTCCAAACCATCTTCGAAGGCAGCCCCTTGCAGTAATCTAACTTGGAGGTTACCGGAGCATAGACTACTGAAGCTGTCCAGATAGGGATGTAGCTGGGCCACCAGCCAAAGCTGGTAGAAGGCACTCCACCACTGAGGCCCCCTGAGCCTCAAGTGGCAATGAGAACCCCCAAGGTATGAACCTGCTTCTTCAGGGGGAGGGCAATCCCATCCAGAGTAGGCTGAACACCCTGCGTCCAGTCAGAAGAACCACCAACCTATATATAAAAATTATAATAACAATGCAGTGACACTCAAATGTAAGAGCATTGCAGCACTAATTAAATGAGGTGTGCACGTTTAGACAGAAAATGCCATACAACATGGCGGATGAGGAATGCTAGGAGAAGTAGGACTTTTTTCTGTCTAAACATACATAGCTTAAGGGCGCAATCCTATGGAGGTAGTTGTCAGCCTCCAAACTCGGAGGCTGCCAACTATCCAAAGCAGGGCAGCTGGAGCATGGAGGCAATCCTCACCTCCGTGCTCCAGCCACCCTGCATTTTTGGCTAGACAGGCAATTTCACCTGTCTAACTAGGGAGCTTTGGAGCGGGAGCAGGGCCGCTGCACTTCGCATAGGAAGCTGTGTTACGCGGCTTCCACGGTCTCCTCCCCTTCCTGCCCCCTGGGCCGCCCCCATTTCCCTGTCTCCATGCTCCATTTCCAAGTGCAGAGACATAGCTGGTGCGGAGAGAATGGCACGGACTACGAGGGGGAGGGGGAGGGGAGCATGGTTTCTGGGCTCCAAGGTTGGAGACTTGGTTCCACCCTCGGAGTCCAGAAATCAAAAAATCCTATGTCCCCCACACACTGCCTGGGGGACATAGAATTGCTCCCTAAATGATTTAAAAAGAAAATATACCACTGCCTTTCTGGTCACAGTCATTTTAGCAACTCCCCCACCTCCCGCTAAAATGCTTCTGATCTAAAAACACAATGAATGTTTTTTGCTCTCTCTGAGATACTTCGAAAATGCATTTTTAATTTATTCCATTAAAACAAAGCCTCATCACAACCATCATTGGCCATGTCAGGAAAAAGGATTTCTATTGTTAACTTTGCAGTCTTGCCTTCCTTCCTCTTTGGCCTTCCTTTTTGTAAAGATGGAAATTGGCAATGGGATATTTTCTCTCTCCCCCTTCCTCCTGTAGAAGTCCACACAGCTCAATTACAAAAGAAATCCTAAAGCTGATTTTGCTGCTTTGTGGATTTCAGGAGATGTTTGAAATGTATTTTAAAAAGTTTGAACCCCTTCCCCTTAAATTTAGAAATAGCACCAGTCATACTCAGGAACACTCATCCCTTAAAAAAAAGTGGGGGGAGGTGGCAAACATTAGCAAGACTGCTCCATCCGCAAACAGCAATGCCCCATGGTTTCATTTCAAAATATAATTTAGCTCAATCAGCCAGGGGTGCAAAAAATGCAGGGCCCGGACTGCATGCCCAACAAACACCCCCCCATCTACCACCATGGTGCTTACAAGAGAATCCCCAGGCATGTGTGTGCCTGTGCTCAAAAGCAAGAGCTTGTACATGTGTTTATAAATAAACTGCAAGGTTTTAAAAAAGTTATTTGAAGGCTGTGCTCTTCTCTTCTTTATTTTGTATTAAATTTTTAATTGTAGAATTTCAACAAAACAAAACAGAGGAAAAGGAAAAAATGTAGCTATATAAGTTTGAATATATCAATTTCATATATATATATATATATATAAAAGGTAAAAGTGTCCCCAGCCAGTCGTGTCCGACTCTAGGGTGCGGTGCTCATCCCCGTTTCTAAGCCGAAGAGCCAGTGCTGTCCGAAGTCGCTTCCGTGGTCATGTGGCCGGCACGACTGAACACCAAGGTGCACGGAACGCTGTTACCTTTCCCGCCGAGGCGATACCTATTTATCTACTTGCAATTTCTTGCTTTTGAACTGCTAGGTTGGCAGGAGCTGGGACTGAAGACGGGAGCTCACTCCATCACGCGGCACTCGGGTCTCGAACTGCTGCCCCGCCGACCTTCCGGTCTGCAGTTCAGCGTCTTAACCACTTTCTAAGAATTATACGTAAACTTAAGAACATAAGAAGAGTTGTGCTAGATCAGACCCAGGACCCATCTAGTCTAGTGTTCTGTTCACACAGTGGCCAACCAGCTGCCCACAGGAAACCCACAAGCAAGACATGAGTGCAACAGCACCCTCCCGCCCATGTTCCCCAGCAACTGGTGTACATAAGCATACTGCCTCTGATACTGGATACATAGCCATCAAGACTAGTAGCCATTTATAGCCTTCTCCTCCAGGAATTTCTCTAACCCCCTTTTAAAGTTATCCAAATTGGTGGCCATCACTATGTCTTGTGGTAGCAAATTCCATGTATTGCGGTAGTGAACTTCAACAAAAGCAAACCAAATATCCATATAAGTATCCATTCGCAAGTGGCATCTATACACCACTCAGTCAAGCGTTGAAAGCCTTGGTAGGACCACAATCCATTTCATTATAGGAGGTGAGCATTTATCCTTCCTGTGGTGTAATATCAGTCTTTTAGCTGACAAAAGGGCACCAAGAATCTATTTGTGCTGACCATGTGTTAACTTCCAGGAAACAGGTGCTCTCCTCCTCTTCACTGCTGGAGCGCATAACCACCGTCATTAAGCATAGGGAACATGAATGCAGCAAATCTATTTTATTTGATCCAGGAAGACTACCCTCCCCATCTGTGGAATGGGAGAGGTCTACTGTACTTCTGCCACTGAGTTCAAGCTAATGCAAATACAGAGCCAAAGGGTGTGTGTGTGTGTGTGTGTGTGTGTTTCTAATAAAAAATGTCATAAACTATGATGAGATTATGGGTAGGATTCCCCCCTTGGGAAGTATTTTACGAAGGCAATTATTTGTCCTCGCTTGCTAGTCACATGTCACAAAGAAACATCCTCCTATTGATTTAGAGTATTTGACCATGAAAGAAGATGAACAAACACACACATTGTATCCTGCCTGGGACATACACAAGCAAACACAAATCAGCTCAGATGGAGCCATAGAGAGCTGTGAGTAATTAATGCAGCATTGCTAAATTGTTTAGGAGGCATTTGGAATTGAGTTAGTGTTACAAAACATTGTCTCTACACAACAAACTTAATTAAGAGCGGTTATTTTTTGATGCAGGTTCCTTCCACCCCTGACGACATGCACTGGGGTGTATGAGTCCTCAGACCACAAGGCCAAAGCCTGCTGTTCATATCACTTCAAGATTGACTTTATATTTTGTTTTCCTCCTACATCAGATGTGCTGTTAGATATACCAGGGATTCCCAACTTCTCCTCTACACTGGTGGCTGTTCTGTTTTCTAAACACTGGTCTTGGGGGCCAGAAATGTATTTTGCCCCACAATTCAATCTTCTACTCATAGTTCAGGTTCTATATACTGAACTATATATTCAGTATATATTCAGCCTTCCCCAACCCTGTGCTCGCCAGATGTTTCGGACTACAACTCCCCGCATTCCTGACTATTGGCTATGCTGACTGGGATTGATGGGAATTGAAGTCCAAGACACCTGCAGCGTACCAGCTTGAGGGAGGCCTAATATAGTTGTTCGTGACTACCAGTTAGGCCTTCATAATTATTGGGGAGAACCACACACAGTTGGCTTCAGCCAGGTGGAGTACTGGGTTACTTGTACCCTTTTCCTTCTCCTCTTTAGCCCCTAGTGCTCTCTCTGAGCAGAGAAAGCCATAAAACTCCTTGTTCCCTTTATATCCAGATTTCTCACTATGATGATTGCCTCCCTCCCTTGCCTTGCTCAAGAGCAGAACATTACTTATGATGAGTAGGCTATTGCTCAAGAGCAGGCCTCCCTTTGGTTTAAAGATATTGGCCTGGTTCGCACATAACAACTCAGAGTACAGGTTGAGTATGGCTTGTCATTGAACTGTGGGTTACATGCAAAGCCTGCACTATGGTTTAACTATGGGTTGTTAAAAACAAATAACCCAGAAAGAGAACCCATGCTTTGTTGTTGGGTTGTGAACTCTAGGGGCCAATCTATGTGGGGCTTTTACTCCAGTTCTACTGCACCCTTTAGATGATCGTGTCAGATGACGTATAGCCCTCTCAGTAGCAGGCATGCTTTTTTAAGTTTATAAAACTGCGTTATTGTAAACTTGGTTTGTGATAGATTTTCCTGTTGCAGCAGCAGTTTTTCATGGTTAACAATTAAACCATAGTGCAGGGTTCACATGTAACGACAACCCACATCTCAACAACAAACCATAATTCAACGACAAGCCATACTCAGCTTGTACTTGGGTTGTCATTACATGCGAACCAGGTCATTGGATGCTTCCACTGTGGGTGGGGCAGCATGGCATGCTACTTCATATTTGGTTCCCATCTCATTCAGCCTTTCATCATCTTCCACAAGAGCTCTCATGGTGCCCTCTTCCCATATCTGGAGTCTCTGACAAAGTGAGGGTGCCTGCTAAGTGGGGTGCTATTGAGTCACTGGTGGGGCAGGGCACGTTAGCAACAGAGTACAGTTTATACAAAATACATGTGATGCCTCATTGCTTCTCTGGGTAGCTCCTGGCCAGGGCATTTTTAAATACAAAAGCCTCTCAAAGAGATAACATTATATTTCAAAACTTTGGGGAACAATCTGATTATCCTTAGAAGTGAAACTGACAAATAAAATACATGTTTGTCACCACCTCTTTATTCAAATTTGGTTGGGTCCCTGGGTAGGGGGGCAAAAGAAAATACCTTCTTCCTAGGCTACCATTTGACCATCCTTCAGATATAGTATATACCCATTTTAAAAGAAAAGAACAATGCACAGGTTAAAAATCAAACAAGCAACTAAAACCCCACCAAATAGGTAAGGGTGTGTGTGTGTGCAAGGAGACCTCTGGTTTCTCTTCAAAGGTGACAGTAACCTGATAAAGCAAGAATATGTTCCTCCATAAACCAAGCACACATGCTGACATTTTCTTCTTATTTCTCAGTGGCCCTGTTTTGGCTCCAACCCTCTCAGCACTCAACCACCTGAGTTTACTACCAGAAGGAGTGAGAGGAGATGTGCACACACTTCATATATCTCCATCCAGCTTTCCTCCTTTGCCCGAAGGTGATGCAAGTTACTTATGTTCCCCCAGCATTGGCAGGAAGGAAAGAAGGGGAAAAAAGCTCTACTGAGCTCAGTGGGAAACTTCCATGCCCGAGCTGCAAGCGGATCACACCCACATTTACATTAATGTATTATTATATCAAGGGAACGTTTTGTGCAAAGACGGGCATGATAAAGGACAAAGAAGGCAGGGACCTAACAGAAGCAGATGAGATTAAGAAGAGGTGGAAAGAATACACTGAAGAACTATACAGGAAAGATCTGAATGTCCCTGATAGCCATGATAGTGCGGTCACTGAACTTGAGCCGGACATCCTCGAGAGTAAAGTTAAGTGGGCCTTAGGAAGCATTAGTAACAACAAAGCTAGCGGAGATGACAGTATTCCAGCTGAGCTATTTAAGATCCTAAAAGATGATGCTGTTAAAGTGCTGCACTCAATATGCCAACAAATTTGGAACACTCAGCGGTGGCCACAAGACTGGAAAAGGTCAGTTTACATTCCAATTCCAAAGAAGGGCAATGCCAAAGAGTGTTCAAACTACCGTACAGTTGCGCTCATTTCACATGGCAGCAAGGCTATGCTCAAAATCCTACAAGCTAGGCTTCAGCAGTATGCAAACCGAGAACTACCAGAAGTACAAGCTGGGTTTCGAAGAGGCAGAGGAACTAGAGATCAAATCGCCAACATTCGCTGCATCATGGAGAAAGCAAGAGAATTCCAGAAAAACGTCTATTTCTGCTTCATTGACTATGCTAAAGCCTTTGATTGTGTGGATCACAAGAAACTGTGGCAAATTCTTAAAGAGATGGGAGTACCAGGCCACCTTACCTGTCTCCTGAGAAACCTGTACGAGGGTCAAGAAGCAACAGTAAGAACCGGACATGGAACAACCGATTGGTTCAAAATTGGGAAAGGAGTACGACAAGGCTGTATATTGTTGCCTTGCTTATTTAATTTATACGCAGAGTACATCATGAGAAACGCCAGGTTGGATGAATCACAGGTCAGAATTAAGATTGCTGGGAGAATTATCAACAACCTCAGATACGCATACCACCCTGATGGCAGAATGTGAAGAGGATCTAAAGAGCCTCTTGTTGAGGGTGAAAGTGGAGAGTGCAAAAGCTGGTTTGAAACTCAACATTAAAAAAAACTAACATCATGGTATCTGGCCCCATCACTTCCTGGCATATAGAAGGGGAAGAAATGGAAGCAGTGACAGATTTTACTTTCTTGGGCTCCAAGATCACTGCAGACAGTGACTGTAGCCATGAAATTAAAAGACACTTGCTCCTTGGGAGGACAGCTATGGCACACCTAGACAGCATAGTGAGAAGCAGAGACATCACCTTGCTGACAAAGGTTCGTATAATCAAAGCTATGGTTTTCCCAGTAGCAACGTATGGCTGTGAGAGCTGGACTATAAGGAAGGCTGAGTGCCGAAGAACCAATGCTTTCAAACTGTGGTGCTGGAGAAGACCCTTACGAGTCTCCTGGATTGCAAGGAGGTCAAATCAGTCCATCCTAAAGGAAATCAACCCTGACTGCTCATTGGAAGGACAGATACTGAAGCTGAAGCTGAAATATTTTGGCCACCTAATGCGAAGAGAAAAGTCACTGGAAAAAACCCTGATGCTGGGAAAGATTGAAGGCAAAAGGAGAAGGGGACGGCAGAGGATGAGATGGCTAGATAGCATCACCGACGCAATGAATATGGACTTGAGCAAACTCCGGGAGAGAGCGCAGGACACGAAGGCCTCCATGGGGTCCATGGGGTCACGAAGAGTCGGACACGACTGAACGACTGAACAAATTATTGCTGCCTTTTTATTGTTTTGTTTTAATCTTTAAAATATATATTTTACCAAGCTACTGTTGAGAGCCTGATTAGAAGAAGTAAATGGTGGCTTCAAAACAAAATAAACCCAGCTGCCATACTCACAGTCAAGGTAGCTAAAGAGTGATTAAAAAAATAGACACCAACCCATGCTTTTTCACAGAAGCATGAATCCTTAACATTCCTGAGGATATTGTCAGGACTGGCCCAAAACATCTTCCCTACTCATTGCATGTACACAAGCTGATTGAGCTGGGACTTAAGTCTTACTTCAGTGCTGGCAATGGGATAGCATCCTCTACCACACCTGAGGCAGGTGGATAGTTTAGGGTGCCCTGGACAGGCTGGGGCTGTTCATACAACATGTTAACCCACACTCAGTGGTTGAGTGCAGGTAGTTGTTGAACTGTGGGTTGTTTGTTGAACTGTGGGTTAGTGTGTTATCTAAACCCAGGACATTTTCCGCAGGGTGGCTTGATAACCATGCAGTGTGGCTTTATTAACCACCCTGAACAACCTGACAACAAACCATAGGTTCTCAAGGTGGATAGTTTGAGAAAAATAAGCCGCACTGCATGGTTAACAAGCCACCCTGCAGAAAATGTCCTGGGTTCAGACTACACGCTAACCCATGGTTGAACAAACAACCCATGGTTCAACAACAACCCACATTCAACCTCTGAGTGTGGGTTAGCATGTTGTACAAACCCAGTCACTGGCCCTATGCACATGTGAAAGGGGGAAGAGAGGTTAGGGTAACTATGGAGTGGGGAGGTTCAGGCTAACGATTACACACGTGCCCATCACACAACTGGCAACTGTGCATCATGCCGTGGTTTACTTACCCATCTCTGCTCCGTCGTTACCGCACCATCCTCCTGCCGCCACTGTGGCCATCACACTGGGAAATGGTGTACGGTGGCCACTCCAGTCATTGCTATGCGATGGTGAACATAGAGTCCAGCCTAGAGCATTGATGGAAGTGGCGGATGCTCTAGGCTGCCGACTCTATAGTCACTTTGTTTTTGCACGGAGCGGCCATTCTTAACAACAGAGATCCCACCACATAACACAGTAAGCCATTCTGGGGGCCCTTAACCCCACTGCAGAGGGGTGGTTAGCTGGGGTGGTTTCCTAACCATCACAGTTGGGATTTTTACCCCACACACGACATGCTAAGCCAGCATGGTTCACTCAAAAATGTGAACCACAGTGGCTTAGTGTGATGTCTGAACAGGCCCACTGTGTGGCAAACACAGCTCTATCCTCTAACAGAAGACAACAGCCAGGGGCCTCAGGAGGGACACTGCCTGAAGCCTGCTGCCTCAGGTGGTCACCAAACTCTGCGTAATGGTACCTGGCAGTTGCCATCACATCTGAAATAACCACCAGGGTGCTTGTCAACATCATATTTATGGCTGATCCGCTCAGGAAATGTCAACTTGAACTGAACTTCTCCACCATATATATTTATGGTGGAGAAGTTCAATTCAAGTTGACATTTTCTGTAGATTTTTGAGGAATGAATATATGTGCCAGCTTTGAGAATATCATTAAATGTGGCTAAAACTTAATATTCAGCTTTAGCTTCTACATCTCAACTTGAAAGATTAGCAGTTATATCCTTGGCTGTTTCATATGGTAATCAAGTTGTCAGGGAGCAGGGTTTTGTTCATGTAACTGTCAAGCTGACAGGATTGGGGGGTGGGGGGTTACGGAAGAGTTACCGAGTTTTTCAATAGATTAAAACGTTAGTTTTAGCAGCAAAAAATATTCCCTCACATCAAACCATTTCTTCCTTTATAGATTTCACCTACTGTCTGTATATAGCTGTGATTGAACTAACGGGATCCATCACCATCAGTCATGCCTTTGGTTAGACCGATCCCCATTATTCTTTTGACCTGCTTGTCTGTCACTCACTCCCATTTTTGGTCAGCTTATGTATAACATTATGTACATTTAACTGCAGTTTTCACTTGATGATGTTAATGTGCGAAACTGCCGTCATAGGTAATTACATCATCAAACTGTTGCCTTTCACGATGTCAAGCACTAATCCAACTATGGCATCCAGGCTGAAACGTGTTGGCTATCATCTATCCTCATGCGGCCTCTCACTTAAACTGAAGCCATTCCTTGCGATTAGCACTATTTTTAGTGGAAAGGCAGGATAGAAATTGATTAATGAATTAATTAACCAATTGTCTCAGGAAGTTTTCACACATTGGCCCTAATCTGAAGATGTTTGCAGTGCAAACTCAGGTAAGGCAGCCCCACAGTGTTCAACAGGGCATACTCCCAGGCTGGTGTACACAGAATTTCAGTCAGTCTTTCTTTCTTTCTTTCTTTCTTTCTTTCTTTCTTTCTTTCTTTCTTCCTTCCTTCCTTCCTTCCTTCCTTTCTTTTTTATTTATTATTACATTTATATCTTGCCATTTTTCTCCCAAGGAACCCAATGTGGTTTACATGATCCCCTCCTCTCCATTTTACCCTCACAACAACACTGAGAGGTAGGAAAGACTGAAAGTCGGTGAATGGCCCAACGTCACCCAGTGAGCTTCATGGCCGAGTGGGGACTAGAATGTGGATCTCCCGAGTCCCAGTCCAACATCCAAACTGCTACACTACACTGGCTCTCTTACACGGTGTATTTACTCAGTCAGAAGTAAGTCCCACTGAGTTCAATGGGACTTACTCCCTTGTAAATTTGTTAAGGATTGCAATCCCCGTCATGCTTAAGTCTAACTGAAATTAAAGGTCATCATTTAGTCACAGCTCACCCCATTTAGCATGGTCCTCCAAACCTCTGTGCAGCATTTTCAGGGAGCTGAAGGGGTTGCCATGGGGAGGAGAAGGGAAATCCACCTCGTCCAGCTTAGTTGCAAATTCCTAAATTTCAATCCAGCCAGTTGCCCTTAGGACCAGCCTCTGTACCAGAGGAATGGAAAGTGACCAATGTAACTCACAGAGAGAGAGAGAGAAAGAGAGAGAGAGAGAGAGAGAGCGAGCCAGGGGGGATCCCTTAACTTTTGTTTCGGGTATTGGTGGAAAGTGTTATCCCTTAGCATATTATCAAGCATATAGAAGGACAAGTCTTGTTGATGAAGAATCAACATGGCTTCTGTAAAGGTAAGTCCTGTCTCACTAACCTTTCAGAGTTCTTTGTCAGTGGCAATAAGCATGTGGATAGGAGTGATCCAGTAGATTTTGGCCCTGTTCAGGCGTTTACTTGAATGTGTGAGGGCTAAAACTGCATAGGGGGATGGGGTAGATTAGGCCGAGAGAGAATGACTGGCCCAAGGTCACCCTTTATTATGGACTGGAGTTTTGAATCCAGGTCTTGCCAGTTCTAGTCTGACACAATGGCTGGCTCAGTAATGTTGCAGTGTATATTCTCCCTCCTAACAAGGTCCTCCCGTTTCCTGGAGCATGCTGACATCTACCTCATGTTTCTCAGTGGCCTGTTTTGGCTACATAATAACCATCAGCACTCAGTGCCGCAGTTCACTCTTACAGGGATCTATCTATCTATCTATCTATCTACGGTTTATCTCATGTATATATGTATCTATTGTGAGGCTAAGAAAGAAGATAATGTATGAATCCAAATCAAACAAGCTTTTTAAAATTTATGTTTTATTTCATAGAATCATAGAATGGTAGGGTTGGAAGGGGCCTACAAGACCATCGAGTCCAACCCCTTGCTCAATGCAGGAATCCAAGTCAGAGCATCCCCGACAGATGGCTGTCCAGCCTTGTCTTGAATGCCTCCAGTGTGGGAGAGCCCACCACCTCCCCAGGAAATTGGTTCCATTGTCATATTGCTGTAACAGTCAAGATGTTTTTCCTGATGTTCAGCCGGAATCTGGCTTCCTGTAACTTGAGCCCATTATTCCATGTCCTGCAGTCTGGGATGATCAAGAAGAGATCCTGGCCTTCCTCTCTGTGACAACCTTTCAAGTACTTGAAGAGCGCTATCATATCTCCCCTCAGTCTTCTCTTCTCAAGGCTAAACATGCCCAGTCCTTTCAGCCTCTCCTCAAAGGGCTTTGTTTCCAGTCCCCTGATCATCTTTGTTGCCCTCCTCTGAACCCTCTCCAGTTTGTCTGCATCCTTCTTAATGTGCGGTGCCCAGAACTCAACACAGTACTCCAGATGAGACCTAACCAGTGCTGAGTAGAGGGGAACTAGTATTTCTTGGGATTTGGAAGCTATGCTTCTATTAATGCAGCCCAAAAGAGCATTTGCCTTTTTTGCAGCCACATCACATGGTTGGCTCATATTCAGCTTGTGATCTACAACAGTTCCAAGATCCTTCTCACTTGTAGTGTTGTTGAGCCACATATCCCCCATCTTGTAACTGTGCATTTGGTTTCTTTTTCCTTGGTGCAGAACTTGGCATTTATCCCTATTAAATTTCATTCTGTTGTTTTCTGCCCAGCTCTCCAGTCTATCCAGATTACTTTGAATTTTGTTTCTGTCTTCCAAGGTATTAGTTATCATGCCCAATTTTGTGTCATCTGCAAATTTGATCAGCATTCCCTGCACCTCCTCCTCCAAGTCATTAATAAAAATGTTGAAGAGCACTGGGCCCAGGACTGAGCCCTGCGGTACCCCACTTGTTACCTCTCCCCAGTTTGAGAAGATCCCATTGATAAGCACTCTTTGAGTCCAATTCTGTAGCCAACCGTGGATCCACCTGATTGTTGTTTCATCTAGCCCACTGAGCTAGTTTGCTCATCAGGATATCATGGGGCACTTTGTCAAAAGCTTTGCTGAAGTCGAGGTATATTATGTCCACAGCATTCCCACAGTCCACAAGGGAGGTTACTTGATCAAAAAATGAGATCAGATTTCTCTGGCAGGATTTGTTCTTGACAAATCCATGTTGGCTTCGAGTAATCACTGCATTGTCTTCGCGGTGCTTACAGATGGATTGCTTTATAATCTGCTCCAGAATTTTCCCAGGGATTGATGTCAGACTGATTGGTCTGTAGTTCCCAGGTTCCTCCTTTTCACCTTTTTTTGAAGATAGGGACAACATTAGCCTTCCTCCAGTCATCTGGCACTTCACCCGCCTTCCATGATTTCTCAAAGAGAATAGACAGTGGCTCTGAGAGTTCTTCTGCCAGTTCCTTTATTACTCTAGGGTGCAGTTCATCTGGCTCTGGAGATCTGATCTCATTCAAAGTAATTAGGTGTTCCTTGACCATATGCCTATCGATCTCAAGCTACAATCCTGCCCCTTCAGCCCGTACTTCGCCTTTGCCAGGGGGTCATAGACCCTCTTTTGGGGGAAGACTGAGCCAAAGTAGGAATTGAGCACTTCTGCCTTTTCTTTGTCATCTGTTATCATTTTGCCATCCTTATTTAATTGCTGAACCACCATTTCTTTCCTCTGCCTTTTACTATGCACATAGCTGAAGAAAGCTTTTTTGTTGCTTTTAGCATCCCTTGCTAACCTCAGCTCCATGCCTGCAATTCTGTGCTACCTGCCTGTACTCTTCCTTTGTTACTTGGCCTTCATTCCACTTCCTGTATGTGTCCTTTTTTGTTTTCAGGTCATCTCTAAGCTTTTTGTGAAGCCACATTGGCTGCTTCTGTTGTCTTCCACCTTTTCTTCTTGTTGGAATTGTTTGTAATTGTGCCTTGAGAATTTCCTTTTTTAAAAGCTCCCACCCATCGTGGACTCCTTTTCTCGTTAGAGTCGCTTGCCATGGGACCTTACTTATCATTGTTCTGAGTTTATTAAAATCAGCTTTCCTAAAATCCAGGGTATGGGTTTGGCTACACTCGGCTTTTGCTTCCTTTAGAACCATGAACTCAAGTATAACATGGTCGCTTTCCCCCAGAGTTCCTGGAACTGCTACTTCCAGAGATTACCCACTTAGAGATTACCCACTAAGTAATCTCTGTTGGTTAGGATTAAGTCAAGGATAGCCAATCCTCTAGTTCCTTCCTCTACTTTCTGTAGGAGGAAGTTATCCGCCACACAAGTCAGGAATTTCCTGGAGGGGCCATGTTTTGCAGAATGCGTCTCCCAACAAATATCGGGGAAATTGAAGTTCCCCATTACTAAGACATCATGCTTCCTTGAACCATTGGCTATTGCTTTTCAAAAGTTTCATCCTCGTCTTCTCCTTGATTGGGTGGCTGGTAGTAGACTCCGACCACCAGGTTCCTTTTATTCTTTGCTCCATTTATTTTGATCCAGATGCTCTTGATGGGGCTACTAAGCTCATCCTCCTGTATTTCTGTGCAGAGATATGTATTTTTCACATACAGTGCAATCCCACCTCCCTTTCTGTGCCTCCTGTTCTCTTTGAACAAGCTATATCCTTCAGTTGCTATATTCCAGTCATGAGAGTCATCCCACCAAGTCTCAGTTATACCTGTCAAGTCATAATTTCCCTCCAGTATTAAGAGTTCAAGTTCGTTCTGTTTGTTTCCCATACTCTGGGCATTAGTATATAGACATCGAAGACTATGTGCTTCATGGTCTGGCTTTCTTCCTCCATGTGTCTGAAGACTATTATTGGGCACTGTTAGAGCTGTTCTTTCCATTGCGGTGCATGAGCCTTTGTCCATTGTTACTCCAACTTTACATCTCCCTTCCCCATAGGATTCAGTTTCAGATAATTTCTATACCACTTTTATCTTTAAAAAATAAATAAATCCCAAAGTGGTTTACAAGATAAAATTGTGATAAAATACAATTAAAACCAATAACTAAAATTAAAGTAATGATAAAAACAGTAACAACTAATTAAAATAAGCAGGTGTAGCCAACAATGCTAGAGGTCAGGGAAATGCTGGGGCAAACAAGTGTGTCTTCAGTTGTGGATGGAAGCACTCTATACCACGAGCCCACCTGATTTCACATGGTGGGTGCCACAATGGTGAGAAGGCTCTCCTGAAAATTAACTTCAGAATTCAGCAATAAAATAAGATTAGTACATAATATTCTCTTTTTGGTACCAGTGAATCATGACTTTACATGGCCTTCTGCTGAGAGCTCTGAGCAGGGAAGGAAAGATGCAGGGTTTATTTGAAAATGGTTTGAGGGATATTCCAAAGGCAGCTGTGAGTAGGAAATGAGAATACTTTTCCTGTGACAACATTATCGGAAACTAAGACATTCTGGGAACTGATAATGGTTTAACAGAGGCTTTCTCCTCCATGGCATGTTGCCCATTAAAAGCCAATCGACCTAATGACAGACTGAAAACCTTTACCATATGTAAGGCTGTTTGGCGGTTTGTGTGTGAGATGTACTTTATGGCCTCAGTTCAGTTTCGCCTAGTAAACATGATGTGTCTCTCACACTAAATAAATTACAGCTATCTTCTTAGTGATCCTATATCGCAGGCAGGCGGGCAGGGGGCTGATTTGCTACAGAAAGTGCTATTAATAAGAAGATCCCTTTAGAGAGAGTGGATTCCATTGCTGGCTGAAAGATATGACGCCGGAAGATGAGCCCCTCAGGTTGGAAGGTGTCCAATATACTACTGGGGAAGAGCTGAGGAAATTTCCAAGTAGCACCAGAAAGAGTGAAGCGGCTGGGCCAAAGCCGCCAGGACACTCAGCTGTGGATGTGTCTGGTGGTGAAAAGAAAGTCCGATGCTGTAAAGAACAATATTGTTGAGGAACCTGGAATGTCAGATCAATGAATCAAGGTAAGCTGGAGGTGGTCAAACATGAGATGGCAAGATTGAACATCGACATCTTGGGAATCAGCGAACTAAAATGGACAAGCATGGGCAAATTTAATTCAGGTGACCATCATATCTACTACTGTGGGCAAGAATCCCTTAGAAGAAATGGAGTAGCACTCATAGTCAACAAAAGGGTGGGAAAAGCAGTACTGGGGTACAATCTTAAAAATGATAGAATGATCTCAGTATGAATCCAAGGCAAACCATTCAACATCACAGTAATTCAAGTCTATGCCCCATCCACTGAGGCTGAAGAAGCTGAGGTTGATCGGTTCTATGAAGACCTACAACACCTTCTAGAACTAACACCAAAAAAGATGTCCTCTTCATCATAGGGGATTGGAATGCTAAAGTAGGAAGTCAAGAAATCACCGGGATAACAGGCAAGCATGGCCTTGGAGTACAAAATGAAGCAGGACAAAGGCTAATAGACTTTTGCCAAGAGACCACGCTGATCATAGCAAACACTCTTTTCCAACAGCACCAGAGGCGACTCTACACATGGACACCACCAGATGGTCAATATCGAAATCAGATTGATTATGTCCTTTGCAGCCAAAGATGGAGAAGCTCTATACAGTCAGTCAAAACAAGACCTGGAGCTGACTGTGGCTCAGATCATGAACTTCTTGTTGCAAAATTTCAGCTTAAATTGAAGAACGTCGGGAAAACCACTAAACCATTCAGGTATGACCTAAATCATATCCCTTATGAATATACAGTGGAGGTGAGGAATAGATTTAAGGGATTAGACCTGATAGACAGAGTGCCTGAGGAACTATGGACGGAGGTCCATAACATTGTTCAGGAGGCAGCAATGAAATCCATCCCAAAGAAAAAGAAATGCAAGAAAGCCAAGTGGCTGTCTGATGAGGCTTTACAAGTAGCTGAGGAAAGAAGGGAAGCGAAAAGCAAGGGAGAAAGAGGAAGATATATCCAACTGAATGCAGAGTTCCAGAGAATAGCAAGGAGAGACAAGAAGGCCTTCTTAAATGAACAATGCAAAGAAATTGAGGAAAGCAATAGAATGGGAAAGACTAGAGATCTCTTCAAGAAAATCGGAGATCTCAAGAGAACGTTTGTGCAAAGTTGGGCATGATAAAGGACAAAGAAGGCAGGGACCTAACAAGCAGATGAGATTAAGAAGAGGTAGAAAGAATACACAGAAGAACTATATAGGAAAGATCTTAATGTCCCTGATAGCCATGATAGTGCTGTCACTGAACCTGAGCCAGACATCCTAGAGAGTGAAGTCAAGTGGGCCTTAGGAAGCATTGTTGTTGTTCAGTCGTTCAGTCGTGTCCGACTCTTCGTGACCCCATGGACCATAGCACGCCAGGCCTTCCTGTCCTGCGCTCTCTCCCGGAGCGTGCTCAAGTTCATATTCATTGCATCGGTGATGCTATCTAGCCATCTCATCCTCTGCCGTCCCCTTCTCCTTTTGCCTTCAGTCTTTCCCAGCATCAGGGTCTTTTCCAGGGAGTTTTCTCTTCGCATTAGGTGGCCAAAATATTGGAGCTTCACCTTCATTATCTGTCCTTCCAATGAGCACTCAGGGTTGATTTCCTTTAGGATGGACTGATTTGACCTCCTTGCAGTCCAGGGGACTCGTAGGAGTCTTCTCCAGCACCACAGTTCGAAAGCATCAATTCTTCGGCGCTCAGCCTACCTTATAGTCCAGCTCTCACATCCATACATTACTACTGGGAAAACCATAGCTTTGATTAGACGGACCTTTGTTGGCAAGGTGATGTCTCTGCTTCTTACTATGCTGTCTAGGTTGGCCATAGCTTTCCTCCCCAGGAGCAAGCGTCTTTTAATTTCATGGCTACAGTCACCGTCTGCGGTGATCTTGGAGCCCAAGAAAATAAAATCTGTCAAAGCTTCCATTTCTTCCCCTTCTATATGCCAGGAAGTGATGGGGCCAGATGCCATGATCTTAGTTTTTTTAATGTTGAGTTTCAAACCAGCTTTTGCACTCTCCTCTTTCACCCTCAACAAGAGGCTCTTTAGATCCTCTTCGCTTTCTGCCATTAGGGTGGTATCGTCTGCATATCGGAGGTTGTTGATAATTCTCCCAGCAATCTTAATTCCGACCTCTGATTCATCCAACCCGGCATTTCTCATGATGTACTCTGCATATAAGTTAAATAAGCAGGGTGACAATATGCAGCCTTGTCGTACTCCTTTCCCAATTTTGAACCAATCGGTTGTTCCATGTCTGGTTCTTACTGTTGCTTCTTGACCCTCGTACAGGTTTCTCAGGAGACAGGTAAGGTGGTCTGGTACTCCCATCACTTTAAGAATTTGCCACAGTTTGTTGTGATCCACACAATCAAAGGCTTTAGCGTAGTCAATGAAGCAGAAATAGACGTTTTTCTGGAATTCTCTTGCTTTCTCCATGATGCAGCGAATGTTGGCGATTTGATCTCTAGTTCCTCTGCCTCTTCGAAACCCAGCTTGTACTTCCGGTAGTTCTCGGTTCGCATACTGCTGAAGCCTAGCTTGTAGGATTTTGAGCATCACCTTGCTGGCATGTGAAATGAGCGCAATGGTGCGGTAGTTTGAACACTCTTTGGCGTTGCCCTTCTTTGGAATTGGAATGTAAACTGACCTTTTCCAGTCTTGTGGCCACTGTTGGGTGTTCCAGATTTGTTGGCATATTGAATGCAGCACTTTAACAGCATCATCTTTTAGGATTTTAAATAGCTCGGCTGGAATACTGTCATCTCCGCTAGCTTTGTTGTTACTAATGCTTCCTAAGGCCCACTTGACTTCACTCTCGAGGATGTCCGGCTCAAGTTCAGTGACCGCACTATCATGGCTATCAGGGACATTCAGATCTTTCCTGTATAGTTCTTCTGTGTATTCTTGCCACCTCTTCTTAATCTCATCTGCTTCTGTTAGGTCCCTGCCTTCTTTGTCCTTTATCATGCCCGTCTTTGCACAAAACGGTCCCTTGAGATCTCCAATTTTCTTGAAGAGATCTCTAGTCTTTCCCATTCTGTTGTTTTCCTCGATTTCTTTGCATTGTTCATTAAGAAGGCCTTCTTGTCTCTCCTTGCTATTCTCTGGAACTCTGCATTCAGTTGGGTATATCTTCCCCTTTCTCCCTTGCTTTTCGCTTCCCTTCTTTCGTGAGCTACTTGTAAAGCCTCATCAGACAGCCACTTTGCTTTCTTGCATTTCTTTTTCTTTGGGATGGATGGAGTTGCTGTCTCCTGAACAATGTTACGGACCTCCGTCCATAGTTCCTCAGGCACTCTGTCTATCAGGTCTAATCCCTGAAATCTATTCCTCACCTCCACTGTATATTCATCAGGGATATCATTTAGGTCATACCTGAATGGTTTACTGGTTTTCCCGACGTTCTTCAATTTAAGCCGAAATTTTGCAAGAAGCAGCTCATGATCTGAGCCACAGTCAGCTCCAGGTCTTGTTTTTACTGACTGTATAGAGCTTCTCCATCTTTGGCTGCAAAGGACATAATCAATCTGATTTCGATATTGACCATCTGGTGATGTCCATGTGTAGAGTCGCCTCTTGTGCTGTTGGAAAAGAGTGTTTGCTATGATCAGCATGTTCTCTTGGCAAAACTCTATTAGCTTTTGTCCTGCTTCATTTTGTACACCAAGGCCATGCCTGCCTGTTATCCCGGTGATTTCTTGACTTCCTACTTTAGCATTCCAATCCCCTATGATGAAGAGGACGTCTTTTTTTGGTGTTAGTTCTAGAAGGTGTTGTAGGTCTTCATAGAACTGATCAACCTCAACTTCTTCGGCCTCAGTGGTTGGGGCATAGACTTGAATTACTGTGATGTTGAATGGTTTGCCTTGGATTCATACTGAGATCATTCTATCATTTTTAAGATTGTACCCCAGTACTGCTTTTCCCACCCTTTTGTTGACTATGAGTGCTACTCCATTTCTTCTAAGGGATTCTTGCCCACAATAGTAGATATGATGGTCACCTGAATTAAATTCGCCCATGCCTGTCCATTTTAGTTCGCTGATTCCCAAGATGTCGATGTTCAATCTTGCCATCTCATGTTTGACCACCTCCAGCTTACCTTGATTCATTGATCTGACATTCCAGGTTCCTAAACAATATTGTTCTTTACAGCATCGGATTTTCTTTTCACCACCGGACACATCCACAGCTGAGTGTCCTTTCGGCTTTGGCCCAGCCGCTTCACTCTTTCTGGCGCTACTTGGAAATACCCTCTGCTCTTCCCCAGTAGCATATTGGATACCTTCCGACCTGAGGGGCTCATCTTCCGGCGTCATATCTTTTAGCCTTGTGATACGTTCCATGGGGTTTTCTTGGCAAGAATCCTGGAGTGGGTTGCCATTTCCTTCTCCAGTGGACCACATTTTGTCAGAACTCTCTGCCATGACCTGTCCGTCTTGGGTGGCCCTGCACGGCATAGCTTATGGCTTCACTGAGTTACGCAAGCCCCTTCGCCACAACAAGGCAGTGATCCATGAAGGGGTAGGAAGCATTATTAACAACAAAGCTAGCGGAGATGACAGTATTCCAGCTGAGCTAATTAAAATCCTAAAAGATGATGCTGTTAAAGTGCTGCACTCAATATGCCAACAGATTTGGAACACTCAACAGCGGCCACAAGACTGGAAAAGGTCAGTTTACATTCCAATTCCAAAGAAGGGCAACGCCAAAGAGTGTTCAAACTACCGTACAATTGCGCTCATTTCACATGCCAGCAAGGTGATGCTCAAAATCCTACAAGCTAGGCTTCAGCAGTATGTGAACCGAGAACTACTGGAACTACAAGCTGGGTTTCGAAGAGGCAGAGGAACTAGAGATCAAATCGCCAACATTTGCTGGATCACGGAGAAAGCAAGAGAATTCCAGAAAAACGTCTATTTCTGCTTCATTGACTACACTAAAGCCTTTGATTGTGTGGATCACAAGAAACTGTGGCAAATTCTTAAAGAGATGGGGGTACCAGAACACCTTACCTGTCTGCTGAGAAACCTGTACGAGGGTCAAGAAGCAACAGTAAGAACCAGACATGGAACAACCGATTGGTTCAAAATTGGGAAAGGAGTACGACAAGGCTGCATATTGTCGCCCTGCTTATTTCATTTATACGCAGAGTACATCATGAGAAACGCCGGGTTGGATGAATCACAGGCCGGAATTAAGATTGCTGGGAGAATTATCAACAACCTCAGATATGCAGATGATACCACCCTAATGGCAGAATGCGAAGAGGATCTAAAGAGCCTCTTGTTGAGGGTGAAAGTGGAGAGTGCAAAAGCTGGTTTGAAACTCAACATTAAAAAAAACTAAGATCATGGCTCGAACTGTGGTGCTGGAGAAGACTCTTACGAGTCCCCTGGACTGCAAGGAGGTCAAACCAGTCCATCCTAAAGGAAATCAACCCTGAGTGCTCATTGGAAGGACAGATACTGAAGCTGAAGCTCAAATATTTTGGCCACTTAATGCGAAGAGAAAACTCTCTGGAAAAGACCCTGATGCTGGGAAAGACTGAAGGCAAAAGGAGAAGGGGACAGCTGTCAAGGGCTCCTTGGAGGCCTCTCTCAGTCTAATCCAGTAGCCAAGTCCAGACACAGACAAAGGGATTCCTTTCAAAGCTTTATTCTTCTTTTACAACTTAACAACTCTACAGGTAGCAACTAGATCTGAGCAGCAGAGTACCTATGCCCTAAGTTGAAACAGTTGGTCCCCAAGTTTGAAAGGGAATTACTGGCAGACCCCTGAACTTAAGGACTAGGGAGAGTCCCTCCCCTTTTCCCTTGGATCCTCTGGGCACAGCCTTTGTTTGCGCACCAACCGGGCACTACGCCTCCTTTCCGCGCCTTCCATCTGGCGCCGCTCTCTGCGTCTGCGTCGCGCATCCACCAAGTCTGCTATCTGTGCTTGGTCACTCCCTGGACTGCTTTCTAATCTAGGAATGCTGGTGGGAGGAATCTCCGTCAGCTGTGGGCCCTGGGAAAGAGGAGCGCGCTCCTCTCCCAGGAGCGACTGCTCTGCCTCAGAATCAGAACTCCTCTGGGATTCTATGGGCTCAGTGTCCACCCTGACAACGGCAGAGGATGAGATGGCTAGATAGCATCACTGATGCAATGAATATGGACTTGAGCATGCTCCGGGAGAGAACGCAGGACAGGAAGGCTTGGCATGCTATGGTACATGGGGTGACGAAGAGTCGGACGTGACTGAACGACTGAACAACAACAAGATCATGGCATCTGGCCCCATCACTTCCTGGCATATAGAAGGGGAAGAAATGGAAGCAGTGACAGATTTGTTTTTCTTGGGCTCCAAGATCATTGCAGACGGTGACTGTAGCCATGAAATTAAAAGACGCTTGCTCCTTGGGAGGAAAGCTATGGCAAACCTAGACAGCACAGTCAGAAGCAGAGACATCACCTTGCCGACAAAGGTCCGTATAATCAAAGCTATGGTTTTCCCCAGTACCAACGTATGGCTGTGAGAGCTGGACTATAAGGAAGGCTGAGCGCTGAAGAATTGATGCTTTCGAACTGTGGTGCTGGAGAAGATTCTTACGATTCCCCTGGACTGCAAGGAGGTCAAATCAGTCAATCCTAAAGGAAATCAACCCTGAGTGCTCATTGGAAGGGCAGATACTGAAGCGGAAGCTGAAATATTTTGGCCACCTAATGCGAAGAGAGAAGTCACTGGAAAAGACCCTGATACTGGGAAAGATTGAAGGCAAAAGGAGAAGGGGACGGCAGAGGATGAGACGGCTGGATAGCATCACCGATGCAATGAATATGAACTTGAGCACACTCCGGGAGATAGCAGAGGACAGGAAGGCCTGGCATGCTATGGTCCATGGGGTCACGAAGAGTCGGACACGACTTAACGACTGAACAACAACAACAACAACCCTTCAGGGAGAGTGGATTCCATTGCTGGCAAGGGTCTGTAGCGTAAAGGAGGCTTATTCCTATTCGGTCACACTCTTCACAGATCTGATGCATATGTTACTGAGAAGTTAGTCATGGCATTTTTATCTGGCCCTATCCCCAAAGAGCTCAGACCAGCAGACATGGTTCTGCTCATCCCTTTTATCTTCACAACAACCCTTTGAGCTAGCTTAGGCTGAGAGAGAGAGAGGGGCTGCTCCCACAACATGCTAACTCACAGTCAGTGGTTGAATGTGGGTTGTTGTTGAACCGTGGGTTATCGTGTTGTCTGAACGCAGCGCGTTTTCCACAGGGTGGGTTATTATGTTGTCTGCATACAGTGCGTTTTCCACCGGGTGGCTTGTTAACCAAGCAGTATGCCTTGTTAACCACCCTGAAAAGCCTAACAAAAAGCGTGGGTTCTCAAGATGGCTTGTTTGAGAAAAATAGGCCACAGTACATGGTTAACAAGCCACCCTGAGAAAAACATGCTGCATTCAGACAACACAATAACCCAGGGTTCAGCAACAACCCACGTTCAACCACTGAGTGTGGGTTAGTGCGTTGTGTGAACCCAGACCGTAGGCCTGTTTACACAATCACGACGGGAGGGTGGGTAGCAGAACCACACTGTGGGGAGGGGGAGGGAAAGCATGATAAGCCCTCCCACCACACGATTGCTGAATCATGCCAGGCAGCATGGTTCCCTTACTACTCCACTATCCATGGTCCTTCTGCTGTTCTCCCACCGTGGCAGCTGTGCATCCCACCAGCTGGAACGGGTACACACTGGCCATGCCTGCGTTGCTAGGTGAACGTGGCATAGAGTTTGGCTGCGCAAGCTAGAGCATCTCCTGCACTTCTGGCTGCTCTAGGTGGCCAACTCTATGGTTGCCCGGATTTATCAACAGGGAGCCCAACACACAACACGGTAAGCCACCCAGGGCCCTGTACCCACTCTACAGAGGGTGGGTCATGAGGGTGGGTAGTTTACCAATCATGGGTGGGCAAAACACCGCCCCCCATGACACACTGACTCATCATGGATTGCTCCCGAACGTGACCCACGATGGGTTAGCGTGTCACCTGAACCCAGCCAGTGTGTAACTGGCCCAAAGTCACTGAGTGAACAGAGGGCTCCTCGGGCTACCAATTAAAATACATTGTGCAGCTGTTCCATCTTTTTCTCCTTGATGGATTCCCTGTGTAAGGAAAAACATGGAAGAAGTAAGCAAACATAGGAGAGCCATAAGTAGAAGATGACATCCCATTAAATGACATGAATTATGCAGGCTGATGGTACCATAAAAGCCTTGTATGGCTAAGTATGAATTAGAATCTGGGTTGCCCACTCCAACAATATGCTCACATAGTTAAATGATGGAATTTGCTTCACTTAAGGTGTGATGACAGCCACCAATTGAGGATGCTTCCAGACGAGGCTTTTATTGTGCAATTGCCCTGCTTCATTCATGGAATTTTAGTGTGTGTGTGTGGGGGTGTCTAGACATGACCTGTTTTAAGGTTATGTGAGGGTTGTTTAACCTTCACGTAACCCATGTTCATTGGGCTCGCACAACACAACAACCCGCAAGCAGAGGTTAGATATGCAACCTGGCGTCCACAGCATGTGGTCTGAACTCAGTCAGTAGCTTGGAGCTGTTTAAAATATCTAGCAACAGTACATAGTGTCGTCCTTCCCCATTTCAGACTGTATGTAGGGAACTGCATGTTTGAGAGAATAGAATTGGCCACTCTTCTGATCATCCTCTATCAGATCAACACCCAAAGTACAATGGGATTCGGCGGGGGGAGGATTTGACTGTCGGGAGTCAGGTGTTGGGTCTTATGGATTTTATTAAGCCTCCCCCCTAACCTTCCCATCCCCCATAATACATGGGAGCCAGCGTGGTGTAGTGGAGTGTTGGACTGGGCCTGGGGAGGGCCTGGGTTCAAGTCCCCACTTGGCCATGAAGCTCATTGGGTGACTTCGGACTGTCTCTTAATCTAACTTACCTCACAGGGCTGTTGTGAGGATAAAATAGAGAGGGGGAGGAGTATTATGAACACCAGCTTGGGCTCCTTGGGGAAAAAGGTGGGATATAAATGTAACCAACAAATACATTCAAATAGTACCAGACTGCCTCCCACCCAATCCTGCCCAGGTATGGAAACATGTTTTAGGTGGACATTTTCTTCCTAGCACCAGTGTGGTTCTACAGGCATAGCGCTTCCTGGAGTTGTTCCAGTACAATATTCTGGAGTTGTTCCAGCACAATGGCATTTCAGTACCAGTATGGATTCACAACTACACTGGTGTAACGTAGTCTACCCACATAAGGGGACTTGATTGCAACTCCATTCCCCTCCAAGCTGGTGTCAGACTGCTTATTTATTTTCTTTTTCAGTTCTAATAATATCCAGAGTCTGTCAAGTTCTGCTTTGGAAAAAATATTGTAATTAGGGGAAATAAATGTAGCGTCATGTGCTTAACATATCTGTCCTTGTCATAAAGTGATGTAAATAAAACTCTGCTTTTCTGGTATATGTTATTCGTTATTCTCTAAAACAGGTATTAATTGCTAAATGGGCCAAATAGCAGATGAAATCGAATAAATAGCAGCTGCAATGAATAACAAATGGGCTCTTTGAATCAGAGAAGTCCTAGTAACAATTATGCTTCTTGTGTTGGTGTCAGAGCCTGGAGAAGCAACAGGGTTAGGCGGGTATGAGAGGAGTAACGGGACTGGAATAGATGTCTGCTGATAAGAACATAAATGCTCTGTGAAGCCTTTGTCGTAAACCCCTGACCCTCCTACCCCACTGTAATTGAGTCTAAGTAAGTGTAACTGAAATAACGGCATATTCTTCCTGTTTACCTCAGTCTTCGCCCTGCCCTCTCTTCCTGCCCCCCCCCCCCGGTCTCTCTCATGTCTAATTTCTAGACTGTGTTATCCTCTCAGGGCAGGGACTGAAGCTCCCATCAGCCCTACCCAGTGTAGCCAAGGGTGAAGGATGATGGGAATTGCAGTCCAACAACATTGAGAGCCAGTGTGGTGTAGTGGTTAGAGTGTTGGACTGGGACTTGGGAGATCCGGGTTCTAGTCCCCACTTGGCCATGACACTCACTCGGTCACCTTGGGCCAGTCACTGTCTCTCAGCCTAGCCTACCTCACAGGGTGGGGTACACGGAAGGAGCCTCCTCGAAGATTGTTGTACAATCGGGCGTACCCTGGTAATGGTGCATTGCGCCGGCTAATCCTTCTACCACCTGATTGAACCGCAGCTCGGCGGTGTGGCGGTGGCTACATTTTGGCAGAGTGGAGTTTGGTCTGGACACGACACGACAACGACCTCACAGGGTTTTTGTGAGGATAAGATGGAGAGAAGGAGGACCATGTAAGCTGCCTTGGAATCCTTGCAGGAGGAAAAAAAGGTGGGATATAAATGTAATAATCAAATAAATAAACAAACATCCAGAGGGCCACAGGTTCCCCCATCCTTGCCTTAAAGCTGTTGCTCCAGCTGCTTGCTCATGAACAGACACACAATGGGAAGGACCAGTGCATTCGCCACCGCAGTACCCAACCAGGCAAGCCTGAGAGTCTGCAGTGTCACCATGGCCTTGCCAGTGTCACCATGGCAGGCCCCATCAGCTCAATGTCCCTTGACTCCCTCCCTGGCTACTGGTGGGGTCATAAAACAAGTTAGAGTGCAATCCTATACATGTTTAGACAGAAAAAAGTCCTACAACTCCCAGCATTCCCCAGCCACCATAGCTGGCTGGGGAATGCTGGGAGTCGTAAGACTTTTTTTCTGTCTAAACATGCATAGGATTGCGCCCTTAGGGCATCTCTACACCAGCCTAAAATCCTGCGTTTAAAACAGGGCTTTCTGCTTCCGTTTTAAATGCAGGATCACAATGACTCCCCTTTTCACGTGCTTCCTTCTCCCCCACCCCCTTCCCCCTCCTTCTCCCCATATCTGAGTCTTCCATTATGTATCATTGATCTCGCTTCTCTTCTTGCTGCTTTTACGCTTTTCATGGAGGAAACTGAAGCAGAACACAACGGGGTAATTTGATAGCTCATTATCTGAGATCTATTTAAAAATGGAACAAAGGGCATTTAGTGCAGGAGATGCCCTGCAGGGTCACGGCGTCATGTAAACAGCCCGCAAACTTCCATGAAGGAGCAATCTCAATCACATGATAAAAGCTCAGTGTGAAGGAGCCCTAAAGCAACTGACTAAAGAACAGTGGGCTGATAAAATTTGGGAGACCATGACTATGTATAAACTTACTCAGCAAGTGCAGCAAGCAAGGAATCCTAACTTTAAGAAAGATATTATGGCACCATGGTTTCCATTTATTTCCTGTGTTGAAGCTCTTCAAACTTTTGGTCAAATTCCAACCAAGTACAGTTGCCTATATTTTTTCTGAATAATACACACAAAATGAAACACATTTGCAAGTGCTCCTTTTATATGCTACATAAATTGTATTTTTATTCTTTCATTAGGTATTGAGCTCCTACTTAGGCTGTTTTACTGTAGATGTTTCATCAGCAAATGGGTTATAGACAAAGAATTATAATTAGTGAATTCCTTCATTTCTTCAGTGATCATGATTTATTATTATGTATGTTCTTTTTCTTCTTTTTGTTGCCTTTATTTTTAAACTTCATTTCGAAATAAAACTTCATGATTACCCCCCCCCCCGCCCAGCAATTGATCTGCATGAAGTGAAGGTTGGTGGTCCTGTCAATTATCCCCAGGATGAGGTCTGAGAGCTCATGAGGCCAGTGATGCAGCTAGCACTGCTTGTGTCCAAGGTCAGGGCCCCTGCAGCTGCTGGAGCGGTAGGTGATGGGGCCAGCAGCAAACAGACCCTGCACCAGTACTGGGGCTGATGCTGCTTACTACCGCATTCATTTTTCTTATTTTAAAAAACATTCTGCAGTAGCTGTTACTATTTTTACTTTTTAAGAGTCATCCTTTTTTACAACAAAATGGTGCTTATTCCCAAGTCAATGTGTTTAGCTTCAGGGCAGCAGAAACAACCTCCATTTCATTCTTGTAATCATGGCGGTGCTGATTTAAGTCAGTTTAAGGTGCAAATCCTATGGGATCTGCCCTTGATACCCGTAAACCTCTGAACTTGGAGGCTTAAGAATATCCAGTACAGAGTGGGAGGCTCTGCATTTCAGCTAGACGGGATTTTTCCCATATAGCTGAGGCGCTGCGGCAGGGGAGGGAAGGAGGCAGGAGAGGCCTCAGGATACAGCTTAAGTATCCAGTCCCCTTCCCCTGGAGTTTCGTGTGGCGCAGAGTGGTAGGTGGCAGTATTGCAACCGAAACTCTCCCCACGGCCTGAGTTCGATCCCAGCGGAAGCTGGGTCCCAGGTAGCCGGCTCAGGTCAACTCAGCCTTCCATCCTTCCGAGGTTGGTAAAATGAGTACCCAGCTTGCTGGGGGAAAGGTAGTTACGACTGGGGAAGGCAATGGCAAACCACCCCGCTATAGTCTGCCATGAAAATGCCAGCGCAAGCGGCGTCCCTCTAGGGGTCAGTAATGACCCGGTGCTTGCACAGGAAGAACCTTTCCTTTCCCCTCCCCCTACCTATGGGAATGCTGCCTTTACCTCCTCTCCGAGGTCACTTTTGCGACATCTGCGACATCGGGGAGATAGCTGGTGCGGTTCTCTCTGCGCTGGCTGCAAGGGGGAGGGGAGCTTGGATTCCTTGGTCTCTGATCTCAGATCCAAGAATGTCTCCGCTGTCCCTGACCTTGGATCCAAGAATCTAGGGGCTGTAGGATTGCTCTCTTAAAATGTGAAAGAGTATTTCATTTTTTTAAAAAACAGGGTTGGCAAACAGTGGTTGTTTCTTGTTGAAATTTATTAGGAATGTAACTGTAAAGCATTGGTGAGGGAGGGGGAACAGAGAAATGTGGTGAGCTTTACAACAGAAGAATATGGTATTGCCATCTAAAGGGGGACTGTAAACTGTTGAAGATACGGGCGGGGAACCTCTTTTGGCCAGAGAGTCAAATTCAATTTTGGAGAAGCTCTCAGGGCTACATTCTAGTGGGGGACAGGGCTGAAGGCAAATGGAACAGGGCCAAATTGTATCTTAAACCTCTTACTGCAGTAACGAAGCTGTAGGAGAGGCATTTCTACCTTTTAGAATGGGAAAAAACTGCATGAAAGCCAGCAACCCCCCCAACAATTAGTGGTTGGGGGGAAAGTAGAAGAGGGTGTGGCCATCTGGGAAACCCTGTAGGGATGGCTTGGAATCTCTAGATGGCCAGAATTGGCCCCTGGGCCTTAGGCTCCCCACCCCTGCTTTAAGAGCACTTTACAAATGAAGAGTCTAAAACGACCTAGTTGGACCTCTGCAAGCCGAAGCTGCCTTGCCAAAGCTAGAGCAAGTGTAGCTCATCAGTGCCTTGATGGAAGAATGCTTGCAAACACCTTGGAAACATTTCTGGAAAGGAAGTGTCTAAATAGTATGAATAAAAAATACATCAATAAATAACCCCTTGTGTTTCATGGAAGATGTGAAGCCTTGGGAATAAAAACAGTAAAATATGGGGGGGGGGCATGTTCCCCTCCACATTTTCAAAAAATTCCTGGAGGGGGGAGATTATATATATATATATATACACACACACATGCTACCCCCTATTTTTCTGCCCCCCCCCCCATCACTAGTTTAATGATGGAAGAAAGGCAGGAAATATGCCCTGCATAATAATTCACACCCTCACGTTTTGGGGTGTCTGTAGAGGGCACAGTTTCCTTCTTATCCCTACAAAAAGAGTGGCTAGTTCTTTCTGTCTTTCCCTCTTTTTTCGTGGGTGGACAGTGCTCAGTCAAGCTCTCTGGAGTCATTGCCCCACGATAACTGCCGCTCCTGGGAGGCAGGATGGAGGCTTTGGACTACGCCCTGCCCGCTTGCAGCGCGAGAGCGAAATCCTCGCTCGCTCTTTTCTGCCTGGCCTTCCTTCTGCTCCTTGGAGGGCAGCAGCGAGGAAAGCTCTTTCTCTTTCATGGCGTTGACGTCAGAGACGCGAAACCATAGCAACTGTCCATCACGTTGGATGAGCACACGAGGGAAGTGGGAGAAGGAACTGCTCCAGTTCAATCGAGGCTTCGGAGTGGTGGAAATGCACAATGGACGCATTTATTTTGTGACATTCAGAGCGGAGCCTTAACAACAACAACAAAAAAGAGCGAGAGAGAGAGATTAAGAGAAAGAAGGACGAGAAAACGCGCAGCACAGGCAAGGGACGGCGACCCCGGGGGAAGAATAAAATCGCAAGTATTGTGCGTAGATCCTCTTTGCCCATTCCGATCACAGATGCGCGGCAGTTGTCTTTCCTTTCTTTGTGTCTCGAGTGATTGATGCAAATGTTGCAAGAAGCGCGGTCGAGCAGCCCGGCGTCGGCGCTTCCTGCCGAAAGAGCCGCTGCTCGGGGTCTGCGTTGGTGCTCGAGCGGAATAATGGCAGGTTGCATCAGAACGCAGGGACCGGGCAGGAAATTCGGGTCGAATTCGAAGGGGGGCATGCTGGATTTCGGGGACAAACCGCGGTTCTCAACCCAGATAAGATGCATCGCCCGCCCCCACTCCCTAACAAAAGGGACCGGCGTTGCCCGGGCTGCTGAAAAAGTCCGGCGACGCCCATTAAAAAACAATAATTCATCGTCATCCCGTTTTTCTGATGGGACCTCTCCCCGCCATCACTAATAATGCGAATATTGATGCAGCCCGCTTGCTTTTTTTTTTTTGCATGCATGCACGCGCGGTGGCTTTGATGGCCAACGCATCCGGAGCGCGCTACCGAAGCAGCTTTCGACGACGGCTTCTTTAAGACACACCTAGAAAACCGTTTTCTTCCCACCCACCACCCCGGACTTTCTCTGCAGCCTCTCCGCGTTTCGCGGAAATCCCAGGGGCGGATCAGAGGACAGATGGGGGCGTGACAGTGGCACACTGCCGCAATGGATGGCTGTAGCCAGGCTGTATTTTCTTTGATGACCACCCCACCCCATCTTCTGGGTCGTACTTTCTGCTTAAAAATGAGTGGTTTAAATTTACTTAGAGAGATGTTTGCGTTCCTCAGGCTTTGAATTTAAAAAAAATGTAGTTGGCTGGCTCATACAAGTTACATTGCCCCTGGCTTGGTTTTGGGGTGTGTTCTGGGGGAGTGCTGCAACAAGTGATTTGTATCTATGCTCACCTACTCCAGAAAATGGTTAGGCTTAACTCTTCAGCTAGCACAATGCATTTGTTTTGGTTTGTTTTAATTAAAATCCTTCAGTGTTCACCTTGTTCATTTTGTCCAATGTGGCTTGACAGTACTCGAGAGATACATATTACTTCTCTTGGTCCATTTTATGCATCCGATGAATTAGGTGATTGTCTAGTAATGCCCAGACATCAAATAAACCTGGTTTCCATTGGTCTCTTAGAATAAGAGCCCAAACCCAGCAAAGGCGATCTTTGTATGGGAGCAAGTTTCTGCAAGGTGATTACCTTGCAGGACGTGGTCTTCATGCGCAAAAGGGTGCTGCACAGAGTTGGGGGGGGGGAATCCCGCCTCCATAAGGCTATGCAAATGGTGGTCTTAGCTGGATCACATCGGTAGCGGGTTCACCACTGGCTGCATCATTCATCTGGATCAGAAACCCTCTTCCCTCCTCCGCCTCCTGTCTCAGTACAGGTGATAGACACCACCAGAGCCAACACTTCTGATCATCTGTTTGGTAGGTGCAAACGTGGAGATCCTAGAACGCAGTGGCTTATGTGCAGAGTGAGTCTGTGGATTGTGGCCATTGTATGGCATGAAAAGAGACTTATTTCCAATCAAAGCTTTTAGGTTTGGAATATTAGTCTTTAAGGTGCTGCATTACTACTTGTTTTTTTGGTACTAGTACAGCTGCTGTTCTGGCACTAGTGAGAATATTATAATCCTCTTATAGTTTCCAATGGATGTTATACCTAAAACCCTCTTTTAATGGAGGTTTTCCCACTGCTTCTCCCGCAGTTTCTAGATCTTAGCTTGGGTATGAAAGTGTTCTCTTTGTATTTTCATTAAATGCATATAGAGGCTTTGAAGAAAGGCAGTGAAGTTTACAGATTGCGTCTAGAAAGCAGACTTTACTTGTTGCCTGTAGATGTAGTGGGGAGAGACCAAAATTGCTTTTCAAAATGTAGAGAGGTGCGTAGACAATATGGTGCCATTCTCCAAACTACAACCTCTCCTGGCAGGTACGATGCAGCAAAGTTACCCCGCTGTGTGGGCACATCATGTCGCTCCTTAGCATGATACAAGGAATTTCCACCATGTTGGTTCCGAGAGACTATAGAATGCAAACTAGGTGAGATTGTTAAAGGTCTTCACTGAACCTTCTTCTGCAAAACATGTTACATGGTTTTCCGCACTGTGTGCATGGAAGAAAGAAGAGGAGAAATCTTCTGTTGGATTTCTTACTGTGCTGTATACAAATTACAAGGGGTCAAGGCCTTACCAGGTAATTTTTGTGTTGCGCAATAAGTGCACAGTTGTTAGGCAGTTCTAGTGGAGCATCAAAGCATATTTCACATATTTAGCTCGCCTGTTGCAGGAGATCGTAACATTTTACCGCTGAAAAAAAAGTAATCTGTATTTTTCCTATTGTTTAATTAGAAACTGAGCACTCCCCTACTGTAAATCTGAAGGGTGAGAGGACTCGTGAAACCCTTTAAAAATCACCAAAAAAGTGCTGAACACTAGTGAGGCAACCCGCATCCTACTAGTGAGGCAACCCCCATTTTGTAAACATTTTTTCCTCTTTCTTTTTTCCTTCCTTTACAAAGCACCCAAAGAAAAGGCAATGGTGTGCTTTGGATGAGCCTTCTCCATCTTTCTGATGTGGATAATGATGCAACCAATTTTGCATGCATCAGGACCAAATTGAACATTAAACGCAGTGGGACTGCAGTGTGCGCGGAGTGGGTTTTTAAATCCGTTACTCCCAAACTGTGGTCCTGATGACCCTCACCCCAGCTATCATTAGTCTGGGGGTGGGGGGAGCTTGCAGTGGCAACATGGTTTTTTAATGTTATTTTGAAAACTCTGAAGATTTAACCCTCTTCTGGTCAATCTACTATTTTTATTTCACATTATTACTATTCTTATTAAATTTTATCCCACTTTAAGTTGCTCAGGGCACTGTTCCGTTTTTTTCCTTGCAACAATCCAGTGACATGGGACAGAACATTTTCTAGCGCTTAATTTTTCCATGGAAAAAAATCTGTTTCATAAGTTCATAGTAACAATGAATGGATGCCAATTGCAAATACATGGCAGTTTCAAAGTTGTAGGTGACTGGTTGTCAATGTATCATGCACAGTTCTTTGGTTTGCTAAAATTTATTAAGTGTGTCCACAGTTTTTAGTACCTGGGATCTGAGCTAGCAGTGACTGACCAGGAAAGAGATCTTGGGGTTGTGGTGGACAGCTCAATTAAGATGTCGACCCAGTGTGCGGCCACTGTAAAAAAGGCAAACTCCATGTTAGGCATAATTAGAAAAGGAATTGAGAATAAAACTGCCAATATACCACCCCTATACAAATCTATGGTGCATCCACACTTGGAATACTGTGTCCAGTTCTGGCCACCACTCCTAAAAAAAGATATTGTAGAGCTGGAAAAAGGGTAGAAAAGGGCAACTAAATTGATCAAGGGGCTGGAGCATCTCCCATGTGAGAGAAGGTTACAACAGCTGGGATTGTTTAGCTTGGAAAAAAGGAGGGTCAGTGGAGACATGATAGAGGTCTACAAAATTATGCATGGTGTGGAGAATGTGGATAGGGAGACATTTCTCCCTCTCTCACAATACTAGAACCTGGGGTCATCCTATGAAGCTGATTGGTGGGAGATTCAGGACAGATAAAAGGAAGTACTTTTTCACACAGCGCATAGTTGAACTATGGAACTTGCTACCACAGGATATTGTGATGGCCACCAATTTGGATGGCTTTCAAAGGGGGTTGGACAAATTCATAGAGGAGAAGGTTATCAATGGCTACTAGTCCTGATGGCTATGCGCTACCTCCAGTACCAGAGGCAGGGAGCCTATGTATACCAGTTGCGCTCAAGCCCTGCTTGTGGGTTCCCAGTCAGCACCTGGTTGGCCATTGTGTGAACAGAATGCTGGACTAGATGGACCCCTGGTCTGATCCAGCATGGTTCTTAATGTTACCTTTGTTTTTTTTCCTTAAATTTAAACAATGTAAGGGAAGTACATGCTATTGTCTTTAAATGCCTACAAGTTTTCCAATAACATTTTCTACATAATGCAATATTTAAATCTAATTCAGTGTCCTTTACTCTCCCTGCCTTAATATTTCAGGTCTAATACTGATGGTGTGTTGGGTCAAAAAAATTAACACGGAGTACTTAGCTTTGTTTATTAAACACGAGTAAAATAAACATGCTAAATTAGACCACTCTCTTGGGCATGAGAAAATATTCTGATGAAAACTGAAATTTTTCCAATGCAAATTACCCCAGTTTTCCAGTAGGGTTTTTTTTTCTGGAAAACCCACATCACTGCAACAACCCTCGCATGTAGGTTAAACTGAAAAAGCGTGACTGGACCAGGGTCACCCAGTAATCTTTATGGTTGGCTGGTGATTTGAACCTGGGTCTTTTCTAACAGATTAGTTTATATATTAAAATACTAGCCTAAGGTTGCAATCCTGTGCACATTTACCTGGGACTGTGTACCACTGAAATACAGAGCGGAACTTACTTCCAAGTACACATGAATAAGACTGCACTGCAAAAGATTACAAATATTTGTTCTCTCTGTAGTTGATAGTTTCCTTTCCATTCTGCCTGACCAATGGGGCAAGGGGCTCTGTGTAACCCCAAATTTGCAGACTTTTACTCCCTATAAATGCAAGGTAAAACACAGCTGCACTTCCTGGCTCCATTCTTGATGTTCGGCACTGTGCCGGCCTTAGCCCCCATTTTCACACATTGAACATGGCTGTCTGCAAGGGGAACCCTATGCACATTCAGCTCTACGCATGTAGGCTTCTTCATGATCAGAAATCCCAATTGTGCAGGGTTACTAATTGTATGTGGAACCTATGCGCCTATATAGGCTTCTCCTTTGCAGTGATCTGGGCTCAACAGGTAGTATCCAATGTTAGTCCAATGTTAGAGAAGACCCATTGAAAGAATGTGTCTCACTCATTTCAATAGGTCTGCTCCACGTACGACTAACATTGGATACTACCCAATGATCTCCAATGCGAATACCACTGGAGAATATAAGCAGCGTGTTATGCAAGGAAGTACTATATACAACTTGATCTCACTTCATTTCAACAAGACTTACTCCAAAGTAAGTGTACACAAGAGTGCAACCATGCAGCCCAAACCTATGCATATTTACTCTGAACTAAAAGCCTTTACATTCAATGGTGATTGTTCCCAAGTAAGAGTTCATAGGACTACAACCTCACTCCTGAGTAAGGGGGAGACATAGGAAACAAGCAGCCCAAATTGCATGTTTACTCAGAAGTAGGCATCTGACCCAATTAAAGAATTCTTTGTTTTTAGATTATGCACACAGATATCCAAGCATGTACTCCTCTTTCTTTCCCATAGAGGAGGGAATGGCAATTTCTATAAGGACTTGAACTTAAAATTATATGTATATAAATTTGTTGACTGGTGAATTGGAAGGAGCACCTTTTTAATCAGTTGAAATGTCTTAATTGGTTCTTCTGGCTGATTAACCGACTGAGGCCACAATCCTGTGCACTGATGGAAAGCCCCATTGAATACATAGGATTGTGCTGCAAATGTTGAAGCCACCGAAAGAAGTCTCAATGATTTCAGTGAGACTTACATGCAAGTAAGAGGGCATGGGGAGGCATGCAATAGGTATGTAATCTCCATCTTCAGAGGCCTTCTACCAATGAGGACCAGTTGCAGGGGATCAACAACAGGAAAGGGCTAGTGCCCTCATGTCCTGCTTGTGGGTTTCTCATTGGCATCTGCCTGGCCCCTTTGGAATAGTGGATTAAATGAACTTTTGGTCTGATCCAGCGCGGCTCTTCTTGTATCCTTTCTTCTTGCAGCGTAAAATGTATTCCTGGTCCTGTATTGCTGTTCTTGTGTTGTGAGCTAGTTTGGGCACCTCTATATCAAGGGTGTTGCTCGTCTTTCAGCCGAATTCTGTTTCAGAGAAGCCCTAGAGGGCCACCTTCCAGGAGTGGGCAGGGCTGAAAGCAAAAGGGGTGGGGCCAGGAACACCAAAAATATCAACCTAAGGGTGCAATCCTATGCAAGTTTAGACAGAAAAAAGTCCTACAACTCCCAGCATTCCCCAGCCAGCATTCCCCAGCCAGCATTAGGGTGCAATCCTATGCAAGTTTAGACAGAAAAAAGTCCTACAACTCCCAGCATTCCCCAGCCAGCATTCCCCAGCCAGCATTAGGGTGCAATCCTATGCAAGTTTAGACAGAAAAAAGTCCTACAACTCCCAGCATTCCCCAGCCAGCATTAGGGTGCAATCCTATGCAAGTTTAGACCAAAAAAAAGCCCTACAACTCCCAGCATTCCCCAGCCAGCATGGCTGGCTGGGGAATGCTGGGAATTGTAGGGCTTTTTTTTGGTCTAAACTTGCATAGGATTGCACCCTAATTTAGCTTAAAGCTTGTACTGCCGGTAACTACGCTTTCAGAGAGGCATTTCAACCTTTTAGATGGGGAAGAAACGTCACAAAACTACCAGATGATTGGGTGTTGGGGGAAAGGGGGCGGTGCCTTTTGGGGAACCCCAGAGGCTGGATTTCGGTCCAGGGTTCTACAACACTGCTGTACATGGAAAAGTGGCATGCGCATTATTGTGGTGACGATGAGCAGACCGGATGCAGGTTTATTCAGAAGCAAGTCCATTGAGATCAATGAGGCTGACTTTATTTTAACAGTGTTTAAGGTCGCAATCCTATGCATTTTTGACAAGAGAGAAGGCCTACAGGAGCTGTAGGCCTTTTCTCTGTCTAAACATGCATAGGATTGCACCCTAAATCTAACTTTGAATGCCTTTGAGGGCGGGGGCGGATTTGACCCCAGGGCTCGGGGTTCTGCTCCACTGCTCTGTGTGGAAAAGGCGTGTACAGATTATTGTGATGGTTACCAGTAATAGCAGCCACAGCCCGAGCTGATGCAGCTTTATTCAGAAGCAAGTCGATTGGCACCAGTGAGACACGCTTTATGTACTTTATTTAAAATTACATGTGTACTTTATTTAAAATTACATGTGTACTTTATTTAAAATTACATGTGTACTTTATTTAAAATTACATGTGTACTTTATTTAAAATTACATGTGTACTTTATTTAAAATTACATGTGTACTTTAAAATTACATGTGTACTTTAAAATTACATGTGTACTTTATTTAAAATTACATGTGTACTTTAAAATTACATGTGTACTTTAAAATTACATGTGTACTTTATTTAAAATTACATGTGTACTTTAAAATTACATGTGTACTTTATTTAAAATTACATGTATAATTTAAAATTACATGTGTACTTTAAAATTACATGTGTACTTTAAAATTACATGTGTACTTTATTTAAAATTATATTTAAATCTTATTTTGAACGCCTCTGCGGGTGGGACCCTCTCAAATTAACGCGCACAGGCCGGGGCTGTCAGCTCAGCGCGCCCCGCGGAATCCAGCGCCGCTCAAGGCCGGCGCCGCATTCACGGCACCCCGCCGCCCGCGAGCCACGTTCTCCCAGGCGCCGGAAGGGACAGAGCGGGAGCGGGTGGGTGGCGGTGAAGCAGGGGCAGGAAAACGCCCCCCCCCGCACGCCCTAAGTAGCCCGCTCCTTTCCCTTCCTTGACCCGCTCAGTCAGCTTGTGGACTGTTCCATTAGAATTGCGGAAGAGGGGGGGAAACACGCAAGATAACAAACGAGGGAGCTTGGGCGGTACCGCACGGCGTAGTAGCGACGAGAGACGATGGCGGGGAGGGGGGGAGGGAGGAAGCCCGGCGAACCTTAAAACTTGTAGCCGCGGGCGGTGTTTTCATTGGCTGCCGCGCCGTCCGAGGGCTGGAGTAGAGCGGGTGAGTGACAGGCGCGTCGCCCCGCCCCGCCCCGCCCCTTCCTCCGCTTCCCTCGGCTCTGGCGTTAGGAGCGTGAGGCCCGCACTGGCTTTCCTCGCCCTCCGCGTTCTCGTCGCTGAGGGAAGAAGGTGGGTGCAGACGTGTCCCCTCAGCGGTCGGCGTTCTTCGGGGCAAGGGCCCCCTTTCCCGCCCTTTTCGTCGTTAAGGGGGGCGGAGGTGTGTAGGGGGAAGAGTGCCTGGCTGTAAAGGGGCTGGGGCGGGGGGGAGAAGAAGAAAAAGGCGAAGAGGGGAGGAGAAGAGAGGGAACCGCCTGGGTTCTCGGGGTGTCCGTGAGGCCGTCTAGGTTTCTCGGGGTGCGGCAGCCTCGCCCAACCCTTTAGAGCAGCCTCGCCCAATCTGGCGCCCTCCAGGTGTGTTGGACTACAGCTCCCATCATCCCCAACCAGCCACCCATAGCCATTCTGCCTGGGGATGATGGGAGCTGGAGTCCACCACACATCTGAAGGGTGCGAGGTGCGGGAAGGCTGCGTTAAGAGACATCGGGAGGGGAAGGAGAGGAAAGGGGTGTGCGAGTGTGTGTGTGTATATGAGAGAGAGAGAGAGATACTGGCTCAGCTCTCTGTAGGCTTTCTCAGAAGTAAGTCCTTTCGACTTAAGAGCATAAGACGAGCCCTGCTGGAGAGGGCCAAAGGCCTCTCTAGTCCAGCATTCGGTTTCCACAGTGGAAAACCAGCTGTCCCAATGGGAAGTTCACAAGCAGGATACGAGGGCAACAGCACCCTCCTGCTCATGTTTCTCAGCAGCTGGCGCGGAGAGGCATACTGCCCCTAAGTACAGTGGGGCGTAGGCTGCAGTCCTAAATCATAGTGTGATGTAGTGGTTGGAGTGTTTGGATTAGGATGGGGGAGATCCAGGTTCAAATGTGCACTCAGTCTTGAAGCGTACTGGGTCACCTTGGGCCAGCTGCTGTCATTCAGCTCCACCTTCCTCAAGGAGTTGTTCTGAGGATAAATTGGGGAAGGGGTAAGAATGGTGTGTGCCACCCTGATCGGTTTAGGCGAGGAGGGTGGGTTTTAAATACATGGTGAACAAGCCCCATTTAATACAATGGGACTGACTTCTGAGTAAAAGCACATAGAATTTCTCCCTCGGTCCCAAGAAAGGGTTATGGCATGAGGCTTCATAAAAGACTTTTAGGGTAGCCTGCAGGGAGAGCTCACACTTACTGGGGATATTTAGACAATCACAGGGAGAAAAGAAGCCATCGTGACTTCTCCTGCCTCTGTGCATGCCTGTTTACATAATTACCTGCACTGCAGCACAGGTTGTGCAAACCCAGTATGACATGGGTGGCTTCGTACCCACCCTACAACACCTACTGCATGTCATGAGTTGTAGGATGTGTACAAAGCTGCTGCACTCCGGGTTTGCACGACATGCCAACCAGCGCTGTAGCACGAGTAATTATGTAAACAACTGGCGCGTGCAGTGGGAGAAGCCACGATGCCTTCTTTTCCCCAGTGATTAGCCAAACCTGCACATTGTCTTAAGAGGGGTCTAGCTTCAGTTCCTGGCATCTTCATGTGCAGTGGCTAGCTAGGGGATTGACCCTCCACCCTGCCATCTTGGAAAAGCTGCTGCCAGTAGTTGATACTGGGCTGGGTGGACCTTATGTTCTGTCGTTGTATAAGGCAGCTTTTACAAAGCATTATGTCACTGATACAGGATAATTATACTTCGGTTGCCCCACCCACCCACATATCAAGATGTTGCGACACATGAGGGCATTTTGATTTTATTCGTTTGTTGGATGCTTTAAGCCTTCTTGAGTAGGGTGAATAATTAACATCAAACTGGTTAGAATCCCCATTTTATTCATAACTGTGTGTGGGTGTATATGGAAAGGATGGGTTGAAAGAGAAGAAGCTCACCCACTCTGTACTATTCTTCAATCATCTTCATGCCATATCCATAGGGCTATGTTCTAGAACTGTCTGGGTAACCGATACATTTTGGTTCCATGCTTTCTATAAATGTTTTTTTTTAATGGAAGTAGGTTTCAAAGGATAATTAAAGAATATTGAGTATGCACGCTTGGGTGATTGGCAGAGAAAGAAGAGGACGGTGAAGAAAGGTGTCCCAGTGCTTAGAAGTATTTTTCTCCCAGAGACTTGGGTTTTAGATTTTATGGCTGACCTTATTAGGGATGGTGCAGGTGCCCGACTGGGCCTGGGAGTCCGTTGGGCTTCCCTCTACCCACACCCATTGACCATGCTCGCAGAGCCTCTGGCCTCACTTCTCCCCACTCATGCCCTCCCAGATGTTCCCAGCACTCAGCCGAATCTGTCCACGAGTGCCCACCATTTTCCCAAGCTTGTTTTTATGAAAAAAGGAGGTCTTTAAACGTGTGCATATTTAAATATGCGCAAATTTGAGCTGAGAAAGGCTGATCTACACAATATTAGAGGCATACATTGTCCATTTACACCTTTAATATTGTGTACATCAACCTTTCCCAACCCAAATTTGCACATATTTACATATGTGCATTTTAAAAGACCTCCCTTTTTTTTTGTAAAAACAAGCTTGGGAAAATAGTGGGTGCTCGTGGACAGGATCCAGGGTGAGTGTGGGAGGCTCGGCAAGCTTGTGGGGGCTCAAGCCAGGGGGGACTCGAGCAGGGGCAGCGCTTTAGCGGGTGCCTGCCAAAACTGGATGGGAGTGGCTTCATCCATCCCTAGTTCTTACGTATCCTGTGCTGTTTTGTTATTTTGTATTTTATTTTATTCTTTTAACCACTTGTATTTTATTTTATTGTTGTAACCATTTGTATTTGATTATTTTTCTTAAATTTCATTAATTTTTATTTTTTTACAATGCCAACAAAAGTATACAAATACACGTCTGTTTTTTTTTTTTTTAAATTAACTATTGTAATCCACCAAGAGAACATTTGTTATTGGGCCAATTAAAAGCACAATAAATAAATGGCTAAGTTATTTTCTTCGTCAAAACCCTTGCTTCTCTCATACCATAGCCAGAAGCAGGGAAGCCTGTTGGATGGCTGTGTTGTTGTTCAGTCGTTCAGTCGTTTCCGACTCTTCGTGACCCCATGGACCATAGCATGCCAGGCCTTCCTGTCCTGCGCTCTGTCCCGGAGCGTGCTCAAGTTCATATTCATTGCATCGGTGATGCTATCTAGCCATCTCATCCTCTGCCATCCCCTTCTCCTTTTGCCTTCAGTCTTTTCCAGCATCAGGGTCTTTTCCAGAGAGTTTTCTCTTCTCATTAGGTGGCCAAAATATTTGAGCTTCAGCTTCAGGATCTGTCCTTCCAATGAGCTCTCAGGGTTGATTTCCTTTAGGATTGACTGATTTGACCTCCTTGCAGTGCAGGGGACTCGTAAGAGTCTTCTCCAGCACCACAGTTCAAAAGAATCAATTCTTCGGCGCTCAGCCTTCCTTATAGTCCAGCTCTCACAGCCATACATTACTACTGGGAAAACCATAGCTTTGATTAGACGGACCTTTGTCGGCAAAGTGATGTCTCTGCTTCTGACTATGCTGTCTAGGTTTGCCATAGCTTTCCTCCCAAGGAGCAAGCGTCTTTTAATTTCATGGCTACAGTCACCGTCTGCAGTGATCTTGGAGCCCACGAAAGTAAAATCTGTCACTTCTTCCATTTCTTCCCCTTCTATATGCCAGGAAGTGATAGGGCTAGATGCCATGATCTTAGTTTTTTTAATGTTGAGTTTCAAACCAGCTTTTGCACTCTCCTCTTTCACCCTCAACAAGAGGCTCTTGAGATCCTCTTCACTTTCTGCCATTAGGGTGGTATCGTCTGCATATCGGAGGTTGTTGATAATTCTCCCGGCAATCTTAATTCCGACCTGTGATTCATCCAACCCGGCGTTTCTCATGATGTACTCTGCATATAAGTTAAATAAGCAGGGCGACAATATGCAGCCTTGTCGTACTCCTTTCCCAATTTTGAACCACTCGGTTGTTCCATGTCTGGTTCTTACTGTTGCTTCTTGACCCTCGTACAGGTTTCTCAGGAGACAGGTAAGGTGGTCTGGTACTCCCATCACTTTAAGAATTTGCCAGAATTTGTTGTGATCCACACAATCAAAGGCTTTAGCGTAGTCAATGAAGCAGAAATAGACGTTTTTCTGGAATTCTCTTGCTTTCTCCATGATGCAGCGAATGTTGGCGATTTGATCTCTAGTTCCTCTGCCTCTTCGAAACCCAGCTTGTACTTCCGGTAGTTCTCGGTTCGCATACTGCTGAAGCCTAGCTTGTAGGATTTTGAGCATCACCTTGCTGGCATGTGAAATGAGCGCAATTGTGCGGTAGTTTGAACACTCTTTGGCGTTGCCCTTCTTTGGAATTGGAATGTAAACTGACCTTTTCCAGTCTTGCGGCCACTGTTGAGTGTTCCAAATTTGTTGGCATATTGAATGCAGCACTTTAAAAGCATCATCTTTTAGGATTTTAAATAGCTCAGCTGGAATACTGTCATCTCCGCTAGCTTTGTTGTTACTAATGCTTCCTAAGGCCCACTTGACTTCACTCTCGAGGATGTCCGGCTCAAGTTCAGTGACCGCACTATCATGGCTATCAGGGACATTCAGATCTTTCCTGTATAGTTCTTCAGTGTATTCTTTCCACCTCTTCTTAATCTCATCTGCATCTCTTAGGTCCCTGCCTTCTTTGTCCTTTATCATGCCCGTCTTTACACAAAACGTTCCCTTGAGATCTCCGATTTTCTTGAAGAGATTTCTAGTCTTTCCCATTCTATTGCTTTCCTCGATTTCTTTGCATTGTTCATTTAAGAAGGCCTTCTTGTCTCTCCTTGCTATTCTCTGGAACTCTGCATTCAGTTGGATATATCTTCCTTTTCTCCCTTGCTTTTTGCTTCCCTTCTTTCCTCAGCTACTTGTAAAGCAGCCACTTTGCTTTCTTGCATTTCTTTTTCTTTGGGATGGATTGAGTTGCTGCCTCCTGAACAGTGTTACGGACCTCCGTCCATAGTTCCTCAGGCACTCTGTCTATCAGGTCTAATCCCTGAAATCTATTCCTCACCTCCACTGTATATTCATCAGGGATATGATTTAGGTTATACCTGAATGGTTTAGTGGTTTTCCCTATGTTCTTCAATTTAAGCCGAAATTTTGCAACAAGAAGCTCATGATCTGAGCCATAGTCAGCTCCAGGTCTTGTTTTGACTGACTGTATAGAGCTTCTCCATCTTTGGCTGCAAAGGACATAATCAATCTGATTTCGATACTGACCATCTGGTGATGTCCATGTGTAGAGTCATCTTTTGTGCTGTTGGAAAAGAGTGTTTGCTATGATCAGCGTGTTCTCTTGGCAAAACTCTATTAGCTTTTGTCCTGCTTCATTTTGTACACCAAGGCCATGCCTGCCTGTTATCCCGGTGATTTCTTGACTTCCTACTTTAGCATTCCAATCCCCTATGATGAAGAGGACGTCTTTTTTTGGTGTTAGTTCTAGAAGGTGTTGTAGGTCTTCATAGAACCGATCAACCTCAGCTTCTTCGGCCTCAGTGATTGGGGCATAGACTTGAATTACTGTGATGTTGAATGGTTTGCCTTGGATTCGTACTGAGATCATTCTATCATTTTTAAGATTGTACCCCAGTACTGCTTTTCCCACCCTTTTGTTGACTATGAGTGCTACTCCATTTCTTCTAAGGGATTCTTGCCCACAATAGTAGATATGATGGTCACCTGAATTAAATTTGCCCATGCCTGTCCATTTTAGTTCACTGATTCCCAAGATGTCGATGTTCAATCTTGCCATCTCGTGTTTGACCACCTCCAGCTTACCTTGATTTATTGATCTGACATTCCAGGTTCCTAAACAATATTGTTCTTTACAGCATCGGATTTTCTTTTCACCACCAGACACATCCACAGCTGAGTGTCCTTTCGGCTTTGGCCCAGCCGCTTCACTCTTTCTGGCGCTACTTGGAAATTCCCTCTGCTCTTCCCCAGTAGTATATTGGACACCTTCCGACCTGAGGGGCTCATCTTCCGGTGTCATCTCTTTTAGCCTTGTGATACGTTCCATGGGGTTTTCTTGGCAAGAATACTGGAGTGGGTTGCCATTTCCTTCTCCAGTGGACCACATTTTGTCAGAACTCTCTGCCATGACCTGTCCGTCGTGGGTGGCCCTGCATGGCATAGCTTATGGCTTTACTGAGTTATGCAAGCCCCTTCGCCACAACAAGGCAGTGATCCATGAAAGGGGATGGCTGTGTGCGCACGCGCTATGAAAATATATGTGTTTGTCAGATGTACATGAGTGGGAAGCAGAAAAGCAATCCCCACCTCTGATTTCTTTCTCTTTTTTGGGGGCAGAGTAAAAGTAGTTTTAGACAAAGCAGGGAGGCACAACATGCATCCTGCACAAGACTTGTTTATATGTTGGTTGCTGTGCAAAGGTTTCACAAAACAGGTACCTGACATTTAGGCAAGGGAGATGCTGAAAGTGAGGTAACGTCAGATTGCTGGCAATTGCAAGCTGCTTTTGGCTTGCTGTAAAACTGATGGGAAAAAGGCTGTTACTCAGCTTGAGGAATGGTCAGGTGTGTGGGGTTGACATAACATGTCCTAGATGTGGAAGCTTACAAAATCCTGTGACCTCTGAAGGGATAGGGGAAGAGCTTGCTATAAAAATTGATGATGATTTTGGTGCTTTGAATTACACTTAATTTATCAGTAGGTAGATACTGTCATGTAGAGCAAATGATGAGCTGCCACCAGCATGTGGCGTGTTAAGCCTCCATTTGAGGCAATTTGTTCTCACGACCAAAATGTACAAATCCTCAGTGTTCACTTTTGGTTTTGAAATTTCAGCATCATAGTAGCTAACTTCTTTGGGAGGCCAGTCTTTTTTGTAAGTGGGCTACAAGTCCAGTTCAAACTATTAATGTGTACACAAGTGAGTTATATATGATTCTCTTACTTCTCCACTGGTGCTTGATGTGTGGTTTTTCTCTGAACCTTGGTTTGTTTGTTTTCCCTCTCATCTACTGTGCTGGGGAGCAAGCAGCAAGAATTCACAAATGATGCTCTGCCATAGCCAGGTCCACAGGTTCTCCTGCTCCTTTCCTGGAGTGCCACAAAACCCTATTGCCTAGACCACTTTTGACACCCATGCTGCAGGTTGGCCACTGATGCTACAATTTAAACATCACACTTTTTTGGGAAGACGCTATTTGGCAGGGACTAACCATTCCTATCCTTGAGAGAGTTCTTGTCATTCAAGTATGTGAACTTGGCCATAATAATTAATGAATTCCACCCCTTGCAACTTATGTCCTGATAACCCTTGAAAATTCTACTTGCTTTGAACAATGTATACACTCCACTGATCTCTCCTTTAATAAGCTTAGCAGAAAACAAAGGAGCAATTTTGCCTATGCTTTGTGATTCTTGTGTAAATTGCTTGTGAAAAATATAGGGAAAAACTTTGGGTGCAGAACCATCTTACTCCTAGTTCAGAGCATACTGTGAAGCAGAGAAGGCAAAATAGCATCTTTGACCCCCTTCCCCTCCCCAAAACTAGTATAATCAAACCTTGTTGAGTAATGCATTTTAATCAAGAAGTTGTAAAAACCTGTTCAGTTTCACCTCTAAGAAAAGGCACATTCTAAAGGTAAAGGACCCTTGTTAGTCTGCCTCCAGAGGGACAATGTTTGAGGGCATGTTTGGGGAAGTACATTTGTTCCTCAGCATCTCCCTCATCAATGACCATATTTGAGCATATGTGCCTCCAAATTTGGGAGGTCCACTTTATTATAGATCCATTGTTCCAGCCCTAACATCACTGTCAGGAGCAAGAGCAGCCCAGAGAATGCAGAAGGTAGCCATTCAAGCTGAAGAGACAAAGAGAGCAATGCTATGCAGGTCGACGTTCGCCTCCAACCCCGGGGGTGACCACCTATCCACTGTAGTGCTGGAGGAGTGGTGAGAAGTGCATCTCCTCTGAGCTTCTGCTGCCCTGCTTTCACGGTTAGACAGCTGAAATTGGCTGTCTAGCTGTGGGACCTCAAAGCGCGGGGAGGGGTGGCCAGACAACACATAGGAAGTGTCGTACCAGCACTTCCGACTGCCCCGCCCCCAGGAACACCCTGTTTTCCCTGCTCTGAGCTGCTCTTCTGAGCATGGAGCTGCTCTTCTGAGCATGGAGCTGATCCATGCTGCCTATGAGGCAGCACAGGAGGGGGTTTAGGTCGGTTCTCCAGGAACTGACCAATCCTATGGCCATCTAGGCACTGTCTGGTGACCATAGGATTAGGCCCTTAGAATTTCAACATGGCTGAATGCAAGGAGAGTAGGCTACAATGATGACTTCTCAACCATTCAAGAGAGGTAGTTGTTCAGTGCTAAATCCTAAGCTAGGATGGGCAGCCCTTGAAGGTTTTGGCCCTGCATGGATGGCCATAGATAAGATCTGTGAATTACTTCACACATTTCATTGCAAGTAAGAAATAAGAAACTGAAGCCTGCTTGTATTTCTGCAAAGCTGTGCATTTAGTGTAAAATTCACATTGGCTTTAAGCATGCTGCTCTTAAACATTGACATTGCCAAGTGAAGCAGCACTAGAATAAATCTGGTGCTAGACCTATTGGGTGTTGGTAGAGATTTAGCTCTCTTTCCTACTTTGTACGTAAAGCACTGTTAATTCCTCTTTCCAGTAAGATATGATTGTTCTGTGTCTAGTGTATTGTGTGTGTGTGTGTGTGTGTCTGACCGACTGGGGGTGGGTGGGGGATGTGTGTTTGAGATTCAGAGTGCTGTCTGGATAACTGAATGAGTGTTGAAACCTCCGACATCAGTAACCTCCGACATCACTGATAATGAGCAATACGATCCCCTATAACATTTTGGAACCCTGGTAGAGTGCTTAGCTTGCAGGGGTATGTATGTTTTATTCACATGAGAGCAGAAGTTGACTTTTCTCAAAAGAAAATTGCAGAGTAGCTCTTTGTGAGTTTCACACTTAGCAGCAAACTTTCAGACTGCTCCCAAACACTCACAATAAAAAGACTTTACACACAATATATATTGGACAGAATATATACAGAATCGAACTCAAAGAGTGCTTATCAATGAGATCTTCTCAAACGGGGGAGAAGTAATGAGTGGGGTACTGTAGGGCTCAGTTCTGGGCCCAGTGCTCTTCAACATTTTTATTAATAACTTGGAGGAGGAGGTGCATGGAATGCTGATCAGATTTGCAGATGACACAAAATTGGGCGGGATAGCTAATATCTTGGAAGACAGAAACAAAATTCAAAGTGATCTTGATAGACTAGAGCACTGGGCAGAAAACAACTGAATGAAATTTAATAGGGATAAATGCCAAGTTCTGCACCTAGGAAAAAGAACCCAAATGCACAGTAACAAGATGAGGGATATGTGGCTCAACAACACTACAAGTGAGACGGATCTTGGAATTGTTGTAGATCACAAGCTGAATATGAGCCAGCCATGTGATATGGCTGCAAAAAAAGCAAATGCTATTTTGGGCTGCATTAATAGAAGCGTCGCTTCCAAATCCCGGGAAGTACTAGTTCCCCTCTACTCAGCACTGGTTAGGCTTCATATTGAGTACTGTGTCGAGTTCTGGGCACTGCACTTTAAGAAGGATGCAGATGAGTTGGAGAGAGTTCAAAGGAAGGCAACAAAGATGATCAGGGGACTGGAAACAAAGCCCTGCGAGGAGAGACTGAAAGAACTGGGCATGTTTAGCCTTGAGAAGAGAAGACTGAGGGGAGATATGATAGCGCTCTTCAAGTATTTGAAAGGTTGTCACAGAGAGGAAGGCCAGGATCTCTTCTTGATCATCCCAGACTGCAGGACATGGAATAATGGGCTCAAGTTACAGGAAGCCAGATTCCAGCTGAACATCAGGAAAAACTTCCTGACTGTTAGAGCAATACGACAATGGAACCAATTTCCTGGGGAGGTGGTGGGCTCTCCCACGCTGGAGGCCTGAGGCTGGACAGCCATCTGTCAGGGATGCTCTGACTTGGATTCCTGCATTGAGCAAGGGGTTGGACTCGATGGTCTTATAGGCCCCTTCCAACCCTACTATTCTATGATTCTATGATATGTATACGTTTTCCCCCATTCATGGAAACTGACTCAGTGCAGCAACAATGCCACCTGTAAAATAGTCTTAGGTGACTTCTGGAATAAATGCAATCTTTAAGACATGAGATTTGGTGAGGGTTTGCTTTATGGGTATTGGTTTTGGCATAAATATGCCATTTCATAAAATTATGTTAACAGCTTTACCTGTTGAATCATTCAAAACAGATTTTCCTTCTTAATTGGAAAGTATTTAGGCTGATGATTGATCATATGGATAGGGCCTTTGAAGTAGTTATGGAAACCTGTCCCAAACCTTTTCAGTCTTGATGAAGTGGTATATTGATTTGGAGCCCAAATGTTGCCTTATTCACTTAGCCTTTTTCTGAGCTAACATTTTAATATCTTTAAAGATGCTGATTTGCCCATATTTTTCCTTTTCTTTGTGGGATTTGTGCCACAAGTGTTGTTTTTAAGGCATCACATTTATTTGTGGCAAGACGAGGGCAAACCATCTCATGAATTGTCAGTGATGTTACCATTTACTCATGGTTTTAGCATCCTTTAAGTTCAGTAGCTAGTGTTATGCCTTACAAATGTTTGTTTTGGGGCTAGAAATGGAGAATGTGGCTAAATGTGCAAATGCACATTTGCATCTTGGATCTTTGGACTGAATGTATGCTTGGAATGTTGCACTGATAGTACATGCAAAGAATTACATCCCTGTCTATTGCATGTATTACATCCATGGTGAATCAGAGCAGGCCACTGTGCACATAAAGGTTTTCTGAAGTTAGACAGATTGTTGTTTACCCTGATATATTGATTTTGTTGTTTATTCGGTCAGTCGCTTCCGACTCTTCATGACTTCATGGACCAGCCCATGCCATAGCTTCCTGTCGCCACCCCCAGCTCACCCAAAGTCGAGTCCGTCACCTCCAGAATATCATCCATAAAAAGGAAATGTTCCTCCTGTGCAAGCACCGGGTCATTACTGACCCCTAGAGGGACGCCGCTTGCACTGGCATTTTCATGGCAGACTATAGCGGGGTGGTTTGCCATTGCCTTCCCCAGTCGTGATTACCTTTCCCCCAGCAAGTTGGGTATTCATTTTACCGACCTCGGAAGGATGGAGTGCTGAGTCTACCTGAGCCGGCTACCTGAGACCCAGCTTCTGCTGGGATTGAACTCAGGTCATGGGAAGAGTTTTGGTTGCGATACTGCTGCCTACCACTCTGCACCACATGAGGCTTTAAATTTTTTTTTTTTTAATGTTTTGTTAGCCACCTTTTTAGACATATTATATCCGAAGGTGGAATACACATTTTAATAAATAAAATTAAGTGTTGAAGCCAAGCAGGCATGGTCCTATTCAGTGCTTAGATGGGTAACTCCCAGGAGCAAGTAAGCTGATCTGAGCTTTCTTAAAAAAAACCCGCAATATTTGTAAATATTTGTATCAATATAAAAAAATAAAAAAATATAATCAATATAAAAAGTTTTTTTGTATATTGATACAAATATTTACAAATATTGCATTTTTTTAAAGAAAGCTCAAATCAGCTTACTTGCTCCTGGGAGTTTCCCATCTAAGCACTGAATAGGACCATGCCTGCTTGGCTTCAACACTTAATTTTATTTATTAAACTGTGTATCCCACCTTCAGATATAATATGTCTTAAAAGGTGGCTAACAAAACATTTAAAATCTGTAATATAAACTAAAGCAGTAACCAAACACAAAACGGTTGAGTAGCAGAAACAGCAACATAGTAAATAAGAAGCAGGAAATTCCACAGACACAACAAATGCAGATCCCTCAACGTTACAGATATTCAGGGCTCCCCAATAGTCCTTTTAAAAAGAATGACCTTCATCTGATGCTTAATGGCTGGTAGAAAAAGAGCAGGATGAATGTTCCATAACTTCAGTACTACCAATGGATAGGCCCTATCCCAGGTAATCATGAATGGTGGGGGAACCCAGAACAGGGCCTTAGAAGACGAACTGAAAATAGAGATAGATTCATGTGGGAGAGAGGAGGTCCTTATTGGTACAGCATAAGGTATTCCAAGATCACTCCCTGGAATATATAGCATCCTTATGCTCTTTACCTTAGACATCTTAACAGTCCTGTGATGTGGGTCATTATCCCTGTTTTAGAGGTGGATAATTGAAACCTGAAGCTAATGGCATAGCAAGATGTGCCAGAGATGCCTGAACAGGGATTTGAGGGAAGAGTCTCGTAGGTCCAGTTCCTATGCCCATCTGACTATGTTAAGTGTCCATGTTCTTCCTCCAAGAAGATAGCATATTTGAGTACTTAGGAAAAGTTTTTGAAGTGTGTGACTAATTTTCCATGTAATGGGGATTCCCCTGCTTAGGTATGATCCATTTTGGCAAGACCAGGGCCCCTGTGGAAAACTTGCTTTACAACCATTTGATGAGTCCTAGGAAGAGAGCCAGCAGAAACAAATAAGACCACAGTCATAGAAAAGCAGGAGCAGGAAACAGTAATGCAGACCAATCAGGTTGACTGACCACTCCTAGGAGATCCAAATATAGGGTTGTGTGGAGCTGCAGTCATAACTGTCTATGCAAGGGATACAGGAATGGGAGCTGGGAAGTGAGGAATGATCTGGAGCCAGAGAACCAGTCAAAATAGGATCCATTTTGTAAGGAGAGTGGTGAATGTGATTCCTTAACTGCAAGCTGTCAGCGAGAACAGGTGGGATGGGCCTTGTCTTACAGAGAGGGTTTGTTGTAGTTACTTACACATGCAAGTGGGATGATGTTGGTGTATTATGTCACTTACTGCCTAATCCTGAGTTCAAGGAGTTGAGACATGTGCATGATTCCACATTGTCTAAAGATTTAAGAAAGTATGCTGTGTGTAGATTAAGGACACTTTTTCCCTCTCAGATTATGAAAGAGAAAGGCATAACTATCTAAATGTAATGATCTCCTAGATACAAGGTGGTGTGATTTGCTTGTTCTGTGGTTATGTCACTATGGAGGTAAGTAGTCCGTAAAACTATTATGGGATGTAGCTGTCTTGCATTGCTTATGGAAAGGATAGGATTTCCTTCTTTTCCTCTGATGTGTGTATGCTTTTAAAAATTTCTAATGTTTGTTGGTTGGCTTAATATATTTTTACTTCATTTTTGAATAGTAGGTTTATTTAGTAGCATTTTTCCTTTTGCAGACTTTTCTTAACTTTTCTAGACTATTCATTGAATGGATAATGCCTGCAATAAGCAACACAGCTCTTTTTTTCTCCCTCCCCCTCCCCCAGTGCCTAGACCACTTTCTGATTTAGCGTTCAGCTTACAAAGAGGGCAATCACAGAAGAAGACTAATCTCAAAGCAAAGTCTGGAGGATCCTGTTGCTGTTTTTTCAGACTTCTCCTTGAGACTTCTTTTAGCAGGACTTGCTGCTGAAACCAACAAGATGCTTCTCTGCACTTCGCCTTGAACAGTCAGTTTAGCTCCAAGTTTCCTCTTCGTAGGCTTTTCTTGTGCTGTTGCTTGCCATGAGAATCCACTTTAAAAAATGCTACAAGGAATCCCTTGTTTTGGTGACTTGCATTAGAACATTGCAGGAGCCACATTCTGAACAGCTGTACAGAAGTGGCTCACCATTTAGAGCTGCCTTCATATGGTTGCTTTTAAACGGAATTGAATGAATGAAGGCTCAATCAGTAATAGCCTAATTGTGGAAGTTCATATGAACTCTACTTTAAACTGATTCAGTTTAAATTGATTTGAGTTGGTAAAACTTTTCTGTTACATAGGTTCATACTTCCTTTTCTCAGTTTTGTAATTATTTTGTTATTAAATATGATTATACCTTCTTCTCTCTGGTGACTTTCCATCTCTTTTCAGATGTGTCTCGCACTTCATAAGTCCATGTTACATATTTGGCTTCAGCATATTTGAGTCCTTTGCAGCATGGTGCTACCACACAAAACATCTTGCCAGGCCTGCTGTGTCCAGGCAAGCGCCTGCAGCGTCCCTCTAGTTTCAAGAAAGGCATTACAAAAGGAACATCTGTTCATAACACTGCTTCATTGGATGTTATGGAGCAATGCAGAAGGCTTTAGTATCTGTTGCAATCATGGTTCATTTGGAAGATTTATGTTCAGCAGCTCTGCCATGGCTATATGCCAATCAGTTTATGGTGCAGTAGGGTTCCATTTATCAGTGGAAATGGAATGGAAGTGAGAGAAGAAAAGAAAAATGAATATTCAAATATTGGAAGAGGTCTCCAGTATGAGATGTTATGAAACAATGTGTTGGTTACTTGAATTAGTATAGCCTAATTGCAAAGCTGGGGAAAAGCTTAGGTGATGCCAGTTTATTGTAATACAGCTGAAATGGTCTTTGGCTTCTAAAACAGTTAAATTATTACATCTTCATATTTTTATAAGGGTGCCAAAATATTCACTGAGAGGTATGCTTGTGAAAATGCAAAATTTGTCATAATAGGACTAGGATTATCAGAATAGGATTGTGGCCAAGAGACTGAGCCGTGAATTAGAAAATGCCTGGTTCATACATTACCTTTGTTAGGAACTCAGTAATGTAGACTTAGGCAAGCCGAACACAGTAACATAGGGCCGGTTCGCATGACATGGCTGGCTCATTGAGGGTTATTTAACCCACAATGAGCCATGGTGCATGTGGCTCCCATGTTGAATATGCAACCCCTAATCAGGGCGATCAGGGGTTGCTGTGTGTTGTGTGAACCTGGCCGTTGTGGGTTATTCGGGAGTTAAACAATCCTCACACAACCCTACTTGAATCGAGGGTTCTGCGAGGGTTATTTAATCCTCAAATAACCCACAATGGCCAGGTTCGCACAACATACCATCACCCCTGATCATTGGTTGTGTATTCAAAATGGCAGCCTCATACACCCAGCATGCACAACAGCTCATCACGGGTTAAATAATCTGCAGTGACCCAGCTGTGTCATGTGAACTGGGTCATAGTCCTAGGCAAGCTGCTCCTCTGTCATCTTCACCTGCCATTTGGGGATAAGTATTAATGGTCTACTTACAGGGCTGTTGTAAGGTTTACTGAGATAATGTATGTGAACTGATTTGCCCATGCTATTAAAATAGCATGGGCATAGGCTGGCCAAAACAGAAGCATTTATTTCCCTTTGATTTTAATCAGAGAGTTGAGCATGCGCTTAAATAATTTCCACCAAATTCAGTGGGATGGAAAAGTGGTTAAAATCAGCTGGATTGTTCCATATATAAATAGCTACTTGTTGTTGTTGTTAATAATAATAATATCTAGCTAATATAATTAGCAGGCTTTCTGTTCTTAATAATTTTTGGTAGTTTCTTGAGAGAATTCAGTCATCCAAATATAGCTAACATAATTGTGCATATTAATTATAATTCTCATACTACCATTGCTGGTCTACTTTGATTAATTTCAGTAGGAATTGCATCAACTGAACTGAAAGAAGGTTTTACAGTTGTGATGCCTGTTGATCTTCCATGTTCTTCCAGGGAAAGCACCTTTTGTTTGGTTCTAAGTCTAGGACAGTAATACGGTTTTGTTTCATCAAGGCTTTTCCTTTTTTCAGTTGTTTGGACTTAAAGGCTCAACGTAGTTTTAAAGTGCATGAGGAGTGAGCGTTGCTATTTGAAGAAGCAGTAGAGAAAGGAAGTGATAGCATTAGTCAAAATATACTGCGTATCTGTACCTGGTCCCTTATTGCAAATCAACATTTGCACGTATCGCATATATCACCTGCAGCATCTACAAGATGTTCAGCTAAATGCTTGAGTATCTATGGGAGAATCAGTATGGGAATCTGTGGAACTTTCCTGTAGTATCTCTTAGAGGTGATGCTGTAAAACCAGATCTAAAATACTCAAATAACCTGCAGAATGTCATTGTAGGGACACAGTTTGCTTTTTCTCACATAAAGAATGAAACTTCTGAAGTAAGTAGCTAACTTCTGACGCAGTTATGTTCCATTTAAAGGAATGGGAGTTTTACTATTTGATTTCAGTAGTAAGTGTCTTGCCTGCATTCTTTTGTTTTGTTTATCTGAGGTATGATAAGGTACAAGACCACTACTTGGTGGTCTTGTAGTTCTGTTAACGGATATTACTTAAAACCAACTACCTAAGATTTCATATGGGTAAAGGCGATGAGACGTAATGAAAACTCCACTGGTTTTATAATGTGGAGATTACTATTTTTTCTGGGAGTCATGTCTAGGAGTTGTAACCATAAGCTATAGCGTACATCTTCTGGGCATGCCATCCAAAGTCAAGATTCAAAGAATATAAGAGCTGGTGTAGTAGCCAAAATATGAAATTGTGAACCAGGAAGTTGCTGGTTCAAACATTACTTCTATTTAGAGCAATGTGGTCTTAGGCAAACTGCTAACTCAGCCACCAACCACAGTATGGCGCTAATAAAGCTGTTTTAGGGTTTGTTTAGGTAAAGCATCAGATTGAAGTAGTTCTTAAGGCATGTCTAAAGCCTCCAACACATGCAGTGGTGTGTGTGTTTTTTACTTTGTTCCTTTGAATAGTATACCCCATGCCATACTGCAAACAGGTTTTGAAATTCCTCTGTTTCCAAACAGTCTTGCTGAATGAAATGGGGGACTTCTGTTAAAGACACACATTTCCAGGGCTCCTGTGGGCACTGAATGCAAAGTGCTTTGTTTGTACATTGGCCTAAGGCAAACGATTCTGACTCTGTCTGCACGTAATGACAACCCATAGACTGGGTTTGGACGAGCACTGTGGTTTATTTAAGCTATGGTGGGTTGTGGAACGAGCTGGGCGGCTTTTGAGTATTCAAGCCACAACTACAGCTTGTTGTGTTGTCTGAACCTGGCGAGGGTGTGTTGTTGACGTTAACAAATCACCTAGAACCCATAGGCTGTTTTAGGGTTGTGGATCGTTTCTTAACCATGCCAACAACCCACCCTTGCTGGGTTTGGATGACACGCCAAGTCATAGTTGCGGTTTGAATATTCAAAATAGTGGACTGCACATGCTGCAGACCAACATGTCTTAAATAAGCCATGGTGGGCTGCTTGATTATGCGAACAGACCCATACTATGGGTTGTTGAATCATGGGTTATTATGTGCAAACCTGGAACTATGGGTTAACTATGAGTTGTTAACCACAAACAAGCCATGAAAGGAACCTATGGTTTATTGTTGGGCTGTAAACTTTTGGTTGTTTTTACCGTGGGTGGTTATGTGTGAACCCGGAACCGTGGGTTGTTCATGGATTGTTTTGCCAGACAGGCAAGAGTAGTCAAAAACAGCTGCTCTGCATGCCAGTACTACAGTGCCACAAAGGCATTTGGCATACAGAGAGGGAGTGGGTGAAGGGGGCGGGAACCAAACAATTTAGGAATTGACGAACAACTAGCGGTTTGCTTGATTGTCTGGCAGCCAAATCATGGGTTAACTCTGAGTAAGGCAACAACCCATGTGTTAATTATACCATGGGTTGTCATTATGTGTGAACCAGGTCACTGTAAAATACTGTAGAAACTCTGAGTTTGCAGCAAATCCAAAAAACCCTGAAGCTTCTACAAAGTTAAATATATTCTTTGCCTCTTTGGGAGTGAGAAATTTAGCAGAGCATTTCAAAATTTCAAATATGCTCCTTATTCATGCGTGAATGACTCTTTGTTCTGGCCCAATACAAGTAATTTTCTATGTTATACTGACTTAACTCAGTTGCTTGACTGAGGAGAAGAAACCCAGATGTGCTACCATTCAATCTCTTGCTCCTTCCCCATCCAGTAATGTGGTTATGAGTCAGCACTGTGAAGGATACAGCACTTGGTGTCTGTCATCCACCCATAGATAGAATATGTGACTATGGCATAATCTGTTGGGTTCAAACTCATGGCTAGATTGCTTGTTATCTTCTGCTAGCCTGTGAGAACTTCTGAGTCATGTTGCTGTTTATACCAATAGAATTTCTTCTTGTCATATTTTAACTATGATTCATTTGGATATAATTTACCAACTTGGAAATAGAAAGATAAATAGCATCCCCGTGTCTCTTTATTTGACTTTCTAAATGGGTAATTGTATCCATTACACTTTTAAATGTTAATCTCCTGCTTATGTTTGCTAAAACTTAAATCTGCAAAACCATAGGTTTACTTTGGCCAAATAGACTGCATTTTGGTTTTTATGTAGATGAACTCGCTGGCCCAGTGTAGATAGTGGGTTGGATCCAGGATCTGCCTTACATTGACGGAAGGGCTCTACTCATGAAAAGTGCATCTTCTTGATTTTGGGGTACCCCCCCCACACACACACCAGAGCTAACCCTATTCAGCAGGCTCCCCTGACCCTCTATGTAGCATTTCTACAGGGTTGGAGAGGCTGCTGTGGGGAGAAAAGGGTGGGAAAATCCACTTCTGCCAGCCTGGTTGCAAGCACCTAAATCTGGATCCAACCCTTCATGTGCCTTTTCCCTTAGTTAAGGGATTTTACTGCAGACCTTTATTCTTTTCCACTACTGCACAATTTCCTCTTTCCCCTTCATTTAGCATAACATCTGCTCCAGCATTATGCATAGTTTCCATTATAACAAGGAAGCTGGCTTGCAAATCTTGATTAAGAGAAACCTGATTAATATTGACTGTCATTGGCACCTGTGTAGGCAGAACACTAAAATTGACAAGGGAAGAGTGGGGACCTACTGAAGAGCAAAGGAGTGAGTGGCAGACTCATGGAGTCCCTGTCTTTTAGCCATGATTAAAACATTGCCTACATAACATCTGTACTTGGTAAAGTGACCACTTAAGGAAGCTTCCATGCCAACTTAGGGCCAAACTAGATGGCTCATTCATTCATTTAATTACATTTCTGTACTGCCCAATACCTGAAGCTCCCTGGGTGATTTACAGAAAAACTTTAAAATTATACAGTATACAAACATAATAAAACATACTGTAAAAACCTAAACGTTTAAAACCAAAGTAAAAACCAGCAACAGTGCAAGATTAACTGACAGATGCAAGTGACTGTATCTTCAAAGTGTATCACAAACTTGTCACAGCATGCTATTGGGGATTCTAGCATCTCTGTCCTTGACCCACATTGCAGCAGGCCACAAACTACTAAGAAAAGCTCCGCTGGGTGATAATTTTTATTTATTTATTTATTTATTAAATTTCTTAATCACTCATCTGGCCAGTCACCCAGCCAGTCTGGGTGATGTACAATAATACAACAGCTTAAAACAATAAAATTCCACATTAAAACATCATATTTCTAAAAATACCCTAACCCACCCCAAATAGAATAATAGAATAGTAGGGTTGGAAGGGGCCTACAAGGCCACCGAGTCCAACCCCCAATAATGAGAAGATGTAATGGTAGCGGAAAAGAGCTCTTCTCTTTGCTACTACCACTATCACAGAACAGGCTCAATAATTAACGCTAACCTATATATGGATGGACTTGGCATGAATCTTCTGCACCTGTGTTCTAGCAGACCCCTTCTTGCTACTTTGCCCTCAGCTCAGGTGTGTACCAAGGAGCTTCCTGGGTTCCTCTTAGAGGGAGAATATGCTTGGGCATGTTCATGTCCACTGCCCTAGTCATTTCTGCATTCCACTGAGTGACTGGGTTTTCAGCAGGAGCACCTGCCATACCAGCAAGAAAATCCCTCAGAGCTCCCCCCTCTCCATCAGAATCCATCAACCTCTGAGAGTGGACCATTTTAATAGGTCCCCCACCCTTGCAAAGGGGAAAGGCTGCTGAGAGTCTTAACCTTGATAGGAAGTGATCCCACTATGACAAAGGGGATAGACCAGGGGTGGGGAATTACTTTAAGCCCAAGGGCTAAATTCAGTTTTGGAGACGCTCGTGGGGGTCTCATTCCAGTGATGGATGGGGCCAAAGGCAAAAAGGGTGGGGCTAAAATACAAATAATACTAGTCTATTTTAGGTTAAGTCTGTTACTGCCAGTTACTAAGTGTTAGGAGAAGCATTTCAATCTCTTCCGAACTGCAAAATCTGGGAAACCACCAAATTATTGGTGGTTGGGGGGAAGGGGGTGAGGCCTGGGCAAGGGAGTATGTGGCCATCTGGGGAATGCTGAAGAGCCAGGTTGGGACCCCAAGAGGGCCAGCTTTGGCCTGTGAGCCTGAGTTCCTCCCGCTGGGATAGATGTTAATTCCCCCACTTTCAGATCTCCATCTTCCTGCCCAGCGGTGAAAACCAAATCAAGTGGGTTCCTGCTGTATGTGTTGGGGTGATGACATGTTAAGACAGCCTCATTGTAGCCACGAAGTCCCCAACTGCCCCAGGTCTGGCAACCGTAGCATGGAAGTTGAGATTCCCCAGAACCAATATCCTAGGGGTTCTCAACACTAAATTTGAGACCACCTTTGTCAGCTCCAACAGGGAGACTGATGTGCCATCCATCCTGCTGCTCATCAGCAGAGTCTCTTATTTGTCCTGGGCACCCAACACAATATACAAACACTTACAATTAACATTCAGAGATGCAGGAAGCCTAGAGAGGGAGATAGCATTCCTGTAGATGACAGCAACCCCCCCCCAACTGTGTTGGTACTGCACCAAGTATCCAGGGGGGACACAGCTGGGAGAGACTTAAGCCCTCCCAGTTCATCCACCCAGTTCTTGGTTGTACATACTAGATCAGCCCTCTCAGCCCTCATTAAATTGTGGATGAAGTAGATTGAACTAGCCTGGCATTCAACAACAGCACCATAAGACCCAAGGGCAACCTGGTAAGGTAGCCAGGAAACATCTAGTTGTGGGAAGAAACAGACATCTTATGCTTGCTACCTCTTCTGATTGCTCTTCTCCTCACCTGGCCTGATAACCCGCTAACACCATACATTCTCCTACCTGTGACTATTCTAATAGCCCCCCCCCCCCCTGCTTATCCAATGAATTTCTCAGGCATTTATTAAAGCTCTGGTGTAAAATAGCCCCTATTTAAAATGTTTTCTCCCTACTGTCTCACTTCCATTAACAGAGTAGAGCTGGGGAAAAATATTTTAAAACAGTGAATTTAAGGGAGGTGAGATGGGTGAGGGTATAGGTTTTGCTCCTATCTCCTGTACACCTCTGTTAGTGTTAAAAGTTAACCCATCACCCCTGCGTTATAGCCAAATTGGCGAGTGCATCTCTGATAAACAGACGAGCATCTGGTTTGCCCCTTAAGGTAATTCCTGCCTAATCTAGGTTTTGTTTGTATTGCAAAACAAGCTCTTCTTGATTCTTCTCCTCCCTCTCCCCCAAATCAAGAATGCTGTCTGTCCTTCAGGCTAACAAGTTAAAAGCATTGTACATATTTTTTTATACATAAACTCAACTTTTTTTCCAGAATTTACTGGCCGTGCCATGCTAGTTCTAGGACATGATGTAATAACTCACTTTAAATTACTTTGTTTTAGTTGTTAGAGTGATGAAATGTTTTTTCTTTTCTGACTTTTTACATCACAAAAGGTAGTAGACTTGATTGAAAACAACGACAACCCAGGAGTGTTTTAGATTGTGATTTAAGTCAACATTAAATAAAATTATCCCATTGACATTTTATGAAATAGTTATCTGAAATGTTTTAATATTTGTAATTGCTAACAGGGATATAACATTCCTTAAAGTTTAAAAATATTTCACAGATCTGTGCTGTTAATATTTATTCAACTTTAGTTTAATGAACATTTGTAGTTAAATATATATTTATTAAACTTTAGTTTCTTGTAGCCTAATCCTCAACCCTATTTGCCTAATCCATGGGAATACAGTTGCTGCAGAAGGCTGTGCACCTGCTTTTGCATTCATGGCTCCTCCCAGCTGGCCACTCCACAGGAAACTGAATGGGGTGATGCAGGCACTTCCACAACATTTCCAGAACAAGCAGCTGTGTGTCTTGAGTTCAGCCTTTTGCATCCCACAGCAGTTTATTCCTGTGCAGAAACCTGTGGCTCTGTAGCTGAATAGCTGTAAAATATATCCCATGGCTATTAATGGTTTGCTTTATAAGTGAGTTTAGGATGAAAGCAACCAAAAGCTGCCATGAGAGTCAGTGACTGGGTTCAGACAACACTATAACCCACACTCAAGGGTTGAGTATGCGTTGAGTGTGGGTGGTTGTTGTTGTGAACCGTGGGTTGTTGTTGAAACTTGGGCTATTGCATTGCCTGAACCCAGCTGCACTAACAAACCATCATTTGTTAACCACGAGCAACCCATGAAGAGAACCCATGGTTTGTTGTTGGGTTGTGAACTGTGGGTTGTTTGTGGTTAACTAACCACTGTTATTGTGGCTGGGTTCAGGCAACATGATAACCACCGTGTCAATGACAATCCACATTCAACCTATACTCAACCCTTGGGTGTGGGTTATTGTGTTGTCTGAAACCAGCCAATGTGGCGTAGTGGCTAGAGTGCTGAATTGGGACTCAGAAGATCTGGCTTGTAGTCCCCACTCGGCCATAAAGCTCACTGTGTGACTGGGCCAGTCAGTGACTCTCAGCCTAACCTACCTCCCAGGGTTGATATGAGGAGAAAATGGAGAAGAGGATGATGTGAGCTACCTTGAGTTCCTAGCAAGAGGGGGGAAAGGTGAGATATAAATGTAATAATAAATAAATAAATAAATAATAAATCTTAAGCACATTTGCTTAGAAGTAACTTGCACTGAAAGCAAGTTGGTGCCTCCCAATCTGGAATTTGTTCCAGCAGACTTCTCCATTCACTTCAGTGCCCAGTGAATGCTTCTTGCTCATTGAAATGTGCCTTGTTGAAGTGAACGGGTGAAGTCTGGTTCGCTTTAACAACAACCTAGCATGCAGGTTGCGTGTCTGTTGTAGTTGAATCATGGGTTGTCATAATGTGCAAACTGCACTATGGTTGAACTATGGGTTGTTAACCACAAACAACCCAGAAAGAGGACCCATGGTTTGTTTTTGGCTTGGGATCTCCAAGTAATTCATGGTTAACTATCCATAGTTAAACCATAGTGCAGGGTTTGTATGTAACAACAACCCACAATTCAAAGATAACCCATACTTAACCGGTACTCTGAGTTGTCATTACATGCGAACCAGGTCTTTGCATGTGCTGGAGGTCCTTTGATAAGGCGGAAAAGCATTGGCATGCAGAGTAGCAGTAGGTCATGCATGGATGATTGGAGGCAATCATGACTTCCCATAAGTGACCAGGCTCACTCCTAGTTGCAAGTATTTAATGCTGAGACAAAGGGTTTTTGGGTTTTTTTAGGTGCTGGCTACATAGTGGAATCAAAGGATAGATTTCTGAGGCTGCATAAGAGAAATCTTGCTGTCTAATATAGTTTTTGGAAAGATTTATTTATTTGTTTAATAAGCAGTCTAATTTAAAGCCAGCAAAATCCTGTGTGTTGGTAAGGTATAGGAAATTCAGTGTTAGCACTGAGAGCAATTACTGTTAATTATTTTTGGATAATCAATGGCATAAAAAAGTACAAGAATTCTATACCTCCCTTTGTGCTCTCTGAGATGTTACAGCTGTGTACTACTTATCACAGCTGTGTGATGATGCAAGCTATCTTAATGTTGCTTTTCATATAAACACCAGAGGCATGCAGGTTGAAGAAAGCTTTGGGGGCTTTAGAAATGCATTTTATAATTTTGTGGAACTGGATATAAACCAGTAGCTCATTGCTCCCTTTCAGCTATGAGACTGGTATTGCTGAATAAGTTTCTGCCAATTGAATTCTAAAGTGCCTAAATGTTAATGATGTTGTCATTGTTACATGGAAGGCAAATATGCAAGTGTTCTATAAGTATGATAGACCTTTCTTGTCAGACAGTGTGTTGGCGGGGAAACATAGCATCTAAATTTGAAGTTAGAATGGCAGAGTATGTGTTTGTATGCACCACAGAGCAGGAATCAGCAGCTGACAATCCTGCTGGTGCTTTTGTACATGCCACGGGGCACTCTATACATCTTTAGGGTACATCTTTAATTTTAGGGGTGAGTTTCTAGCCCTCTTGGCTCCAGAAATAAGTTTCAAAATGATGACTTGTTGTGAGCCATGATTTCATTTCGTTTATCATTTATTATATTTCTGTACTGCCCCATAGCCCACAAAAAAAAAAAAAAAATCAAAACACATTATTATAGAAATGGCCTTGGGCAGATAGGATATTTCTATTATTATAGAAATATCCTATCTGCCCAAGACATCTTGGACACTTGCAATAGGATTCAATGATAAAAAACAACCCTGCCAGTTTAAGACTAGAGCTAAGGCTATCTTATGGTAATAGAATCATAGAATAGTAGGGTTGGAAGGGGCCTTTGTTCAGTCGTGTCCGACTCTTCGTGACCCCATGGACCATAGCACGCCAGGCCTTCCTGTCCTGCGCTCTCTCCCGGAGTATGCTCAAGTTCATATTTATTGCATCGGTGATGCTGTCTAGCCATCTCATCCTCTGCCGTCCCCTTCTCCTTTTGCCTTCAGTCTTTCCCAGCATCAGGGTCTTTTCCAAACAGTTTTCTCTTCGCATTGGGTGGCCAGAATATTTCAGTTTCAGCTTCAGGATCTGTCCTTCCAATGAGCAGTCAGGGTTGATTTCCTTTAGGATGGACTGATTTGACCTCCTTGCAGTCCAGGGGACTCGTAAGAGTCTTCTCCAGCACCACAGTTCGAAAGCATCAATTCTTCGGCGCTCAGCCTTCCTCATAGTCCAGCTCTCACAGCCATACATTACTACTGGGAAAACCATAGCTTTGATTATACGAACCTTTGTCGGCAAGGTGATGTCTCTGCTTCTGACTATGCTGTCTAGGTTTGCCATAGCTTTCCTCCCAAGGAGCAAGCATCTTTTAATTTCATGGCTACAGTCACCGTCTGCGGTGTTCTTGGAGCCCAAGAAAATAAAATCTGTCACAGCTTCCATTTCTTCCCCTTCTATACGCCAGGAAGTGATGGGGCCAGATGCCATGATCTTTGTTTTTTTAATGTTGAGTTTCAAACCAGCTTTTGCACTCTCCACTTTCACCCTCAACAAGAGGCTCTTGAGATCCTCTTCGCTTTCTGCCATTAGGGTGGTATCGTCTGCATATCTGAGGTTGTTGATAATTCTCCCGGCAATCTTAATTCCGACCTGTGATTCATCCAACCCGGCGTTTCTCATGATGTACTCTGCATATAAGTTAAATAAGCAGGGCGACAATATGCAGCCTTGTCGTACTCCTTTCCCAATTTTGAACCGATCGGTTGTTCCATGTCTGGTCCTTACTGTTGCTTCTTGACCCTCATACAGGTTTCTCAGGAGACAGGTGAGGTGGTCTGGTACTCCCATCACTTTAAGAATTTGCCACATTTTGTTGTGATCCACACAATCAAAGGCTTTAGCGTAGTCAATGAAGCAGAAATAGACATTTTTCTGGAATTCTCTTGCTTTCTCCATGATCCAGCGAACGTTGGCGGGGCCTACAAGACCATCAAGTCCAACCCCCTGCTCAATGCAGGAATCCAGGTCAGAGCATCCCTGACAGATGGCTGTCCAGCCTCATCTTGAATGCCTCCAGTGTGGGATAGCCCACCACCTGCCTAGGTAATTGGTTCCATTGTCGTATTGCTCTAACAGTTAGGAGGTTTTTCCTGATGTTCAGCCGGAATCTGGCTTCCTGTAACTTGAGCCCATTATTCCGTGTCCTGCATTCTGGGATGATCAAGACGAGATCTTGGCCTTCCTCTCTTTGACAACCTTTCAAGTACTTGAAGAGTGCTATCATATCTCCCCTCAGTCTTCTCTTCTCAAAGCTAAACATGCCCTCTTCTTTCAATCTCTCTTCATAGGGCTTTGTTTCCAGTCCTCTGATCATCTTTGTTGCCGTCCTCTGAACCCTCTCCAGTTTGTCTGCATTCTTCTTAAAGTGTGGTGCCCAAAACTGGACACAGTACTCCCTATGAGGCCTAACCAGTGCTGAGTAGAGGGGAACTAGTACTTCCCGGGATTTGGAAGCTATGCTTCTATTAATGCAGCCAAAAAGAGCATGTGCCTTTTTTGCAGCCACATCACATTGTTGGCTCATATTCAGCTTGTGATCTACAACAGTTCCAAGATCCTTCTCACTTGTAGTGTTGTTGAGCCACGTATCCCCCATCTTGTAACTGTGCATTTGGGTTCTTTTTCCTCGGTGCAGAACTTGGCATTTATCCCTATTAAATTTCATTCTGTTGTTTTCTGCCCAGCACTCCAGTCTATCAAGATCACTTTGAATTCTGTTTCTGTCTTCCAAGGTATTGGCTTTCCTGTCCAATTGACTCAAGCACCACAAAGCCAGAAGATGCTTTAACGGATGTGCCCCATGATCAGTAATGATGTGAAATGTTACAAATCATGCTTGCTTACAACTTACCTTCCGTGTACCTACACTTTTCCTAGATCTTTCAGGCCCAAATCCAAATGGAGGGATAGAATGCTTGGGACCAGCAAAGATGTGCCATGTTGTTCTGGTCCTGTATTGAAATCTGAAGTATCTGAGCCTTACAATTTCGCTAGCGGAATCCTCCTGTGAGTTGACGCTCACCTATTTGTTGCTTGTAAGCAAGCACAATTTGTGACATTGCATACCATCGTTATTTAGCACAGGGCATGACTGTTAAAGCATCAGCCTTAACTTCCAATTTCCTGGTCTGTGGAGCTTAAGCCAACATGAGATAGTCTTAAATGGGCAGGGTGTGTGTGTTATTACTGAATTTCCCTGGTTTTTAGAAAGGACATTTATGATTACAGTGTTCTGAAAAAAACTATAAAAACACACACACTAACAAGCAATTAACTGAGTAGATGTGTACAAATGAATAGATATGCCACTGTATGTTCAGAATAGCTTACTTCTGAGTAAATCTACTCAGGGTTCCCGCATAGCTTTTTTTCTTTTTCCTCTCTCTCTTCATCAGTGAGAGTTATTCCCTCAGCCTTCAAAATTACATCACTCTTACCTCAGTTGACTGTTTCCTGCTACCCATTCCTCACTCTCAGAATGCTGACAGGAACAGTGGAATTCAAAACACTGGAGTATACTGGCAACATTCTAGCGTCAGAGTGAAACTGAGCATGTCTGACATAATTTTGCCAGCAGTTGCTGCCATAGGCTGCCATGAAGCAGAAAAATCGTAATAGCTTTTGAACCACTGCTTAGAACTTCACCAAACCAATGAAAGGCACATCTTAACAAGATCAGCCTCAGATGGCCTTCTCTCTGTCCCATCAGCCAGGACAGCTAGACTGGTGGGGACGAGGGAGAGGGCCTTCTCTGTGGTGGCCCCCACTCTGTGGAACTCCCTCCCTAGGGAGCTCCGTCATGCTCCCTCTTTAATGAGCTTCCGTCGTGCATTAAAAACGTGGTTGTTCAGGCAGGCATTTGGGGTGGGTTAGGGTATTTAAAAAAAAAAAATTATGGTAAGTTTTATTGTTTTAAATTGTTTTATGGTGGGTTGTACATCGCCCAGAGTGGCTGGGTGACCAGCCAGATGGGCGATTAATAAATTTAATAAATAAATAAATAAATAAATCTCTTCAACAAACCTGAATAAAGTCCTTCAGTAGTTTTCACCAGAATCTGAAAGAAATATATGCCAAGACAGAACTTGGAGTAAAAAGTACAAATGTGACAATTTTCAGCATATTTTAACTTGCTGTATCTGTTACTGTATTTTTTTCCAGGTTACTTTGAAATTTTACACAACTGTAGAATTCACTGGGTAGATTGTGGGCGCCAAGTTTCATGTTATTAGCTAAACAGGTGTCATTTTTATAAGGAGTAAAATGTTAAGGCTTATAATAATAGAACATTTTTTTGCAACTTGCCTTAACTAAAGGGGCACTCCTGTTCCCCTTTATTAAGCCAAAATAAGAGCAGGATCCTGAAGTTTATTTAAAACTGGTGAAATGCGGAGGGAGCTGCATTGTGGCGGTTTGCATTCTGTGGACAAAACATGTATGTGCACACATCTTGTGGGCTCCCAGTAGCAGCTGGGTTGTCCTGGGTACTGGGATCAGTAGTGCAGATTTTACCTCCATAACAACAGTATCTTCAAGTGTAGTCTTTTTACTTTCTGCCATGATGTGAATGGCTGCCATTCATTTTTATAAGGTGTGCCCCGAGGGTAACTTTTAAAAAAATAACATTTGTTTCAGCATTTAAACATTGTAAACCGTCTTGGATGCCTTAGTAGAAAGGCAGTGTAGAAATGTATTAAATAATAAAAAAGTAGTAAAGGAGTGCACTTTGAATGGGCCCTAAACCTTTCCCTATTGAACTTTATTTTAGCCTTCCTTCGAAACCCATGGCTGTATACATATGGTTATGAGGCGGTCTCCCATCCAGGCACTGACCGGACTTCGGTATTTAGCTTCAGCAAGGTGATTTCATCCCGTACCTCAAGACCATGACCTTCCCTTCCTAATAGTCTTGCCAAGTGGAACTCATTCTCTCCCTAAAATTAAGTGGCAGTTATTGAGAAGTTAGTTGGCCCTATCTGCAAAGCCCTGCCTTGGGGTTGCACTCTTGGTTGCACTGTGATGAGTGACTGCTAGTGGGGTGCATTCACTTTGGATGAATCCTGAATCAAATCAGGCCACTTCAGAGTGGGGATATGGTGAATGCCTGACTGGATCTGGGAGTCCAGCGGACTCCCCTGAGCCCAGACCTTCCTCGCTGAACTGCAGGACACTCGTGTGCATGCTTATTGAGTGCTGCATGGTCTGGGAGTGCTCTGCTGCCGCTTGCAGCAGCAACTCAGCAAACACCTGCGTTTAGCGGGCATGGGTGAGTCCGTCCTTCCCTACTTCAGAGAGATCCAGGATTTAACTAAAGTGAAGCAGGTGTCCTCCGAATCTCTGAACTGAATCTGATTCCTTCTGAAGCTTGGGGAGTGATTTGGAGGGACACGAATATAGACAGTGTGACAGTAAAATTGGATACATTTTCCCCAAGCTGTCTCTATAAGAAAAACACTGGGATAGGGATATATTTTTTTGACTGACAGCATTAGGTTCTGAATAACTTTACCTGGGCTCTCCATTTTACTTCCACTCTCGGTGCTTTTGGGAAGGATGTAGACGCAACTTATTAGCAGCTGCGGTTGTGTTTTCACTGTATTTTTTGACACTGGGGATGTTTTCATGACATGGAAGCCCACCATTGTTAACCCTCGCAGAACCCGTGATCTGTTTCAGGGTTATGCAAGGGCTGTTTAACTCTTGCATAACCCACCCTTGCAAGACATGCCAACCCCAGAGTGAGGGTTGGATATGCAATATGATTCCTACAGGCACCACAGCTCATTGTAGATTAAATAACCCACGATGAGCCTCAGCAGGTTGTCCAAACATGGTCACTGGATACTTTCAGACAACACAATAATCCACTCTCATGGGTTGAGTATGGGTTGTTGTCAAACCATGGCGTGTTGTTGAAATGTGGGTTATTGTGTTGTCTGAACCCAGCCACACTAACAAACCATGGTTTGTTAACCATGAACAACCCATGAAGAGATGAACAACCCATGAAGAGAACCCATGGTTTGTTGTTGGATTGTGAACTGTGGGTTGTTCAGAGAACACAATAACTCGCAGTTCAACAATAACCCCATGGTTCAACAACAGCCCATGCTCAGCCCTTGAATTTGGGTTTTCATGTTGGGTGAACCCAGTGTCTGTGATAGCAGCAGTACCTCCAGGCTTCCAAGAGTGGTTTGAGAGCTAGCATTAGTGGGGATATGCTTTTACTCACTGCTGCCTCTTTATTGGGTGGCTGCTGACACCAATTCTTCAAGCAGGTATGTGGAGTCCCACCAAGTCAACCTCTCTTAGTAATTTAAAAGCTACTTGCACAAACTCCCCTGCACCTACTTGTCTGAAATTTGGTATGCATCATCCACTTTGAAGAAGTTACCATGTCTGAGCCAAAGCAGGATCTTTTAGAAAGCAGGATCCAAACCAAATCTTGCTGTTGATGCATACCCTTTGTGACAATTTCTTGTCTTCTGTAGTAGGTCTGCAGTGGAGGCACATTGCTATAGAACCTTTTGAAAATGAGCCAGTATCTTCAACCTACACTTCAGTAAAGGACACACCTAGACCTGTTTCTTGTATTTATTTATTTTTTGAAACAAAAGGCTTTGTCAAATGGTAAAAGGTTTCTCTGACACTTCCCAACTGTAAAGGAATATTGATAAGAAACCACGGCATTTCTAATCTATTCAGCAACCAATTTCTGTGGTAAACAATCTCAAAGTTTAGCAGCTGTGCCTGGTTCTTAGTTAATTGTTTTCAACCTGTGTACCTTTGGATGAAAACATAGAATAATTAGTCAGGGTAAATGTTTTGTTAGCAAGCTGCTCTGTGATAGGGCAGGCACCTCAGACTTCTATAATACGTAGCAACCATTAGTATGGTCACTTTAAAAAACCCTGCCTGAGCAAAGCAAGGCAATGGTGGGGAAACTAACAGCACAAGCGATCTTGTTCCAGTTCAGCATTTCTAAAGGGTCATGCATGTAAGGCTAAAATTAAGAACACCAATCCAGTCAAAGCTATCTGTTTTTAGCACAACCTCTTGCGCCCCTGGCATGGTAGTTGTCTGCAGGGATTCAGCTGACCCAGTTGACTCCTCCAGTCTCAGCCATGCTACCGCTGCCAGGTACCTTGTCCCAGCCACCCTCCGTTGCAGCGCTCCAGGGCAGCAGTAGCATGTCTGAAGCTGGAGGAGTCAGTCGGGTCAGCTGAATCACCGCAGACAACAAAGAGGGTGATGTCAAATCCGATTGATAGTTGTCCAAACTGGACTGTGGAGCAGCAGCAGCAAGGTTTGGTTGCTGGTGAACAGCATTTGTTGATGGTTGTAGTGGAAGGGCTGCCAGCAAGGCAGTGCATCTCTCCTGTCAACAAATTAATAACTTTCGGTACCTGTGACATTGCTATGGCGGTGAACGTCCAGCACCTCCAGGGATTGATGGCTGCAACAACATTGATCATGCAATATGCCCATCTTTATATGAGCATACTGCAAAATTGGTTTATCTGGGCCTTCCATCCCCAACGAGATGCCTGATGTACTTCCCTTCACATTCCCCATGGGATGACAGTGACGTCGACTTGGTGGACTGATACTGTCAACCTGTTACAAGGCATGCCGTTTCTGCAACCTTTTCCATCTGATGTGATCACCACGGACACTTCCGTCTCAGGTTGGAGTGCCCAGTGCGGGAGGTTGACGGTGCAAGGCTGATGGTTGTCCAAGGAGACCACTAGACACATCAGTCTGCTGGAGCTGATGGCTGTTGACAGGGCTCTCAGAGCTTTTGAGATGGATTTAAGGGACAGGCTTGCTCAGGCAGTCTTGGACAATGCTATTGTTGTTGCTTACCTGAACAAACAGGGAGGAGCTCAATCCCCTCCCCTGTTGACCTTATGATCCATATCTTCATTTGGTGTGTCTCTCATTAGATCAGACTGGTAGCAATCCGTTTGGCTGGTGTGGATGATGTGCTAGCTGATTGGCTCAGTCAAATGTTTCTCATCTCCCATGAATGAATGCTAGACCAGAGGGTGCTAGCGGATTTTTTTGTTGATGAGGCATGCCAGAAGTTGATCACTTTTCCTGGAGGGAGAATGCTGCCTGCTCAATGTTCTGCAGCAGAGCAGGTTGGGATTCAGAGCTGATGGAGATGCTTTTATCTTCATCTGGACTGGAGCTCCATTCTATCTTTTCCGCTAATAACCAGGGTTCTGGCGAAGTTCAGAGTGGATGGACATCCCAGTCACGCTGTGGTGGCCGAGGCAACCCTGCTTCACCCCCCTCCTCCACCAGGCACAGGGTGAATATATTTGACTACAGATGATCCCACATCTCCTCACTTGGGAGTGAGGCAGGGTATGGCACCCAGACCTTCAAACCCTCTGCACGACAATGAATCGTGCTCCTATCCGCGCGCCAGACTCGGTACAGTGCATCCTCGACGCTGCTCATGAGCCAACCATGAGACTACCGTTTGCCCATAAGTGGGCTGCGTTCTGTTTTTTTGCTGCTGTTGACCTAGTTTTGACCTGGTTTGGTGCCCCTTGCACCAGGTTCTTCTGTTTCTGCTTTTACTCCTTGACAGGTCTGAAGCTATCTTCTTTTCACATGTACCTTGCAGCGACAATGGCCCCCCATCTCCTGATTGGGGGTTTCTCTGTCTTCTTGCATCCCATGGAAAAACAATTTCTCTGTGGGATATGGAACCTTGCACCTCCAGTCTGACGCACGATACTGATGTGGAGTCTATCTATTGTTCTGTAAGCTCTGTTGGCTAAACCTTTTGAACCATTTGGAACTGTGGAGCTCCACCTGTTATCATAGAAAATGGCATTCTTGGTGGCCATTAGATCAGCCCAGCGATCTAGTGAACTGTGCACTCTCCTTGTGGAGCCACCTTATCTTACCTTTCATCAAGACAAGGTGGTTCTTCGTCCAGACAGTGGCTTCTTGCCTAAGGTTGTGTCAGAATTTTGACTCAAATCAGGATGCAGTGCTTCCTGCCTTCTTCTCCTGCTACTCCGCTTGAGTCAAAGCTTTACACCCTTGATATTCATCAGGCATTGTCTTTCTGTCAGTCCTAAACTAAGTCTTTCTGATAGTCTTTCCTTCTTGAACTGCCTGCTCCAGTTGGAGTTCACTCAGTTTGTGTGATGGGTACATCAGTAGCATCTTAGGTGAGTTGCCATTCCTGAATTCTGTAGGGCTGCAACCTGGTCAAGGCTGTTGATGTTTATCCAACACTATCGGTTGGATGTGTGGGCCAGAACTGACTGCTCTTTTGGGTGTGCAGTCCTCTCCTCTGTTGTGTAGTAGAACATTAACCTTCCTCTGGTAAGTTAGCTTGCTACTTGCCCAAATGTGTGATGCACACAGACCACGGAGAAGAAAGACAGGCTGCTTACCTGTAACTGTAGTTCTTTGAGTGGTCATCTGTGCATTCACAGAATCGACCCACCATCTCTGCTTCACTGTCAATATTGATTTCGAAGTTGATGTCAAGGCCTTCTCTCCATACCGAGGTTACAATGGACGGTCTCAAGGAACTGAGGGGATAAGTGTGAACCAGTTAATGACAAGCGCGCTTGGATGGTGGGTAAGGCTTCCTGCCAAAATTCCTCAGCTATGGAATTTGCTTGAATGGGGCTCTGCGCAGGTGCAGAGCCCATATCACAGATGGCCACTCGAGGAACTATAGTTACAGGATAAGCAACTTGTCTGTCTGGGGGCCATTTTTGCCCCCTAAGTCCCCTCCCCCATAGGCCACACTGGGAAGAATCTCTCTCTCTATCCGGTTTGCTGCCAAAATAAAGCTCAGTAGCACTAAACCGGAGAAATTTAGTTTGTTTGCAAGCTAAATGTGTCCATTTTGGCACTCCATACTGGCTACAAAGCGCTGTAACTGACAAATGTAGCTTTCAGACAAAATAATTTTTCCGTTTTAGTGTTCCGTAGCTGCTATGGAGTGCCATTTTGTTGTTTATATATAGATAATTTGCCCACAAGTTGTCTTAGGGTGAAACTTCTAGCCACTTCCCTAAGAGTTTATGTGAGAGGAGGAAGATGAAAATGCATCTAAAACAGCAACAGCAACGACAGGAAGAGAGAAAACGAATGTATATTTTAAACTGCCTTTTTCCATTTTATTTACAAATTAGAGTAATAATAGAAATACTTAAATAATACGAAGGGTTTAAGTCCAAAGTTACGATGATAGCAAAAGGAGGATATCGTAGAGTTCATAAAAATACGTATGACATGGAGAGAGTGTGATAGAGACAAACATTTTTCCCATGTCTCATAACACTTGGACAGGATTACCAAGTGAAACAGATGGGCAATAGATTAAGAACTGACAAAAAATACTTTGCTGCCAGAAGATGTGATGGCCACTGACTTGCCTTTTTAAAAGGGATTGGACAAATTATTGGAAGATGAGTCTATCATTGACTATTAGCTATGATAGCTAAATGGAACATTCATTCATGTTCATATGCCCCCTAGCAACTGATTGTTGTTCAGTCGTTCAGTCATGTCCGACTCTTCGTGACCCCATGGACCAGAGCACGCCAGGCCTTCCTGTCCTGCGCTCTCTCCCGGAGTGTGCTCAAGTCCATATTCATTGCATCGGTGATGCTATTTAGCCATCTCATCCGCTGCCGTCCCCTTCTCCTTTTGCCTTCAATCTTTCCCAGCATCAGGATCTTTTCCAGTGACTTTTCTCTTTGCATTAGGTGGCCAAACTATTTGAGCTTCAGCTTCAGTATCTGTCCTTCCAATGAGCACTCAGGGTTGATTTCCTGTAGGATGGACTGATTTGACCTCCTTGCAGTCCAGGGGACTCGTAAGAGTCTTCTCCAGCACCACAGTTCGAAAGCATCAATTCTTCGGCGCTCAGCCTTCCTTATAGTCCAGCTCTCACAGCCATACGTTAACTGGGAAAACCATAGCTTTGATTATACGAACCTTTGTCGGCAAGGTGATGTCTCTGCTTTTGACTATGCTGTCTAGGTTTGCCATAGCTGTCCTCCCAAGGAGCAAGCGTCTTTTAATTTCATGGCTACAGTCACCGTCTGGGGTGATCTTGGAGCCCAAGAAAGTAAAATCTGTCACTGCTTCCATTTCTTCCCCTTCTATATGCCAGGAAGTGATGGGGCAGATGCCATGATTTTAGTTTTTTTAATGTTGAGTTTCAAACCAGCTTTTGCACTCTCCACTTTCACCCTCAACAACAGGCTCTTTAGATCTTCTTCGCTTTCTGCCCTTAGGGTGGTATCGTCTGCATATCTGAGGTTGTTGATAATTCTCCCGGCAATCTTAATTCCGACCTGTGATTCATCCAACCCGGCATTTCTCATGATGTACTCTGCATATAAATTAAATAGGCAGGGCAACAATATACAGCCTTGTTGTACTCCTTTCCCAATTTGGAACCAATCGGTTGTTCCATGTCCGGTTCTTACTGTTGCTTCTTGACCCTCGTACAGCTTTCTCAGGAGACAGGTAAGGTGGTCTGGTACTACTCAGAAGCATATTGCAGCAGATGGAAAGTACTGTTGCCTTCATGTGCTACTTGTGGTCTTTTCAGAAACATCTGACTGGCTACAGTTGTAACATGATACTGAATTAGAGAAATCCTTGTTCTGATCAAGCATGGTTGCCTTATGTTTAACTTCAATGCCTTGAATTCATCAAGGATGGGGTTTGTATGTAACACATACAACAGGTTTTGGTGTAAGTGTGAATGAAATGAAGTTAGGTACTAAGCCACTAAAGTAAGGGGTGCGGTTCATTGACCTCAAGTATATGCAAGAACAGGCCCTGATAAAATTACTGAATTATAATCCAGTTTTTAAGTAGAGCTACAAACAATCTGAAAATACGTCATTGCTTAACACTATAACGTCTTACTGTTTCTCATTAAAAACAACAACTTTTTAATGGCTCCAGCAAAGAATGAGAGGTGCTGTACTCTTGTTTACAATGTGGAGGCTCTTTTAAAAGCAAGGATTAAATCTATGGGTTTCTGTTGACTTGATTAAGATGAAATATCTGTTGAGCTTCTTCCAGTTCTGCTACATGCCACTGAGCTAGCTGGGTTTTTTTTTGCCGTGTGTTGTGTGTTTGGATAGGTCTTTCAGGAGTGAATACAAAGCCCTTCCCACTGCTGCATTCAGTGACCTCATGCTACCCCAAGGGGCAGGCAGTTTGGTGCCCTCCAGATGTTTTAGCAATGTTGGCTGGGTCTTACTGGAGCTGTAGTCCAAAACTGCATATTCTGTAACTCCACAGGAATGCGGAAAATGTTGAATGGACCTTGGTTTGTTTCATTATTGTCGTATGTGTGTTGAAACGTTTTCTTACCTTTTGTTCGTGGGGCGACATAAAAGGTTCAAGGAGCAAACACATTCACTGCTCCTGGAAATATTTAGAAGACCAAACAGCTCCTTTCAATAGCTTTGTTACTAGCATTAATTCAATTCTACATGACTGGTCTGCACTGAGGATGATGAACTTCATGAAAACTTTGATCAGCATCAATTCTTTTCAGACATCTGAATGGGAAACTTCTGTTATGCTACAGGGTATGGCCTTAAGCAATTATCAGGGTGGGATGCAGGGAGGAAGTAGGGTTGATGTGGAAACTATCGTCATCTTTTATATTATTCAATGTGTGTCATACGGATATATTTGTAAACCTGAATTCAACCCATTTGTGCTTCACTACCTCCCATTTTGGGGATGTCACCCCAGGTTCAAGGAGCTACTGCGTTCTGTGCTACCAACCTGGGCCCATCCATCAGCCAGAGAAGGAGGTGGTGGGCTTCTCTACCTAGGGAAGTGGTGGGCTTACCTAAGGAGGTGGTGGGCTCTCCCACACTAGAGGCATTGAAGACGAGGCTGGACAGCCATCTGTCAGGGATGCTTTGACTTGAATTCCTCCATTGAGCAGGGGGTTGGACTTGATGGACTTAAAGGCCCCTTCCAACCCTACTATTCTGTGATTCTATGGAGCAGCTGCAGGGACTTTGCTTGCCCTCCCTCTGCTGGAAGGAACACTTGGTTTCAGTGGCCAGTTGCCCTGGGACTGTGGAAGTAAAGGAAAGCATGCTCTGTCTCCATTCATCAGCCATATTGAGGGCTGCTGAGTTGTGTATGTAGGGTTTGGGTTTTTTTGTTGCTTGTAAGTTGCCTTGAGAATCATTTGATTGAAAGGCAGGGTATAAATCTTCACAATAAGTTTGAAGCTATTAGGAGAATAAACATCTGCTTTCAGTGGATTAAAATAATTTCATTTGCATCTGTGTCCAAAACTGAGGTTGAAGCATCTTGTGAAAGATTTGAACAGCATCTATTTCCTGTTTCCAAGCATATCCATGATACACATCAAACAGTATAAAGAGATAAAATAAAAAGTTACTTTGTTCTGCTTTTCACTGTATGGTGTGAAGAGACTGGGTTGTTTCCTTGGCACAGCCCAGGAAGACAGGGATCACATGATTGTGATCTTTTGAGTGCTGCTTCCTCTGGTTCCACCCCCAGTTCCTTCCCTGCCTTACCCATGGCAATACTCTCTTGAGCTTTCTCTCCAGTAGTCACGTCCAGACGTGTGTCAGTCTTTCTGGAATCCAAGACAACCAACAGGAAGGTCCTTTTTCCTTTGCTTTTCGCAAAGCTAGTGGACTCTGAATGGGCCACTCCGCTCTGAGGCAGAAAGGATATTAACGTGCAAAAATTCTGCTCCCTTCTAAAGCAAGCAGTGGAAAAATTTAAGGGATCACTTGTAGATGTCCCAGTGATGGCTCTTCGTTCAGTAGCCATTGCTCCCAAAGAAAGTAACGCCCCACTCAAGGATCCTAATGAGACGTGATCTGATTTCACCCTTAAAAGGGTTCACAAAGCAGCTTTGCTAACCATCAGAGCATCCACTATCTCCTCACTTTTCATCTATGCATCCATGTTCTGGGCCGAGGATTTGCTTAGTAACCCTGATTTGGGTAGCCAGACCCTGCATAGAGAGCTCCTTAAATTATATAAGACATGCATCTTCATGGCGGATACCATCTGGGATGCTCTAGTCTACTCAGCCAGAACCATAGCTGTGGCCACTGTAACCAGGAGTTCCATGGGGCTGAAACACTGGAATGCGGATACCTACTCCAAGGCTAATGTGGCTACTGTTCCCTTCACAGGAGCTTGCCTGTTTGGCGAAGAGGCATTCAAAGACATCCTTGTGGAAACTAAGGACAAGAAGGAGGCAATGCCTTTGTCCCCAAAAAGGGGCAAAACACTCCCATTGCCACAGATTAATCCAGCTTCCCCCACATAGTCAAAACATCACTCATTTGGTGAGGTAATTATTCCAACCTCTACAAAGGAATCCCCTTCAGGAATCCCCTGAGAATAACAACAACAACAGATGCCAGTCTCACAGGGTGGGGGGCCCACAATCTGGTAACCCAAGACTACTGGTCTCCTGTAGAAGCCAGCCACAGCGTCAACTGGCTGGAACTACGAGTAGTCCATCTAGCACTAGCCCATTTTCATCATGTCCTATGGGGGCATCATGGTGTCCATGATGGCCCAGATAAACCATCATGGGGGCTCTTGCACCAGGTCTCTTCAAAAGGAAGCAAACCTCTTTGCCTGGGTGGAGTGATCCATTTTATCAATCTCTGCTGAACACAACAAGTGGACACTGAACATGACAGCAGACTGTGACAGCAGACTATCTCGTTGGCAACACATTGATCCAGGCAAGTGAGCCCTCAGCCTCAAGGTCTTTCATCAAATTCAACACCACTTTGGCCGCATGACCTTTTCTCATTCCACAGAAATCACAAGCTGCCTCAGTTCTTCTCCTGCTTCTAGTACAGCAAGGCGGAAGCACAGGATGCTTTCATATCACCCTGACCCCCAGGTCTTCTGTTTGCCTTTCCACCAACACTTCTAATCTTGAGGGTTCTTTACAAGATATGAGCGGAGCAAGCCACAGTCCTTGTGGCCTCACACTGGGTGAGATGCTTTTTGGAAATATTGCAATAGGCTCAAACAAATCCCAGCTTCCTTCCATAGCAACCAGATCTCCTCTCTCAGGGACCCATATCTCACCCAGATCCAGCCTGGCTACATCTAGCAGAATGGAAACTAAGCAGGAAACATTCTTGAGCCTGGGCTACCAGGAACCGGTCATTAATACTCTCCATTCTTCTCGCAAAAGACTGACAGAGCATATCTATGAAGCAGCCTGGTGGGCTTTTTCCAGATGGTGCAAATGCAAAACAGTGGACTCTTCTAAAGCAGGCCTCATCCATCTTTCCTTCCTCCAAGCATGTATGTACATGGGCCTTAAACCCAACACATTAAAGAGACAGAATCATATCTCTCTTCAGTTCTTTCGAGACCAGGACACACACCAATAGCACCTCCCCCCCACCCCATCTAAAGCGCTTCTTAAGATCCATTCTTCTCAGTCCTTCAGTAGGGCACAAATGCCCATCCTCCAGCCTACATACAGTCCTAAGGCACTCACCAAAGCTCATGTTTGAACCCCTGCGAACTGTCTTGATCAGACTCCTTGTCTTTTAAGGTGGCTTCTCTTACAGCCATTGCTTCAGCCAGAAGGTTTTCTAAGTTGGGGGCTCTCTCTGTCCGAAATCATATATGGATCTTCACCAATGTCACAGTACTACTCTGACTTGACCCTTCTTTCATACCAAAATTAAATTCTGTGTTTCACCAGTCCCAGGAACTGGTCCTTCCATTTTTCTATCCAAATCCTTCTCATCCCTTGTCTGCAGGGCTCTAAAAATTTACATATGTAGAACCAAGGATCTATGCCTTACAGACTCACTATTCATGTCTTTCCACCCAACATCACTATACCAAAAGGCCTTCAAGGCCGCCATAGCACACTGGATTAAGGCCTGCATCACATCGGCATATGATGCACAACACATTCCTAGGCCTCTACATCTCACAGCACACTCCACCAGGGCAGCAGCAGCCTCCACTGCTTTTTCTACAAATAATTGACTATTGGAGATCTGTAGAGCGGCTCTCTGGTCAACACCTAACACTTTCAGAAGACATTACAAATTGGATTCATTTGCCTTGGCCAAAGTGGCCTTTCATATCCCCATCCCTGATCAAATTAAGCTTTGACATATCCCAGTCTTTTGGACACCTTGTCACACTATACAGAGGATGGGACATTGGGAACTTACCGTAAAGGTCCATTCTGCTATTGTGTGATGGAGGCATCCAACCCCACCTTCCATGGGTGGCTAACGGGATACCAACTGACATACAACTCAGGATGGCATGCCCTTACTATGTGATGGTTCCTCGAAGGAAGTGTCTATCCTCCTTTGCCTCTCCAGGTACTCTCTCCATACTTGCTGTTTTGCTTCTAAACCCCTGTTTCTCCTTGTTCATCCAGGGAAGGAACTGGGGGTGGAGCTGGAGGAAGCAGCACTCGAAAGATCACAATCCTGTGATCCTTGCCTTGCTGTGTGGTGCCAAGGAAACAGCCCAGTCTTTTGGATGCCTCCGTCATACCATACCAGAATGAAACTTCACAATAAGTTCCCAGTGTGCCATTTAAGAACACAAAATGTGAAATGCCAAATGCGTTTCAGTTAAAATGAAACTCCACTTTGGGACAATAAGACAATCTCTGTATGATTACTCCAAGATATTCCGGGCTTTTTAAAAAAATTAAAACCCATTGCGCATATTAATCTCCCTGTAGATTGGCGGGGTTTGAAGAGGAATTGTGGCCGTGTTCAGCTGAGTGTGGTTTCAGTCCTCTGTGGGATTGGGAATGCTGATGGGGCAGAGTTCCTGATCCAATGGAGGATTGTAAACACATTCAGTTGAACATGGTCATGATTCCTCTTCAGAACTTTCTTGTCAACATACGGTAGTCAGAGGGGTGGATGGAGGTGGGGTGCATATCCGCCCTTTATGGTTACAGATTTTGAACAACTGAAGAGGGCTGTAGTAACTTGACAGTATATTGGGACAAAGAGAAAGGACAGGTATGCTGCTGGTGTACCGCCCACCTTGCTGCCCAGCAGTCTCCCTGCCTGAGCTGGCTGAGGTGGTCTTGGAGGTGGTGTTGGAGAACCCTAGGACTGTGGTTCTCGGGCACGTCAACATCCATGCTGAGGTTATCCTGACAGGGCCTGCTCGGGACTTCATGGCAACCATGACAACCATGGGGCTGTCTCAGTACTTCACTGGCCCGACACATGTGGAGGGACATACCCTGGACCTGGCTTTTGCTGTTGGGTGGTTGGGGTGTGTGTGTGTGGGGGGGGGGGGTTTCAACAATCCCGTTGTCATGGTCAGATCATTTCCTTGTGAAATTTGGTTTGGCAGTAGCAGAATCCTCCCTGCGGGGGTGGGGGACCGATTAAGATGTTCTGTCCCAGTGACTTATGGAATCCGATGGATTCCTGAATGCTTTGGGGGATTTTCTGGCTGATAGGGCTGGTGATTTGGTCGAGGCCTTGGTCTCACTATGGGATGGTGAAATGGGAAAGGCCATCGATCAAGTCGCTCCCAAGCTCCCCGTGTGGTGCTGTGGAGGCGGTAATTCACCTTGGTTTATAGAAGATCTACGGGCAATGAAACAGGCCAGACAATGGCTAGAGTGCAGTGAGGATGGCAAAAAAATCTTATTACACCTCTATTATTTCATCCCTGAAACGTCGCCCAGCAGAATTGTTCCAGGTGGTAAAGATCCTGTTGGGATCTGGCTCGGGCTCAGAGAAATTAGGATTGGAACCCTTGGTCATTTGCAGTAATAAATTTGCTACGCGCTTCGAGGAGAAAGTCGCTCGTATTCGCTCAGAACTTGACACCACAGTTATCGCAGAGTCTGGGGAGGTGTCTAGGGCTCTGTCTGGTTGTGTTTCCTGGGATCAGTTTCAGTTGTTGCAGCCTGATGTGGACAAGGCGCTTGAATCAGTCCGTCCCACCATAAGCTTGACCCTTGCCTGTCTTGGCTAACACAATCTAGCAGGGGTGAATTGGCTGGGTGGGTCCAGGGAATGGTAAATACTTAATTCTGTCAGGGGGTGGTTCCTGCACCCTTGAAAGAGGCTGTAGTGTGCCCTCTCCTGAAGAGGTCCTCCGTGGACCCAGAAGTGTGTGAGAACTATCTCCCTATCGCTAATATCCCCTTTTGGGGCAAGGTGCTTGAGTGTGTGGCTGGGCAGCTTCAGACGTTCTTGGAGGAAACTGATTATTTGGACCCATTTCAGTCTGGTTTCAGGCCAGGGTACGGCACTGAAATGGACTTAGTTGCTCTGGCTGACACCCTACTGTGGGTGAAAGATGGGGAGTGCTACCCTGTTGATCTTCCTGGATCTCTCAGCGGCTTTTAATAGCGTTGAGCACAGTGTTTTATTGGATTGGCTCTGCGGGATGGGAGTTGGGGCATTGTGCTTCAGTGGTTCCACTCCTACTTGGGTCGATTCCAGAGAGTGGTATTGGGGGATTCCTGTTCTACCCCATGGCTATTAAGCTGTGGGGTGCCACAGGGTTCTGTTCAACCCCCCATGCTGTTCAACATCTATATGAAGCTGTTGGGTGAGGTCATTAGGAGTTCTGGGGTGGGGTGTCACCAGTACACTGATGATGCTCAGCTCTATTTCTCCTTGTTGTTGGAGTCAGCTGGGGCGGTGAAGGTGCTGGACCAGTGCCTGGAGGCTATAGTGGGCTGGATGAGGGCCAGTAAACTGAAGCTGAAGCCTGACAAGATGGAAGCTCTGTGGATTGGTGGTTCCCGAGTCCAGGAATTGGGTAAGCCACCTGTCCTGGATGGGGTTGCACTCCCCCTGAAGGAGCAGGTGTGTAGCTTGGGAGTACTAGATCCATCCCTGTCACTGGAGCCCCAGGTGGACTCCGTGGCCTGGAGTACTTGGGGCCAGCTTCAGCTGATTCACCAGCTACGGCCTTTCCTGGGTAGGGATAACCTTGCCACAGTAGTACATGCGCTGGTAACTTCCTGATTAGACTACTGCAATGTACTTTATTGTTTCCCTTGAATAAGGGCTGCCCTCGAAGACGGCTCGGAAGTTGCAGCTAGTGCAAACTGTAGCAGCTAGACTGTTGACTGGAACGTCATGTAAAAATCACATAACATCGGTCTTAAAGGAATTGCAGTAGCTGCCAATACGTTTCCAGTCCAAATTCAAGGTGCTAATGATGCCATTTGAAGCCCTAAGTGGCTTGGGACCTCGATATTTGAGGGAGTACCTCCCCCTATGTATGCCTGCCTGAGGATTGAGATCTGTTGAAAGAGCCCTCCTCTTGAGTCCCACCAGTGTGAGACATACACTATGGTGGGGCGTTGGAGAGCTTTTTCTGCTGTGGCATCCCGGTTATAGAATGTCCTCCCCTTGGAGGCCTGATTGGTGCAGGCACTGGCTTCATTTCAGTGCCAAGTAAAGACATGGCTTTTTACCAAAGCCTTTGAGAGCTAATTGGATTCCGTGAGTTTGTACACTTTTTTAACTGTTTATTGTTTTAGAGTTTAAATTGGTCTTAGCTAGCTTAATGATTTAATATGTTTTTAGCTATCAAATTATTTATTGTTTTACACTGTTTAAATTGATTATATTTGTACGCCGCCCTGAGATCCTAATGATATAGGGCAGGATATACATGTTTTAAATAAATTAATGAAGTAATGTAAACTATCCTAACTACTAGTTGTGGAGGGCGGAAGTGATGAACAGTACATAGTTATGAATTCTACTTATAAAAAATATAGTTCATTCAATGGCCTGGCTTGCATGGAATGACAATGCAAGTTTTTTTTAAACCTTGGGTTACTATGACTGAGCCAGGGTACTAGTGCAGGCGACTTGATTGCTTTTGCTTGGCTCCTCCTGCCATCTGCTCCTGCTTTGGCTTCTGTGATGTTGAAGTTGTAGGAATCTGTATCCTTACAACTGAAATTTGTTATCTGTAATTTTTTTTCTTTAACAGACTTCTCTTCACTAGTACGATAAGAGTGAGAAAGAGACTCAATCAAGAGGATGAGTGAACTGGAGCAGTTACGGCAGGAGGCAGAGCAACTCCGGAATCAAATCAGAGTAAAGCGTCTTCTCAATACACTTTTGTTTCTGACCCTAAATAATAAGTGGGGGTGCATGAAGTTCTTGTTGTGGGGTAGGGGCTGGGGGAAAGAAAGAGGGAGTTCTTTCTCCTTTCCTTTTTTCTCCAGCACCTTCCCCACCTGTGAGTTTATCACCTGGTGGGTAAGGCATCCTTAGGAGGCTGGCGCTGCATTTGAAGAACTCTCAGGGCACAGTGCTGAACCTCCCTGGAGTCCCCTCACTGGGGTGGTCAATGAGGTCAGCATTGTGTCCTGAGAGGTCTTCAGAATCCCCTTGTTCAGCCCCCTTGATAGGTTCAGAACCTATGGGTGCATGTGTGAGCTTGCTTCCCTGTAACCCTAGTGACATCTTGGGCTTAGAATCAACATGGCAAACTGTGTTGATCCTCCCAAGTCCAAGACACTCTAGGCCAGAGATCTCCTCTGGACATCTTTGGAAATCTGAAAAACTGTCATGGCCACGACCATAAAATAACTGCCGTGGGAGTCTTCTGATTTCATGGGAAAAATAACTTCCTCAAACTGAGTACAAGGCAGAGGTTGGGTTTGATTGAGCCGCAACTACCACATATTTGACCCCACAAAGTGCAGTAAAATACCTCATGTCACAGCAGGAAAACTGCTGATGCTCAGAGAACCCCATTTCCCAAACACACACACATATAGGCCAAATTGTATCCAACCGTCTATGCATGGGCTAAACTGCCCTCCTTCCCCCAGCAGCCCTCCGTCACTCTTCCCCCAGGCTGCTCCCAGCTCTCCTCCTGCCCCCTAAGTTAACCAGGCAGCTGCTGGAGCCCTTTTCTTTAAATAACAGTTTTAGTTGGCTGGTTGGGCATGCAGGATAGAGCACCAGCCTCTAGGTTCCTTGCCTCTTTCCTTTTCAAAGAATGCTGAAGGGTGGGCTTGTGGAACTGGGGGGCGAGCAAGCTAATATGTCGTAATATGACCTCCTTAGTACTTGACTGAGAAAGGAAGCTGCTTCTCACAATTCCTTGCCATTGCCATCCATGTGAGAGCTGTAGAGTAGACAAAACTCCTGAATTAATTCAGGAGACAAACCTATTGTGATTGTACTTGTTGTCCTAAGGTCACCTCATAGTATTGGCATAGTCTTACTTCTTTCAAGGATAAAACTCCCCGTGTGTCGAAAAATAATATGCCCAAAAGGAGGATAGCTTGAACCAATCTCTCTGATAATATTTTTAAATGGCAGGGAGGAGTTTTTATGTTTTTTCGCCATTGAGGGAGCATTCAATTAACGAATTGTCCATTGCAACCTAGAGTGGCACAGCAGTTTTACTACTGATGATGAAAACTGACCTTTCTGTCTATGGGTGGAACCACTTAATGCTGTGATTGCTCTAAGCAGCACCAGATCACAGAATCCCCAAACTGTACCTTCCTTAAGCTTGATACCTCTTTGATAAGTTTGTTCACACAAAACTGGAGTTTGTTTGTAGACTAGCTCTCACTTGGCATTCTTTAGTGCATTCTGTTTTCTCACAGAGAACTGCAACAGGAAAAAATACAGCTCCTCTATAGCTGCGTTAGAGCCCCTCTATAGCTCCTGTGTTAGAGGAGAGCTGGAAGTGGCCTGTAGATTTTTATGAGTTCGGTGAGATGGATGGCAAGGGTTAATGAGAATTGCTTTGGGTTAAATGTTTTGTCTACCACCTTGCTCCTGTGTAGGGGATAAGAGCTAAGACTGGGCAAGCTTCCAGAGCTGGCTAGCCAAGATAGAATGTCTCCCTCTAGAAAAGCAGGCATTAATGTCCTATCTCATAGATTTATAGCGTTCAAGAGGGCATAGGTTCAAGCTGGCATGAAATATTAATTTCAGTTACTCTTATATACATTAATTTTATTTTTTTATTTTAAAGGATGCAAGAAAAGCATGTAGTGACACAACTCTTGCTCAGGTATGTTTTTTTTAAAGTTACTTACATGTATTTTAAATTTGGGGGCCTTCCTGTACTAGGCCCCCAAAGCATCTAACAGAAATAAAATATACAATTATAATACAATAAAATACGATATAAAAACAACGGTATTAAAAACATATACAATGCATAGATAAAAAATGAAGACAAAGATGTTCATTCTTGGGAATGGGGAATCTCTGTGGGCAGTAGATTTCATTTCTTGGCAAGGAAAAGTACAGTAGTTACTTACATGTTTGTAACAAAAATGCCATATGAATTAGTTTTTATTGAAATTAAACGATTCCTAAGATGCCTCAAAGATATTGGATGCAATCCATGAGGAATGTCTGTGTAAAACCCATTTACTAATTTCAACAGGGCTTTTGTGATGAAAGTTCTGTGAGTGTGCCCGTTGTTTAATAAAGTAATCACTTTATTAGCATTATTAAGTGTTCATTTAATTAGCATTATTAAATTATCAGAGTTACTGTTACCATTCCTGCAGGGGTGTTAAGATAGGTATTCTAACATGTTTGTAGACGGGCTCCTTCACATGTCACAAAAGTATTACAGGTGATTTCTACAGTATACATCCTAAAATATGCATCAGAAATGTTCTACAACTGCCTGGGATTCCATGTGCAGGGGTTTAACTGGTATGTTTTTTTCAAGAGTAGAAAAGTTGAAAATCAATGAATTAGGCCATCAGGGGAGGGGGGCTTCTAGTTATTTGGAGGGTGAACTCTGTTAGGAATATGCATTGGATTTAGACAAAGTCCAAAGCCCAAGCAGAACCAGGTCACTTCGGTCCCGTTCTGTTGCATCCAGAAATGAAGTGGGCTTCCCTCTGAAACCAAAAGAATTGAAGCTGCTCCAGGACAAGGCTTTGTTACCAACTCATGCTTTGGGTATGATACTTTGTCTCCAAATAACCACATACTTTGTCTCCAAATACTGTCTATTGCTTTCGTTTCTCTAAATGCTGCAGGGGGAGGGAGTGCAGTTGAGTGACTGACAGGTCCACCTTCTAATCCTAGGGCACATTTTACTATATTTTTCAATCACTGGGCTTTGGGGGAAGGCAAGGGTGGGACCTGAAATGGCCATTCTTCCAATGCCACCACACTTCACTATGAAAAAAGCCTTAAACTGGTTTACAGGCATCATAATTCCCTATCCCCTACACTTATTCTTCTGAAATTTGGCAGGTTTCTCATCTGGGGATACCTCTAAGACATGTGCCACAAAACTCTCTGCACCTATTTGGATGATATTGGGTAGGTGTAATCCCCTCCTAAGGGGCCTCTATGCCTGCAAGTATCATCCAGTTCTGGCCAAGAGAAAATAAGTTGTAGTTGTTTTTTAATTTCCCATGATAGTCAATACGAAACATGAAGTACCAGCTTTCCAAACCTCAGTTCAGGTTTGGTACCAAGTCAAAGCAGACCAACTCTGAATCAGTCCGAGCAGAAGTGGGCTGTTTTCTGAAGCAATGTAAATGTATCAGGGCCTGAGTCAAAGCGAAGGTTTAGTGTATACCTCAACTATTAGGCAGAAAACAGCTGATTAGCAGGCTCCTTGGTAGGGGACCCCTAGTAACCCCAATTCCAGGGCCAAGAAAAGAGATGGATTTTTTTTAGTGCTGTTCATCAAGACAGCATTCATGGTGTTCACCTTTTTTGCAAGGACAGTGGTTCTGTAGCCTGAAGATCTGCTAACAGAGTTCGCATGGGGTTTCTAACAACTTGGAGAAGCTATCAGTAATCTTGTCAGAGCTGCTGCTTCAATTCATTGCCTTGCCCCTGTGACCACCGGTTGTGACCACTGGCTCAGGCTTGATAATGTTAGTGTCAGTTCTAGGTCAGTCCAGCTCCTTTCCAAAAAAAGGAAATGCTACTATAAGTGTAACTTGTCAAAATGTCCTTAGTATGCAAGTGTTTTGTACCCTTATTCTGCCCAGGAGAGGGCTTTGAACAGTATCTTTTCCCCTCTCCTGCCTAGATCACTGCAAGTCTTGACTCGGTGGGCCGAATCCAGATGCGCACAAGACGTACCCTGAGAGGACATTTAGCTAAAATTTATGCCATGCATTGGGGATCTGATTCAAGGTTTGTACACTTCCATTACTTTTTTGCTTTAAAAAATGAAAGTATTTGACCTCTCCTAATGCTTAAGTATTAAAGATTTGGTATTTAAGTGGATTTTTGGTAATGTAGTAATGGTTTATTTTTCCAATAGTAATGATTGAATCTTTCAGGTTGACATAAATGAAGTGTTCCATCCTGTTTCTAGGAGTTAAAATAATGCATATTTAGAAGCCTCAGGTTCCAGAGTTCCCTTTTGCCTCTAGCATCACATCAAGAAATGGAATGGAAGCATTCTACAGATGGGACAGTGACTTCCATATAATTCTATGGATCAAAGTAAACAGACTGCAGTCAACAAGACTGTTCGGGTTTGCAAAACCTGTTCCTTTCCCTCTGCCCAAGAAACTGTCATCATTACAGGGAGGAGAAGTTTGCCCCACTTGGAAGTTGTCTCTGAGAAGACATCTTCTCTTTGTCCCACATAAATTGAACAGCTGCCACACGTACATATGAAGGGAAAAGAAAGCATTGCACATAGGGCACCACTGTAGTGACAAAAGCTTTCCTGCCACCCCTGACGCTGGGTAGTCAGCCCTCCGCTGAAAGCAGATACATTGATTGGGTTCAGACAACACAATAACCCACATTCAAGGGTAGAGTGTCGGTTGTCCTTGTACTGTAGGTTGTTGAAACATCGCTTACCATGTTGTCTGAACCCAGCCATGCTAACAAACCATGGTTTGTTAACCACAAACAACCCATGAAGAGAACCCATGGTTTGTTGTTGGGTTGTGAACTGTGGGTTGTTTGTGGTTAACAAACCATGGCTTGTTATCACGGCTGGGTTCAAACAACACAATAACCCATGTTTCGGTCATAATCCACACTCAACCCATACCCAACCTTGAGTGTGGGTTATCATGTTGTGTGAGTTCAGTCATTACGTGCGACTTTTCTCTATCCCCCATTTGTGTCAGATTTTCAGGCATTTAGCTAGGATTTAATAAAAGCCTGCATATCTTCTGCATATGCCCAAAGCCATACAGCTTGCAAGAGGAAGAGAGAACATTAGGGTCTTCGTAAAAAAAAACAGACACTTGTATGTGATGCTTTTCAACTTTGAAACAAAGCAGAGGGGGAGACACAAAGTTAACTTCTTAACATATGATTTGTGTATGTCTGTTTTTCTTTTTTGTGGTTATCTTTAGGCTACTAGTGAGCGCTTCCCAAGATGGAAAATTAATTATTTGGGATAGTTATACAACAAACAAGGTAGAGGTTTTTTAAATAATAAATTTTGGCATTTTTATGTGCCTCTTGCTGGTGGGTTTTGCTTTGTTTCCACTGCTACTTTTAATTTTGTTTTTTGTTCTCTACCTGAAGTGCTACTTTTTCTATTTTTTCTTCTTTATTGGCTCTTTTACTTCCTGAGTTTTTTTCTTTTTCTTTTCGAAGTCCAGTATAATTCTTAATTCTGTTTTTTATTTCCTTTTCTTCTTTTTGAAAACTAGTCTATTTACTTGAGCATCTCATTGACTTTTCCATCTCACTGCTCTTAATAACTGTGGCTCACTTGCTTGGGGAAAGCGGACAGTTGAGTCTCAACACTTTTTTGAGTGGGGGGATTCCTCTGATGTTGTGGGTTACAGAAGTCGTGTTGGAATTGTAGATTGTCTTGAATAGTAAAAGCAGTTGTGTTGTAATCTGATACAATGGAGATTTTTGAGGAATGGTGTGTGTTGAAGTACTTTCTGTGCTGATAGAGAAGAAGCTATCAGTTCAGGGTAGCTATTCTGGTGTTCTTTTAATAGTGGGCAATACCAGTTGTCACTGACTTCATCCAGCCCATGGAGGGCAATTCACCCCCACACCGTAAAGTAGTTCCCCACTCCTGGCATATTGACTTGCCTCTGAGTTAGAAGCACGATGGACACTTAGCCAGAGCAAGCGTCTTCTTCTCTCCCCCCTCCCCCCAATGCCAGTTCTAAGCTGTTGTTGGGGGTACAGGCTTGTTTTCTTCCTTCTCCCACCTGCTCCCAAGCTTAGAGCTGGAAAGAGCAGCATGAGTCAGGGACAATCCCCTGCCCCTTGTGGGATCCTGGTGACAACAGGAAGGCCAGGCAAAATTTGCTGACACCTGTAAATATGAAACTAGAAATGGCCACAATTTGACACATCTGTCCAACTTTTCCAGGCTCTTTTGGCAGACTGGTGAAAATGTGAGATTATTTAAATAATATCTTATGCCGCAGGCCACTGGATGTTATTGGGAAGCTGAAGGAAATGTAGGAGATTTTGTCACATAGTATAAAGCAGCAATGATAATTCTGCTGTTTGAACAACATGTGATATTTCAGCTTTTTAAACAAGCGGCAGTGTGTGGAATTGTTGCTTTTGTCATTTAAGCTCTTCTGTGTCATGTGGCTTATTGCAATTCTGTGCTCCACTGGTCTGTCACAGAAATACATAAATCCAGATAATAAATAAAATAGTACTAAATTACCAAAAAATATCTAAAGCAGTGGTTGAGCAATCTGCTGTAAAAGATGCTTGCTTGCTTAGTCTGGAGAATGTCTAAGTGCCTGGTAAAAATAGCAGTGTCCTGCCAATGGCTTCTTGACCTTATGAGAACAGGGTAAGAACCCAAGTAGAAACAAAGAAATTGCAACTTAAGGGAAAACTCAATATACTTCTTCATTTCATAATGTTGTGTTCTTCATATTATTGAGCATGGCATGGAATTTATAAATTCTATTAAGAAAACAGGCTTTGTAGACTAACTGCATCTTGATGACTGGGTTCGCACAATCACTGCGGCTCCCCTGTAACCTGCAGCCCACTTTGTCTTATTTAAGCCAGGGTGGGTTGTGGCATGTGCTGGTGTGTCCTGTGCAATTGAGCATTCAAGCCATGACTGTGGCTTGTCGTGTCATCCAAACCTGGTGAGGATGGGTTTTTGCCATGGTTAAACTAACCAGAACCCATGGGCTTTTTAAGGCTTGTGGGTGATTTTGTTAACCACACCAACAACCCACCCTTGCTGGGTTCAGACAACATAAACTGTGGTCCAGGCTTGAATATTCAAAATGGCCACCACACTCACTGCAGCTCACCATAGCTTAAATAAGCCATGGTGGGCTGCTTGATCATGTGAACCAGCCCAGTATAGCAGCTAAGCATCTGTGGTAGCTCAGACAATCCAGGCTAAGCATCCACAGTGGTTTGGATGTGTTTAACCTCATACAGGGGGCAGTGACTCTCTCTTATGGTGTTTTTTTTCCCCTTCTGAAGATGCATGCCATTCCTTTGAGATCTTCCTGGGTAATGACCTGTGCATATGCACCGTCTGGCAATTATGTCGCATGTGGTGGATTGGACAACATTTGCTCTATATACAACCTGAAAACAAGAGAGGGCAACGTACGAGTGAGCAGAGAGCTACCCGGCCATACTGGTCAGCTGCCTTCTGAATTTTCTTGTTACTTTTGTTTTAATGAAATAGTGATGTCTCTAATTCCCTAAAAGCAGAGGCATCAAGGTGCAGCAAAGAACGAAATATTTTGTGTAACATAGAAACTGTTCCAATGATCCTCTTAAGGTTCTGTCTTAAACAGACAGGTTTCTAGACCCTTTCATCTCTATTTAATTCCCCCACCCTTCAATCTTTTTTCAAGAGCTGAGATGTGACTGGTCAAACACCACCCAGTGAGCTTCATGGCCAAGCAGCCATTTGGTTCTCACTCTGTTAGGTCCAAATCCAGTGCTCTGTTCTAGGGATGGGCAGACGGTAGATATTGAGCAACTAATATTTTTCTGGGTAATTTGCTTTAAATTAGCAAGGTTTTCAGACTTCTAGTTGTGTAACCATAGCAGCAATGCAAAGATTCTCTCCCCACTCCCACCCGAAATTAGGCTGCTAAAAAGAAAGTTTGGGGGAACCAGGAGTGGATTTTTGTGTGAAAGGACTGTGTGCTCAGTTCTGTTACTGAAAACAAATTCCTTGGCTGAGTATCTGTTCAGCAGCATCCTGTTTCTTAAACCTAAGCATATGTCCTCCCTGGCTCTGTTTGTTGGATCTGGGAGTTCTAAGGAAAACAAAGTAGATCTTGCAAGCGTGAGATCCGCCCACCCCTGCTCTGTTCTATATAGTACACTGGCTGTAAAGGTGGTGGTGGTGAAATTAAAAGTTTGAGCAATTTTCGCTAAGGGATTAAAAAGCAGAAGCCATTATTCTCAGTACAAATTCTCTGTTTAAGGTATCCCAGTGTTTGCACCAAGAAATGTAGAATTCTGCACCCAGAATAAATTAAACAAATTAGTAGAAATGTGAACATATTTTTGATACAATTCTGCTTTTCCTAGACCTGGGAAGGTTGCAGAGCTCTGTGAGCTCTGGCCACTTGGAATCCTGCTCAGCTGAGAGTGGCAGTACTTGTTGAAGGGGGAAGGCCTTGTGTCTTTTAGGGCTCCCCTCACTGCTTGACATGGGTTGCTAGAGTGTTTGCTTACTTGCCAAATGTTTCTGCAAAACCAGCCATCCGATCTTGTATGTGTAGGCCTAGCTTTGTTCCCTGGTGAAGACCTTAATCTGCGTGCTTCATGTTTTGTTTTTTAAATGGTGGTCTATAATCTTTTTAAGCCCTTGAGAAGGAATGAGACCTGGTTGCTAACAGAAGAAAGGTTTCTGCATGAACTTGAATGGACACTTGGGGTTGGCTGCTTGAAAGGTATCCAAGCATATGGCTCAGCTGGTATAAATGCTGCTGTGCCATAATATTCCAGCTGCCTGTTCAGCCTTCCGCAGCTCCTGAAATCCCCCCCCCCCCCATACAAGCCTATACAACTTTAAGGGCTGTTTAATATTTTTAATTAATGAAAGCTAGAATTGTCAGAGTGCTGGATTCTGCACCTAATTTCAGTCACATAATGTGCTTATATTTGGTTTGAAATGGGAATGTTTTGGAACGCTCATCCTAATTGCTAAGTTTTGTATTTAAGACATTCTCTGTTCTGCATTTTTAGGGTATTTGTCCTGTTGTCGCTTTCTAGATGACAACCAAATAGTCACAAGCTCAGGAGATACCACCTGGTAAGTTTCTTGGATTTTCTTTCATGATGGTGCCAAAGCTGTGTGGGCTAGCCATTTAAACTTCTGTGCTTGAATATTCTTTTTTCACTTGCAGTGCTTTGTGGGATATTGAGACTGGCCAACAGACGACTGCTTTTACTGGCCATACTGGAGATGTAATGAGTCTCTCTCTAAGCCCAGATATGAGCACTTTCGTTTCAGGTGCCTGTGATGCATCATCCAAACTCTGGGATATTCGAGATGGGATGTGCAGGCAGTCTTTCACAGGTCATGTGTCAGACATCAATGCAGTGTGTGTAAGTGAAGCACTACGCTCATAAATATAGGGAGTAGGAGATCACTCGCATGTGCGCAGTGCTAGATGTTCACGGAGCTGCTGTGTGAGAAATGTTCTCATACGTTCCAACCCTTAGGAGAGTGGGTCATAAAATATTGGCAGGTTGGCTACTGTGAGTGAAGCACCCCCCCCCCATCAGTTTGACTAAGGGGAGGGAAGCCTCTTATTGGCTGTTGATCTATCAGGTGCTTTTATTTAGTTGGAAAGAGGTGCCAGTGAAGCAAGAGAACACAAAGTTCCTATTATGCCAGTCTTTGATCCAGTAGCTCAGTCCTTGATTTTCTCATGTGATCAAACTAAACATTTTATACTTCTGTGAAACATCAAGAATTAGCTTGTGGAAGAAAACACTTTGAATAGAAGGGTTTATATCTCTTAAAAATAAAAACAGATTAAAAGACCTGGCATGTTTTTAATGTGTGGGTTTAAGGTTTCATGCAAGCTTAAGGTTTCAAACAGATATACTGTATAAGATGCTATTGTAATTTGAAACCCCAATTTTTTAAAAAAAAATCTTGTAGAATATTCTTATCTACTCCAAACTTGGGTATTGTTCAGTAAAGGAGACTTCCATTTTGGAAAATAATTCCTGAGCCTGCCCCTCTTCTTGCTTTCTTGTTCCTTTTCCCTTCACCCGATTTTGTTTTCTTTGTAACTTTTGTTTCTGGTTTCAATTCCCAGTTTTTCCCCAATGGCCATGCGTTTGCCACTGGCTCTGACGATGCCACCTGTCGACTTTTTGATCTGCGAGCAGACCAGGAACTCATGATGTATTCTCATGACAACATCATCTGTGGGATCACGTCAGTAGCCTTCTCAAAGAGTGGCCGCCTCTTGTTGGCAGGTTATGATGATTTCAACTGCAACGTTTGGGACACCCTGAAGGGAGAACGTGCAGGTTAGTTGATGTCATACAAAAGGGAGCAGTCATTCCAGTGTCAACTCTGTGTAAGACTCTGCAGCTCCCAAAAGCCAATATTGTAGCTGGGGATGCTGGTTAGTTATACATCCTTCTGAATTAAATTGCCATTCTGGATTTGGGATGGGTGACAAGGGATGCCTTTTCTCATCTAATGAAGATATGCCATCTGTGATCCTATTTAGAACTGTCTGACGTAGTCACAGTAACCACGCTTTAGCTATCTCTGCACTGGATTACTTTAATGTGCTTTACCTTGGGCTGCCTTTGAGCCTAGCTCTGAAACTTCAACTGGTGAAAACGGTGGCCACCAGAATCCTGATGGAAGCCAGAGCTTGTGACACCTCTTTTGCACCAGTTACATTGGTTACCAATTCATTTTCAGGCTGATTTCAAAGTGCAGGTAATTATCTTTAAAGCCTAAATGGTCTAGGACTAGGTTACCTAAAGCATAGGTGGACAGACTTCAGGCTTGCCGGGTCTGTTTCATTTGTAACTAGAACTCCAAGATCCACTAACCAGAGATTGGTGCAAAGGACATAGAATTCTGAGCCCCAGAACTTGTTTTGAATACCAGAATTGAACAGACCTCACTGTCTTTCCACATAAAAATTCACTCCTTGTTACTCCAAACTTTCTTAATTTCAGCCGTATAATATATTGAGGAGTGGGGTGGGGGGACAGCCATTTTCCTGCCATTGTTAAACAGTTGGGATCAGAAATCCTTGGTGATTCACTGCAAATCCCTCAGAGGTCTACCAGTAGATCCAGGTTGACCTTCTGCCAACCCCTGACGTAAAGAATGGCCTTTACCCACGTGATCCTGCCTGTACACTTACATTATCATCAGATGCTCTCCTCATGTGCATGCCAGTTAGAACAGCTAGATTGCCAAATGCAAGGAGAAGGGCTTTCATGGTGGTGGCCCCTCAATTATGGAACTTCCTTGCTCTTGTTTTGTGACTTACACCTTTGGTGCAAGGCTTTAATAAATTTTTAAAAGCTCATTTCTTCAGACTGGCTTTTCCTGGGTAGGTAGTTAATGGCTGTGTTCTGGGGCTGTGATTGCTGGGGCGAAAGAACGCATCGTGGGTTTTCCCCCCTGCCCCCATGATTTGCATGATTACCCATGATGCAGCACAGGTTGCTGTGTTGTCTGAATCCAGCACGGCCGGGTTGGCTTCTCCCCCACCCCACAACCCTTGTATTGTTTGTAAGGTGCTTTGTGAGGGTGTGACCTGGTTTGCATGTTACACTAAGTCACAATGGATTATTATCGTGGGTGGTTGCAGGGTGGCTTAGTGTAACATCTGAACCCGGAGTGTTTTTTTTGTTGTGGGTTGTTTTTTGCAAACAAGCCACCCTGAGAACCCATGGCTTGTAGTAGGGTTGTTTAGGGTGGCTTGATCTCAGGGTGGCTTGTTGTGACGTCCGAATGTGGCAGGGTGATTTTATCATGGGTTGGGTTGTCAGGAACTGCTAGAGAGCTGCCTCGCAAGAGTAATGAAAACCGTGCTGCTCCTCACAACCTCATTAGTACCGCTGATATTCTCCGTCATCCCTTCTCAGCGCCCTTCAGGATGAATTTTGCAAAAAAATTCATAGGAATCTTGAAGAAAGGACACTGGAGAGTGTCGTGAGCGTTTTCACAATTTTTTTTTTTTAAGGTCCATTTTGAATATCTGCTGCTATGAATTTTGTGTTATTTTCCCTTCAGTTTTACTGTTCTGCAATTTGTGCAGTTTTCATCTCCATATCACTGCTCTGCCATGAAATCTGTATATTTCTAGCTATCTGACTCATCTGCCTTGAAATTTGCATATCTTTACCCACTCAGTCCCTGGTCTGCCTTGAAATTTGCATATGTTTAGCAATCCTGTCCACTGCTTTGTAATCTCATGTACATCTGACAGCTAGTAGTGGAGACTAATAGAGGGAAGTGACAAGCACGAAGGGGGGCGGGGAGCTGAAAGTGGCTGGTGGCTGCAGGAGAGAAGGAACTTTAGAAGTTGGTGTTATTACTTCAGTAGAACATGAAGCAGCCTTTTTTAAAAAAGGTGTTCCCTTCTAACAAGGTTGAAATTAACAGGGACATTGACATGAGGGGGATATCAGTGTGCTTGGCTAAATAGTGGACAGGTGGTCTGGTGCACTTGTGCAAGACCTTGAAAAGAAATTGTGACAGCGTTCTTGCATTCTTAAAGGCTCAGAAAATTATTTCTTTTTTGTTATCTGATGTGGGGAGGGGGCGGAGTTCCGAATGGGAAGTGCAAAAGTGGAGGGTGAAATTGACAAGGGGGCAGATGGCTATGCTGGGCTCAATAGCGAACAGGTGTTCTTGCAGTCCTGCACAGTTGCGCAAGACCCCTAAAATATATTTTTTTAAAGTTTGCAAATGCGTTCCTGTGCTTGTAAGGCCTCAGAAACTTAAATCCCCTTGGTGATTTGATGCGGGGTTTCCCTCATTACCTAGCAACCCAATGAACCAATTGCAGTAAGGGTGCTGACGCAGGGAATGAGGAAATGCAGAATTCTGCCACGAAGGCCCCTACAATATGTGCTGGCAATGGCTGAGAGGGACTGAGGGGCAAACAGGCCATGGCAAGCTGCAGAGCAGGCAATCATCTGTCGGGCATAACGGGCAAGCCAGCCACCCACTGTGGTTTATTCTCAGGGTGGCTTAACGTGACGTGCAAACCTGTCCTATACATATGTCTGAAAAGCAGGATATAAATATATTGAATAAATGGGGCTCGTATCTTTATTTTTTTAAAATGCCTCATCTCATGGCCGTCTCTTTTAACATTATCCTCTTTTGTCCATCCCTCTAGGTGTTCTTGCTGGCCATGACAACCGAGTCAGCTGCTTAGGTGTTACTGATGATGGCATGGCAGTAGCTACAGGATCTTGGGACAGTTTCCTCAGAATCTGGAATTAATCTGGCAGCTGAAACACACACACAGATCAGACACGCACACCTTCTCCACTGAGATCTGGAGAGATCAATGCTGCAGCCTATTGCTGTGAAATAACATTTCTACCTTGTATTTACAGGTGAAGTTTTTCTACTCGCTGATTATTGCATAAATAGGCTTTCTGTAAATGAAGTTTAAAAAAATCAAGTGAAGAAGTGATGGGTGGGAGAAATTGGTGACTTTTATTTCTTCAAAGGAAAAAAGTGGAGAGTAGCACATGTATTCATGGTGACAGAAGCTAAAAGAGCCAGGCCGTCTTATGTTTGGTTTGGCTGCATTGTCCTGGAGGGATCTCTGCTTGTGCCCCAGTCCTGCTAATTCTGTACCTTTTTGTACATAACTGAATATACACATAGCAGCCAATCATGTAACATTTTGTCTGTAAGTAAAGAAATAATGTTTGCATTTTTTTAAGAAACTGCATTTATATAGCTCTACATTTAACCTGAGATGTCTCCTCCTGAGTTCCACATTGGATCAACTAGATTGCCGTTTTAAATGTGTCTAAATTTTTGGTGACTTTACTGTAGATAAAGTGTGAAGTTGATGAGCTGTTTGTGGATTTTATAACAGAAGGTGTTTGAATTATTGCTTGATCTGTTTTTGATTTTGTGTCTGTTTAAAAGAAACAAACCCCAATGACTTTTTGCGACACCTAGCGCCTTACTTGCTCGTTGACCTATTTATTTAAATATGAGGTTTGTTCCCCCCAGTGCCATCAGATCCTGGTCAGGCTGTTGGCAGCTGGGGACTTCAAGCACCATGGAGCTGAATAGGTCATCAGATGCGCCCTTCAAAAATAAGAACTGAAATTTTGGGGTGTCCAGATTTTGAGCTTCCAGCAGCCTCTAATGTGACTTGGCTCAGCATGTATGTTGAGGGGACAGGCATTCCTCTTGCTAAACGGCTGAGCCAATTAATGATGGCTATATAGAGAGAGTTGTGGACAGGATGTTTTTAACCTACTATAACTGGCCTGTTCTGTCTGGCGTGACGTTGAATTTAGAGCCACTTCTAGTAAAGATGCTTGATATGTTTCTTATTGGACTGTTCCACCCCTAATGCAGGTTGGCCATAGTCTGTTTTGAATGCATCTCCCCTGTCCTGCATTAAAATTCTCCCGTATATACAGAGGTGAATATGGTTCAGGTGGAAAACATCTCCCTGGTATACTAGTTCCCCACATGCAGAGAAGTAGGAGTATAGTCAGATGAACTGTAACTTGTGTACAGCCTTGCGAAGTCTGTAGCAGATGCCCTGTCATTATTTGAATTGGCTCTTGAAGTTGTTGATGCAGTTGCACCTAGCAGCCGCTACAGGGAACACTGAAAGTTCATTCTGATACTGCCCAGTTACACAGTGGGTTACCCAGACATTCCTAAGTAGAACAGAGTTGCGGGGTGTGTGTGTGTGTGTGTGAGAGAGAGAAAGAGAGAGAGAGAGAGAGAATCACATGACAGCATTAACTAGGGAATTGCCTTCCCCTATCTTCACCTCTCTTTAGAATGTTGTATCCCAGTTTTAAGATCCTGATCCATTAATTACTGTAGCCTCGGCCTTTTATTTAGAGCCAGTTGTGGAAGGGCATTGCAATGAACAAAGCACTGCAACTCGAATTCCTAGTCCCTTAAATTTTTGTATGAAATGAAGTTTATCCCACAACAGTTCATAAGAACTCCCCTGTTCACAGAAGTATGGTAAGGGTTGGCTAGAAATAGATTTTTTTTTGGAAATCACTGAAATCTATTATTTGCTGCTGGTAAAAACGTATGTGTGCTTGTAGCAGATATTAAGTGAATCTGGCCCTTATGGAAGTATTTGGGGGTGGGCATGGGAGATGGATCCAGCCCTTAGATGTGCACAGACGATGAATTTTTTCATGTTGTTATATGCCCCCTTCTCAAAGTGTCTAAAGAGAAAGAGGAGCTCTTAAAATAACCCCAGTTCCTCTAGCAAACATCAGTAGCTGTTAAAACAGATTTGTTGCTGAACCATCTGTTTTCTCACATTTTAACCAATTTTTTAGCCCTAATTTCAGCCTTTTTCAGTTTGCCCTGTCTACAGTGGTAAAAGTGCCAATCCATGTGCCAAGCACAGGAGATTTAGGAGCTGTAAAAAAGGATACTAATACTTCCTTAATGTGTGAAGATGCATGTTTCTGCCAAAAACAAATAGTGATTACATGTGTAGAACCAAATTCACAAGCACCTAGCAGTATTTTCTCCTTTTTATATGGATCACTCTGTTCAGATCCAGTATCGATGCTACCTGAGTCAGAATAGTGGTCACACAGTGTTTTAGCACTTATTGATGATCTTGACTGTTATAATCCAGATCTATGATCAGGCAGTCATTCCGAATTTTGTAGGAAGTACTTCCAACAAAAACAACTCTGCAGCTGTTAGTCTCCTTTATAACCGACACAACCACCTTTTGGAATGACTTTACGATTGCCTTAGGCCAATAAGAAGAATGTGATTCTTGAACAGAAAATGCAGTACAGTAGCAGCAGAAAACTCTGAAATTAGGATTGGATGTTCAGTACGGCAAACAAGCTGGCAGATGTTATACAGCCTTATGGAATTTGAAAAATATGCCCGTTATGCTTTGTCCTAGTTCAAAGATAACAGTTTGATCCATGGAACGACTCTCACGTGGTGGATACATTTAGCACAATAGGTCATTCATACAGCTTACTTGTCAATGAAGCTGTAAGCAATGGCTGGATTTCTGGCTTGTCCTGTCTCCTAGGACCCTAAGTGCCAATTGTGAGAATTAACTGATCCACTGATAAGTGTTCATGTGCGTATGCATGCACTTGAGAGTTACTCTAGAGCAACCCCATAGATATAAGCAGTTGCATCTGAAATGAAACCCAGCTACATTCTTTGCCCTTTACTTTCACATGCACGCTTTACTGCTGTTCTTCAGTGTTGTCAATCCCAAGGGCAGTTGATTAGCATGCGTGTACATGGCTGAGAGCAACTGCACACCTGTTGAGATTTGATAGTAAATTTGCATGTATGTAGATGTTTTGGCTCCATTGTACAAAATGCACATTGGCAAATACCTCTTGCTTCCTTTACAGGGAATGTGGCATCCCTTAAAATGACAGACCACCCCTTTTTATTTAGCCACATACTAATCCTGATGTACTGGACCTTGTAGGTTTAGCACCATTCATGTTGGACACAACCTATTCAGCATAATTTTCTCTGAAAAAAATGGGATATATGTGAGCGCATAGCTGTCATCTTGTGTACCTTCCATTTGGTTTAATGGACCTTGTTCAGGGTGATACAGTATTACAGTGGAGTTTGAGCTGTAGGCTATTTATGTAAAACCATCAAAAGGTTATTGCTGCAGTAATGTAGGATTACTCTTGCTTCCAAGAACACAAGGAACGTATGTTACTTGAAAATTCACCTCCCTATTTGGGTTCAAGTAGTTAAGTTTGCCAAGTTTGTTATTTGAGAAGCACCAGCTGAACCTGAAGTCTGTGCATTGGAAATACAGGCCTCTCCCAAGAGAATACTAATTCTTCCCTCTGTGTTCTTGGCTGCTCTCTGTGACTCAATATGGGGATCGTTATCTGTGTGGCCATATTATTTAGTACAAGTTTACCAAATATATTTACCTAACCAGCGCCTGTCAATGATGTGTAGCCAGAGTGGAAAAGCTGGTCATTGGCAATCTCTGTTGGAGGCGAGGAAACTCGCTGTAGGATGTCCCCAACTGACGTACATTGTACAATATGTGGGTGGGGGAGGGAAGATTTGCCATGTGGATGCCAATAGCTGTGAAGAGTTTAATGTATATAGACCACATCATGTTAAGATAAATCACAGCTTTCTGGATTATGTGTGTCTGCTTTGTTAGCTCCAAGCCAGGTGCTCTCCATCTAAAATACCTTGAATTTTTCAGGGTTGATGCCCGTGATTCTTTTTTTTTGTACACTGAAGTTAAAAGGTTTGATACCAAATAAGAAACAGTATGGCATCTTTATCTCCAAACTGCAATTTAGCCATTTCTCTTACATGTTTGAAAAATGTGATTTAACAAGAATTGGGGTGAGCTGCAATTTGGAGAGAATAACATTTGCTATTTCTGAAACTGTCCCGCAGCAAAAATCCATATTGGTTTAGAATATAGGCAGAACATTCAGAGACAGAGTTATTTTTTATTCCCGTACCATTTCCCCACCAGATTTTGTGTGTTATGCAGATGTGAGTGTGACTAGATAGGTAAACAGTTGTTAGCTTCAAGTAGCTTGTGTATTGGAGTGGCAATACCATTTCCAGTAGATGTAACAAAGCTGGGATTGACGGTGCCAAAAAATGAAAATGGGCAACTATTTAATAAGTGGGGTTTAAAAACATTCCATATGGTGGCTCAAATGGCATGGAAAGTTCCTCATCTGTAGGCTTCAGTCACAGGGAAAGTCAAGCCAAGCCACACAATGCCTCTACTTCTCTGTGGCTGCAATAGGGCTCTCTATGTGACCAGCCTACAAATAACAAATTCCCGCTGTTGGTGGAATCCAAAGCCCTGCATGTGTACTTGGTCTTTTCAGTGTTCTCCCCGCCCCCCAGCCCTCACTGCAGCCCCTGTTGAGTCCTAGAAAAGTTACCCCTTCCCAGGGGGAGGGTCTCTTGAGTAGCATTGCGGCAGCATGAGGGGCTGCAGTTGGAAGGGAAAATCAGCTCCTCCATGTATGCATGGAATCATCTTAGGCCCATGTGCAGGACACTTTTGGATCCTGGCCATTGCTTAGAAATGTCAGGTTACAGTTTCTTACCTTGGAAATGGGGGTCTCTGTTAGCCTTCCCCATCTTAAGCTGGCACTCCTGCTGCCCAAGTAACTTCTTCCACATTTGAGGCACTGCAAGTCTCTCTCTTTTCTTTTAAGTCAATTATTGTATAAAATACACGCAAGACTGTTAAATGCTCCGTGATGTTATGGTGAGTCTGTGAACAGTGTTACTAATGACTTATAAATGATAAGATTTTTTTAAAATGTGCCTGACCTTCCTTGTGCCACACAACGTTTGGTTTTTAACTAATATGGGCATCTTAAGAGATATTTCAAACCTTCGTTTTTACAACACAATGGTGCTCTCTTTGTTTCCTCCTTGCTGCGACGCATTGCCACATGTGTATACTTGCATCTTCATTCAATGGAACTGCGTCTAATTGTTTTCAGAAATGGGTGGTCTTTTTACCTTTGCTCTTACTAATGACTTATTCCAACTTTTCACATCCAGGATGTGTGTGTGTGCATGGTAGGTTGTGTTTTTGTTTTTTGTTTTGACCTTCACTTGTTTCCAGCTTCTTTTGAGGAAAACCTTCCAAAACATTTCCAGGTACCAAGTGATTCTGCACTGCCTTTTGGATTGTGTATTCAGAAAGTCTTAAATCAATTTATTTAACCTTATTAAAAACAAAGAACCCAGGGACTTGTGCCATTTTGTTCTTTAACAGTGCTGTTGTATAAAAACTTCCCTGTGGAAAAAAAATCACTTGCTATGAATTGTTTATAGTTTTTCCCCATAATGAATCTTTCCTTTGTATTTGTACAGTGGCTCAGTGAAAGATGTTGCCCTGACTTGACATTGTAACCAATAAACAACTGCTTTTAACTAGGAATTCCCTGCTTGTGGTGATTCATCTTCCTTCCCTCTCTCCTGCTTCTTCAGAAAGGTGACTTAATATGGGACTTAACTGTTTAGCACCTAGACCAATTGGAATTAATGGGGCTTAAAGTATGACTATCTGGATTCAACCCAAAATTCCTAAGAAGCAGGTACGTTCCATAATTACACTACCATTGATAAAATGCTATGAACAAAAAGGGGAGATTAAAATATTGGTATTCCTCAAAATAGAAGAAAAATTAAACACTTGAATGTTCACGCTTGCATCCAAATTGATAACCAGAGTATGTCCATTAGCTATAATTAGATTAAAATGAGCATTCCAGAAATGGACAAAATCCTGCTTAAAACTTACGTTCTAGGAATGGCTTGCCCCCTACCTTTCCTAAATGTAACCAGTTAATTGTTTCATGAAACTACCTGGACGGAACACTGAGAATGTTTAGGGTGGTATAACAATTTTAAATGAAGTATGTTCTGGGCTATATTCTATAAATGACATTTTTTCCTATTCGTTTGCAACCCCAATCTGGGCTGTCAGATTATTCATCAGTTCTTTGTCTGGTTTAGAACTGCATCATTGATATCCCAAAAATCTTATTGGAGCTACAGTTAATGTAAGAGAAGAAATCCTTCTGATAAGCTCCTGAAGTTCCTCGCAAGCCTACTGCATATGAAGATCATTTGCTTTGGGAGATACACAGTGCAAACACCTATTAGGGCAGAATTCTATGGGTTGCGCTCCCAATAGACAGAGGGCTCAGAGTTCAATACCATCTGCCCATCCTGTGCTTGAGGTCAAGAGCCAGGCAGGGCAAGAGGACGGAGGCAATCATCCCTCTGTTGCTTTGTTTAAAATGCAGAAAGCAGGTAGATGGGTCTCTGAGCCCATCTAGCTAACTTAGCTTTTGTTGGGTGGGGCAGAGACTGGAGAGCCCATGCATATTGCTTGTTGGCCTAGCCTGACCCCTCCCACCCATATGCCCTGTTCTTTCCCTGTCCGACTTCTCTTACGAGGTTGCAGTTGCAGCCTTGTAAGAGAACCTTTCAGCAGTGACAGGGAGGGAAGATTCATAGTCAAATCTTCTTCAGGCTCATAGCGCTGTCTGAATAGGAACACTCCAACATTGTTACAGGTCCCACTTGTATATATGAATAGCAATCACTGTTTGTTCCTTATATAGCCAAAATGGCACCACCTATGTGCAAAAGCAGACATATTGGAAGGTTCAGGGGAGCCCTGAGGTTTGCTGAAGTACAAATAAGCTGTAAGCTTATGAGGTTGTGTGTGATGGGCTATTAACATAAGACACTTCACTGCCAAATCTCTTAAGTTTTATTTAGTTAAAACTTCTAACAATGAACTTAGAATCTTGAAGGAAAATACTGATTGTCATGGAATAATGAGGTTTAAAACTCCCACTTGACCAGACATCTGGCAGTGAGCCTTTGCAGTTGAGAGAATAGATTGTGATTTATGCTAAAGAATCTTCATACGTAACAGCCAAAGAAACAAAAAAAAAATGGAACCATGTGTATGACAGTAGCAGATCAAGAAAGCAGCTAATTAATTATTTTGTGGTGAGGCTATCGGAATAGCTTTCATCAAAGATAAGGGTCAGTATTTAGTGTTCTTTGGCCAGTTTTAAATAACTACAAAAACATGCATGTCAAAGCTAGAGAGATTCACATAAGTACAAAATGCTCTTAGGGAAACATGGAGCTTAAATACTTGCAACTTCTACCAGTTTACGTAACTTCTGTATTGTTCAAGTTGTCACTTAGCTGCACATTTCATCGAATTTTAGAACCTTTTCTGGCTGTATTTATAATTAATTCCACCACCACCCCTTCCAGCATGGGAACAGAAGAGCCACATGAAACATTTCAAGTGCACCAGAGTAAAAATAAAAGAACAAATTTCATTTGTTGCTGAAGAAATAAGTCTAGGAGTCCAGCAATTCTTTTAGGAGTCCAGCAATTCTTTTATTAGCCCTTTGTGAGCAGTGACCTCTCATTATCAAGCACCACTCCAAGAACAGGGGCTCTTTCACAACTAAAGCTAATTCTCATTGGTTTTTAAAACATGCATATTCATATTTTCCCTATTAAAAACCATTTCTGTGCCAAATACGTCGTGAAAAGCAATTCATAAATTAACACATTATTGCACTTTCATAGTAAGGGCATGAGCGACTGAAGCATCTACAGGTGGCCAGTTTGTGATGGGAAGATGCCAAAGAAAAAACATGACTCAAAACCAGAGGATCCCTTGATTATGCAGAGGACACAGATGGACCACCACCACCACCGGGAGGGTCAATGGGCCATAAACACTGCTATGGTTATGCATTAGCCCAATAATTGATAGCTTGCTCCCTATGACGTGCTAGCCCTTAAAATGCAGAGCTGTTTTAGTCAGACACCTAACTTTTAGGATGCTTGAGATGTGATAGGAGAGGGGAGGAGGGGGACAAGCCAGTTTGGCATCTCAGCCCCCTGCCCCCCTGCCGCTTTGTCACATGCAATAGCCTGTGATCTTTTCATTTACTCCAGGATCGTTAATTTTAGGCATGTGGCCTAAAATTAAGTACTTGGGGCTGAATGATACACATGAATTGTGGACACCCAGACATCTCAAAACTAAATTATATCACAGCTAAGTTAGAAGGTTGGTGGTTGGGGATGGGTGTGTACCTAGACACACTACTGTACAGAATTTCATGGCAGATGTTACACCTCCCACCCTTATTCCAGTTTACCACACATTACAACATTCCATTGGCTTTCAAGAACTGCCATTTGGGAAAAGGATGCATATGTATATTATGCCATCACTCAAGTATCTGCTAAAAGAGGGCGCTAGCTAATCTTAACTGAGGATCTCTTGTTTGTGAGGGTATTAAAGCTTTAAATAAGCAGTGTGAAATCTGAAAGTCTCAGCCTTTCAACCAAATGAGAAATCCAAAGTTGCACCTTATGCCCAGACAGACTGATGGTCTCTGCATTCAAACTCCATAAAGCCCATCTAAAATTTGTCATCACTTTATACTTCAGGTCTGTAACAGAGCCTTGGAAACGGCCAGCAGCACCCATTGCCATAGGGAATTCCAGCTAACACAAGACTTTGACAAAGGACTGAGCATGGACTCTTCTATTCTCTTCCTGGATACCAGAAAGAGGGGTTGCCCCTTAGGGCAAAAACTAATAAAAAATACTATGTGTTTGCTAGTTTATTATTTTACATCTCCAAATAAATTTTATATGCACCAGTAAATATAAATTATTTCTCTTACGAAAACTTGCAAAATGATTCAATCAATGGGAAATACTGCTTAGCTGCCCTAGCTCTCCAGCGCAGTTCATAACCTAAGCGTCAGAAGAGCCAGGCAGCACTGGACAAGTAGAACAGGGGCTTCAAAATTCATGTGACTGGAGGGGTGTGTGTGGGGGAAATAGTGTTATCTTCTAAATTGGACCTGGAGCATCAGAAAACCACGAGGCCGGCTCTTCATTTCTTCTTCTGAAGAAAATCCTTTGTAAAACAGTCAAATTCATTTTCTAGGCGAATAGCATTTCTCCTACAAGACAAAGAGGAAAAAATGGCTGGCCCTAGATGGATATGTGGTCTCTTCTCCTCCCAAACCCACATAGAATTTTTAGCAAAAGGAAATCAATTGCTTGTATCCAGTGGAGGCTGGTGGCTCCACTGTCAGTGGGGTATTGAATCCTTTCCAGGTTTCAATCAGAACTCTAAGGAGCTATCACAGCTTGGTTGGCTCCTTTAGAGATCTGACTGAAACCTGGAGCAGATTCACCACCCCACTGACATCAGAGCCACCAGCTTCCACTGGTTGTACCTAAGGATAGTCACTGTTGACAGGAGTCTGCCAGTGGAACAGGAGGGAGACAGATTTTGATGAAAATTTTCCACAATTGGCTACAACCCAGTGTGATTTATACCTGTACAAAATCACTCTGATACAGAGTAAACAGGATATTAAGAGACAGAAGGCTGATGGAAATGTTATGCCCTTCACATGAACACCGTCAAAAAATAGCTGTGCACGGCAGCACCTGCAATGCATTGATTTCTAAGTATTTTGCCCTTCTTCAAAAAACAGCATGTAGGAGTGGCTTACAAAATTTCACACACACAATGCAACACCACATAAGAAGAGTGCAGCAGAACAAAATACTGTGATTTTGATTTCTGTAAAAGGAGCTTCAACATGTGGATTGGCCCAGAGAATCTGCTTCAGGTGCAGCCAGAAATGTGCAGTACAGATGTGGAAGCCTGTCATGCAAGGGAGCTGGTCCATAGGGTCAATGTCAGGGATGCTGTGAGGTGCTCTTGCTACATGGAAGCCATTATGCTTGGGCTGCACTCTTATGACACTGGGATGAACTCATAGGAGGCAGAGAGGGGCAGAACCTGTTTACCCGCTGCATTCCAAGTTTATGGATTCCCCAATCCCATTTCGGGAAGACAAGGAGAAGGGCCAGAGGACAATAAGGAAAGGCCAAAGCACCCACACAAAGGCCTTTGCTTGTTCTCAAGAGGAAGGAAGGGCCACATCACAAGAAGCCCTTTAGCGATCTCGGCCATTCACAACGGTAGCCAGGGCCGACAGTCCTAACGTGAAATGGAATTTCCTATATGCTTATGCTTACAAGCCCTCATGGGTCCCCTCCGATTTAAGAGAGCTTCAAGGCTCTATTTACCTGTCACTTAAGTAACTACTACTACTACTTTGGAGCCATCAGCGCACAAGGTGCTATCTAGAGTAATCTACGCTCCAAGAAGCTTAAAACCTACGCTTCAGTAGTGGAAAGGTAAAAGAGGGGAAGGGAGGGTTAAATTAAAACAATGTCCATGTGTGTGATGCATGCACTCACCGAAACGTGCTTTTGCTTACACATGCATCACACAGGTACAGACGCCAAGGCCGACACAGCTCCCCGCATGCAAACAGACGGGGTGAAACACATTTTGCAAGTTATATGCAGGGCTCCCTTTGAAGATGGTTCAGAAGCTCCAAACGGTGCAGAATATGGCAGCCAGAATTCTGACTGGCATGTCTCATCTTGCTCACTTTATGCTAAAAGAGCTCCACTGGTTACTTGTTCATTTCTGAGCCCAAATTCAAGGTGCTGGGTACTTTAAAGCCCTAAACGGCTTGGGACCCAAGTAACTGAAGGTGCACCTGCCCATAGTTTAAGATCACTCGCCGAAGCCCCTCCACATAATTCTTCCTTCAGAGGTATCAAGGTCATCTACAAGGGCTTTCTCAGCAGCGGCATCCCCAGAGAGGTTCACCTAGCACCCGCACTATTACCGTTTCAGTATCAGGCAAACTCATTTTTATTTACCAAGGCACTTAAGTGTCTTTAGCCTCTTTTGAGATTTTATCGGTTGCTTTTCTCTTTGGTGTATAATTTAATTAAATTGCTTACTTGTATGCTTTCTACACAAGCCTGAACTCTGGTATGATTAAGGTGGTATCTAAAAGTTTGAAATAAATTTTAAAAATAAAATAGAAAAGGGGTCCTCCTGATCAAGTTAAACACCCTCCCTCCTGCCCAGCTCAACACACAGGCATGTCCAAAAGCACTTTGAACAAACATGGAAAATCTCTTTGATCTGCCTGCTCCTTGGCAGCGCATTTTGAGAGCTGGCCCCAGTCGCTGCAACAGCAGCCTCCCTCAGAGCTATTTACCGTAGATGCTTTGAGTTCTTCTGGATTTTTTCTAGCTGCGTAATTCCTTTGGATAACCTTGCAATCTCTTCTTCCAGGTTTCTCTCTTTGATGTCAACTTGCTGGCACAGACGAGCAAATGTTGTGGCCATTTCCCTAGGACAGAGAGAAAGTGAGAGCCATAAAGCCCAGTCCACCACCTTGTTTCACCGAGTGGTGCCATCAGGGCAGACTTTGGGGCAGAAGTCCAGGGCCCCACTCAGCAGGATGGGCAGGATTGCTCCCAAATGCAGCAGGGCTAGCTTAACACATCGAGTTGGGGGTTGGACTCGATGGCCTTGTAGGCCCCTACCAACCCTTCTATTCTATTCTATTCTATTCTATTCTATTCTATTCTATTCTATTCTATTCTATTCTATTCTATTCTATTCTATTCTATTCTATTCTATTCTATTCTATTCTATTCTATTCTATTCTACTCTACTCTACTCTACTCTACTCTACTCTACTCTACTCTACTCTACTCTACTCTACTCTACTCTACTCTACGAACACATTTTGAAGGAAGTGAAGTAATACCTGTTACCACCTAAAGAGCCCCCCTACCCCCAGCCATAAGACCATCAAGTCCAGAGTCTAAAATTACTTAATCGTGTCATTGGTTTCATGCTGGAAGCTCCAAATGGAAAACTGGCAACAAGATGAAACCCCCTCTGACTTCCTACCACAAACCTATATGCATGTATGACCAAGCACTCAATTCAAAGTCTTTCCTTACTTCTAAAGCAGGGGTGGGCAACTTGCAGCCCTCCAGATTGTTTGGCCTACAACTCCCATCAGCCCTAACCAGCAGAGCCAGGGTCGAGGTATCATGGGAGTTGTAGGTCAAAACATTTGGAGGGCCACAAGTTGCCCACCCCTGCTCTAAAGGGAAGAAAAGGTTTCACATATTTTAAGTACAGTCAACACTCAGTCTGAGGAAGTTCTGTGGCATGTGAATACAGCTGCCTCAGCCCAATCTCTTTTGCCATTATGCTCGATGAAACAGAAATGGCCTATTGTAATAGCATTGAAGAATTAGCTACCAGTAAAAGCAAATCCTGATCTTTTCATTCTCTGGAGTGTCTTATTAAAAAAAAATGCCCAGTCGTAGGAACAGAACTAAAGACACAAAGCAGTTATGAATAGCACAATTGAGTATCTTTTCCATAATTTCTTCTAATCTCAGAGTCTTGCAGGTTTATACCATAACAGAGTTCCCTCATTAAAGGCTTCTATAAAACTGTCAGAATTAACAGCTGGACTACACCTGATGAAGACTTTTGAGTTACACTGAACTCTAAATCCTGATGTGACAAGTAATTGTCAGCAAGGTTGAGCAAAAATAAACTTTTTTTCCCTTCCACTATTTCAACTAGGCAGTGACTTGTTTTCAATCTTAACTGAAGAAATATACAAATATATTTGTATATTGTACATGCATATAAAGTACTTGTACACAGATGTGTACGATACTAACCGAAACAGAGGACATCAGGGGGAGGAAGACTACAGCTAGGCATCCAACCATTGTGCCTGAAGCTAAAGAACACTGTTAAGCTGCAGTTTTGTGGCACAAAAGGGTCAGGTAGAACATGTGACATGATTTGATTTTTTTTAATCATCAAGAGACTGAAAAAGGATAACTGTAGGGAGTGTAAAAAGGGGGGTGCAATAAGCGAAGGAAGAAGAAGTGTCCTGAAACTTTCAGGGCAGGGGAAATTAATTAAGTTGCTGTACAGCAGGTCACAGATCCTTGAAAAGACCTAAGAACAACTTCTCTATTCAATCTATTGTGTCACATTCAGTAATGGAAACACATGCCAATACCCAGGCACATCTTTCGGTGGGCCTGCATGGGTTTCCTTTGAGGACCAGTGCTGAGGAATATGCACAAAAGAAACTTTTTCCTTTGGGACAGAAGCTCAAGTTACTAAACAGAGGAGACGTACTGTTGCACCTGGTGGCTGCAATTTGCACTGGTAAAGTTGACGATCAACTGCAGTTTTTCCATGGCGTAGTTCACAAACTGCTGCTTGAAGGCTCGCTCTTTGGCTTTGGTTGTCCAGGTGAGCCTCTCGTAGAGATACAACAGCCCATACATACTCAAGGAAAGCGAGATGACCTTCCAGCCGACAGTTCTCCAAACCTGGAAGAGAAGCACTAGCTCAGAACTTGTGTAGGATCTATCAGCTACATCAGGGCTCCCCAACATTTTTGGGTTGGTGGACACATTTGGAATTTTGAGAGTGTTTGTGGGTGCTCTCACAAAATGGTTGCCATAGGGTGCTTGCCCATTCATAAAATGGCTGCCATGGTGGGCATGGCCACTCACAAAACACTCATTTCCCAGAAAGGAAAGTGCTGAGGCTAAAAGTAACTTGTCCAAGACACTAAGTACAAAGGCAGAGGGTGGGGGTCTGAGCTCCAAAACACAAAGCCACTCTTCTGAACCCAAATAAAGATAGCGCTGGAAGCACCGTTGGCATCATGGTGGCGAACCCAGAGATATATGGATCAGACAAAAGAGTGAACATTTGCTAGAAAACATTTGTTTGAGGAAGAAAACTTACAATTACCTCTCCTTGAATGAGCCACCCCAGCCTATTAAGATCTTTAGAGAGGGCCCTGTTCAAAACTCCACCATCCTCAAGGGGGTTAGATCGGTGGCTGGAAGGAGCCAAAGCTTTTCTGTAATAGCTCCAAGGCTACAGAATGATTTCCTAACGAGATTCATCAGTGACCCTCTGCATGGGCTTTTTGTTTTTTAAAAAAAATGCAAAGCCAACTGTTTCTCACAAGCTTTCGATAGAACGGCAGAAGCTCTTGGCTTTTTACTTGCTATTTTTACAGTGCAATTCCCAGCATCCGCCAGCCAGCATGGGGAGTTGTAGGACTTATTTCTGTATGCATAGAATTGCACCCTTAATTTACTGTTTCTTTTGGTGTTATTTTTTGTGCCAGGTTTGCTGCTTTCTTAAGGTTTGTTTGTTACTTTTAGGATTATGCTCTATTTACTCTTAATTTTTGTAAGTTGCCTTAAGCAATGGGATTCAAGACAGTTTTAAGTTTATAAAGAAAGGCTGCAAGCCATTACATCTTCATAAGGAACAGGTCTTTGCATATCAGTGAAATGATCGCAAAGCTGGAAGAGGATTTTGGGGTGTCTTCCAGCATAGCTGCCCCTCCCTGCAATAGCAGGAGTTCCTGAACAAACTTGGGACAGATGTTCTTCTATGCCTTCTTGAAAAATTGCCAGGAAAAGAATTTCTACAGCCTCCCGTGCCAATTTGTTGCAGTGGCTGACCGTTAACAGGCAACTTTTTTCTTTTTAATAGGCTACCCTCATCTAATCTGCTTATATTTAGGCCGACTGCTTCTTCCTTTTCCTAAACAAAACAAATGTGATAAATCATTATATAGGAAGATGGATTTCCAAACTGAAGCCTCAATTATTAAAAGCAAGTGGCCCTGTTCCCAGGGGTTGTTTGTGGCCATGGAAAGTTAACCTTTAGGATGGGGTGCAAGGACTGCCACATCAGTGTCATGTCACATCGCAGGACTTTGTGCCACTAACAACTGGGCAAGTTGGTTCTGCTACCCTGATAACTGTCATATATAACAGAATGGTGTCCTGGAAGAGATGCTGCATGCACAGGGCTGGGAGGGAAGTTGGGGCCATGTAGACCTGGGTTGGGGAAAACTCTCAAAGGTGGTGGGGTGGGGGGCAGGTGTGAGGCAGAACAGCACCCACTAGTAAGGAGTGGGCAACTTGTGGCCCTGCAGGTGTTTTGGCCTACAACTCCCATCACCCTTCACCACTGGTTATGCAAGCTAGGGTTGCTAGGAGTTGGAGGCCAGAACATCTGGAACACCAAAAGTTGCCCAGCCCTGCATGAGGACATGCTGTCCATCCCTAGGTTTTATTTTCCCGAGATTTCTCGTGAAGGCAGAGTCGCCCAGGATACTCACCAGTCCTCCAACAATGACGACTGTCATGGAGGTCCGGGATGTCAGGGATGCCAGACTGGTGACCAAAGAGACCATGAGCTCCTCCTGTGAGGCATTCTCTGGCGCCAGAGCCGGAGCACTGGGGGCACAAGGGGTGGAGGCGAGAGACCTGGGGATCTAGGAGAGAAGGACGCAGACTCTGAGATCAGCCAGCCCAGGAGAACCAGGGAGTGAGAGGGCGGGGAGCACAGCAGCAAGATTTCATCTTAGTGTGTTCGTGATCCAAAACAGGAATCTAGGGGGATGAAACCATTTAAGGGCAGGGCTGTGGTCTGAAAACACACAGTGCGTCGACCTTAAAGGGCTTTGAAATCTGGGGAGGGCTGCACTAGAGTAAAATAATTTCCTGCACCCAGGCAGTCCAAATTCTGCAGCATTATGCAAGTTTTGCAATCTTTGCTCTATTGTACATAGCCGAGCCCAACATCCCAGGAGAAGTACCTATGTGCTAATTATTCCACCCTGAACAATATTAAACTTACACACCTTAACAATTCTGCAATTTTTATTAATCTTGTCACTGGAGCTCTGCAGGCCACCAAAGCCCCAATCACATGAAAGCTTATTTGGCACAACTCAAAGACAGCTTTGGGCTACGGGAGGAGACCCAAATCTGTCTGGAATTACCTGAAAAACACTATGGCCCCAGTCTAAGGTCAAGAGAGCTTTATGCATGTGAACTGGCACTTAAGTGCACCAGATTCCCTGTCATTCTTGTTTGTGGCAGCTTTGAACACGAACACACAGGTACGTGCAATCAGTCATGCAAGCGCTCCACCACTGAAGTGAGTGGGGGAAGAAGCCCTCATGTATGCAAGATGCCCATATTTACACTGGTGATGCTATTTGCATGTGGCGGATCACAATCAGTCTGTACAAGCGGCAGAACAAGCTGAATTATCTGGAGCAGGAGTAAGCAACATCCCCCCCTGCCCTTCTATGTGACCCCCCCTGCACCCTGCTGTATTTGCCTATGGTGGCCTATATATAGGGGGCGGTAGGAGTCCATTTGGAATATGCCCCTACTGTGCACCATCACATTTCAGCATTGCACGTGGAGCCGGGACAGCAGTGGCCCTGCCCCCAGTGTGTTTGGTGGGGGGAAGGCAAAATTGGCCCCCAAACTCACAGAAGTTGCACACCCTTGATCTAGAGAAACCTTTGAAGCACTCACTGCAAACGTTGGTTCCGCCATGCCCAGGAGCATCCTCTGAGTGGTTTTAGGGCTCAAGAACCGGCTGATGAGGGCAGTCCAGCCCAGGGAGAAGCGGAACGTGATATCCTCTTGGAAATCTGAGCACAGACTATGGCAGTTCAAATCGTAGCTGAGGTCAAACTTCCTGCAGGGAATGAGCAAGTGGATCTTATTCTGGACATCTGAAGGCAGCAGGGGTTGAAGGTTTTCTATTTAAAAAAAAAGACAAAAAGTGGCTTAAAGGCAATATTAAACTGATTTCCAAACTCTGCTCCATCTTGTTGTGGCTGCTTGTGGTACTCAATGAATGCTTATTCCATGTGTGCATTTTAATTGGCATAAGATTAAGCCAGTGTGGTGTAGTGGCTAGAGTGTTGGACTGGGAGTCAGGAAATCCGGGTTCTAGTCCCCACTCAGCCATAGAAACTCACTGGGTGGCCTTGGGCCAGTCACAGACTCTCAGCTCAACCTACCTCACAGGGTTGTTGTTGTGAGGATAAAATGGAGAGAAGGAGGATTATGTACGCTGCCTTGGGTTCCTTGCAAGAGGAAAAAAAGGCAGGATATAAATGCAATCAATCAATCAATCAATCATAATGTAAGATTACAAACCAGATCTGTCTGAGTGACAAGAGAAAAGCATTTTAGTTTAAAACAATGCATCCCCACCCCTCCCCAAATAGCAACGCAGACCACAAAAGTACATACTGACTTGTTCATGGAATAATTGGTCAGAATTGAACTAAGATAAACCAAGATAAAATAGCGGTCACTGCCCCAAATCCCCAATTTACCTTGAAGATGATTTTTGATTACCTCATTAAGACACTTGGCATAGGTGTTGCCATCTTGAACTGCTGTATGTAAGCATGGCAGGAGGACTATATATACAGGATAAAGTCCAAGATGATTCCCCCCCGCGCGCGCACACACACACACACAGAGAAATCCAAAGACCCAGGTAAACAGGATTTGCAGTATAGAGATTATAAAAAAATTAAGCCAGGAATTGAATCTTATGATGAATTCAATTTATCTCTAGTCTGGTCTATACATGAAACAGAATGAGGTGGTCAAGTTCTGAGGTGGTATAACTGGACTGGACTACCTCAAACTACAGGCGAGGTAAAATTGCAATTTTGAATGCTTCCTTTTTCTATCTACCTGCAAGTAGAAAGCTAGCACAGGAAGTTGAAGGCAGGGCTAGAACCTCTCACCTGTTGTGCTAGATTTCTACTTGAAGAGAAGCATCTTTTAAAAAAAATGCAGGGGGGCATTCAAAAAATGGTAGCCACACACATGCAACCTGAACTGGTCCAGTTCACTCAATCCACTTCATTCTGCTGGGTAGAGACCAGGCCTTAATTAAGCAACTTAGATTTCAAGTAAGATTTCAAAACAGCAGAGGAAAACGAAAGATTGGCTTACCCAGCCGGCAGCCCATGTGAAGCACCCCCACACGTGTGCAGAGCTATTTGCAGGCTTGCAAACCCACCCAGGCTTATGTAGAGGCACCAATTATTTGCGGGTGGATACACCCCAGCCTCAATTTGTACAGCAGCAGCAGCAAGAAAAGGGCCATTGTGATAACAGAAATCAGGCCTACCTCCACACGATTCCAGCCATGGCCCCCCACAGCCTGAGAGGCCACTGTGTGTGGCTGGTGTGCTGCATGAACCAGGCCTTAGCCCAGCCTGACCAAAGACAGCAGCCTTGCAAGGCTGAGGCAATGGGAAGCTGGTGGCCCTGAAAAAGCCCAGGCCGAGAGAACCGAGGACATCTCTGTGCCAAAGACATATGACTGGTTAACACAAGCATGGGCCCAAAACTACACCCAAGGGGACAGCAATGGGATAGCCCTGCTGTTTCTTGAAGTTCGGATCTGTAGGATTGTAGCCAACAGGAGCAGGCGGAAGGAACATCAGGGCCTGCTCCATTTGGACTACCCACCACCATAGGCCTAACTGACATCAACTGCCCTGTGGGGAAGAGGGAGCACGGGAAATAGGGGCAGGCCCAGGGCATCATCAGGGCCTGGTCGAACTGGACAGAAGGAACATCAGGGCCTGCCCCGCCATGACCAGGAGATGAGAGGTGAAGCATGGCCATTCCACCAGCCCTACTGAAAATCTACTTAATTTTTTCTTCTTCCCTCCCCATCCTCTTTTCCTTGAGTGTTGTGCTTTTTTTATATATACAGTCATGTGAAAAAGAAAGTACACCCTCTTTGAGTTCTATGGTTTTACGTATCAGGACATAATAAAAATCATCTGGTCCTTAGCAGGTCTTCAAATTCAGTAAATACAACCTCAGATGAACAACAACACATGACATATTACACTGTGTCATTATTTATTTTACAGAAATAAAGCCAAAATGGAGAAGCCATGTGTGAAAAACTAAGTACACCTTATGATTCAATAGCTTGTAGAACCACCTTTAGCAGCAATAACTTGAAGTAATCGTTTTCCGTATGACTTTATCAGCCTCTCACATCATTGTGGAGGAATTTTGGTCCACTCTTCTTTACAACACTGCTTCAGTTCACTGAGGTTTGCGGGCATTTGTTTATGCACAGCTCTCTTAAGGTCCCGCCACACCATTTCAATCGGGTTGAGGTCTGGACTTTGACTGGGCCATTGCAACACCTTGATTCTTTTCTTTTTCAACCATTCTGTTGTAGATTTGCTGGTGTGCTTGGGATCATTGTCCTGTTGCATGACCCAATTTCGGCCAAGCTTTGGCTGTCGGACAGATGGCTTCACATCTGACTCTAGAATACTTTGGTATACAGAGGAGGTCATGGTCGACTCAATGGCTACAAGGTGCCCAGGTCTTGTGGCTGCAAAACAAGCCCAAATCATCACCCCTCCACCACCGTGCTTGACAGTTGGTATGAGATGTTTGTGCTGATATGCTGTGTTTGGTTTTCGCCAAACGTGGCGCTGTGCATTATGGCCAAACATCTCCACTTTGGTCTCGTCCGTCCAAAGGACATTGTTCCAGAAGTCTTGTGATTTGTTCAGATGCAACTTTGCAAACCTAAGCCATGCTGCCATGTTTTTTTTAGAGAGAAGAGGCTTTCTCGTGGCAACCCTTCCAAACAAACGATACTTGTTCAGTCTTTTTCTAATTGTACTGTCATGAACTTTAACATTTAACATGCTAACTGAGGCCTGTAGAGTCTGAGATGTAACTCTTGGATGTTTTGCAATTTCTCTGAGCATTGCATGGTCTGCCCTTGGGGTGAATTTGCTGGGACGTCCACTCCTGGGAAGATTGGCAACTGTCTTGAAAATTTTCCACTTGTGAATAATCTTTCTCACTGCAGAATGATGGACTTTAAATTGTTTGGAAATGGCCTTACAACCCTTCCCAGATTGATGGGCAGCAACAATTGCTGATCTCTAAGATCCTTGCTGATGTCTTTACTCTTTGGCATTGTGTTAACACACACCTGAATGCTCAAGACCAGCAAACTCCTGAGACTTTGGCTTTATAGAGGCGGCCACGCTTGCTGATGATCAATTAATCAAGGGCATTTGATTAGCAGCACCTAGCTGCTACTTAGCCTCTTCATACCCATGGAAGCAGTAAGGGTGTACTTAGTTTTTCACACATGGCTTCTCCATTTTGGCTTTATTTCTGTAAAATAAATAATGACACGGTGTAATATGTCATATGTTGTTGTTCATCTGAGGTTGTATTTACCGAATTTTAAGACCTGCTAAGGACCAGATGATTTTTATTGTGTCCTGAGACGTAAAACCATAGAACTCAAAGAGGGTGTACTTTCTTTTTCACATGACCGTATAAGTGATCAATTGTAAGCTGCTCTGGGAGCCTTTTTTTGGTTGAGGAGTGGGGGGAAACAAAACAAAACACACACATTGCCATTCAAACAAGTATGCAAGGGGGGAGGGGAGATAGAGCAGCATTTCTAGGCATTCCTCAGCATAAACATTACCGATCATTTCCTGTTGCGACTGATGCATAGCGCCGTTGACTTCGTTGGAGCAACGGTCAGCCAGGTTCCTTCCCAAGCCCTCTTCTAGGTGCTTGTTGAGTTCCTAGCATTTTACAGGGAAAGCAAACAGTAAGCAGACTGCCTGCCCCAGCTTAGGTTCTGTCAAGCCAAGCGGACATAGCAAGTGCAGGCGACAGCAGGGTTTGGGGACATGAGTGCTGTTGTCGCCCTCTCTAAACCACCAGCAGGGCTCTCTTTGCAACTTCCCTCAGCCACGAACAGCTGTGCACACTGTACATCTTTAGTGTCCTAATTGCCTGCAAGGGCACAAAACTGCTTGCCTCCTGAACCTCTTCACTTGTATGCGCAGGAGAGGGACAGCAAAGGTGGGGGGGGGGCTTTCTCCTGGGGGAGAGCTTCCCAAATCCCCCTCCCCTTCAGAACCATAGGAAGAAAAAGGCTCTCCTGGTGCAGAATTAAGAGCATGCAGCCAAACAATCATCTCTCTCTGTCCTCTCCCCTATTTGCATACTTGAAACATCCCACCTCTAAGTGGCACACCCCAGTTGCAGTTTGGATTTCAAACATCCTCACCAGTTAGTGGGCAACTTCATAGTAACATATTAAACTATTTAAACTTGCCCACGTATTGATCTTAACACAAACCAAACAATTAAATACAATGACAGTACTATTTGACACGTACAGTCCTGATGTAATGAGTTCCATCCCTATGTTGTAAGAATCTTAAGGCTGGTTGCAGTACACAGAGACTCAATTCTTAGAGCTACTTCTCTAATCATTAATACTGTTGCTCTCTAACAGTCTGCACGGGCTCTATATGAGCAGCTGAAGTGTGCAATCTCTCTGATCATGGGGGTAGTATACACACACTCTAGTAAATTGTGACCAGATCTGGACTCCGCATATTAAAACCACAGAAATTAATGTAGATGAGGTGGGTTTAACTGGTACTCAGGTAATACAAAAGTAGACCGCAGAAAAAGTAAAACTAGGAATATTAAGGAACAAAAACAGATTTCCAGTTATGGCAAAACTTACACTTTTATATATTTTCAGAACTTGTGGGGATGGGTGAAAATCAGAGCTAAACTCATCTACCAAAAGAGAAAGTCGACAGATTTCATCAGTCATGGCAGAAGATACCTAGAAATATAACAGATGAGAAGAACAGCATGAAGGGTCTTGGAGGAAAACAGACGCGAGGGTTATTCAAAACTCTTTGCAAAATGATGCTTTCATTGCTTTCAAGCATCCAGTACACATATCCTGAGAGCTGCAGCCTGCCACCATCCTTAGAAGCCTGGAAGACAGGCCAGTAATAGCTCCAACATTACAGAAGGGAGGAGGGGCTCAGACTGGGAGACAACTCTGCTCTATACCTTTGAAGTTGTTGAGCAGTTACTGACTTCACGAGAACTGACACTGATTCCAGCATCAGAAATCTTTAAAGTCCCCAAAAGGTCACTAATATCAACGATTTCATTCTTTAAGCATTCACAACATCAAGGTCTGTTCTTTTGGAGGGGTGCAACAGGCATAGTGTTTGTAAAGCAGTGACTTGTAAATTGAGATGGGAGCCATACACTGAACATTCCAGGACATTTACCTGAGCTGCCCACCATTTACCTTGTTCGCAACCTCCTCTGTAACTTCCTTGATTTTCTTCTTAATGTCCTCTGTTAAAAGGTTGAGCTGGTTTCGAACAAATTCCAGCCTGTCCTTCTGTTCCTCTCGTTCCTCCATTGAATGGACTCTAAAGTAGTGGAAAAGCAGCCATCAGCCTCCATATACCAGTTTCCCCAGAAATACAGTGGTAGAGACAAACTGAGCACCATACTGGTGCCATCCCTGGCTCTGTAGGCTTGAAGCAAAAATACCGTAGGCTTGAAGCAAAACTACAGACTAGGACATAAACTGGAGCAGCAGTCCTTAAGCCTAAACCTACCTTACTCCAACAGGAAGACCAACTTTTAATTTTTTACCATATATGACCCTCTCCTGTCCTGAATTTTGGTCTCAACTGCTGGCTTTATTGGCTTATGTCTAGTGTTTGATCTGGACAGGTGGGAGACGGAAGGGGTGGGGTGGGGATGACTCCTGAACTTTTGGCAGTCAAGTAGAAGAGGGGATTTCAGTAGGTCTGAATTTTCTCCCCCTTGCCAGGCAAAGCTGAACCACCAACATTCCATCTTCTACACAACATTTAAAGTTACTGAGAGCCTTGTCCTCCTCTGCAACTCTTTCTCCTCTAAAAAAACAACCTGCATCACACACGAAATCCCATGCAAAGAATGAGAAAATGGTGGCAGAGCCATTAGCACTGCCCACCGTAAATTACTGCATAGCCTACATGTGGATCTGGACCCTCCAATGAAAGATCAGCGTACTTATAGTTCATGCTAGAGTGGTATTATGTATGAAATATTCTGTCCTTGATCTGTGGCACCTTTGCCAAAAAGCCCAGGCACCACAAATTCCTCTTGTTTTTCATATGACATCATGACCTTTTAACAGTATTGGAGTCTTGGCTATTTGTCTTTTATCTGTCATTTTTAAGTTTGGTCCCAACTGCTGGCTTTATTGGCTTATGTCTAGTGTTTGATCTGCTGCTTTGCACTTGCTTTTTTATATAATTTGTCATATTTTATATGTTTGTGCTGTGACTGCAAGCTGTGTTAGGACTAGTTTGCAAAAGGCAGGGATAAAATATCTTATGAATAAATATCCTCCCATGTTCGGAATAACCCCGTAATGTATTAACGCTATATTGTGGATGGAACTGAGGAACAGAGAGAGAAAGGGAGAGGGGCTTGCCTATGGCCACCTAACAAACTCATGGCAGAGGTGAGATTTGAATCAGATACTTCCTGGCTCACAGCTCAGTCTCTTCACCACTACACTAGCTCTCAAGCTAGAGAAATACACCCCTCTTCAACTCAATATAGCACCAACACAGATCTCCATCTGGTACTGCAGATGCTGGTGGCCATGTTTTTGGCAGACATTGTTTTAGAGCAGGGGCAGGTAACTAGTGGCCCCCCAAATGTTTTGACCTACAACTCCCATCATCCATCACCATTGGCTATGCTAGCTAGGGCTGATGGGAGGTGTAGGCCAAACCACACCTTCTTTATTATTATTATTATTATTATTATTATTATTATTATTAAATTTATTAATCGCCCATCTGGCTGGTCACCCAGCCACTCTGGGCGATGTACAACATATAATAAAACAGTTTAAAACAATAAAATTCTACAATAAAAACATTTTCTAAAATACCCTAACCCACCCCAAATGCCCGCCTGAACAACCACATTTTTAATGCACGACGGAAGCTCATTAAAGAGGGGGCATGACGGAGTTCCCTAGGGAGGGAGTTCCACAGAGTGGGGGCCACCACAGAAAAGGCCCTCTCCCTCGTCCCCACCAGTCTAGCTGTCCTGGCTGATGGGACAGAGAGAAGGCCATCCGAGGCTGATCTTGTTAAGCGGCTTGTCTGGTGCTGCTCGAGGCGCTCCTTAAGATAGGCTGGGCCGGAAACATATAGGGTTTTAAAGGTCAAAACCAACACCTTGAATTTGGCCCGGAAAACAACTGGTAACCAGTGCAACTCCTTCAGCACTGGAGTGATGTGATCTCGCCGGCGGCTGCCTTTAATCAGGCGAGCCGCTGCGTTCTGTACCAGCTGCAGTTTCCGAACCGTCTTCAAGGGTAACCCCACGTAGAGCGTATTACAGTAGTCTAAACAAAAGGAGACCAGGGCATGTACTACCGATGGGAGCAGATGGTTGGGAAGGAAGGGGCGCAGCCGCCGTATCAGATGGAGTTGATACAGCGCTGTCCAGCTCACAGCTGACACCTGAGCCTCCATGGACAGCTGGGAGTCCAAAATGACCCCCAGGCTGCGGACCTGGTCTTTCAAGGGTAGCCGTACCCCATTCAACACCAGGTCAACATTCCCCAACCTCCTTTAGAGGCAATGTGGACATTTTTCGCATTTCCCTGGGATTGTGGACACCCAGCAAGGGGAAAAACCAGTGTCACTGAGGAAGGCCTAAAATCTCCTTTTCTGCAAGTGAGGGGACAGACAACCAGAGAAATGCTGCACTCACCTCTTGCCAGCACTGGGCTAAGGACTGCATAGTATACCTCCTGATAAAGGGAAGAATGGTCAGTGCCACCCCACGGCTCTTCCCGGGTTAGCTAAACAAGGCGAACACAACATGGGAGGCCTACCTGTGGTTGGCTGCTGCCACGTTTATGCTGTCCATAATGTTTTTCACGGTATCTAGGATCTGTTTAGCTCTGATAGTGTGCTGCTCAAACTTGGTTTTCACAGCTGACTGCGAGATACACTCCTGCGAGGGGCCCAAGCCACAACACATTACTGCAATTCCATCACCAACACACTCTGGAATTTCTAGGTCAGAAAGCAGTTTGCTGCTATTTATTAAAACATAGATTCTAAAGAAATTTTGAAAAAATTAAAGTAAAATACGCAGAAAGCATAAGGGACAAAGACAGACTGAAAACAAAATCACAACTCTATACCAGTAAATAAGTGCTCTCCATTATGGTCCAGTTACAGTAATGTGTGAAGGACAAAATAAAGAGTTACAAAAGCAAGGAGTAATGATTAATGTAAATCCAGCTGGCATTAAACATTCCCTCTGAATTTCACAGAATAGGCTGCTGTGACTATCTCTCACTAAGAGCCTCACTAAGAGAAACTCTCACTTGACACATGACAGCTTTACGTTTATTGTTGTTCAGTCGATAAGTCGTGTCCGACTCTTCGTGACCCCATGGACCAGAGCAGGCCTGGCCTTCCTGTCCTCCACTCTCTCCCGGAGTGTGCTCAAGTTCATATTCATTGCATCGGTGATGCTATCTAGCCATCTCATCCCTAAAATTGTAAAGGGCAAATGTGGTGAACACACATAATATACAGGATACAGAGCTGTGATTGACTGTAGCTCCCTTCTGCATGTACGTGCTGTGGCAAATCCAGGTTTGCCTCTGGCTAGCAGGTAAAACAGCCCTGGTGTTCTTCAAGTGAGGATGCTGCAAGATTCTGGTAGCATTGAAGGTTAACTCCTACGGAACATATGAAGCTGCCTTAGACCAGCTCAGACTATTTGTCTATCTAGTCCAGAACTGTCTACTCTGCCTGACTGGCAGCAGCTCTCCAGAGTTTTGGAAGGATCTCCCTGGGATCCTTTTAAACCGAAGATGCCAGCGATTTAACCTGAACCTTCTGCATGCAAGACACTTGTTCTACCACTGAGCTATGGTTGCTCCCAAAATATGCATGAATATAGAAAGTGTAAATGTTCATGTATTCATGTACATCAGTTAATGCAGAAGCAGAGCCTCTGCATGTACATGTCTGCTACACCCACATTGGGAATACGTGCATCTCCCATATCATGGGCGGAAGGACTGTGCTGAAGCCAAGCAGATCTGAGTCTGGTCAGTGCCTGGATAAAGGTCACCTGGAAAGGCCCCTGTATGCGGCCTTGAGTTCCATATAAATATTACCAATGAACAAAATTGTATTGGGACAGGGAAGATGCTCAAGTCGTCCCTGTAAAGCAGATGGCTGAAGAATCTGTGTAGCTGCAACTGTGTGGCAAACCAGAGGGCTTTCCTCTAACCCAGTACCTGGTTAACTCCTGTAAAATCTCACCTTCCACCTAAAGCAAGTTGCTGGTCATGATGATTGTGAAAAGAAACTAATATATCTAGATATGTTGAAAGTTTCTGCTGAAGGATTAGGGCACAGTTCACCAAGTGGTTCCCCTGAAAGAAGACCATCCAGGAGGACATTTGACCAGTTGCTGATGCCTAGTTGTATTATTACTCCCACATTTGACAATGACGAAACGAACATTTTGATTTGCTTTACTGCACTTGGGATTTTAGGACACGGTCCACTCTACCTTAACCAACACTGATAGCAAAATAATAAAAAAAGGAAAAAGAAAAGAGAAACAATAGATAAAAGGAACTCCTTGATCCTCGATGAAGCAGATCTAGAAATCAGCAATGAAAATGCAAGAGGTTCACATATAAACAGCACATTGTTAGAGCTAGACAAGATGTGTAGAAGAGTCATATTCCAGACAGGCAAATAAGCAGAAGGCAAAGGGGTTATGTTCTCATCCCCACACACTACACAACCAGAAAATCTGTGGTAGGAAACTATAAGAGGTAGAAAAGTTAGTAACGTCTCAGGAAAAAGAGAGAAATGTTCAAGGAGTAAGTACGTGATTCAAGCAAGTTCACTCATCAACATTATCAGAAATAAGAGTGAATGTACTGAACCATGGCTGCCCCCCAATTAACAGCTCAACGGCAGAGCACATGGCTTTGTATGCAGGCCATGAGTTCATAGCTGACATCTTGAGTTAAAAGGATCTCGGGCAGCAGGGCTGCAGAAACCATGCCTGAAACCATGGATGGCAAGTCAGATCATTGGCCTGTCTGGTACAGTATCTTCAACCCCAGCTTTTCCCAACCTGGTGCCCTCCAAATGTGCTGAACTACAACTCCCAGCATCCCCCAGCCAACCATGCTAATTGGGGAATGCTGGGAGTTGTAGTTCAGCACATCTGGAGGGCACCAGGTTGGGGAAGGCTGGTCTACACTGTGGCTGTTCACACAACACAATAACCCACCATCAGTGGTTGAGTGTGAGTTGTTGTTGAACTATGGGTTTTTTGTTAAACCATGGATTAGTGTCCCAGGACATTTTCTGCAGGGTGGCAACCATGGAGTGTGGCTTGTTAACCACGCAGTGTGGCTTGTTATCCCAGCAACAAACCATGGGTTCTTAGGGTACCTTGATTGAGAAAAATAAGCCACACTGCATGGTTAACAAGCCACCCTGCGGAAAATGTCCTGGGTTCAGACAACACGCTAATCTACAGTTCAACAAACAGCCCAAGGTTCAACAACAACCCACCGAGTTTGGGTTAGTGTCTAGTGCAAACCCAGTCACTGACTGGTGGCTTCTCTCCATGACCTCACACAGGGTTTGTTTATTTTCCTTCTCAATTTTTCGGCTATCCAAGATCCTTTTAAATGGAGATGCCAAACATTAATCCTAGGACTTCCTGCACACAAAGCATTTTGGGAAGAGGCCACGTTCAATTTTAAACAGTTACGTTGTAGCTCAGGCAGAAATAGTAGGCTCATCGGCAAGGCGTTATAGAATAGCATAACAGTTTCAAGCGAAATTTCTTGTCAGAAATAATTTTTTATCATCCAGAATTCAGGAAACTTGTTAAGTTCAACAAATGTTCATTGCATAATCATCAAAACTTTACATGTGATGTCCACCATCATACTCGGGAGAATGCAATTCTACTGTGTCGCTTTCCCCCCCACTCATCCCATTTTGTGACAACTGAAAAGTTTCTTGTATGCCTACTGACTTGTCCCATCAACCTGTGTTGCCTTCCAAGAGAGGCAGTCTCCATATCACAATTACAGCAATCAAATGTTCCTAGGCAATGAGGTGCTTAACTATCAAATCACTCTTGGTTGCAGCAACTCTTATATAGCAACCACACCCACTTCTTGCCAAAAATTCATATTCTGGATGTCTCTTCAGAACAAGAAAAACAGATCAATGCATTTATACAAAAAGAGGAGGAGGGGCATGACTTATTTACTTACATAATAGAATTTGGAAAAGGAATTTGAGTTCCACCAGGAGAGAGTTAGCACTGTGTAGCACAGAGCACTAACAGCTCTGCCCTATGAACACTGGCATCAGGGAAGCATCCCTCCAATTCAACTCCCCACCTACTCTTTTCATGATGGAAAGAATATTTGGTTCCATTGGCCTGAGTAGATGTCATGTCCTGCTTCATCAGACCGTCCCCAAGAAGAGCTCAGGAGTGTGCTTTGGGTTAGCGCGATCCCCCTCTGCTCCCACTGCTTCAGTGAGAATGACTGAATGTGAGATCTTGCGATTTTTTGAATGAAGAACCTTCTCCCCTCTGGGTTTAAACTCTCGGGGTCAAAAGGACACCCGAAGCTCACTCCAGCTATCCATCTCCTTGGGGACAGTCCTGGAATGTGTGTGTGCATAATAATATCTGAATAGGCCCATCAGATGAAGAGGCAGTTCAAAAATACCTTGCAACTCAATTTACATGCAAATGATGATCAACGCATAATGTTGTGCTTAAAAACCAACTGAAACCTTACAGCCTCAACACGGACGTCACCAAGAAGCGCTTACCTGTCGAGATGCTGAATGTGGTGTGAGTAACACTGACACAGGCAAGTATTTATTAAGGCTGGCTGCATATGGAGACTGGGTTCTGATGGGAATTCTTTTTTTAAAAAAAAACAGCAACAACAAGCACAATTGGTTTAGATGCTCAGGAAGTTTACCTCAAATATTTTCTCAAAATGCTGAAATTCTTGGAACCGCATCTGAAATCCTTCAGCAAGCGCTCCACCTACGGAGCACAAAACAGAATTGTTAAACATAAGTTATCTGAAGCCACACAGCAAATGGCTATACTTTTTTTGTAAGTTTAAGGCTTCTAAAAAAGGCCATCCAGAAACTGCACACTGTAGGAAGGGGATCCCACATCTAATACACACCTCCCTCAGGCATGCCCTGGGCTTTGTGTTTCCTAGCACTGAGGACTTCCTTGGCTGAAACAAAGAAGATTCGGTTCCGGGCTTCAGAAGGATCCACAACTTTGAGCTCATCGACCAAAAACTTCAGGCAGCGTTCCATGTGCTGCTTGCGCACCTGCAAAAAGACAGTAGATCAAGCCAACATCAGTCTTCCATCAATATATAGAAAGGGAATGATAAATTTAGAGCTATACAGACACAGCCACTCTGTGCAGAACCACAAGTTACGAGAAACACCCAATGGCATGTCCTCCTCCTTTGTAATACGTAATAGAACGTACTCTTTGTCCCCGATGTCCTCACATTATGCATTGCCCCATCCCTGCCAGTGGCAGCTTATGATGTGGAACTGGGGAAACATACCGTATGATGTCATCAGGACACCTTTTACTACACATTATGGAGGGTGAGAATTTGACTTAGGGCTGCAATTTTTGACAGCCCCATGCTTCTCATAAAGTGCAACTCCGTAGAAAGCATTCCTCAAATCCATTCATTTGGCTCTCATTAGACCAACACAGAACCTGACAATGGTATCCACAAATATTTGGGTAATCAGGGAAACAGCTACACCAGTACATGAACTAAAAAAAAAAACATAGTGAAAATCCACAAAAGGGAGAAGAGCTTTTGTTCCATTGTTCTAGGTCCCAAAGTTGCAGTGTGCATGGTCCTTGGTATGGTGGTTGCTCTTCACCATCAGGGAGGGAGATACGACGTCACTGAATTGCCCCAATATGTTGTGAGAATCAAAATATAATGCACTTTTACTTGAAGCGCGTCGAAGACCACTTCTCGTTGAAGGAAATAAAATCTCTTGCAACCTTTTGTGGGTCCCAGCTACTCTTTTTAGTTAGACACTCTGAACCACATGCCAGTTGTTGGACAGGTGGGACAAAAATACATGAAGGCGATCTACAACCTCACCATTCTCTGCTCCATGCTACAGATGGCTTATCCTGGGATGACAATCCCTGAACTCACTTCAGTCTCTCAAATGATACCTTAAATAACTTCTTTTTCTAAAATATTGATCTAACACACCTGCACTCCCTGCGCCCCCCCCCCCAATCAAAACAATACAAAAACTGTAACTCACATCCTCCATGTATTCAGGCTCCGATGCAGAAGCGTCCCAACGATTATTCAGGATGAAGATATTTGGTTTAGAAAGTTTTTCATTTACTTTGTGAAAAAACTGTTTTTCCTATTTAAAAAAAATGGAGGAAACATTACAAAGGTAATGGTGCAAAGGTAAAACCAGACAGCTCTGAAATATGTAAAACATTAAGACCCATTAGCTGGAAAGTCTTCATATAGCAGACGGAGATGTGATTAGAAGCAGGATCATTCCATCATCTCTGCTGAAAGACCAGATCCATGAAGTTCCTCCTCTCCCTGAACAGTTTCCAGTTGGTCATTATTAGAACTACCACGTAACGTTAAGAATTACGGCTGAGTTTGCTTTCCCCCATCTCTTCTCCCCCCATCCCTTTTTCCTTTAGTGCCAGGCCTTTTAGATGGAAGCTTGTAAGCAGGGGCAGGCTTGTTTTCGTTGATAGTAGGCTGATCTGGGAGTCTTTTTGGCTGAAAAGTGGGATAAAAACCAGCCACTGCCAGCTGAAACTGGTGGGGTGAAACCAAGGGGTCACCATAGGCAGGGCATTCTTTTGAATCCTCACCAGCCAGCAGCCCTGACTACAGAAAGGGGAAACTGAGGCACATGAACTTTAAGATCATGAGTGCAAAGCAGGGGGAAGGGATCCTCACAGCCACGCAAAAGCACTCCTTTGGACGCACATGCTCCTGTTGCAGCAACACCACCCATTGCACAGAGAATCACATGACTTTAAGATCATGAGTGCAAAACAGCACCAAAATGATGGTGGTGATGATAGATGACGATATCACTGAGCAGGGGGTTGGACTCGATGGCCTTGTAGGCCCCTTCCAACCCTAGTATTCTATGATAATGCATTTCTTCTCAGAAGTAACAGAAACGCTGTACAAGAATCCAGCTTATGCATATCAATTCTGAAGGAATGGATTACTCAGGAATAAATATGGGCAGCAAAAAGTTCTGAGAGCATTCAAAATCCACCTGTTTGCATGTAATAATAAAAAATCCATTGCAAAAGGAGACACTGAGAGCATGCCTGCAAAGCTGGCTTCACACACTCATCCATTCACACCACAACTGATTGGAAATGCATCTCCAGTTTTCTGAAAGAACTTCACTTTGAAATTTTGATGAGCAAAATTCATTTGTGCAGACTATAGACCCAACTGCTTCATTTACTATTGTTTGCTGCTTGTGTCTATTTTATCTGTGAGTTGTATTAAAATTTTACATTTAAATTTCTGCTTTGGTAGTGTAATTTTTATTTTTAATTGAAAGCTTCTTTGGAGACTTTTAGTGGAAAAGCAACATATGGATACTCCAAAGCTCTGTTGTAAAGAGCTTTATGTACAAAAATAAACCATAGAATTTGTATTTCAAGGAAGATGGGGAGTTGAGGCTGGCTACCTCTTCATTCAAGGGCCTGCTTAGCTTAACAATGCTGCAAAGTCAGAAATAATTAGTGAAATGACAGGCTGCTTGTTAGCCTCTTTTCTGCATTTGGGTCTTAGCCAAAAATCTCTGACTGCTTGGATATCTGTAAAGAAAAAAGAGGCTCTGTGTGTCAGTTAAAAATTCATCCGTCTTTGTTTTTGAAGTGAAGTTACAAACTAGAGGCCAAAGTTGACTTGGTGTTCTTGTTAATTCCAGGAAATGAATTATTGAATGACTTAAATAGTGAATGTAGAGGAACAATGAAGGAGTTGTACATCCATGGGCAGTCAGTTTGATTCTTTGATATCTTATATAGGGTGGCTGACATTTTATGGCTATACAGATTTCAAGCTGGTGCATTCATCACTCTCACTGGAGAAGTGGCGGGGGAGGGGGGGAGGACTGCCAAAACCACCATCCCCACACAGGATTGTTCCATCTCTGTTTTAATTCTGAAACTCTTGTTAAGCAGGTGCCTCACTACATTGCAGATAGTCATTCCTCTATTCCATGTTCCCGTAGTAACACCCCTCCCAATGGTCTCACTCAGAGCACAATGAGGCCAATTGTAGTAGGGAAGATTACAATGCTTAATCATGCTATATTAAGCATTATACCAGGAAGGTGAACTCCCCTCACCCTCAAATTTCTGATAGCATCCCTGTCGTGAGGGTGATGCATGCACTAGGTCTCGTTCTTTAACAGCTCAGTAACTGATGTTTAAAAGTGCAATCCTATGCATGTTTAGACAGAAAAGAAAATCAGTTGCTGGTTGGGGCATGCTGGGAACTGTAGGAATTTTTCTGTCTAAACATGTATAGGATTGCACCCTAAGTTACTCTTAAACAAAATACCTCCTGAGATAGTGACTTAAAGCTCAGATTGGGATTTTAAGTGCCATTTCCCATGCAGCCCACTGTGTGGACATCATCCCAGGGCATGTTCTGAAAGCACATGATGCTATAACCTTCCTGAAGCTGTGGGTGTGAGTCTGGTCAGTACCTAGATGGGAGAGTGCCTGGGAATCACAGGTTGTACCTAACTATTCCATAAGGATGAAAATGGTGTCTCAGCAAGTGGTAGAAGCTTGTGCTGGTGGAATGATACTCTTAGGTACAACCTGTGATTCCCAGGCACTCGGGCGTGCCTGGGAATCACAGGTTGTACCTAACAATATCCTTCCACCAGCATAAGCTTCTACCTTGCCGAGACATCATTTTCATCCTTATGCAAGGGTTGAATGTAGTGCTTTGATTATGCTTGCACAAGCAATTCATTATGACTTCATTAAGTTAGGTGTTGCTTGAGCTAGTTGTACTTGCACTAGCGCTTGTGAGTGGAACAATGCCATCTCTTGTACTTTTTCCTCTAGCCTGACATTGGATACTGTCAGGATTGATTCTGAAGGCAGGGAGATAGTTAGCAGCTCAAATTCAGAAGAGGAGCAAGCCAGAACTGGGGGAGGTTTTTTCACAGGCCAGTTCAGTTATGGATAGGCGTGCTTCTCAGGTTACCAACTCCCAGATGGTCGGGCATGAACCTTCATCCCTACCCCCCTCTGTGAGAAGCAGAGGGGAGGAGGAGGCGGGGCTTGAGGTCTGTGACCTAAGAGACGCCAGGCGGAGCCACAGAGCTAAGAGGGAAACGTCAGGGGCGGAGCTCAGACGTTCAAACCGTTTAGCGATGCGTGCCTATGCTGGGGAGCAGCAGGCGAGGGGCGAGACCCCCTTCCCTAAGTTAGCCTAGTCAGACAGCCGCCCCAGGCAAGTTTTGTTCATTCCATTTGAATCCCCTGGAGGTGTTCCTTTGTAGCCAGAGTCTTTGAGGATTTGCATCTCTAATGAACCTGTGACTAATGAATTAAAGACTGAAGCCTCTTTTTCTGTGTGTTTGTGAGTGCTTGAGGAAGGAGGGGGCCAAGGGAACCCTGACAGATACAGCAGCTCATTTACAAAGATGGATGATAATGGAAATAGCCCTGCGACAAACCTGAAATTGGAAATGAGGATTCTAAACTGAAACCCAGGCTTTGGCCCAGATTATATTTTCATGAAATAATAATAATACATTAGCATTTATTTATATAGTGAATGCCAACTGATGGAAGTACTTCAGACACACTGTCACACTAATGAAAGGTGGTTTAGTGTAATAGCTAAGCAACTAACCTACAAACAAGGAAACCTCAGGTTCCATTCTCACCTCTGCCACAAAGTCGCCTTGGGCAAGCTGCCCCATCCCAGCCTCAGCCCTAGGACTGCAATATGGGGGTGATGATATTTACTTGCCTTAAAGACAGGGGTTAGCAACTTGTGGCCCTCCAGATGTTTTGGCCTACAATTCCCTTCAGACCTAGCCAGTATAGCCAACGGGGAGGGATTATGGGAGTTGTAGGCCAAAACATCTGGGGAACCATAAGTTGTCCACCTCTGCCTTAAAGGGTTTTTATAAGGATTACAACAAGATAATGCACTTGAAGCTCTTTGAACTCTTGAAAGCGCTGTACAAATACTAATGCATTATTACGTACAACCTTCCTGTAATGTTGGACAGTATTATCGCCATACTGCCAATATATGAGAGTGGCTTGTCTAAAGCCAACTAATGAGTTCCTTGGTAGCATGAAATTTGAACCAGAGCCCTACAGGCTATTGCACTCAGCTGTTACAATGCACCAGCTTTTAACATGAGATTACCATCTTTCTGCATTTATGCCCTGCCTTTCACAACGTTTAAGGCTGCTTCAAGTAGAATAATTCAGCTATTGGGAAGTTGCTTATGCATTACAGATTAATATAAATTGATATTTTGTCTTAATGGTTGATATGCCTATTTTGTAATTAATTTAAAATGTTATGTTTGTATTAGTGAAATGAAAAGTTTGAGATGTTACAGTAACGATGTATTATTGCAACTGATGTATTGATATGCATTCTTGTTTTTGTATTGATGTTCTTGTGTTGTGAATTACTTTCGGCACACTGTGTGGAAAAGCGACATACAGATTAAAAGTGATGATAATGATGCTTCATTTTCATGAGTAAGCATTTTTACCTACTGTTGGCAAGCTGTTCGGCACAGAGCATGCACAGACAGCCCCCTCAGTATTTGGCAGAATGTGGTGCCCTCCCTTTAAGAATCTCAAGTCTAGAACGGAGCAAGTCATTGCAGGACAACTGAGCAAGCAATCTTGCCATGACACCAGCAACAGTAAGTTATGTACTCAGAGATTTAGCAAGACCACTCAATCAAGCAGCACTTAGATTGAGTGCTCCTTAATTTGATCGGACAAAACAAGCAGGGAAGGAGATATGCAAGTACTGCCCGGGGACAGAGTAATTTCCCTCCAGGGTTGACATAATCAGTGAACACGGAATTTCCCAATCTTAAGCACCGGAACTTTGGGGCTCAGCACTGTCCCAATTAGATTTCGCCGATCCTAAGCTAGCCTTTTCAGGATCCTTGAGGGCTTGAGCAACAAGGCCATTTAATACAACAAGTCTTACCGTATTCATGAGAGTTGACTCTGAATTAGCAACTAAAACAAAGACATCAGCATCCAGACAAAATTTGTCGATCCAGCTGTCTAGCTCTGTGGTGACATCAGTGCCAGGGCTGTGGAATGATGTCAGAGAGTTACTCAGCATTATGACAAAGTTCTTCCAATTTAGAAAGATGGACACACACAATAGGGTGTTTAGACAATCGTATTTTGGCTTAATAAGGTTTTGGCAGTGCATACAGCCCCTTTGCTCCCTGGTTCCTGCAAGGTGGCAAACAAACCAGGCAGTCTTCCATTAGCTACAGTTTCCCCATTTCATCTGAACTGGGAAACAATGGTTAACAGCTTTGAAACAAGCTAGGATATTAAACCATGGTTTAAAGCTGGCTTAATATCCTGGCATTTTCCCATAATTTCCTGGTTTGGATGAAAGTTAAGACTTCCTTCTTGTTTGCCAGCTCACACGAATGGAGGAGCAAAGTGGCTGCATGCGTGGCCAAAAGACCTGTTCCTATACAAATGCGCTCAGCATTTGTGCATGGCGGTGGGGGGGACGGGCCCTTCGTAGCCCTTCACCTTTGCCGCATGAATCCAGTTCAGACCCTAGGGACAAAGAGACTCCCAAAGAGTCCAAATACAATTCTGTTTCATCAAAAGGTGCTATAAAGTCAGTTTCCATGGGCATGTCTTGCAGAAAAGACTTGTGCAGAAAAAAACTGACAGCTGTGTAGAAAGGCAGCGTCCTTTATTCGCCATGCATTTTGAGGGAAGTGGTCTGTTCATTTTCCCTCCCAATTCTATTTCCCTATGTTTTATTAGGTTGTAAGGTTGTAAGTGGGGCCATGTATCTTGGATTTAGTGCCTAGTATAGTGATAATATTGTATAAGTAATTGTTGTTCAGTTGTTAAGTCGTGTCCGACTCTTTGTGACCCCATGGACCATAGCACGCCAGGCCTTCCTGTCCTCTGCTCTCTCCCAGAGTGTGCTCAAGTTCATATTCATTGCATCGGTGATGCTATCTAGCCATCTCATCCTCTGCCGTCCCCTTCTCCTTTTGCCTTCAGTCTTTCCCAGCATCAGGGTCTTTTCCAGTGACTTTTCTCTTCGGCCAAAATATCTGAGCTTCAGTTTCAGTATCTGTCCTTCCAATGAGCAGTCAGGGTTGATTTCCTTTAGGATTGACTGATTTGACCTCCTTGCAGTCCAGGGGACTCGTAAGACTCTTCTCCAGCACCACAATTCGAAAGCATCCATTCTTCGGCGCTCAGCCTTCCTTATAGTCCAGCTCTCACAGCCATACATTACCACTGGGAAAACCATAGCTTTGATTATACGGACCTTTGTTGGCAAGGTGATGTCTCACCTACAGTCTACAGTCACCGTCTGCAGTGATCTTGGAGCCCAAGAAAATAAAATCTGTCACTGCCTCCATTTCTTCCCCTCCTATATGCCAGGAAGTGATGGGGCCAGATGCCATGATCTTAGTTTTTTTAATGTTGAGTTTCAAACCAGCTTTTGCACTCTCCACTTTCATCCTCAACAAGGGGCTCTTTAGATCCTCTTCGCTTTCTGCCATTAGGGTGTTATCGTCTGCGTATCTGAGGTTGTTGATAATTCTCCCAGCAATCAGAATTCCGACCTGTGATTCATCCAACCCAGCGTTTCTCATGATGTACTCTGCATATAAGTTAAATAAGCAGGGTGACAATATGCAGCCTTGTCGTACTCCTTTCCCAATTTGGAACCAATCGGTTGTTCCATGTCTGGTTCTTACTGTTTCTTCTTGACCCTTGTACAGGTTTCTCAGGAGACAGGTAAGGTGGCCTGGTACTCCCATCTCTTCAAGAATTTGCCACAGTTTGTTGTGATCCACACAATCAAAGGCTTTAGCATAGCCAATGAAGCAGAAATAGACGTTTTTCTGGAATTCTCTTGCTTTCTCCATGATCCAGTGAATGTAGGTGATTTGATCTCTAGTTCCTCTGCCTCTTCGAAACCCAGCTTGTACTTCCGGTAGTTCTCGGTTCACATACTGCTGAAGCCTAGCTTGTAGGATTTTGAGCATCACCTTGCTGGCATGTGAAATGAGCGCAATTGTACGGTAGTTTGAACACTCTTTGGCACTGCCCTTCTTTGGAACTGGAATGTAAACTGACCTTTTCCAATCTTGTGGCCACTGTTGAGTGTTCCAAAGTTGTTGGCATATTGAGTGCAGCACTTTAACAGCATCATCTTTTAGGATTTTAAACAGCTCAGCTGGAAGACTGTCATCTCCGCTAGCTTTGTTGTTAGTAATGCTTCCTAAGGCCCACTTGACTTCACTCTCTAGGATGTCCGGCTCAAGTTCAGTGACCATACTATCCTGGCTATCGGGGACATTAAGATCTTTCCTGTATAGTTCTTCTGTGTATTCTTTCCACCTCTTCTTAATCTCATCTGCTTCTGTTAGGTCCCTGCCTTCTTTGTCCTTTATCATGCCCGTCTTTGCACAAAACGTTACCTTGATACCTCCAATTTTCTTGAAAAGATCTCTAGTCTTTCCATTCTGTTGTTTGCCTCGATTTCTTTGCATTGTTTATTTAAGAAGGCCTTCTTGTCTCTCCTTGCTATTCTCTGGAACTCTGCATTCAGTTGGATATATCTTCCCCTTTCTCCCTTGCTTTTCACTTCCCTTCTTTCCTCAGCTACTTGTAAAGCCTCATCAGACAGCCACTTCGCTTTCTTGCATTTCTTTTTGTTTGGGATGATTTTGTTGCTGCCTCCTGAACAATGTTATGGACCTCCATCTATAGTTCCTCAGGCGCTCTGTCTATCAGGTCTAATCCCTTAAATCTATTCATCACCTCCACTGTGTATTCATAAGGGATATGATTTAGATCATACCTGTATGGTTTGTTTGCTTTGACCACCCTAATTAATCTGGTGTCATCTGTAAACTTGGCCACGTCACTGCTCACTCCTAATTCCAAATCATTTATGAACAGGTTGAAAAGCATTGTTCCTAATACGGATCCCTGTGGGCCCCTCTATTTACTTCCCTCCATTGGAAGAATTTACCATTTATTCTTACTCTCTGCTTCCTGCTCTTTAACCAGTTACTGAGCTGTAAGAGGATCTGTCCTCTTATTCCATGACTTCTAAGTTTGCTCAGGAGTCTTTGATGAGGGACTTTGTCTAAAGCCTGTTGGAAGTCCAAGTAAACAATGTCTACCAGATCACCGCTGTCTACATGTTTATTGACACTCTCAAGGAACTCTAAAAAGTTTGTGAGACAGGACTTACCTTTGCAGAAGCCATGTTGATCCTTTTTCAGCAGGGCTTGTCCTTCTATATGCTTACTAATTTTACCTTTAAGAATGCCTTCAACCAATTTACCTGGAACAGATGTTACTCTAACGGGCCTGTAATTTCCCAGATCCCCCCTGTATCCCTTTTTGAATATTGGTGTTACACTGGCCATCTTCCAGTCATCTGGTATAGAGACTGATCTTAGGGACATGTTGCATGTTTTGGTTAGAAGATCAGCAATTTCATATTTGAGTTCTTTGAGAACTCTAGGATGGATACCATCTGGGACCGGTGATTTATTTGCTTTCAATTTATCAGTAAGGTTAAGAACTTCATCTTTTGTCACCACTATTTGCCTCAGTTCCTCAGACTCCCTTCCTGAAAACATCAGTTCAGGCACAGGTATCTGTCCTATATCTTCTGCAGTGAGGATGGATGAAAAGTATTCATTCAGCTTCTCTGCAATCTCCTTGTCCTCCTTCAGTACTCCTTTAACTCCATTGTTATCCAACAGTCCAACTGCCTCCCTAGCTGGTTTTCTGCTTCTGATATATTTAAAGAATTCTTTATTGTTGGCCTTGATGTTGATAGCAATATGCTCTTCATTAAGTTCCATAATTGCAATTAATCTGTCTACTTTTTAAAGTTTAAATACCAATTGTGTGTTGGGGGGTAGTGAGAGAAGGGTGATCAGGTTCAGGAGCATAGCACATATAGAAGGTGGATTTAACCCTTTCCCCACCCATGCCATGATCCTCATAAAATTTTCCCTCCTGCAAGCTGCTCTTAGCCCTGGGATGGAAATTTCCATTATTACCAATGGAAACTTGCCACTCAGAGCTAATGGGGGTGGGTGGGTGGGCGGGGATTTTCACTGGGACTGCACCATTGGAGGCAGAGGTTTAACACACACACAACCTACCCTGGGGTCTTGATCTAACCCTCTTAAAATTGCTATTTAAAATTTAAGAACTACAGATGTTAATTGAAACTGCATGATGTTTTCTGACCATCCAGATTAGGAGATCACATTGCCTTATTTAATTGTAAAGGATGCTTCAATGAAAGGGTTCTCAGACACATCAAGAACATAAATACGACCCTTTTCTACACAGCTGTGGATTTGCTGGTTTGTTTGTTTACAACAAACTAGAGAGTAAATTGCAGAGAGGAGATCTGACCGTGAATTTCCTGGTTGACAACCCAGTCATTGCCCTCAGCCATGTTAGCTTATTTATTGCTCCAGTGATGTAGATGAATCTCTGAAGTAGAACCCCAAAACCCCTTTCACTTGTTATAAGATGTATGCAACAAGCAAGATACTTTCCCTCCTGCAAAGCCCACACCCTGGCTTTAGAAATCTGGTGATAAAAACTGGCTGCAGATTCCATTGCATTGTGAAAAATGTAACATGGGTCAAGGTCCAGTCAGAGCAGCTGTCCCCCCATGCAAGAAGTGTGTCCCTGTTCTGACTGGATCTTGAACTTGTCTGCACTGTGCATAGACTTGTGACACACTTCCTGTTAGTCACCATGCCTTAGCTGGGGTGGGCAACTTGTGGCCCCCCAGATGTTTTGGCCTACAACTCCCATCAGCCATAGCCAGCATAGTCAATGATGAGGGATTATGGGACTTGTAGGCCAAAACATTTGGAAGGCCACAAGTCGCCCAACCCTGACCTAGGTATTTGGCCCTTTTGTGTCCCTCCTGGCTAATAAAAGCTACCCGAAGGGGTATGACTGGGTGGGTCCAGGGAGTGATAAATGCTTCCCTACGGGAAGGGGTGGTCCCTGCTGCCCTTAAGGAGGCAGTAGTGCAGCCACTCCTGAAGAAGCCCACCCTGGACCCAATGGTATTAGATAACTACCGCCCAGTCGCAAATACCCCTTTTCTAGGGAAGGTACTTGAGAGGGTTGTGGCGAACCAATTGCAGGCACTCCTGGAGGATACTGATTATCTAGACCCATTTCAGTTTGGGTTTTCTTCTGGTTACAGGACTGAATCAGCCTTGGTCGCCCTGATGGATGACCTTCATCGAGAGAGGGACAGGGAGAGTGCAACCCTGTTAATTCTGCTCGATCTCTCATCTGCTTTTGATACCATTGACCATGGTACCTGCCTGGATCGACTCCGTGGGATGGGTATTGGAGGCACTGTGCTACAGTGGTTCCGGTCCTACCTACGGGGCCGATTTCAGACAGTAACGTTGGGTGACTATTCCTCTGCCCCTTGGCAACTGAGCTATGGGGTACCGCAGGGTACCATCCTGTCCCCAGTGTTGTTTAACATCTATATGAAGCCGCTGGGAGCGGTCATTAGGGGATTTGGAGCTAAATGCCATCAGTATGCTGATGACACACAGCAGTATCTCCCTGTGACATCTGAATCAGGAGAGGCTGTGAAAGTCCTGAATCGGTGCCTAGACTCAGTAATGGGCTGGATGAGGGCCAATAAACTGAAGCTGAATCCTGGCAAGATGGAAGCCCTGTGGGTGAGTGGTTCCCGGGTCCGGGAGATAGGCTCACTGCCTGTTCTGGATGGGGTTGCACTCCCTCTGAAAGATCAGGTCCGTAGTCTGGGGTTACTCCTAGATCCATCATTGTCGCTGGAGGCCCAAGTGGTTGTGGCGGCTCAGAGTGCCTTTTACCAGCTTCAGCTGGTTCGCTAGCTACGGCCTCTCCTGAACAGGGATAGCTTGACCACGGTGGTACAGGCATTAGTAACCTCAAGACTGGATTACTGCAATGCACTCTATGTAGGGCTGCCCTTTAACCACTGTTTTATTCTTTATCATGTTGTTCACCGCTCCGAAATCTTCTGATGAAGAGCGGTATATAAATATTGTAAATAGATAAATAAAATTAAAATTTCTCTTTTCTGAATCTATCCCCGTATACATGCCTACCATCTCCCCAAATCACCCTTTGTACGTGACAAATGCATAATTAAAATGAAAATGTAATACACCAGCCTCAGTTAAGATTAAACAACTGTCGCCAGGTAGGCTCTGGGCCAATGACAACATTCTGGAATTTGCCCCTTTTCAAAACATTTTTCTCCTGAGCTTCTCTCAGGAAGTCCTTTTTGCAACCCATCTGGCAGGGCCTCTGCATTTTAAAACTCAAGCACTGATAACCTGAAAGTGACAGCAGGGACTATTGTTGCATTGTGCTTGCTTTTGTTGAGGAAGCACAGATTTAAAATTCAGACAAATTCTAGATTCCCTTTTTAAGCTCGATCATGGGACTCCCTCTTCTTCCAGCTGTAACCAAGCCAACCTGTGTGCAGTGGCTTAGCATTTAGAGAGGAAAGCACTGCCAAGAGAGAAACTGTATTTAAAAGTAAGATCCACTGCCTTATGGTGCCTTTACACAAAAAAAATTAAATAGCCATACCTGTCCACTAACACCAAGTCATCTCTCAGGAGGGCACACCTGGCCTTGGGCCAAAACACGTGCACCAGACAGCCGGCCTCCAGGTCTTTATCCATATGGAGGGCATGGGCAAGCTGATTAACCGTCTGTAAAGAAGTTAACATGTTAGAAAAAGGTCAATACCTGCTAAAGTGGTATGACAACTTAAAGATGCTCATTCCTTATTAAGCTGTTCCTAGAACGCCTTTCCATGGATCACTGCCTTGTTGTGGTGAAGAGACTTGCGTAACTCAGTGAAGCCATAAGCTATGCCGTGAAAGGCCACCCAAGACGGACAGGTCATGGTGGAGAGTTCTGACAAAATGTGGTCCACTGGAGAAGGAAATGGCAACCCACTCCAGGATTCTTGCCAAGAAAACCCCATGGAACGTATCACAAGGCTAAAAGATATGATGCCGGAAGATGAGCCCCTCAGGTCGGAAGGTGTCCAATATACTACTGGGGAAGAGCAGAGGGAATGTCCAAGTAGCGCCAGAAAGAGTGAAGCGGCTGGGCCAAAGCCAAAAGGACACTCAGCTGTGGATGTGTCTGGTGGTAAAAAGAAAGTCCGAAGCTGTAAAGAACAATATTGTTTAGGAATCCGGAATGTAAGATCAATGAATCAAGGTAAGCTGGAGGTGGTCAAACATGAGATGGCAAGATTGAACATCGACATCTTGGGAATCAGCCAACTAAAATGGACAAGCATGGGCGAATTTAATTCAGGTGACCACCATATCTACTACTGTGGGCAAGAATCCCTTAGAAGAAATGGAGTAGCACTCATAGTCAACAAAAGGGTGGGAAAAGCAGTACTGGGGTACAATCTCAAAAACGATAGAATGATCTCAGTGCGAAATCAAGGCAAACCATTCAACATCACAGTAATTCAAGTCTATGCCCCAACCACTGAGGCCGAAGAAGCTGAGGTTGATCGGTTCTATGAAGACCTACACCACCTTCTAGAACTAACACCAAAAAAAGATGTCCTCTTCATCATAGGGGACTGGAATGCTAAAGTAGAAAATCAAGAAATCACCGGGATAACAGGCAAGCATGGCCTCGGTGTATAAAATGAAGCAGGACAAAAGCTAATAGAGTTTTGCCAAGAGAACACGCTGATCATAGCAAACACTCTTTTCCAACAGCACAAGAGGCGACTCTACACATGGACATCACCAGATGGTCAATATCGAAATCAGATTGATTATGTCCTTTGCAGCCAAAGATGGAGAAGCTCTATACAGTCAGTCAAAACAAGACCTGGAGCTGACTGTGGTTCAGATCATGAGCTTCTTCTTGCAAAATTTCAGCTTAAATTGAAGAACGTAGGGAAAACCACTAAACCATTGAGGTATGACCTAAATCATATGCCTTATGAATATACAGTGGAGGTGAGGAATAGATTTAAGGGATTAGACCTGATAGACAGAGTGCTTGAGGAACTATGGACAGAGGTCCGTAACATTGTTCAGGAGGCAGCAACTCAATCCATCCCAAACAAAAAGAAATGCAAGAAAGGAAAGTGGCTGTCTGATGAGGCTTTACAAATAGCTGAGGAAGGAAGGGGAGTGAAAAGCAAGGGAGAAAGGGGAAGATATATCCAGCTGGATGCAGAGTTCCAGAGAATAGCAAGGAGAGACAAGAAGGCCTTCTTAAATAAACAATGCAAAGAAATCGAGGAAAACAACAGAATGGAAAGACTACAGATCTCTTCAAGAAAATCGGAGATATCAAGGGAACGTTTTGTGCAAAGACGGGCATGATAAAGGACAAAGAAGGCAGGGACCTAACAGAAGCAGATGAGATTAAGAAGAGGTGGAAAGAATACACAGAAGAACTATACAGGAAAGATCTTAATGTCCCCGATAGCCATGATAGTGTGGTCACTGAACTTGAGCCGGACATCCTAGAGAGTGAAGTCAAGTGGGCCTTAGGAAGCATTACTAACAACAAAGGTAGCAGAAATGACAGTATTCCAGCTGAGCTATTTAAGATCCTAAAAGATGATGCTGTTAAAGTGCTGCACTCAATATGCCAACAACTTTGGAACACTCAACAGTGGCCACAAGACTGGAAAAGGTCAGTTTACATTCCAGTTCCAAAGAAGGGCAATGCCAAAGAGTGTTCAAACTACCGAACAATTGCGCTCATTTCACATGCCAGCAAGGTGATGCTCAAAATCCTACAAGCTAGGCTTCAGCAGTATGTGAACCGAGAACTACTGGAACTACAAGCTGGGTTTCGAAGAGGCAGAGGAACTAGAGATCAAATCGCCAACATTCACTGGATCATGGAGAAAGCAAGAAAATTCCAGAAAAACGTCTATTTCTGCTTCAGTGACTACACTAAAGCCTTTGATTGTGCGGATCACAACAAACTGTGGCAAATTCTTAAAGAGATGGGAGTACCAGACCACCTTACCTGTCTCCTGAGAAACCTGTACAAGGGTCAAGAAGAAACAGTAAGAACCAGACACGGAACAACCAATTGGTTCCAAATTGGGAAAGGAGTACGACAAGGCTGCATATTGTTGCCCTGCTTATTTAATTTATATGCAGAGTACATCATGAGAAACACTGGGTTGGATGAATCACAGGTCGGAATTCAGATTGCCGGGAGAATTATCAACAACCTCAGATACAAGGACGATAACACCCTAATGGCAGAAAGCGAAGAAGATCTAAACAGCCACTTGTTGAGGGTGAAAGTGGAGTGCAAAAGCTGGTTTGAAACTCAACATTAAAAAAACTAAGATCATGGCATCTGGCCCCATCACTTCCTGGCATATAGGAGGGGAAGAAATGGAGGCAGTGACAGATTTTATTTTCTTGGGCTCCAAGATCACTGCAGACCGTGACTGTAGCCATGAAATTAAAAGACGCTTGCTCCTTGGGAGGAAAGCTATGGCAAACCTAGACAGCATAGTAAGAAGCAGAGACATCACCTTGCCGACAAAGGTCCGTATAATCAAAGCTATGGTTTTCCCAGTAGCAACGTATGGCTGTGAGAGCTGGACTATAAGGAAGGCTGAGGGCCGAAGAACTGATGCTTTCGAACTGCGGTGCTGGAGAAGAGTCTTACGAGTCCCCTGGACTGCAAGGAGGTCAAATCAGTCCATCCTAAAGGAAATCAACCCTGACTGCTCATTGGAAGGACAGATACTGAAGCTCAAATATTTTGGCCACCTAATGAGAAGAGAAAAGTCACTGGAAAAGACCCTGATGCTGGGAAAGACTGAAGGCAAAAGGAGAAGGGGACGGCAGCGGATGAGATGGCTAGATAGCATCACCGATGCAATGAATATGAACTTGAGCACACTCCGGGAGAGAGCGGAGGACAGGAAGGCCTGGCATGCTATGGTTCATGGGGTCACGAAGCGTCGGACACGACGTAACGACTGAACAACAACAAAAGAACGCCTTTAGGGCAGGGGTGTGCAGACTTTAGGCCTGTGTGATCTACTTCTTTTTAACAGAAAGCCAGTATCCATCACCCATAGCCTGGAATAAAAAACATACAATTCTCAGCGAGGAATATGTTTTGAGTACCAGAACTGAACAGAGCTCACAGTCCTTCTAAAAACACAAAAAATCACTCCTGGTTGCCCCAAACTTCCTTCATTTCAGGAGTATAACTTAGGGCAGGTCAGAGGTCATTTTATTGCAGCTATTGTTAAACAATTAGGAATCAAAAGTACTTGTCAGTCTACTGTTAATTATGCAAAGATCCCCCAGTAGATCACAATTTACCTTCTGCCCACCCCTGCTTTAATGCATATTTGAAGTGTGGAATTCTAGCCTATAATAAAGAATCTAATGGCTTCTCCTCAGCTTTCATAAAAAAGTCTGAAAATTAGGAGTACTTTGCTCCTCATCAACCCACTCCCACTGATCCTGATTCCCTTACTTCTGCAATCTAGATATTGTCCACAATTGTTCGGTATGTTCTGACCTTCCTTCTATGGCCCCTTTCCCAGTTCCAGAAACACACATTGGGGGGGGGGGGGAGAATTCACCTAAATTAACCAAGTTTTATAAATATTTGCATAGTTCTTCTGTAATAGAATTTGTGCTTTCTAAGCAAGCATAAATCCTGCCCTACTGGATGTCTGCATTCTAGCACCTTTTAGATTAAAAGTCTGTTCCCAGCCTCATCATTCTTTTCTGCATAGAATATAATCTTCAGGGGCTGTGCATACCAGCCTTTGACAATGACTTTTTAAAACCTAGAGAAAGTTCTTGTGGGTGGCTGGGGGAAGCTAATACATGTTAAGGAATCTGTGAGTTGTATACTATATGTGACCCATTTAATAAGGTTTCCAGACTCGAGCTTATGAGCCACAAGAACTCCATACCTTGACGCTCTTCTTTTCTTCAGAGCCTTCAGTCATGAGGTAGGCCTTATCACCATCTGTCCCTTCCACACTGAGGAAACAGTTGGTTGTGTGCCCAATGCCACTGGGAAGCACTTTGTCCCATAACATTGCATTGATAACCGAACTCTTTCCACTGCTGGTTCTAGAGAGGGGAAGGGAGGACAGGATTAACACACACATGTATACCTTGCTATTTTAGGCAAGGATGAGAGCACCCTGCACTAACAGCCCCTCCCAACCCCCACAAGCCTGGGAAATCCAAATTCCAAACCAACAAAGAACAGCTACATTATGTGACCTGTAGATTTCAAGGCAAATTGAAACCATACATTTGCGTGATTTCTCTTATTTTATGTTATTCCACAATTTCTACTATTTGGCAACATTTATTGTGGTTTTGCTAATCATGCAAGGGAAGAGTCTTCTGAGATTTCACCGGGCATCGTCCATACACTTTAGCCCTATGCAGGTGTTCACCTACTTGCGTGTAGGGCTAAAGTGGGTACATGGATGTTTGCACATACATACGCTCTGTCCCCAGCATCCCCGCATGCCTGGCTTCTGAAGAGGGCTCTGTAAACATGTTCAGCTGAACATGATTATAGAGTTCCTGTGATCACCAACCCTGCCTTATCAGGGCTTCCGATCCCGGGAACTCTGTAACTGCGTCCAGCTGAATGCGATTACAAAGCCCTATACAGACCTTCAGGGGATGCTGGGGGACATCCCCCTACATGCTTTAGCTCTGCACACAGGCAGGGAAATGCCTGCATAGCACATTTCAAGCACAGTTTCACAAATCTAAGAGCTAGAAAGCTGCTTTTATTTTTAAATGAAAGCAGTCTCTCTGGAAGCTGAATTATGCACTCCATAGCAAATGCTGTCCTTTTCTTCCACACTCTGGTGGCTGGTTTAATTTTTGTGAACCGCCTAGACAGCTTTGGCTATGAGGCGGTATAGAAATATCATATAATAAATGAAATGAAATTACACACATGTGGCCTTGGTTCTTGGGCTTTCCTCAAACAGCCTCATCCTCCAACTTCAGGGTAATTCCCAAGGCTGTTCAATTTGTTTTTGTTCCCCCCAGTTGTTCAAGATGTGTTACCATTTCTAGAGCCAGGCATGGGAGGAGACATTATGGATCCCTGGTTCTGAACTAGTGCAACAGCAAGGCTCACGCCAAGATGCTACATCTCCCTCCACCACTACAACCCTTCTTAGGGAAAGGGGTCAATCAGTCTGTCTATTAGTCAGGAGACTCAACCTTACCCCATCCCCACCCTCCACAGACAGGCAGTGGGGTGGGGAGGGGGAAAGAAGGAGAGACACAAAAGACAAAATCCACCAAGAATCTCATCTTGATCCACTTGCTTTGGGCAACCCAATATATCTCGGCCTCCCCAAGTGCAAGATGGGGACAATGATACTGACTTAGCTCACAGGGTTGCTGAGATAACGCAAAGTCCTTTGAATAACTGAAATGGGCTATACAAATGCTAAGTATCATCAACAGCAGGGGGTTTGGGAGGTACCATTCATTTCAAGAGACTTGGTCAGGAAAAGGTTCCTGGTGGATTGTACCCAAATGTTACACATTGGCCTGGTCCACATGGCCATGTCGGCTGAAACAAGCCACCATGGCTTGTTGCAGCTACTGCGCATGCTGGGCCATTGTTGGGTTATTTAGGGCTGCTGCCCACCCCAAACAAGCCATGCTGCCCAGGTTTGGATGACACGGCAAACCGCACTGGTGTGGGTAATTAGGAAAATCTGGCCAGCACACACCCAGCATGTGCGGCATCTGCAACAAGCCATGGTGGCTTGTTTCAGCCACCGTGATCATGTGAATGGGTTGTTCATTACAAAGAAATATAATCTCTTACCTGCCAAAAAAAGCTACTTTCATGTGTCGTCGTGCTAGTACCTCACCAATGATCGCCAACTTGTTTTTATATGCCTGTATTTCTACCAGTTCATCCTCGGTGGCTATATGTTCAAGTTCTGGATTTTTGTACGTTTCTGTGATCAGAAGTGACAATTACAGAGTGACATAACAAAAGATTACTACCTATAGCAGTGCTTTCCCAATTTAATGGGACAAGGCAGTGCAACGCTGGGGAGTTCTTAGAACCCAGGGATTCACCCCAGGAAGTCCACTTGTGCCTAGACTTTTGTGCCACATGGTCTCCAAGACTCATTGCTAGCAACCCGGTGACCTAGTACTCCACAGATCTTGACACACTAAATCACAGACCCACATGTACAAATACAACATAGGATCACATCTATCTACACACCTATTAAAAACATTAGCAGAAGTTACAAGTTCAGCCTATTACGGTTCTGTTCAATGATGTGGGGTGGAAAATTCTTCCACTGATTAATTTTTCTGTGAAAATTTTCTGTTTCATATGTTCATTAGTAACAATGACCCAGTTCGCACATCATGCTACAATTCATGGGTTGGTTAACCCAGGAATTCCCAGGGATGAGTGAAGTGACAAGCTATCTGCCTCTGCATGCTCATTGTTTCCATGTTTGATTAACAACCCAGGAACGCCACATTCCTGGGTTATTTCAGGACGTGTGAAGCTAGAAACTCTGGGTTCTTTAGGGGTTAAGCAACACAGAGTTAACCCAACTACAAACCATGGGCAATTGCTGAGTTAACTCTGGGTTGTTTAACTCATTTTGCACATCATGAAACAACGCAGGAATGGGGAGCTCTTGCACTGTTAATTGAATGGGTTGTTAATCATCACTTCACTCATCCCTGGGCTAAACAACTCAGGAACTGCAGCGTGATGCGCACACCAAGTCAGTGAATGGATGCCAACTGCAAACTGGACACGTTTGGCAGTTTCAAAGTTGTACTTAATGTTTTTGAAGTGTACATTCCTAACATGTATGTGAGAGAATACATATATCACACTGAAATACATATATATATGTCTCAGTGTGAAATGAAGCAAATAAGCCGTGACAGCAAAACTGAAGCTGCCCCATCAATCTCAGTAGAAGAGAGTGGAACTCTGTTGAAACAGATGAGTGCTTACCAGCGTATCATGTGCAGTTCTTTATTATTTATTTACAACATTTATATACCGCTCCATTTCTAAGCAGATTCAGAGTGGTGAACAATAAGAAATAAAATAGTACAAGGATGGAAAGGATAAAACACCACATTAAAATTATTTTTAAAGAAAATTCTTCGGGTTGCAAAAACTAATTAGTGTAGAATCAGGGATGATTAATGCATCACCAACCTGGCACCCTCCAGATGTGTTGGACTACCAGTGTTGGATTCCCAGCATCCCCAGCCAGTCATGCCAACTGAAGGATGCTGGGAGATGTAGTCCAGCATACCTGGAGGGCACCAGGTTGGGGAAGGCTGAATTAATGTGTCAAAAACATTCAGTACCTTTGTTTCTTTCTTTCATAAGCAATGTAAGGGAAGTACATGCTATTGTCTTTACATTTTTATGAGTCTACATAACATAACATTTAAATCACGTTAAGTATGCTTTAATATTTTTTCTCAAATATTTCAGGTCGAATACTTGTGGTGTAATGGGACAAAAAATTAACATGGGGTATATTTTTAGCTTTGTTGTTTATTTTACTTGTATTTAGAAAACATGCTAAATTAGATCGCTCTCTAGTGATTTTCTGATGCAACCTGAACATTTTCTGATGCAAATGACTCTAATTTGCATAGGAAAATTTTCCAGTTCAAAATTTTCTGGAAAACTAATTTCACCGGTTCTGTTGCGACGAGTAACTCCTTCTTGCTTCATCAGACTAGCTGGTTTCCCAAAACTGAACAGGTGTATCTGAAACGGCCTTAAGGACAGACCCCATTCAGTGATAGATCTGTAAACCTCTACCAAGTGTTTAGGCCTTCAAGAATTAATGTATGTATGGGAAGTGGTCCCTGAAACTGCTCTCAAGTCAGGAAACACAAATATGGTATTAAGGAATATATATTTATTGCTCAAACAGTCTAAGGGCGCAATCTTATGGCTGCCAGACCGTGGCTAGATGGCCGTAGGATTGGTCAGTTCCCGGAAAACAGCCCCCCCTCCCCTGTAGGCAGGACAGAGAGGGGTAAAAGGGGACATTCCCAGAGGCAGGGAGGGGTGGGGATGGCGGAAGCCTCTTTACAAGGCTTCCTATGCGCCTTCAGGCCTCCCCCCTGCCCCCGACCTGAACAGCTCTGACTAGACAGCCAAAATCAGCCATCTAGCCAGTAATGCGGGGTGGCTGGAGCATGGAGGAGAAGATCCCGTCCATGCTCCGCCTGCCCTGCATTGGATAGGCGGTTGCCCCTGAGTTCGGAGTCAGCCGCCTATCCACATTGCTCCCTAAGGGAATAACAAGCTTTAGCTAAAATGACGCAGATTACAATCATCCATAAATACACACAAATTATGATCACTAAGAGTATAATGAAAATAATAGCAAGCATATTGTTAACATGGTAAAACCTAGGTTCCTCTCAAACTAACAGTCAATATCAAAGTTTCATATTTACCAAATGGAAGGCATGGTGGATGAAGCCAACCTAAGCACGTATGGCGGGTTTCCCGTTCTCCCAGGATCTCTCCCCAAACAAATCAAACCCTGGTCTTTTATAAGCCCCATGAGGTCGATGACCTCATCCTTAGTTTCGGACCTGCTCTTACCACCACTCCCATTATTCTCAATGTAACTAGGCCTGCCATTGACACCGGTAACACCTAAACAAAGGCATCCCTACTAAAATCAAGCAGCCACCATAAAAGGTGCTAACTCCCACCCATAACACCTGCCCTTCCTCCTTATCCCCACTTCCCAGCAAGATATCCCAAGTGATAGTGCCACACAAGAATGCTCCTCTTTACTCTACCCGTACTTGTATGCCCAGGGTGAAAAAGAAACCATTCTCCTTAATCTGTGCATGGAAAAAGGCATTTACTTTCTCCTAACCATTTCTATATAGTTCTGTGAAAAACTGAAACACGTCAAGAAGCTCCTTTTGGAAGGCTCAACTTGGTTCTAGATCTCTTCCCCTAGTGGTGAAACATTTAAAGATTTTGATTCTAATTTTCTATCTTTAAAACAGTTATATCAACAATGTTATTCCCTGTTTATCTGATAATCAGCAGATGTCATCTGCTTGCTTCCTCTGAAAGGCTTCAAATGCTTAAGCAGTTTGGGCTAACATTTGAGCACAGGCAGTTTAGGGTACGATCGTATGCATGTTTAGACAGAAAACATCGTACAACTCCCAGCATTTCCCAGCCAGCATGGCTAACTGGGGCATGCTGGGAGTTGTAAGACTCTTTTCTATCTTAAACATGCATATTTAATTTATTTGATTTGTACCCAGCCTTTCTGCCAAAAATGGCACTCAATTCAGTGCAAAAATTAATGGCAAAATTAAAGATAGCACCCTTAATTTATCAAACACTGTTTGATTTTGTCATCAAAGTCCTCCTTGGCACTCAGTTTCATAGCTCAAGTCTGCCCGGCCCCTGTGATATCACAGCAGCTAACCAATGGCAGTCATAGAATGGTAGGGTTGGAAGGGGCCTATAAGACCACTGAGTCCAACCCCAGGGGGCTGCAACACTACTGCCTGCCCACATCCATCAGAGCAGTTCAGCTAATGGAATCAAGGAAGGAATGGCAGTTCGAGAAGTCAGGAGGTCTAGCAGCAGATATTATGGAAGGATAAACACCCAGTATATTGATGGGCTATTTTCTAGTTTTAGAATGTATGATGAACTCCCAATAAAAAACTTTGTCAACCTCCTCTTTCCCAAATTAACCACGCTAACACTAACCCTGTCATACTCAACCAAGACAGAATCAAAATCAGACTATGGATTGCCCAATACCTAACCAAACCTACTATCATCACATTATGGTGAAACATCCTTAGACAATATCTAATCACTGCTATGAAAGAGAAGGTATGACTCTCACCATTTTATTACTGCTCCAAAACTACATTTTCCCAGCCCCCCCTTGGATTAAAACCAACCTTCAACAAAATTTGCTCCTTCAGTAACATAACCCAGTAGCTCTTCAAAAATAGCCGTAATCTTCTTCTTAGCCAACACGAAGTGTTTCAGTGGGGAGGGATTAATGTCTGCCATTATGCACCTGAAAAAGTCAATTGTAAACAGGACTTAACAATAACTGAAATTTAATTCCCAGTCTAAGCAAGTCAAAACATGTTTGGTAACAAAGGCAATGCATTAATTGTGTAGCCTGCAATATGAATTTTAGCCATCCCTCCCAACCATAGGAAGAAGCATGACTGGACAGATGCCCCTTCACAAAGAGAAGGGATTGCACATGCTCCCACAATGCTTTCCACTCCGCACAGGAGTATCCAAGTTGCCTTTTTCCAGCAGCCAGTGACAGCAAGGGATAGGACAGTTGAGACAGATAGCCCACTGCTGCCTTTCTCAGTGGAATTTATGATGGGAAATGTATTCACATACACTCGTACAAAATTATTTCAAGACTGTTAAACTACTGAGCATAGTTCCCATATTAGCTTAAAATGCCACAGGGAGACCTTTACTGCAGGTTATCTGGAAATGTACCTTTACAGAAGGTTGTGTTTCCATACAGAAAACACCAAAGCACATTTCCAGTAACACCTTCCTATTATTTGTGGGGAAGCCCATATGTTGAAACACGCATGTGTCATTCACAATGGGAGTGGCATGCCTAAATTTAAGCATTTTGATCTTGGGTATCTTTTTTTAAAGTGTTCAAAAAGTACAGTGTGACTCAATCCTGCCATGCAGTGTTTCAATAAGACTACTACAGAGTAAAGTGATTTTTGTGGCTAGCTGTTACAATCCTGAAACGCATGCACACCAGTGGCTATTTCAAGAACTGTTCACCATTGTAGATCAAGGAATAAGTCACAATAAACACATAACTAGTGTGTTAAACTGTTCCATTAAATTTAATAAAATCAAATAGTCAAAACAGCAAAGTATCTTAGTATTTATCCATCAAATAAGAAAAATTTTACGAAGTAAGCAATATTTTCCAATGCAAATTTGGCGGCTGTTCAGACATCATGCTATGCCATGGCGGAGCCCACTTACCATCTTGCAGCAAGTGACTAGTGAACATGGTTAGATTGTGGTTAATAAACCACTATGGTTGGGACAGACACCTGTTCAGACATCACGCTAAGCCAATGTGGTGAGCTCAAAATTCCTAACCATCATGGCTTAGCGTGATGTCTGAACAGGGCCATTGGTCCTTAAATCAAAAGATGTTTGAAAAGACTGCATGCCAGTCTTAACCACACTTCTCTTGTGTATTTCCCAGTGAAAACACTAATTCCTTCACATTAGCAGTACCATTTTTCTCCAGTGTAGATTCTCAAACAATACTTTGTTTATGCAAGATCTCTTGAAAGGTTTTGCATAAAGTGTCAGTAGCCGTGACAATCCAGTGTGTCTGTACCTCCAACCCTGCAAGGTAGGATAAGCTGCAAGACACCTTTTGTCTAACTTCCTTCTCCAATACCTGTGAATAACTCTCATTTAATATTTAATAACTCATAACCTGGACACATGGGAATCCAGGCTTATGGCTTTTATGTATGGAGAAAGATGGGCTCCATCCTTCTTAAAAGTAGATCAGTGTGTTTTGCCAGACAGTCCAGCACATGGGTGAAACCACCATTCAGACTAGGCAAAGAACTAAATCAACTTCAGTTTCCAATTTGATATATTTATGAAATAATCAGTTAGAAGTTCAGAAATAAAGGTATTATACTAATGATTTTTGTGCAGAAATATTCAATTGCTTTTTAAAAATAAAATGAAACATCACATTAGCTAACTAAACTCATTTATCAGGATCTTAAGAGTAACTTAACCAAGCAACCTTCGGGGGACGGTGGGGAGGAGGAGGCCCACCTGGGCTCTGAGCCTGGCTTGGTTTTGTCTTCACTCTTTGCTGGCCAGGCAGAGACAAAGAAAAGATTTCACAGTCACAGGGATTTCTGTGGGGGCTGGGCAGCTCTGAGAGGGAAATTCAAAATGACTAATCAATAGCCTGGGAAGACCTGATCATGCATCCTGCAGCTGATTTCTGTAGTACTTACTTATCAAGAGGCTGACTCAACCTGGGTATACAAATGTACATTTTGGGGTCTACAGCAACCTGGGAATACTCTTGGTTTAGACATTTAGAGAAGAGGGTGGTGGCTTTGTTGCAGTATCCTTGAATTGCTTTGTTATAAGGACTTACATTTTTCTTCAGGAAACGCAAGTTCTAAACTATGGGTGTCAAATGCAGATTGAAACTGACTAGCTTGTGAATAGCCTCTCCAGGTGGGAAAGAAAACAACAGCAAACAAGCAGAAGCACACAGCATCCAATAATAATAGTCCCAGGCTTGAACTACCATACTGCCCTAGAAAAACACTGGGCATGTATCTCTTGGCTGTGGTCACAGTCATTTCTATGCCATATATGGAATCCGCATTTTGCCAAGCATGGATTGTGCTGAAACAATATTTGCCATGTGCTGCTCAGCAATTATAGTACTGCCTTTTAAACCTAGTCCATACACTTATTAAGCTGCATCATTTAACTAGACCAAACTCTCTATTTTGCATCATGGGCAAAAGTCATATATCAGAGGGCTCTGTTGCATCTTAAAGAATACCGCATGTACTGGGCATACGATTTTATAGGCCAAAGCCACTTCCTCAGATGCATTAATTACTACTCTCAGTTGGCAGACGTGCATGTGTCCAAAGGGAAGCCAGAATCCCCAGCAATGCGTAATGTATCACACTACTATTTCACAAATAAAAATGAAAGTGAGGGAGATCCAATCGGAGGAAACGTGAGCCACTCCCAAATGGAAATGAACTAGCAAAAAAAGAATAGTGTACACCAGCCTTCCCCAACCGGGTGCCCTCTGTTCTGGCTGGGGGTGATGGGATTTGTAGTCCAACATATCTGCAGTGCCCCTGATTTGGGAAGGCTGGTGTAAACTCAGAATTAAGGAGTTCACCAGACCCAGTTTCTTTCTACTCTGCCACAGTCTGGTAGTAATGTCCAGTCTACCTATGAATCCCAATTTAGCAGCTTCACATAAGGCTCTTTGTTGAATTCAACACAGAAGTTTCACTTTGTTAATTTCTAAAGCACTGGCCTTTCTAAAGCTGACTCCCAAGGAGAGATTAAAAAAGAAAGAACAAAGAAAGTGTTTTGGCAACTTGTCTAACCTGCTCCGCCAACAAAAGTGACCTGAGCTGACTCTTGCATAGCCCTTTATTTGTTTATTTAATGTATTTAATTATATTTATGAATCGCCCACATTAAAGAAATTTCTAGCTGACATAGAAAAACACACCTTCCTACAAAGGCCAAGATTACCTTCCTGGGAATCACCAGTTCCACCCATTCTTTTTGAGGTTATCCCTGGAGGGCTGATGGGGCTGTGGTGCCCGCAGCCACCCAGTACGCACAGCTTGTTCTGTTAACTAGATCATTAGGGCTACTACTTTAATGAAGTAAAACAAAATGCCTCCCTAAAAACAGAAATGAACTGAGTGCAAATAATATGGCAAGTGCTGCACAGAAAGAGCAACAACGCAGCCCCTGCCCTGAACTATACAGTTTGGCATTATATAACCCACCCCAAAGACCCCTCAGATCTGAGGAGAGCACAAATACGCCCCCCCTCATTCTGCTCCCATGTAAATAAGCCCCCCCCCCAACTGAGAGCTAAATAAGGGCTAACCGAGGTAAACAAGCGCTAGCTGAGCTGAAAGGGTCAAGCCCTCCGCCTCCCTTACCTGGAGGTACTTGTGGGGCTCGTGTCCCCCCACCACGCCTCCTCTCCGGCTCTGAGCCTCAGTGGTACCCTCCACCTTTTACTCCTTCCTAACCAAGAGAGCGCAGATCTCACTTCCGCCTCCTTTTACCATTTTCCTCCCACCCTCCATGCGTCTCGCCACCTTTACTCAGGGCACGCCTCCGGACCTCAGTTTCTCCTTATGCGCGTGCGCCAAGGCGACCGCTGCCTCTTCTCCGCAGGCGGCTGCTGGTATAGACGTAGGAAAGTCCTTCGGTTCTGTCTCGCTCCTTGCATAGAGATAGGGGGGGGGAAGGAAGGAGGGATACACCATACTTCTGGTTGCATTTCCCTTCACTTCGGGTTGCCCTTTGACTGCTCTCCGCCATATGCGGGGTAAGGGTTAGGGATAATAAAGTATAGAAATAGAAAAAAAACAAAACACACAAACTATTTCAGCCTCCACGCAATCCAGTACTGTATGCATTTTTGCTCAGTTCTAACTAAGTATGCATAGGATAGTTGCTTCAGGCTGGCTGAAGCCTAAATAAGCTTACTTGGGAGTAAGTACCATTGAAATCTGTAATGATTTTGAATAACTGCGCAGCATCGTGCTCCACTGGAGAAGGAAATGGCGAGCGAAGAGGATCTCAAGAGCCCCTTGTTGAGGGTGAAAGTGGAGAGTGCAAAAGCTGGTTTGAAACTCAACATTAAGAAAACGAAGATCATGGCATCTGGCCCCATCACTTCCTGGCATATAGAAGGGGAAGAAATGGAAGCAGTGACAGATTTTACTTTCTTGGGCTCCAAGATCACCGCAGACCGTGACTGTAGCCATGAAATTAAAAGACGCTTGCTCCTTGGGAGGAAAGCGATGGCAAACCTAGACAGCATAGTCAGAAGCAGAGACATCACCTTGCTGACAAAGGTCCATCTAATCAAAGCTATGGTTTTCCCAGTAGCAACGTATGGCTGTGAGACCTGGACTATAAGGAAGGCTGAGCGCCGAAGAATTGATGCTTTCGAACTGTGGTGCTGGAGAAGACTCTTATGAGTCTCCTGGACTGCAAGGAGGTCCCATCAGTCCATCCTAAAGGAAATCAACCCTGAGTGCTCCTTGGAAGGACAGATCCTGAAGCTGAAGCTCAAATATTTTGGCCACCTAATGCAAAGAGAAAACTCCCTGGAAAAGACCCTGATGTTGGGGAAGATTGAAGGCAAAAGGAGAAGGGGACGGGAGAGGATGAGATGGCTAGATAGCATCACTGATGCAATGAATATGGACTTGAGCACGCTCCGGGAGACAGCGCAGGACAGGAAGGCCTGGCGTGCTATGGTCCATGGGGTCACGAAGAGTCGGACACGACTTAACGACTGAACAACAAAACTAAGTATGCATAGGATAGTTGCTTCAGGTTGGCTGAAGCCTAAATAAGCTTACTTGGGAGTAAGTACCATTGAAATCTGTAAGGATTTTGAATAACTGCACAGCATTGCGCGGCTGCATGTCTCTTTACAGAGCAACACTACACATGTCTATGCAGAAGTAAGCCCTATTGTTTTCAATGGGGCTTATTCCCAGGGAGCAAGTTGTATTGAAAACGATGACAGTCTTATATGTGGGACTGCACTGGTAGAGAGATGCAAGTCGGGCGCGTCCTGCAGAGCTGATGAGCTACACCAATTCATACACTTAGGGTGCAATCCTATGCATGTTTAGACAGAAAAAAATCCTACAACTCCCAGCATCCCCCAGCCAGCTATGCTAGCAGGGGATGCTGGGACCTGTAGTCCTTTTTTCCTGTCTAAACATGCATAGGATGGGATATTTAAAAGGTCTAACTGGCCTTTCATCCTTGTGGATTCTAGGGCAGCGTACTATAACAAAAATATATATAACACAATACAATAAAAACAAGGCAGTAAAAACAAGATAATAAAGCTAAATGCTAGCTGGATGTTATACCTCTAAAATGAGGGATCTAACGTTTTTCCTTTTCTGGCTCCCAGCAATCCTATCTTGCACTGCAGGTCCAAGCTGTAACCATCACATGACCTGCAGAGCCTAATTTAAATGTCTACAGAACTGTCTTCCTCCACTTCATCTTGGCACTTTGAATATGCAAGCACTGTGACTTCACCATCAAGTCAGGTTTTTTTTCTCCCCTCCCAAACCTGCTTTTTGTAACATCTTGCCTGATGAAGAGTTCTGGAGATCCTGAAAGCTTGCACAGTTTTGGTGATATTTTAGTTGGCCTAATAAAGGCATTACACTAGGATGGATTTTGGACTTTTTCTTACCGTCAACACAGCTACCTTTGTTTTGTTTTCTGTATGCTGTGGTGCAATCCTATGCATGTGTGTCTACTCAGAAGTAAATCCCACTGAGTGGGGCTTACTCCCTGGTAAATAGGTACAGGTTTGTAGCCAGCCTTTCAGACCCTGTCTCTCCACCACCCCCGCCCCAATGTGCTTTTTGTAACATCTTGCCTGATAAAGAGATCTGGAGATCTCAAAAACTTGCCCACAATTTTGGGCCTGCTTGGTTGATCCGAAGAAAGATATTCCCAGATCGTGGATTTTGGAATTTCTTTCTATTGGCTCCTTGAGGGCAACAGCTACAAGAAAAGGGTCTTTGGCACCATCATTCTAGAGGGCAGAACAAGGATAAAACCCAGTGTGCTCCAATTGGCTGCTATTTTCCAAGGCCTTACGGAAAGAAGGCCTTTTGCTAATGGCAGATTAAGCCTGGCCCTTCTGCACGCAAAGCAGTCTGTGATCCATTACTAATGAAAGTCAATATGGCTGTGATCATATACTCACTTACCTGGGAGTAAGTCCCATTAAAGTCAGTGGGGCCTACTTCTGAGTAGACATGTAGAAGATTGCACTATGCTGCAGCAGCTAAGAGAATCTGAATCCTAGCCTGCTTCAGTCCATATATATACATGTATCAGAACTAGCAATAGGGGGAAAAAACATGCATACAATACATAACATTTGCTTAGCACTTTCAAGTGTTCAAACTGCTTCACTCGAATTATCTAATTGTAATCCCGAACACCATCCCTATAAAGTAGGCCAGTATGATCTCCATCAGTAACAGCTCCAGGTTTTTGAAGGCACTTGGGCAAGACACCTTCAGTGGGCCCGCTCCCTCAGTGTATCTTCTGTCTCAACGCCATGGTCACCAGCTGCTCTGGCTCCTAATCCTCTTTCCCATCACTGCTACCATTTGCTTCCTTGAGAGGAACGAAGCCAGGAGGCAGCGGCATCTACAGTTCCTCCTTCTCACCTCCACCATCATCTGGTCCAAAGCAAGAGGCAGTTGAACAAGCAGGTTGCAATGGTGAAGAGGAGGAACAACTCCAGTGAGCTCGTGTCAGTGGGCCCCTGCTGAGGTCTGGGTCCTCAGTAGGTGCCCCATCATGCCCACCCTTGACACCAGTCCTGACCGCCATATTGCAGTTGGAGAAAGCTGAGGCTTAAGGCCACCTAGCGCATCCATGGCAGAGATGTGAGTTGAACAGTGGACTTTCTGATTCATAGCTCAATCTCTGTGGCTACAATCTCATACACATTTAATGAGCCTCAGGGCACAGTCCTATGGCTGGCTAGGGAATACTGGGAGTTGTAGGACTTTTTTCTGTCTAAACATGCATAGGATTGCATCCTTAATTTAATTTTTATTTTTCAAGCATCTAACCTGCCCTTCATCTTAGCAGATTCTAGGGCAGGATACAATGCTATAAATATAATCCAGTAAAAACAATCCTGCCTACACACAGCAATAAAATTAAAAGAAGACATCAATATGATTTTGCTGCTAGGCCAGCAAGCTGTTGAGTGGAACAGAATTCATCTGTCTTGCCCTATGGCAAACTGTGCCACTTAGAAGCTTACTGCTCCCTCAACTCTCTTGAGACAATGAAAGCATAATGGGTATAATTTTATATATTAAAGTTCAGGTCTATAAGTTATGTATAGGTCATGTATTTAATCTGAATAATTTAATATGACAGAAAATTCACATTCGCTCCCGGGATGTTTTCATAAGTCATCACAATCGGTCCAGAATTCCTATATTTACAGACTGCATTTTAATGGCCAAGGGTCCCAAAGCATTCCCTCAAAGAGCAGGAAAGTTTCCCTGCCTTCAGAATGCAATTCTTATTATATTGAGAGTTTTAACAAAAAAGATATCCTAACCCACACAAACTTGTCTACTCCTCTGATGCACTGCATCTACTTTAAGCACCCATTATTTCACATGTTCCAAGTTTGAGTCTTGCTGTTGAAATAGAGCCTGGAAACCTTTGTTACATGGGCCATTACATTTGATGGCTGAAATGCTAGAATGTTTTATGAATAGGCACCATTTGCTTGAAATTGTTCACTCAACTATTAGCATTAGTAACCTTGTTCTCTAGCCAGCTTTCCATTCTACAGAACAATTCTGTGTAGTGCAGACACTTGCAAATTAAAAAGTTGGCTAAATAACATTTTAGGCTGCTTTGTCCAATTTTCTCAACACTGATTTAGATTGAATATGGGGCACAATTTTAGTAAGACAAAAACAAAGTATTTTGAATCACAGATCAAAAATGTAATGAATAGAAAGATACATTTCCATGCTTAGTTTCCATTATAAGCTAGTGGGAGCTGTTTCCTCCTTTCTCGTGTTTCATCTTGCCTGACGTTACTAGACATAACTTATATTGGGCTTAGCAATCAAACTTGCCACCTGTACACACGTTTAAACAATTTGTATGCAATTTGTATTTATAGACAGTTTATTTTTATGACCCAAATAAGTTATTATTTTTATTTAAGGCAGCAACTCTGTGCACACGTCCCTGGAAATAAGCCTCATTAAAAACTGCGGGAAATGTGCATAGGATTGTACTGCACACCAGTAATATTTCTTGCATCTTCCTATACTATATTTAAGGCTTAAAACAGAACTGAGATTCATACAGTTGTACACTCTGATTTTTTTCCTTTCTGATGTACAAGCCAGTCCATTCTAACTATGCACATCCTAATGGGAAACTATTAACAAGGGCTTCATTCTGAGACCTCCAGAAAAATATTACATGAGGATTGCTTATCCAATACTTACACTAAATCATTTTTTTAAAACAATACAGTTACAATGGGTACAGATAGGAAGTGAGAAAGGAACATTGGTACTTACCATGATATGTTCATTTTCTGCAGTGGATGGAGGGTATCATACTCCTCCCACTTGCTCCGTTAGGCAGGAATAGGCAAATTAACCAAATTGCCCTCTCACATGGGAGAGCAACTTATTTCCAGTTCGGAAGATGTCTCAGCCTCAAATTTCCAGTAACTTTATTAGTAAAAACATTGAACATTGCCTTCAGAAGAAGAACTAATTGAGGAAATCCCCCCAGCAGTGACAGATTACTGCTGGGTGGGCAGGATATCCTCCGTCCACTGCAGAAAAGTATTATTTTATTGCATGTATATCCTGCCTTTTTTCCTCTTGCAAGGAACCTAAGGCGGCTTACATTATCCTCCTCCTCCTCTCCATTTTTTATCCTCACAACAACAATCTGTGAGGTAGGTTGGGCTGAGAGTCTATGACTGGCCCAAAGTCACCCAGTGAGCTTCCATGGCTGAGCGGGGACTAGAACCCGGATCTCCCAGCTCCCAGTCTGACACTCTCACCATTACACCACACTGGCTGTTGGTAAGTACTAACAGTAAGTATCACGGAGTTTATGGTAAGTATCATGGTAAGTACCAACGTTCATTTTTCCTGCAGTGGACGTGGGTATCTTTAGTTATGACTGGCAGGTCAAAGTTGTTTTTAGTTGTATGTTGTTTGTGTACATTGTCTGTGTGCTTTTACGTAAATGGCTTTTACACTTTTTATATTGTATTTATTATTATTATTTGATTTGATTTATTAGCTGCCCATCTGGCCGGCTACCTGGCCACTCTAGGCGGCAAACAATACTAATAACAAATTTACATAATCAACTGAACAAAAAAACCAAAAACACAACAACACAGCTCTAAAAAATCCTAACCCACCTCAAATGCCCGCCTGAACAGCCAGGTTTTTAAAGCCCGGCAGAAGCTCATCAAAGAATGAGCTTTAATGTTTAATGCTTTAACTTCTGTAAACCGCCCAGAGAGCTTCAGCTATGGGGTGGTATAGAAATGTAATAAATAATAGTAATACTAATACTGATACTTATATGAGATGTCTAACAGCAGTGCCCCAAACTGGTTAGGTAAGTTGCTGCTAACCCTGTTAATTAAACTAACCAACTGCTGAAGCATGCTCCGGCCGAAAGATGCCTTGGCCAAAGCGAGGATGTTTGACTTGTAATGTCTCACAAAGGAAGACAACGAAGCCCACGTTGCAATGTCAACAAGAGAGGCATTGGTCCTGAGGGCAGTAGAGGTGGCTGCACTCCGTACAAAGTAAGCGGAGATCCCCCCAGGCCAAGCAGAACCAGAGGAAAATGCAGGCCTTAATGCACCGTGCCAGCACCGACTTGGAGACCTTCCTGCCCATGGTGGAAGGGTGAAATGAAACGAACAGAGAGTCAGAGACATGAAACCTGGTCCCTCCCTGGCGCTTCACATGTGCCTGACCATCATGTTGTCCGTTCATACAAGCACCACCTTGGGCTGTATCAGGTGGCTGAAGGTGAAGAGAGCCAGATGGATTGATACTGAGGAAGGAAACTGCCTTGGCCACCCTGTGGGATGACCTTTGCTGGGAGATGGACAGGGGGAGTGAGACCCTGTTGATTCTCCTGGACCTCTCAGCAGCTTTCGATATCATCGACCACGGTATCCTTCTGGATAGGTTGTCTGGGCTGGGAGCTGGAGGCACTGCACTACAGTGGTTCCGCTCCTACTTGGATGGCCGATTCCAGAAGGTGGTGCTGGGGGATTATTGCTCTGTGCCATGGAAATTGTGCCATGGGGTTCCACAGGGCTCTATTTTATCCTCCATGCTGTTTAACAGCTACATGAAACCACTGGGGGAAGTTATCCGGAGGTGTGGGCTGAGGTGCCATCAATATACGGATGACACCCAGCTCTACCTCTCTTTCTCATCAAAACCAGGTGAGGCAGTGGCTGTCCTGAATCAGTGCCTGGGCACGGTAATGGACTGGATGAGGGCTAATAAATTGAAACTCAATCCAGACAAGACGGAGGTACTGATAGTGGGTGGTTCATCTGCCCGGCTAGGTGATGTTCAACTTGTTCTGGAGGGGGTTGCACTCCCCCTAAAGGATCAGGTTCGTAGTTTGGGGGTGCTCTTGGATCCAGAACTGTCACTTGAGGCACAGGTGAACTCAGTGGCACGGAGCACTTTTTATCAACTTAGGCTGGTATACCAACTATGCCCTTATCTGGACAGAGATAGCCTAGCTGCAGTTATCCATGCTCTGATGACTTCACATCTGGATTACTGCAGTGCGTTATCTGTGGGGCTGCCTTTGAAAACGGTCCAGAAACTTCAGCTGGCCCAAAATAGGGCAGCAAGACTGTTAACAGGGACTGGCCAGTGAGCTCATATTACGCCAGTACTTTTCCAGCTGCACTGGCTGCCAGTCCATTTCCCGGCCCGATTCAAAGTGCTGGTATTAACATTCAAAGCCCTTAACGGCTTGGGGCCAGATTATCTGAAGGATCGCCTCCTCCCATATGTGCCTGCCCGGACCCTAAGATCATCCTCAGCGGCCCTTCTCCATGAGCCCCTGCCAAAGGAAGTGAGGCGGGTGACTACCAGGAGGAGGGCTTTTTCTGCTGTGGTACTCCGGCTGTGGAATGAGCTCCCTAGTGAGGTTCGCCTGGCACCTACATTGTATTCTTTGTGGCGCCAGGTGAAGACCTTTTTATTTTCCCAAGCATTTTAGCATTTTAGCTCTTTAGGCTTTTAGCTTTGCTGTTTTAAATCTGTATTAAATCCCTGCACTGCTGCTAAGGTTTTATTCTGGTTTTATTCTGGTTGTATTGTTTACTGTGGTTTTAATGTTTTATATATTTTGTATTGTTTTATTGTGTGCTCTTTGGTTTTAATTTTTGTGAACTGCCCAGAGAGCTTCGGCTATTGGGCGGTATAGAAATGAAATGAATGAATGAATGAATGAATGAATGTTGATCCTGTGCAATGCTTCCTCTGGGCTCCACCTGCACTAGGCCACGGTGGATCTGCAGCGGGACCTCCAACCCTGAAGGCTGGCATCTGTTGTAATTTCGACTGAGGGGCTCTCTCTAAGGGACTGCCCCCTAAGGATTGAGGTGGAGAACAACCAACTCAAGGACTTCCAGAGATAATTGGCTTGGTTTTTGTCTCTGACAGCTATATCCTTCTGGGAAAAAAGCAGGATAAGCCACTGAGGGGGCCTGGAGTATTTTCTGGCACATGGGACATATCTATGGTAGCGATCACACCCCCTGCAATTGTGCTAGGGCCGTCAGGTCTGGGATGGGATTCTGAAGGATCAGTCTTACCATAGCCTGGAACTTTTCTGATCTCTCCAGCAGAAGGCAGAACTATACCGGATTGACTATTCAGTACCATCTCAAGGTGGTACAGTTCCCTAGAAGGGCAAAACTGACTTTTTCTGACATTCACCAGGAAAACATTTGACTGAAGGCATGCTAACATCCTGTGGACAGCCAGAATTTCCTGATGAAGTGAGGGAGACTTGATTAGAATGCTGTTGAGGTGAGGAGTGAATCTGCTGCCTTCTCAGGGGTAATACCAATACTATCTTGGGGGCAGAGGAGAGACTGCATGGGAGGGCTCTGCATTGATAATATTTCCCTGATAGGTAAACCATAATATTGTCTGTGAGCCAGGTGAATCAGGACATGCAAGTATACATCTGTGAGATCCAGAGATGCCAGAAAAATCTCCTGTCTGGAGAGATTCAAGAATGGTACAAGTGTCTTCATCAAAAACTTTCTGGATTTTTTAAAATCCACCCATTTCAGGCACAATATTATCCTCCAGTCCCTGCTCTTTTCGGGGGACAATGAAAAATACTGAGTAGCAGCCTTTCAATCTTTCCAATGATGGCACTGGCTTGATCCCTCCCACATCAATGAGGTGAGATATGGCCTGCAATGAGGTGAGATATGGCCTGCTGTGTTTCTTCTCCAGTTTCCTGGACCTTGGGAAGGAGATGAGAAGTTGGGAGGAAGTTGAAGAAAAGCAAATACAGAGAGGAAGAAATAAGACAAAAGTGAGGCAAACTGTAGCTAGAAAGGGCTGGAGCGCTAGTGCAGCTACTCCAGCAACCTGCTCGGAGCTGAGGCAGGAAGCGAACCCGGAAGCAGGTTGCTCTCCCATGTGAGAGGGCAATTCAGTCAATTCGCATATTCCTGCCTATCGGAGCAAGTGGGGGAGCAACCCACATAAGGATACCATCCTCCACTGCAGGAAAACTACAGGTCCTTGCTTAACCCCTTTCCCTTCTCAGACCCCCTAGTAACAACAATGAAGCAACTGTTTTCTGAATGAGGATTCAGAAATACTACTCCCCTTAGAAGACAGGGCAGAGATGCCAACATTGTTAGGAAGTTTTGGAAAAGCTTTTAGAATGTATTATGCGGTAGAAAGAGGAGCTGGAATTTCTAGTGGAATAAAGTCCCTGAAGTACAATAACGAACCATTATATTGAAACAGCCAGTAAGCCTAAATGGCTACAACAGAATCATGAACTTGGAAGGACCTAATAAATCTTGTCGCTCCTCCCCATCCCATCACTTGTCTAAAGGAAGAACCTTAAGACCGCTTCACACATTACTTTGTGCTTAGATTTAAATCCCAGCTTTCAATCAAATGATCGGGGGAGCGGGGGATAAATCGTAATAATATACACGCAGGTTGGTGTCCCTCATGCCAAGATGTTCTTCTTGGGAGGCAGGGGGTGCCATCTCCCAGCGGCCCTTGGTCAATTGCAGAGGCCAGTGTGCTTCCCTTCAGCTCTGCATTTCCAGGGAACTATTTTTAGGTGTATCTCTAAATAACTATTTTTAAAATATAAAATGTGAATGTGACAAATGTTTGTAAACACAGGCATCCTACTGGTACACTCATAAAGGTAGGATTTGGCTGCAATTCCCTTTTAAGTGAATACATACCCATTTGCAAATTCAGGTTCCAGTGTGTAATGTGTAAAATGGTCCTTATACCTAAAGCAACATCAAAACATGCCCTCTCCAAACTTTTCTTGATAACCTCTACAGGAGATGCCACAGCCTATTCCAGTGAACTACTCTTAAAATTGGGCAGAATTTATTGTATTTAACCTAATCCCTATGTTCCTTTAATGTAAACACATTGGGCATTTTCCTGCCCAGATTAAGCAAGGCTAAATCCTGTTTATTCAGCATGCATTTAAAAATTAATCCCAAATCCAGGAAATAATCCTAAATCCAGTTAGACTATATCCCCAGGACCAACCAAAATGCCAGAGAAGATTGTGTAAGCTTTCAATTTCCCCAGAACTCTTCATGAGGCTTAGTGGTGTAAGAGGCAGGCAAGAGTTCTGGAGAGCAAAAAAACTTGCATAATTTGTTGTGGTATTTTGGTTGGTCCCGATAATGGTATTGCCTGTGAATTTTCGATTTTTTCCCCAGATTTTAATTTTTTTTATTCAGTGACTCTTTGTTGTAAAAATTGATGGAACTTTAGAAGTGCTTAACTTAGGCCAACATGAAACAACATGCTTCATTTAGCCAATTCTCAGCTAAATGTGGTAATATTCCACGAACTGGGACTCCTGCTCTTGGAGGCAGGACAGGAGGGGTGAGAACCTAACTAAACTCATATGGATGGGAACAGAACTAACATGGGGATGGATGGAAGGAACCTGGGCACATCTTGAATGGGTAGATTGCCTGGTGCTGTAGAAAGCCATTCCACCCAAAGAGAGGGATGGACATTCTCAGGGATGATGTCTGAACCTCAAAACAGCACTGGCAAAAATGTTAGGGAACATGTACAAAGTCAACGTGGAGGAACAATTTGGATGGCTTTAAAAGGATATTAGCAAAATTCATGAAGGATAAGGCTATCAGTGGCCACTAATCATGATGACTATATGCTACCTCCAGTATCAAAGGCAGTGAGCTTATGTACACCAGTTGCTGGGGAACATGGGCGGGAGGGTGCTGTTGCACATGTGTCCTGCTGGTGGGTTTCCTGTGGGCAGCTGACTGGCCACTGTGTGAACATTATGATGGACTAGATGGATCCTTGGTCTGATCCAGCATGGCTCTTCTGTTCTTAGGAATTCCCTATTAATGGAAGAAAGATAGAAAATATACATAGTAGACCTTTGGCATATGGAGGCAATTCAAACAACAGAAAGGGGAAGGTAAGAGTTCTAAGCTCTGTAACTAAAAGTTAAGCAGGTACTTCACATCTGGGAAGAAGCTAAAAATGTGCCTCAGGTAGGCTTAACCATGCAAGTATGACTCTGGAAGGGAGGGATAACATTAGTGGAAGAAGACAGAACAGAAAAGTTGCAAAGGCAAGCCTTACACATAAGCTATTTTTCAAGCTTACTGACATTTACACGGTGATAATGAGAGTACACTTTCATGCCAGCCCTCAAACTGCAATACATGAAGTTCTACGAACTTTTCCTTCCATTCTGAAATGTGAATTCTTGGGCCCTTTCTGGCTGAAATTCAGGTGCGTTGCCAATGAATGCTGCTATGTGCAGATTCCCCTCTACCAAAATCTAAAAATTCTCTCTACCTCTTCAAATATACCCCCAGGTTTAAGTGGCAAATCTCGAATTTATTTCAAAATGTATATACCTCATTCCAATAGAGTGGCACAACAAATCTTTGACTTAAAAGTCAGAAAAAAAAGACCTCATATACCCACTCAAGTTTACTTAATAATCATAATACAAACACAAATGATGTACAAGTTTATCTGAATATTTATGTTTATTTCCATCCTTGGGTACAAAAGGGCTTTGTGCTATGTCATTTTCAGACATCAATTGTACATGCTATGTTGATGCACTTATCTCGTTACAGCAGAGACCCTGAAGTCAGCAAATCCAAAAACACAGAGATGAAACAATCTATTGTACTTAAGTTCTTATAAATGCACCAAACATTATTTGAACAATCTGCACAACGAGTTGAAGGAGTCAGGGACTATGAGTGTGGGTGTGCACACAAAAAAGCAGATGAGTTTCAGGTCTGTAGCCAGCTCATACTACTCCATGATACTAGTGTGCCATCAGTGCAATGCACTGGGTACCACCGCTGCCAGGGTTTATTACTGAAGTTTATTACTGTTTATTAACAGTAACAGTTTATTACTTAATTAGGGCTCCATTAAGAGTGTGGCTGTGGCCAGTGGCATAAAGTAAATTCATTTGTAGCTTGACATTAGGATAGCATATGTGGAAATTATGTCTTAAATTCTAATATTCTGGGCTAGATGGAAAACCCACACACGCACACAACAACGATCAAGCAGTTTCATGCATCTGAAGATGACTTAAAAGGTCTTTTTCATTGCCAAACCTCATCAAGCAATCAGTGCACTTGTGAGGCAACTCAGCTGAATGCCTGAAGTCCAAGTGAATTTTGAGGTCTCCAATCTGCCCTGTTGAATATTCACAATATTGACACAAATAAATCCCTTCAGACATGTGAGTGTTCAAATGCTTACAGTATTCCAGCATGCCTGAAAAGCCCTTCCCACAGTCATCACAAACATGGGGGAATATTTTGGTGTGTTCAATTGCCACATGCCGGTTGACATTGGTATGAAGCCTGCTGCGGAAGCCACACACTTGGCACACGAAGAAGTTCTTGCACTTATCAAAGCTGATTTTGTTGACCAGGCTGTACTGTCCTTGCTGCTGCCTGTTGTTGTGGCTGTCGCTCAGCTCTATCAGCCGGCCTGCATGTTCGTTCACCACGTGGCTGTGTAAGTCCTCTGGGTCACTGGTTTCATGCTCACAAAACTGACACAGGTACTGCTCGTCACAGCTGTGCTCCTGGAAATGGAGGTACAGCTCACTGCTGGAGGAGAACTGAACGTCGCATTGCTCACACCAGTAAAGGTGATCGCTGAAGTGTGTGTCTGCTATGTGCTGGCTCAGGTTCTCGAACATCACAGTTTTGTAGTCACAGTATTTGCAAATGTAGGGATCTTCCTCATGGATTTTTAAGTGTTCAATAAGCACTTTTTTGGAGGAGAAGTTCTCCTTACATACCTGGCAGATGTTGCCCTCAGGACACGTCTTATGTTTCAGAACAATGTGCTGCTTTAAATCTGAGAAGTACTTACTGTTAAATGTGCATCGTTCACATTTGTACAAACCGCTGCTGTTGGCCCGCAGCAGAGGCCATTTTGGCTGAATGGTGACATTCAAAGGAGAGTTTTTCTCAAGCACCTTGCAGCTTTCAGTTGCGATTTCCTCTGCATCCTCTGCTTCAAGCTTCTCTGGGGAAATGGTCTGAGTTTCTATGTCATGAACTTCCACGGCCTGGACTTCGGTCGTGGAAATTTCTACAGTTTGAATGTCCAGAGGTTTCTCCTCTTCAGTTAAGCTGTCACTGAAGATAGGCGACTCACATGTGTCTTTAAAAATCCCATTATTGGCAGGTTTATCTACAAAAAGGACATGGAAGATATGCAAAATGAAAATGATAAAGAATCGCAGATGCAAGAGTTCCCCCCCACACACTTTTGCCATTATTCCAGTAGGCAGACATATTAGCTTTGTACTAGAAAGACCTTAGTTCAAATCTACTGAATTGTGTACAAGAGCAACTCAGCCTCCTCATCTGAATAGAGGGAAAGAATAGCCTAACTCACAGGCATGATTTGAGGATAAACAGGAATTCTGAAGCTATCTGCATAGTAAACGTTGTACATCATAATGCAAAATGAGAGCAGCTACTTTCCAAGACAAATTTTTTCTTTGGATTGCTAAGGTTGCAATTCTATGCATACTTAAATTGAGTGTAAGTCTCATTGACATCAATGGGACTTGCTTCATTCATTCATTTTTTATTATATTTCCATACTGCCCCATAGCTGAAGCTCTCTGAATACATGCTTCTGAATTCATCGGCAGATACTTACATTTTTATCCCAAACGTCCACTACGGAACCCAGGGCAACGTACATGACCATCCCCCACCCACCCCCATCCTAGTTTATTCTGACAACAATCCTGTTAGGTAGGTTAGGCTGAGAGAGACTAGCCAAGGGTCACCCAATGAACTTCACAGCTGAGCAGGGATTTGAACCTGGGTCTTCCTCACCTAAGGATTTGAACCTGGGTCCGCACCATTCTAACCCCTATACCACACTGGATTGCAGGCTGCAAGAGTTTTAACTCTCAGTAAGGGACCTTATTAGCGACATTTCTAGCAACTGATTTTCTTACACATTCAACATTCTTTATTGAGAAGAGGGAAAGTAAACATAAGTAGAGTTCAAAAATGTGCAACTCTGGCACCATCTCGCATTTACCTTTCTTTTTAGGGTCCATGAAGTGTGACCCTATGACATTAGACTGGGTTCCACTCCACTGAGATGTCCCAGCATATACTGGGCTGCCATCCTCATCAGTATCTGTGGTGTGTACTGCATTATGAAATCTACCTGTTGAGAGAAGGGACGTTTTGGTGTTCTTGTCCTGATTCAATTCATACATTTTCAGTAACCTTGTACTATATAATGTATATTTTGGAGCTTATTTCACACCCTATCCTCCAGGCTCAGGGCTGGTAGTATCGTATTAAAAAACAATACCTTGTTTTACCCCCCACATAAGTAACAAGTGGAGGAGATTAAAAGTCTAAAACATTTTCTCGGTACATATTTGCACATGGTCAGTGTGACCAGTTCACATGTAACAACAATTAAACTATGGGTTGTTGCCTTAGCCAAAGTTAACCCATAATTTGGCTGCCACACGATTGAGCAAACTGCTGGTTGTTTGGTCAATTCCTGCAATGTTTGGTTCCTGTCCCCTTCACCCACTCCCTCTCTGTATCACAAATGCCTTTGTGCACTGTAGTACCGGAATGTAGAGAGGCTGGGTTTTTGACTGCTCTTGCCTGCCACCTCTATAGCTTAGCGAAACAACCCATGAACAGCCCACAGATCTGGGTTCACACCTAATGACAACCCATGGTTTAAACAACCCAGAGTTCTCAACCCAACAACAAATAATGGGTTCTCTTCATGAGTGGTTTATGGTTAACAAGTCATAATTAATCCATGGTTTCAGGTTCGTATGTAATGACAACCCACGATTCAACTACCCATGGCATGTTATGTGCAAAGCACATCTATAGCAGATTTTTTAAGAGAAGTTTTACACATAACTGTCCTGCCTCAAAATAAAGACAACACAATATTACCCTCCCTGCCAAATTAAAAAAAAAAGTAATGATATGAGTTTCAGATTCTGCTGCTCAATTCAAGAACAACCAGTATTAAACCGAGGCTCAACAGTACTGCCCACCAACTCCTAGTTTATGGTAATTCACCTTAAAGTTGTAATTAAACAGTTTACATTCTAAACTGTTCAAGACAATACTCAAACACGCTTTCTAGGGAATGAGTTTCATTGAACACAGTGAGACTTATTTCTGAGTAAACATGCATAGGATTGCAACATAGATCTACTTAAGCAATCCCGTCCATACACCTGGATGTTTCTTCAAAAGGAAGTATCGCTGTGTTCATGTAGGCTTACTGTCAGGGAAGTGTGCACAGAATTGCAGCTTTCAGTACTTTTGTTTCACTCAGAAAGAGAAAAAAATAAAAAACAAACAACTTATACAATTTTGGATTCATATCCATAGCTATGTGGAATGACCCTGGGGTTGGAGGTGGTGCTGAGAAAGTCAACTAGGTTTGCATTATTGATCTCTTCTACTTAAGGGAAAATAGTCCTGCAGGAGCTTCATGAAAATACCTAAATTCCATATATATATATATATATAGTCACATATACAACTTATAAGCTGACTGACAGATTTTTCAGAAGGGTTCACTTGCTTTAAATCTTTTTTTAAAGTCCTCCCAATTTGTGTTTTAAGATATCAAACTGAGCTAACTGATCATCTAACAGTGCAATTCTTTGCGTGTGTAATCAGAAGTAAGACTCACTAACTTCAGTGGGACATACTAGGGATTAAGTATGCAAAAAGTATTTCAACAACATTTGTGGCCATGTCATTTCTTTCTGAACTCATCCACATCAACAACAGAAAGTGATTGTTTTTAGAGCAGGGTCGCCTACAGTGAATTATCTGCCTACTCTCCCTTTGCACAACCATGGCTGCACAAGCGGCTTTAGTGCAAAAACTGAACGATAGGAGAGTAAGCATGAAATGGCAAGAATGTATACGCTCTAACATTATTCCTTTTCCGGTGTACTGGCAACATCTATGCACAGTCCACAATATACCGTTATCTGCTGTAAAGACAGGAAAGATCAATGTAAGCTGTGGACAGATACTGTATGATTTTCGGGACATGTGAACAGCCCCCCGCTCCCCCGCACATCTGTGGGTGAAGTAATGCGGTGCTTAACCTTACCTCGATTATCAGACACTTTCAAGTCTAGCTGTTTCATAGAACACACACTGTAACAATGGTCAGAAAATATGCCACTATTCTCTATGTATTTCGGGACACCCGTAGAATCTAGACAGAAAGGCAAGAATCAACTTACATGTCTGACTGAAGCACATAAAAACTTTTGCTGTCTTCTGAAGTAATGTATAGGTGCCACAATTGATTCACTCTGAACTGGTTATTAATACTAAAACAATATTTAGAAATTATACAGCAATGTGCATTCCAAAGCATCAAGGCTATTCATTGTTTTCTTATGTTGAAATCCCTGAAGTCAATGGATTAAGAAGAGTCAAGGGTAAGAAAGTTAAGGGTAAGAAAGGAATTCACAAATATTGTAAACTAAAAATGTGTGCATACATTGAAGATTTAGGGGGAGGTGGGCTTTAACTCCTCCTCCAATCCTATCACCTTGCATTTTTAGAAGGAGTAGACTAGACAAACTACAAACAACCCCTTGGTTCACAACCCAACAACAAACTATGGGTTCTCTTTGTGGGTTGTTCATGGTTAACAAACCATGGTTTGTTAGTGCAGCTGGGTTCACACAACACAGCAACCCATGGTTCAGTGACAACCCACACTCAACTTATACTGGTCCTTGAGTGTGGGTTGTTGTGTTGTGTGAACCCAGTCAGGCCGTGGTTCATTGTGATTGTTTAACCCATGACAAGCTGCGGCACCCGCAGGCACCGGACTGCTGTGTCACTTGGGGGTTGTTGTGTCGCGTGAACCCAGCAAGTGTGTATTATGAGGGTTAAACAACATAAAACAAACCATGGGTTATGCGAGGGTTGTTTAAAATGACCCTCATAGGTTGTTTAACGTGACCCTCATCACACTCATAGGTTAACATGACAGAACCCCCAAGTGGGAGTTGCATATTCAAAACGGCTGCCACACAAGCTGCAGCCTCACCATGGATTTAATTAATAACCCATGCTGGGCTCTCATGTCATGTGAACAGCCTCAAAAAATGATAGCTTAGTGTGTTTCTCTTAGAAGCAATTGTACTACTGCTATTTGGATTAATCTTTTTGCCCCCTTGCTCATTTTATACAATGGTGGTGCCTAGAGAAAGACAAAGCCATGTGCTTTGCGCACAGAACTGCTGCATGCTTTGCGCACATATACATAGTTCCTGCACAGGTTTCTATTTTTGAGTCACGTAGTCCAATTATATATGTCTTAGATGGTGTTTATTTTAAAAAGTCAACTCTCCTTTAATCTCTCTCTCTCAAAATCTAGCTTGTGAAATTTTTAACTATTCAGAATGTCACCGAACTAGGTAAACATATCTGTTTCTGACCTACCTGAATAACGTGAGGGATGTAAAGTCTTCCTTTTCCTCTTCTTCGGATGCTCATTCATCTTGTTTCAGTCTAAAAGAATCCGAAGACAGGTTTAGCTGTTAATGTCCCTTCCCACTAATTTGCAGTTAGACAGAGATATGCATACATGGCTCCCCCAACAATGTAAATCAGCTATTTACGTACCTCCTACCATGCATCAGCAGAATCAGCCTGACTGCCAGCAAGATCTTTGCACTGTATCTTAAGCCAAGACACTAGTGGCAAATCATTCTAAATGCAGGGAGGTCTTGTATCTTTGGAAAATGTCTGGCCCTGGTTTGTCAGTCACGATGACCGGGTTAGCATGATCACCTGGGAAAAGAAGCCACTGTAGCTTCTTTTCCCCACCCCCATGTGCCCGTGATTTGCCTAATTACCGGCAATGCGGTGCAGCTTATCGTGTTGTCTGAACCTGGCGAGGTGCACAGCAAGGGTAGCTTCTAAATCACTCCACGACCCGTGGGTTGTTGTAGGGGTTGGTGGACAATGTAGAGGCCACCCCTGTCATGTACCTCTCCAGGTTCGGACAACACAATAACTTGTGCTGCATCGCAGGTAATTAGGCAAATGGTGGTGGAGAAAAGAAGCCACGGTGGCTTCTTTTCCCTGGTGATCGCGCAAACCTGGTCAATATAATAATTTCAGAAGTTGGAAGATCTATCTATTTAAATTGGCTTATGCTGATATGTGGGAGTTGTTTGTTGTTTATTCGGTCAGTCGCTTCTGACTCTTCGTGACTTCATGGACCAGCCCACGCCAGAGCTTCCTGTCGGCCGTCGCCACCCCCAGCTCCCCCAAGGTCGAGTCTGTCACCTCCAGAATATCAGCCATCCACCTTGCCCTTGGTCGGCCCCTCTTCCTTTTGCCTTCCACTTTCCCTAGCATCAGCATCTTCTCCAGGTTATCCTGTCTTCTCATTATGTGGCCAAAGTAATTCAGTTTTGCCTTTAATATCCTTCCCTCAAGTGAGCAGTCTGGCTTTATTTCCTGGAGTATGGACTGGTTTGATCTTCTTGCAGTCCAAGGCACTCTCGGAATTTTCCTCCAGCACCACAGTTCAAATGTAGGAGTTAGGCTGTTGCAATTAAAAAAAATTTAAATTTCATTTCTTTATCTTGTGGTCTGTTAATTATTGTATGTCTTTGTTAAATGTGCACACCCAAAGGCCTTCAGCACCTGTACAATTTAGTTCAGCAATGCAAAGAAAGTATCTGAACAACAAAAATGAAGTCCACAAACGTGTTTAAATTTAACATTTCCAACAATACATGGTTGCCCCAGGAGGCAGATATTTTTCTAGTGAATTCAAACAGTTAAAGTTTCCCCAGAATCTCTGCTGTCACTTAAAATAACAATAATAAAAAAGCTCTTCACTCTTTGTGACTGTGGCAATAATGGCAAGCTGGGTTCTCCAGTTGTGTTCAAAAACGATCCACAACTTTTGCTTTTGGTTTATTCTTATTTGTCAGTTTCAATGCATAACTCACAAGTGATTCCCTGTACCCTAAACAGCTTGTGATATAATGTCCAAAACTAATTTCCCTGATCGTGGTCTCCCCTGCCCCCAAGCTAGGCTTATCAGAACTGGTAACTGACCCATGTGCTAGGGGGTAGGTAGACTA